>NC_041396.2:225794927-226434322 GCF_900747795.2 Erpetoichthys calabaricus
CATTACATGCATAAATGTATACATTTTTTGGTGTACCTACCCAAGAACACGCGACATGACCCGGCAGTTAAAAATTTATCGCTCCAGCAATTTTAACTCTGTTACAAAGTCATCTAATATGGTATTGCAAACGGCAGCGGGAGCGTTTCTATAAACTCAATTTAAACTTACTGTTTACACCGTGCTTTGAAGATGCATAGTATGCGACACGTGTTTCGCCGTAATTGTGGGCTCATCAGGAGTACACAGTCACTGCACTCCCTTACGGGAATCGATCCTCGGACGTAGAGGCGAAGCCCCTAACGTTGTGCCACGGCGTGAGGTTCGTTCATTTGACAGCATGTAGATCGGGGTAATTACATTGCAGGCATTCGTAGTCTGATTCACAATCTGATTGTATGGGTGGTTACCTACCAGGTAACGCTTGTGGTTGGTGAGCAAGTCGGCTAACTTCTGTCACGGTGCCCTCTTTCAGTTGCGAGAAGCAGATCATACAATGGTTGAAATAGTTTAATATATATAGCAAAATCACCGCGCTTCGCAGGGGCGAATATGGTATTGCAAACGGCAGCGTTTCTATAAACTTAAAGTTACGGTTTATACTGTGCCTTGTTTCATATTCTTTTCCTACCTTATCAATTGTGTAATGTGTTTTTTGAACAGGTTTGATTCATGGAAGAGATCACTCCTGCTGCGTTCAGTCACTTCACGTGAGCCACTGTCTTGTGTGATGTTGCGATGTCCACGGGTTTATTTAATGTTAGCTAAGACCCGGCAGTTAAAAGTTTCTCGCTACAGCAATTTTAACTCTGTTACAAAGTGATGCAAACTCTCGTTTATACCTCGTGTCTTCTCATTAAACTTGTATCTCGCGAATATGGCATTGCAAACGGCAGCGGGAGCGTTTCTATAAAGTTAAGGTTACGGTTTACACCGTGCTTTTTTTATACCTCGTGTCTTCTCATTAAACTTGTATCTCGCGAATATGGTATTGCAAACGGCAGCGGTTCTATAAAGTTAATTTAGACTTACGGTTTACACCGTGCTTTTTTATACCTCGTGTCTTATGAAGATGCTTGTATGCGTCACTCACTCGCTTCTTATTGTTTCGCTGCCTTGTCAATTGTATAATGAATGTTTTCTTCTGTGCTCTTTGGGGCTCCTCCTTCTTTTCTACGTACTGAGTTCACAGTCAGTTCACGTGATTACGTGGGAGGCGTGATGACGCGACACGCAACTCAGTCTCCTACGGCCATCTTGCTGCCTACCATTACAGTATATGGACAAAAAAGAGGTTCCAGTTATGACCATTACGCGTATAATTTTGAAATGAAAACTGCCTAACTTTTGTAAGTAAGCTGTAAGGAATGAGCCTGCCAAATTTCAGCCTTCCACCTACACGGGAAGTTGGAGAATTAGTGATGAGTGAGTCAGTGAGTCAGTCAGTCAGTCAGTGAGGGCTTTGCCTTTTATTATTATAGATACAGCTCAGAAGTAAATCCTAGTCACATGGTTGAAAGAAATAAAGTGCTTCCGGGCTGATGAAGAAAAGAAGTTTTTTGCCTGACCTGGAAGTGATAGAAAGTCACATGGACTGAGGGACAGAAACACTTCCAGGTCATGGACTATAAAAGGATTGTGGGAGATCCCAGACGGCAAGGTGAGTTGGGAGGCAGGGTGGCTAAGTGTCTGGGAGTGGAGCATTAAGTATTGTTTATTGTAGTGATTATTGATTTATTAAGTATTGTGGAGAGGAGGGTGCTTTGTGGACTTATTTATAATAATAAATATTATTATTGGATTTTTATCCAGTGTCTGACTTCTGGTCTGAGGGTTCAAGGGGTTGACAGTGCCTCAATCTGTTACTATATATATATATATATATATATATATATATATATATATATATATATATATATATATATAAAGTGAAACAGTTTTTTTAGAAAGTGCATTATAAGTAAAAACATATTGTGTAATAATTAGCAGGGCAAACATAATAAAAACTACAAATTCCATATTTTATTGACCTTAGGAAACACTGAGTAAATGGTGAAATAATTACAAAGATCACACATTGAGTAATGTTAATATAACATTTGAGGTATAAATGTCAGGAAATTAAATTTAAAGTAACACAAATGGCAGAGATTATAATCTTCATGGAGGGTTGCATTTCCTGTTCTTTTCAGCAGCATGCCACACCAATTTTTGCCTGCGGCAGTGCGCTACATGTTTAAGGTCCACATTTACATGCTAAGGTTCGCAGACTCGTCATTAGCAGTTACAGCTCCCTAAGCTGATGCTTAGTGCTTATTACTGAGGAGTGGGAGATTAGGGTTTAGCCTGTCTGGCAAATGCTGACTGCTTTTCGGAAGAGCAGAACACAAAGTAACCACACAGCAATAATAAGCACAGAGTTTACACAGAAGAGGCAAAGAGACCTGGTATTAATTATAGACGCCTCTGTGGTGCCCGACGAGCTGCCCAGGCTCCCAGTGGAGTTGCTAGGAGGTGCTGCTACTGTTTTTCAGTTGTTACCACCAATATTTCTAAAATATCACAGCTTTTAGTGTATGTTATACACCTACAGCTTATAATATTGAGTGGTGATAAATTTTTGCTACAACAGCTTTTAGTAATTTAGTCTGTTTAAAGTAACAAAAAGCAGAAAATGACTCAGTTGCCTTTACTGCTGTGTTTCAGTGGCTGTCTACTAATGTACATGAAGGGCAGTCCAGAAAAGTGTAACTGTAAACAGGTGCTGTTCGATTAAGAGTGCATTAAAAATATAACTAATGACAACACATGCATTTATCTATTCACTCCTTCATATGGGCATATTTATTGATACTAATATGATAATTTACCTCCATTGATTCTTAGAGTGTGAGTTCTGTGCCTATTCTTCATCAATGAAAATAGTCAATGCTTCCTAAGTGAATGAAAGCAAATTATAACAATGATGAATGAATACATTATAAGGCAATACTACGCAATCCAGTGTAATCCCATGGGAGAAGTGAGAAAGCAGTGGTAAATTAGTGGGGGCACAGTATTGATATATATCTAGGTTACAGGTAAAACCATTATCATAATCAAATGCCTTTGTTTCAAATTCTAATAAGTTACTTAACACTTTTTTGAGTAGAATTGTCCATAAACCTTATTCTGTATAATCCAGATCTAAGTGTCTTAATTTTGATATAAATAATGATGTCCAGACTGAAGAAGAAATCAGCAGGTTCCACAAACTCAACTATTTCCATGTCCTGATCTGTAACAATTTTATGTGACACTGCTGATTTGTTAGCCATTTGGATTTAGGTGTTGGGATAAATGTCTGAACTGCTGCATCAATAAATAGAGTAGGGAGTAAGAGTTAGACCATAAGCTTGATCTATATTGAAATAAATTTCTCATAATGTTTGTATGTGAGAATATCTCCTCAAGTCTATTGAACTTAATGAAATTTGTATTTTTTGTTATTCTAATATAAGCTCACGAATAACAGCAACCTCAATAGAATTTATTAATGATTTGCTGGTATGTGTTTTAGTTAATGTTAGATAAATTCCATTTAACACTGTCAAGAACAGACAAAAGAATTAACATATTTTTGACAAAAAAATTAAGGAGAAACCACAGCACAACTGTAAACAATGTTCATTGAGTAGATGCGTATTTGTATTTTAACCAGATTGTCCCATTTGTTACAAGGTAATTGACTTTAACTTTGTGATTCAACTGTTTGTGATGTATTGATACAGAGTTGCATGTGTTAATTACAAATCTTGCAATAAAATGACACTCCTTCTTTCTAACATTAATGAGACAGTGAGTCTTTAAAATTGTGTTCTTTCTCCAAGAGTGAAAAGGTTTTCTATTCCATTCAGCTCTCTCTCTTTCTCTCTCTCTCTCTCTCTCTCTTTCTATCTCTCTTTAGCCTACTTAATCAAGTTGAGTTTTGAAGGTCCTTAAAGTAATCCTGTCTACCACACTCCTTGGTAACATACTCCATGTGTTTGTGGTCCTCTGTGTAGAGAAAAACTCCCTAACGTTAATGTGAAAATTATCTTTGACAAGTTTCCAACTCTGTCTCTGGGTTCTTGTTGCACTCATTTTAAAGTAACACTCTCAATCCACTGTAGTAATTCCTTTCATAAGTTTGAACACTTGAATCATGTAAACTTTTAATCTCCTTTTCCTTAAACTGAACAACCTCGGCTCTATTCACTCTTCTCTGGACTTTTTATTTAGCACTGCTTTGTCTTTGTTTAACCTGGAGACAAAAACTGTACACAGTATTCCAGAAGAGGCCTTACCAGTGTGCTATAAAGCTTGAACATAACCTCCTTGGACTTGTACTCCACACATTGTGCTATATAACCTAACATTCTGATAGCCTTTTTAATGGCTTCTAAACACTGTCTGGAAGTTGATAGCTTATAGTCCACTACAACTCCTAAATCCTTCTCATAAGGTGTACTTTCCATTTTCAGACCTTCCATTGTGTATTCAAACCTAACATTTTTATTTCCTACATGTAATACTTTACATTTACTTATATTAAATATCATCAGCCATGAATCTGCCCATGCCTGTATGTTGTCCAATTCCCTCTGTATTAATTCAAAAGATTCTTATCAAATGCTCTCTGAAAGTCAAGATAACTAATAATATATGCACCACTCTGATCATATCCTTTTGTACCTTTCGTGTAAAACTTTTTTAAACCCGTTCCACTGTTCCTTGACTGTCTCCACACTTAAAAGCTTATCCCAGTTTATGTTGTTACCTTAAAAAAGTTAAACCTAACATTTTTAGTCTTTGCATCCGTGCGCTTATAAAACACTGAGAATTGTATTAAATTATGGTCACTTGACCCTAGAGGTTCAATTACCTACAACTTTAATTCTATCCTGATTATTACAATACTAGTCATTAAGCCCGTTACAATAACGGGCGCTGGAACAGTAGTGCATAAACATTAGTAGGAACAGTCTATGTTAAATGGCAAGGGACTTTGACCTCATTCTTTTTGTTGGTCGTATTTTTCTTTGTCTTTCAGCCTTTCTTTTGTTGATGTTTACTTGCTGAGCTGACCGTTCTTCGTGGGCTGCCGCCGTGTATTGTGTGTCTTTAATTTTTTGTGACAGTAATACCGTCTTGTATGTCCGCTGGCTTGTACGTCCGTAATATACCTTTAATTTTCTCTGGTGGTAATACAGGCGTGCGCGTCGGTAATATGCCTTTAATTTTCTCTGACAGTAATACTGGCTTGTACAGTATGTGGCTGTAATATGCGTCACTGTATTGTGTACCTTTAAATTCCTCTCGCAGTAATACTGGTTTGTATTTCTGTAAAACACCTTTAACTCTATCTGACAGTAATATCGTGCTTCGCACCGTGCCCCGCGCATGCGCACTTCACCAGAAGACACACACACGGACACCTGGACGCACACAGGGATTTTATTAAAGAGGATACTAAATCTAGACAGTATTTCCCCCATGTTGGTGCTTTAACATACTATGTTAAATTATATAAGGCAAAATAAAGAACAAACAAAAAAATAAATAATATTAGCCTTTTGTTAAAAACCCACAAATATCGTATGCAAAAAAACATTTATTGACAGCACATGAAACTTCCGATACACCCAGTTAACCAAAATTTCCCAAGTGAAGCTGGGTAACACAGCTAGTTGTAGGATATATTCCCATTCTTTCTGTGCATACTGCCTCCTACATATTCAAAAGTTCATGCCTGTAAGTGGCAGGAAAGTGAAAAGGATTTGTAAAACATGAAAAGTTAGGATATTTCTGGGTTTTTTTTTTTTGTCTTTAAGAGATTTTTTTAATCAACTGCCATCTTTCATAAAGTGGCGTTATGAAAACTGAATACTGGCATGTATACTGTATCACCACTGGCAAAATTTAATACCTATGGTAAAACTTGGCAGCCTCTAGTGCTTTTATATTAAATTGTAATACATTTTGATTTACTTTTTGCTGAAAGTATCCTTTAAATCAGATATAAACTATTTAATCTGAAATTAGCACTCTATCATATTGGCTGATCTATATTAGGGTCTTCATCTAGTGTTGTGCATCAACAGTTAAACAGGTAACAACTTAAAAATGGATAGAACTGCAGCAAGCAAGAGGAGATAAAAGCAGCTAGTGATACTGTTTTAAGATGGACACAGATATGTTATGCAGACTGCAAAATGAAAAAATATTAAGTACACAGTATCAGGATATAGCTGAAAATCAGGATTAAGAAAGGTCCAAGCATGAATTTGGAAAAATAAAAAAAAGAAGAAAAAGAAGGTAAACAGCTGTGCATGTTATGCAAGGAAATAAAAAAAAAAACAAACTTAAGCTGACAAACAAAAGAGCAATCACTTCCTCCATAAACATAACTAAATGAGTAGCAGTTGGTGTGGTCTTGGATAAGAACAGGGAAACCTTTCAGAGTAATCCTCTCAATATAGTTCTAACTGATATAGGGTCAGTCCCACTCAATTTTTATTTAAAGCTTCCCACATAAGTTATCGATTGCCAATGCATTATTGAGACAGGTGAGTTCCTCTCAGTATTTCACCATCAAAACAGGCACGGTTTCCAACATCATGGGTGTATACCTGTCAAAGGTACTTGCCATTGGTGGTCACATCAATCATCTCTCCCATCAGCTAGTCTTACACACTAGTTCACACTAATGTTCTTACTTCAACCTAGAGTATTATAAATTTCTTTGAGACTTGACTTATTATATTGTTGTGGATTGCATGATAGTATGTAAATGCCTTTGCAGTGTTTTTTTAACATTTTATTAATTTTATTTTAATCAAACAACAATCCATACAAGCAAGTCAAGTTTAACAAAACTAGGTTTGAAACGAATCAACCTCCACCCATGAGAAAGACAGCCAGGCCAGCAGAGCAAAACTTAAACAATAGTAAAAATATGTAAATAAAAAAATGAATAAAAATAAAAAGAATATAAAAGAGGGGAGAGAATCTGCTTCCTCAATTTAAATGCTTATTCTAAAATGTTATTGATTAGATCCTGCCAAGTTTTGAAAAAGTTTTATAAAGATCCTTTAAGTGAGAATTTGATTTTTTCTAATTTCAGATAATATATAACATTAAAAGATTAAAAGAGATGAGTTAGGATTCTTCTAGCTGAGCAAGATAAGTCTGCGTGCCAATAGTGAAGGAAAGGCAATTACAGTTTGTTTGTCCTTCTCCATTTTAACCCATCTGGAATTACACCAAACACAGCTGTTAGTGGATTAGGAGGGATTGTGACACCAAAGCTGTCTGAACGGCATTTAAAGATTTTGGTCCAGAATGATGTTAATTTGGTGCAGGCCCAAAACATGTGGCCTAGTGAGACTGGGGCTTGATTGCAATGTTTACAGATCGGATCTTGCACTGGAAACATTTTGGACAATTTTAAATGAGACAGATGTGCTTGATATATAATTTTAAGTTGGATAATTCTATGCTTTGCACATTTGGAGCTCGAGTGAATTCTCTGCATTGCTACCTTCTACTCCTTTTCTGAGATGTTGAGTGAGAGATCCTTTTCCCACTGTACTCTGGGATCATTGAAAGGGAGGGACTTTAAATGTTTTTATATATAACAGAAATGCTGTCTGAGTCCTCGAGACTGATCAATATTTTTTCTGGAATAGAGGTAGGTGGGAGATGATGGAAATTGGGCAGGTTTTATTTGACAAAGTTTATGTTTTGAAGGTAGTGAAACAAATGTGTTGCTGGAAAGTTAAATTTGGAGTGTAGTTGTTCGTAGGATGCAAAGACGTTGTCTATGTACAGATCTCTAAGTGGTTTAATCCTGAAGGTTTTCCAGACATTAAAAACTGCATACATTTGAGAGGGTGGAAAAAGATGGTTATCGTGCAGTGGTGCCACAGATAAAAGCTTCTCTATCTTAAAATATTTCCTACATTAGTCCCATATTCTGAGTGAATGGAGCACAATTGGGTTGTTAGTATATTGGCAATGACTTGTACTTATTGAGGTACAAAACAAGGAATATAAAGAAGTACTGCAGGATTTTATTCCTATTTTGGACCAGGCATGTGTCTGTTCATCTATTTGTTTCCATGTCCATGTTTTTATAGTTTGTATATTTGCTGCCCAGTAATAAAATTGAAAGTTAGGTAGAGCCATGCCACCTTCTGCCTTAGGTCTTTGTAGGGTTGCCCTTTGGATATGTGGATGTTTTGAATTCCAAATAAATGAGGTTATGATTGAATCTAATTTCTTAAAAAATGATGTATACTGATGTATATTGAAATGTTTTGAAATAGAAAAAGAAACTTAGGAAGGATATTCATCTTGACAATGTTAATTCTTCCAGCTAAAGTGAGATGGAGGGTAAACCATCTATGCAAGTCTTGCCTAATTTTTTCCATGCAGACAGCAAAATTGTGTTGATAAAGAGCTTTATGTTTAATTGTGATGTTTACCCCTAGGTATTTAAACTGATCTGCAATGATAAAAAGGAAGGTGTCCAACCTAATATTGTGTGCTTGATAATTCACGCGATTGGGAGACAATTTATGGGCTCGAATTCGTGTATGGTCCCACCAGACAGGGAGTTCCTCTTAAAGTCACTTCCAGTCCTCAGAAGCCAGCCAACATCACTTCCTCTTCCAGCCCCCAAGATCCCACCTACACCTAATGTAATTTGTGGTTCCCAGAATCTCATCATCCCATTATGTCACTTCTGATTTATCAGCATCTGTAAAGACATATTAACCCAACCTTTTTTCAAGTATACAAGCAGGATTCCCAGTCCTTTTGTTTTTTGTGTTCTTTTACACCATCTTAGAAGCAGAATGTAAAAATAATAATCATGGAGCGTAGCTTGGAAAATAAGAGGCATCAACAACAGGCAAACTGGAAAAAAGGGCTAATAATATGACATAATTCTTGGTAAGGCACAGTAAATTCTAAGACAACTCTTTCAAACAAGAGGTTGATGAAGAAAGAACACTTTCAAGTTGTAAGGACAAAAACTAAGTTCTCAGTTTTTTCTTTGGTAGTATAATTAAGGGATCTTAATAAACCCACCAAAGGAGAAAATGGGTATCCATGGAATTATTTTGTTTAATGTGACTTTTTTAGCTTAGTGAAGCATACCCACAAGATTGCCCAAAAGTAAGCACCTCCTGGAAACAGGTATGAAAAACATAGCATTAACGTGTTTAGTATAAACAAAAAAATAAAAGCATTGCATGTACACCATTTTGACTGTAGAACTTATCAACATTTTGAAATGCCTTGAGAAAAATAAAAAAGGTAAATGGCATTTATCATTAGTGCCACAGTTTCTGCAGTGGAAGTAAAAGTGTTGGTTCCACAAGTTCTGAGATAAAGAAGAATTGTTCTGTACAATTGAAAGTTATTCAGCCTTGCGGTAAGATGGGTTTGGGGTGTTTTTAATGGATTAATTTATTATTTATTTTAAGGGATTTTAATTCACTACGTGGTAGTTTAACCACCTTGAGAGAGTGGTTTGCATGACAGTGTGTGTGACTACCCAAGTAAAGTTAATTAGGGAAGAAACAGGGCATTAACACAAGTCAACTGGTGACAATTACAATATAAAAGAGTAGGTTAGTGCATTTGAGAGAGAACAAAAAAAAAAAAAAAATAAAGATTAACTGAGGAACAGTTGATAGATTGTAGTCCTGTTACATTAAGGTCGGAATGGACGGCTTCATCTCTGCTGAGCAGTATAAAGGCGTGGATGTGAAGAGTTCCAGAAGGTGGCAGGCCGTATCTCTCCTGATTGACATGGAGCTAGCAAGCAGAAAAGCATCGCTTGAAGGGGCCATTGGAACTGTGGGCAAGGTGAATTCCAGAGTGCAGCAGCATTGAATAAAGGGCAAGAGGCCGAGTTGGCAGTTCAGGTCTACGGTGATTGTCTGAGATGGCAAAACAATGCGACAGCTACTGGCGCCCCTTACTGTACTGTATACAAGGCCAAAGCCTACCTAAGCACTGCATGTTTTATACCTTGGTAATGCTAATCCTCTAGGTATGACAGTTTCAAATCAAAACTTTGTTTATATTGATCAGCATTTTTTTTTGTTCAACTTTTATTAACTATACATAATTTTTAGTAGCAGGCTTTCGTTTAATTGTCAGACTATATGCAGTATGTTAGCTTTAATTCATCTTAGTATGCATGTGTACAAAATATTACCAAAAATGATCAGATATGAAGATAATGATAATACTATCAACACTTGTCTGTGCAAACATATGTCATCACTGAAAAACAGAAATAGCCTTACCAGATTCAACCATTTTTACTGCTGTAATCTACATTGAGAGTTAAATTACTGCCATACAATTCATCATTGTAATTTTATCATAGGAAACAGTGAATTCTTGCGGATCATCTCAGCTACTTATGTAAACTTTCTATGACATAGACAGACCAACAGTATATCAAGGAACCACCCAGAAAATTTCAGGTATGACTGCAAAGTAAAACAAGCTGTCTAGCTCACAAAAGTGAGATAACAGCTTAACAGTAACATGTTTATGTTGGGAGCACATATGCCCTGTAAATCCCTGAAATCTTTAATATCCTGAAATTCTTCATGATTAGCTACATGCTAACAAACATTTAAGAAATATTGTCAGAGTATGTCTCCTTTCAAAAGTTGAAGTGTTTACAGTGAGAAAAGCTTGTAAGTACCTTTATAAAAACTAAAGTTGTAGGAATTCATATAAGATGCAGAGGTTGGGATTTACGAGTTATGGTTTGGACTGGCTTTAATGTTTTTTCAAAAATCATCATGATGGCAAAGCCTGCTTTCCTTGCTTATATATTGTTCCATTTTATTATAATGTGAAAGAAAATCAAAACACATGCACTAAAGGAATAGTGTTCTTATGTTTTCCAAATCAATGTAAAAAGTTAGCTCAAAGACTTTTTCTGTTACAGAGGAACATGAACAAACCCTAAACTTTGTCTAGGGTAGCCAAGCAACGTTAGAATAAATATTATTATTTTCTTTATATTTTTTCATGAAGTCATTTATTTAATGATTGCAAAGATCTTTCCCTCATTGAGTGCAGGCTAGAAGTGAGCAGAAAGGTGAGACAGAGGAAGGGAAAGTTCAAAAATAGCTCACAATCCAGCCCCTGCTGCAGAAGAGAAAAAGCTTGTCTGCTACTGAGAACTGATCTTCTACATATGACATGAATGGGGGACTCTTTATAAAAATAATTATTTGGTCACCATGCTCCTTGTGTTAAACATACAATAATGTAACTTATTACGGACCATTGGAAAAGTTACTTTTTGAGACCCGGGACCAGGAACCAATTACACATGCCTCTTCTTCCCTGTTCCTCCCCCCTCCCCCCTCGTTCTCTAAGCTTAGACACCCCCTGGTCATGTGCCCGTTCGCAAGAGCAACTCACGGAGCCCTGGCCACCAACTTTACCGCTTGTGCACATTAAATCTTGAAATCCTTCGAGTAACTAATTAACTAACTAACACCCACCCACACACACACACAGCTTGTGTAGAAGGTCATCTGCTGAGAGAGCGTCTCAACTGTTGCAGGGCCTGTATTGGATGAAGCAGGTGAGACGCTAATGAAACAGAGGCACAGGGCGTATTGGTTTTTAAAGACTGCTTACTTCATTGTGTTTTAACCGCAGTTGTAAAGGATTGTTTTAAGGATCCCATGGGATACCCCTCGCAAACTGTTTTACACGCTGCATATGGCGATTCACCTCCGCGAGAAACATGCCTCTATGAACAGTTAACGTGGCTCGGAGGTGCATGTGGCCTCTACGACAGACAAATATAAATGACGCCGTTTTTTCTGTGTCGTCGCGTCCGAGTTGGTGGCCGTGGCTCTGCGAGTTGTCGTCGCATCCAATGGTCTTAGAGTTGGTGGGCGTGGCTCTGCGAGTTGTCGTCGCATCCAATGGTCTTAGAGTTGGTGGGCGTGGCTCCTTCCTGCGTGCACCATGGGTGTCTTACTTGTCGGCGGCTTAGTGAATCCACGCCCCTTCCGGCGTGCTTTCCATGATTGTCTTGCCTTAGTGAATTATATATATAGATTTTAGATATCTTGAGGGCGGCATGGTGGCGCAGTGGGTAGCGTTGCTGCCTCTCAGTTAGGAGACCTGGGTTCGCTTCCCGGGTCCTCCCTGTGTGGAGTTTCCATGTTCTCCTGCGTGGGTTTCCTCCGGGTGTTCCAGTTTCCTCCCACAGTCCAAAGATATGCAGGTTAGGTGCATTGGTGATTCTAAATTGTTCCTAGTGTGTGCTTGGTGTGTGTGTGCGCCCTGCCCAGGGTCTATTTCCTGCCTTGTGCCCTGTGTTGGCTGGGATTGGCTCCAGCAGACCCCCATTGGATAATGGATGGATATCTTGAAACACAACTTGAGATATCTAGAAATATATTGTAAGATATCTGAAATGGAGCAGAAACCCATTTTAACATATCATGAAATTAATTTTACATATCTAAAAATGCATTTTCAGATATCTCAACATAAATTCCTTCACATTTTAAGATAGCTCAAATACATTTTCAGATATCTTAAAATAGACAGGAAGTCCCATTGAAAGAATAGGACATTTTACAGGAAGTGATTTTGAGATATCTCAAAATGTATTTGAGATATCTTGAAATGCACAGGAAGTTATTTTGAGATATCTTAAAATGTATTTCAGATATCTCAAAATGTATAGCATATCATTTGAAGATATCTTGAAATCTATTTGAGATATCATAAAATGCTTTTTAGATATCTTAAAATAGATGCATTTTTAGATATCTGTAATTCAATTTGATATATCTAAAATGCATTTCCAGATATCTTAAAATTCATTTTGAGATATCTCTAAATATTAATTCAGCTTGCCATAGAAATGGGAATTCAAGGCACAATGAGTAGGTGGGTTCAAAACTTGTCTCAAAATACAGAAAGCAAAGGGTTATGGTGAGGGAAATTTTTTCAGAATATGGTGATGTTAAAAGTAGTGTCTCTCAGGGCTGCTGGGGCTGCTGCTCTTTTTAATACGCATAAACAATCTAGACAAGAATATAATCAATTAGCTGGTTAAGTTTGCAGATGATAACCAACTCGGTGGAGGGGCAGATAATGGAGAATCAGCAAGATTGTTACAGAGGAACCTGGACAGCATGTAGGCTTGGGCAGATTTATGGTAGATGAAATGTAAGGTATTAGAAGAAGTAGAAATGTTAGGCATAGTGGTCTCTTCACTCACAACATTAAGACAGTGTGCCGAAGCAATCAAAAGAGGATAAATATCATGATGTGCGCAGTGCATGTCAAAGGAGGTTATGCCTAAGTTATGTAACAAACTAGTGAGGCTTCATTTGTAGTACTGTGCACAAGTATGGTCTCCATATTACAAAAAAGACATAGCAGCACTAGGCAAAGTCCAGAGGAGAGCGAGTAGGTTAATAGATAAAAGGATAAAAAGGACTAAGAAGTATGAGCTATGAGAAAAATTGAAGGAGTTGAACCTTTTCAATTTAAGCCAACTGACTTGAAAATGACAGGATCAAAGAGTTTAAAATTAAGAAGGTAATTAGTACGGTGGATCCCAGCTGTTTCTTCAAAAACCTTCTGAAACAAGAAAATAGGTTGGAAACTTGTTAAGGGCAGGTTCTGCACAAATGTTAGAGTTTTCCTTCATGCAAAGAAACATAAACGCCTGGAATGAATTACCAGGTATTGTGGTCAACTCTCAACTTGATGTTATTTTGGACAATTTACAAAAATAAAATGGACAAGCTTGTTGCATTGAAGGACCCACTCTCGTCACGATTGTTCCAATATCATTGGAAATGGGAGATGGAAATTAAATTACTACACATGCCTGTAGGATGTGAGACGTAAACCCAGAAAATCTATAGGAAACCACAAGCAGAAATGGGAAGAACATGCAAATCTTACACATAAATTGCCTGAGCTGAGGTTTGGACTCTGTAGTTATGAATATATTTTTTCTGCTGTTGAAACTAAATACTAAATTTTAAAGTTTGGAGTTTTCATTAAATATTATCTCTGAGGAATTTAATCAATTAGTTTAGTACTTCTAAATAATACTTCGTAATATTTTAGGTTTTAAAAATTTTGGTAACAAATATGTCATTTTAAAATTTATAATGAAAGCTAAATACAAAAAGATCCAACCACATGGATTTTTTTTAAGCCAGGAAAAAAGTGTTTTAAAATAAATCAACTTTTTCTTACTTTTCAAGTTGCTTGGGCTGGAAGCAATCTGTACTGATAAAATAAAAATTCTTAAACTCTTGTCTGCTCAACTATAAACAGCTACTTTTCCAAATTTATGAGGAACAGAAAGCATGGTGGAATTCAGCATCTAATGCAGTGTGGTGCAGCAGGATGGCGATTTAATGAGATAATTTATGAACCTTGTTCAAATGGATGTGGAAGTGTAAACCAGTTTTAAACGTGCTGCTGTCATGGAGGCCCATTGGCCAATTAATTTCAATGACCATGCTGTCCATAACGATTTCCTGCTAAATAAGCAGCATGATCTATTAAAGCTGATACTCAGAACATATGGGTTACATTGCACAGGTGGTGTAGTAATATTTTACATTTCTTTATTCTTTTGTAGACAGTTTAATTCCCAGGTGCATATAAAGAAATGAATGACAGGAAAATTCAAATAAATTCTGAACTCACACATATAAAATTTAACATTTTTTGTTTCCCTGTCCAGGACAACTTTTTCACTTTTAGAGTATATTCTATAGATTTTTTTTATAGATAGATAGTAAAAAGCAATACATAAAATTAGATGTCACACAAAAACTACAGTAAATAAATTCATGATGAATCAGATTTTATCTGGTGTGGTAATTACAACTCAAGGACACATGATATCCAATATGGTGTTCCACAAGGCTCTATCCTGGCTCTTTTCAATCTACATGCTTCCGTTAGGTCAGATTATCTCAGGGCACAACGTGAGCTACCTCAGCTATGCTGATGACACACAGCTGTATTTATCAATAGCACCTGATGACCCCGATTCTATTGATTCACTAACACAATGTCTGACTTGTATTTCAGAATGGATAAATAGTAACTTTCTCAAGCTAAATAAAGAGAAAACTGAAATCTTAGTGATTGGCAATAATGGATACAATGAGGCTATTAGAAATAAACTGGATATATTAGGATTAAAAGTCAAGACGGAGGTAAAAAGCTTAGGGGTAACTGTTGACTGTAATCTGAATTTTAAATTGCATATTAATCAGATCACTAGGACAGCATTTTTTCACTTAAGAAACATAGCAAAAGTTAGACCTCTTATATCATTGAAAGATGCTGAGAAATTACTTCACGCATTTGTTTTCAGTCGACTAGATTACTGTAACGCAGTCCTCTGAGGAATACCCAAAAAAGACATAAATCGTTTGCAACTAGTGCAGAATGCAGCTGCTAGAATCCTAACAAGGAAAAGAAAATCCAAGCACATTTCTCCAGTTTTGATGTCACTACACTGGTTACCTGTGTCATTCAGGATTGACTTTAAAATTCTGCTTATGGTTTATAAAGCCTTAAATAATCTCGCCCCATCTTATATATCAGAATGTCTGACATTTTATATTCCAAATCGTAATCTCAGATCCTCAAATGAGTGTCTCCTTAGAATTCCAAGAGCAAAACTTAAAAGAAGTGGTGAGGCGGCCTTCTGCTGTTATGCACCTAAAATCTGGGATAGCCTGCCAATAGGAATTCGCCAGGCTAATACAGTGGAGCACTTCAAAAAACTGCTGAAAACACATTATTTTAACATGGCCTTCTCATAATTTCACTGTAATTTAATCCTGATACTCTGTATATCCAATTCATTATAATAACTATCCATGGTAGCTCTAAAATTTGTACTAACCCCTATTCTCTCTTCTGTTTCTTTTTCCGGTGTCCTTTTGGTGGTGGTGAAAGCCATCTACTCAAAGCACCATGATGTTCCAACAGTGAAGAATTAAAAGCCAGAAGTCTGCATGTCCATCACCATCAAGTCCTTCCGTGAGAACCCTAGACACAGAGGGGACTGGGCGGTCTTGTGGCCTGGAACCCCTGCAGATTTTATTTTTTTCTCCAGCTGTCTGGAGTTTTTTTTTGTTTTTTCTGTCCACCCTGGCCATCGGACCTTACTCTTTTTTTTATGTTAACTAATATTGTCTTATTTTAATTTCTTATGTTGTTTTATATATATATATATATATATATATATATATATATATATATATATATATATATATATATATATATATATATATATATATATGTATTATTTACTGTTCTTCATTATGTAAAGCACTTTGAGCTACTTTTTTGTATGAAAATGTGCTATACAAATAAATGTTATTATTATTATTATTATTATTATTATATTACAGTCTTCTTACATAATATGCTACCGTGGCTGTCCGTTTGTCTGTCCAGGATTTTAAATCACCTATAGCTCGCAAACCGTTTGACCTATTGACCTGAAATTTGGTACACATATACTATGTGATGTCTACTATCCGCCTTTGGGGTGATGATTGACCTTCAAGGCTATTCCTCTTTTTATTTTTATTGTATTGTAGAATCAATTCTCAGCAGTGGCCAGCAGGGCGGCCATGCAGTGCATGCGTATGTGTGCCGTTCTCATCCCTACCACCTTTGCTGTCACTTCCCCTAACTCTTCATATCTTAAATCATTCTTGACTTGAGTGCCAGCTTAAGTGAAAAATTAAGGAAAATGTGCTAAGTAATTGCAACACAAACACTGACTTAATCAGTTTTAACTTGAAAAGATGCTGACAAAAGAAAAGAAGAAGCGGGCCGTTAGGGTAGAGAAAAGAAGAGCTGCTCAGGAAGCAGCAAGCGCATGAACCTCTGAGCAATTGAATGCTAAACGTACAGAGAAAGAGTATGAAAACTATAAATGCTCAAGTCAACTGTATTCACTGCACATTATCATGCAGTGCGCTGTTACTGGTCTTATATAAACTAACACATTGAAATGGGAGAAAAAAAAACATTGTCTGGCTAGTAATGTCTCACTGGCCAGTTTAATTAGCCTTCTAATGGAGGTTGACATAGAAGTCATCAGGAGGGTATGATTAAATTCTCAAAAAAGCCATCAGTTTAGCCAACATCCCTTACCCTGCTGCTGTCTCCAGAGGGCTCAGATTTGTACTCAGCAAAGAGCATCCCCTGTTCTCATGCTACTGCCTAACGTGCCGACTAGGTGGACTGCGAGGTTTAAGCTATGAAGAAAGACTGAAGGAGCGGAACCATTTCAGTTTGTCCAAATGGAGTTTAAGAGGTGACTAAGCGGCTCAATTGGTATATGGTGCGTGATACATAGCCAATCACAATATCACCAGGGCACAGCTGAAGAGTGGACAACTCAGAGACAGACAAGAAACTTGCACATATTCCTGCTTTATCAGAGACTCGTTTGATGGTGCATTTTCCCTCTAATGTTTGAATATTTTGTCCTCACTGCATATTTTGGCATATGTGTGGATATGTTTCTGAATTAGCAATAGCTCTCAAAATAAAATAATCTACGTTCCAGAAAACATGCCCCCCCCATATAAAATACAGATAGACATACTTTATTGACCACAGAGAGAAATTCCCTTACCCATGCAGCAACACGGAACATAAAATACTAAAAAATAACAGAATGCAAAGTGTATACTTTGGTTGAGTGCAAGACTCCTGAACTATACATACAGTATTGTCATAAAGGTACAATAATGTAAAGAACTATTTTTCTGCCAGTAAAGTCTAGGGTGATTATTAACACGATGGGAAGAGGGAGGCATTGTATAGTACAGTGTGTGGGCTGCAGGGGAAAATGAAAGGGCCCTAGCCGTAGCTTTACATGGTTAAAAAGTTAAACCTTTGCACACAATATACAAGGTGGCCCATATTTATGTATATGACGTTTTACAGGCTGTAGCATTTAAACTACTGTGCAAAAAGTATCGAAAATGGCATCACTGTGTAGCCTAAGAATGGGAGTAACGAAGTGCTGGACTGGGCACCCCCTGCTGTGTTTGAATACAGAATGGCGGCAAATCAATTGTTGCTAGAGCAGCGTGTACGTTGTGTTCGTTTATACTCCACAACAAACAACTATGCAGTGGTGAAACGGAGGATGGCAGTTGAGTTTGGAGGCAGTGGCTCTAGTGTGCTAACCATCGCAAGAATAAACACAAAATTTGACATCAGCGGTACTGTTTTGCAAACAAAGAAAGCAGGTAGGCCCAGGAGTGTGCGTACTGATGCCAACACAGCTCTTGTGGTGAATGCCTTGCAAAGTTGGGTTCTTCTTCGGGCATGTATCGATCTGGATGGCGCATTGGTGGACCATGCCATGGAGAACAGGGGATGAAAAAACTTTTAAGGTTCTTAATGTTCATGTTCTATTATGTTACTTGATAATAACATTGGTAGTTTCCTGACAATAACGGCTTTTCAATCATATACATAAATATGGGCCGCCACCCTGTACAGGGCAATAAAACCAAAATGTATCAAATTTAATTTTATTAAAGTTGGTTATACTGCCTATAATTCTGCTGAAAAGATCTGTTAATTTGTTCAGAAAAATCTACATCCTAAAAGTGCACAAGGCAAAAAAACACATTTTTTTAATTAGAGTGTGCAGTATATTATTCTTAAATTTGATTACATTAATGATAAAATTGTATAATTAGTATTTTGTTTCTTTAAAAATTAATGCATTAATCATACCTTGCAGCATTAAAGACATTATTAATTTGTACTCGAAGTGAAAATATAAAACAGAAAAGCTCCAACGTCCACATTAATTACATTACCAAACAAACAGGAGGAATATTTTGACATGTTCTAATTTCATAATTTACAGAATGTGCCTCTGAAATCATTTACTTTATATTTATTATACATAGCTCCTTTAATGAATACATAGTTGTAACTTATACTTGAATGTTTTCACTAATTAGAATTAATTTTATTCCTATCCTAGAAATAGTTCATTTAATATCACAAGTATTTATTCAATTAAAATTTCATTAAATTCTGCTCTTTAGGCAATGCAACAGGAAACACTGGTGGCCAAAGAGTCAGCAGCAGTCCGTCTCTCAACACGCAGCTGTGTGACATTGAATGAGTCACATCATTTATTTGAGCTCATTGTATTAACAATTGTTGTGTACTTTGAATATAATGTTTTACTTTGTGAGTAATTTACACTATTAAAGATCAACAGGGAAGGTGCTACATTTTGTTAAAATTAAGACTGCTTATCTGACACAATTCAGTCATTCATTTGCTAATCTCACTTATTACAATACAGGCCACTCAAGCCAATCTGGGTAGTCAAAGGCTATCCCTAAAATGGACAGCAAGCTATCACAGGGCACACATATATTCTCAGTGAAAAAGCTGAAATGCCCGGTCTCACGCGCATGTGTACATGGGAGACTGCATAAGGGCTCTGGTGATGGTAATTACCCATGGAACTGTGGGTCTAATGCCTTCTCTATTCCTGCCTCTGCTGAACGCAAGACTGACAGCCAGCCACTCCACCACTGCCATAATTTCTGTTGTCCGCCTTCCTGAACCATCCCCTTCTTGCTATGTGACTATATAACCTTGTAACCAAACGTCTTGTTTTCAGCTCTCTTTTGAACTAATTTCTGCAAAAACATCTCTGTTAACTATTGCATATTGTATTATTGTTCTTTCTTTCAAATTATACAGGGTTACCAAGGTGGTGCCCCAACTCTTTCAATTTGTTATGCCTCTTTTTCACACTGGAAAAACACTCATAGTTATACAAAGAGGGGATATAAACTCCATATGGAGCTTGACAGGGCTAGGACTTCAACCCAGGACTCTATCGATGTTAGGAACGAGTGCCCACTAGGGAAGCAAGCCCCTAATCAAGACTTCCTTTATGTTGTATACTTTCAGTAATCATTAATTTGCTATTCTTAGGTCTGAAACAACATTATACTGAATTCTGGAACAGATAGAAGAAAGCGTGGCTTTCATTTAACATGGACTGAAAAAAATCAATTTTTATCTGTTTTTCTGCAGAACTTGCCAAGTTACAAAATATTTGGGTGGGAACTGCATAACTAGAAATGTTTTTGTTTTCATCACTAATAAAATGCCAATTCTCACTTTTTCCCCAGAACAGAAAATAACCTTATAAATGTCAAAAATGCATGACCTGCTGCACCCACTCTATGTTTCTTCCTCCATAAAATACTTGGGACTATCAAAACAAAATTTTCCCACTGCTTCTTCAGACGCAGAACTCTTATTATTCACTCTACAGAGGTTTCAGCCAATCTGTATCTGTAGGGTTTGTCTAGCAAGAGAGAGAAAAAATCTGGCATGGCACAAGCTCCCACATGCCAACATATTTAGACTGCCAAAATTAGCAAAGAGTGAACATCAGCACACGTGTGGGGAAAGCAAATGTCAAGGCACTCACCAGCTCACAGGCCTAAATCTATGGTACATTATGTGATCGCCTGACAACAGGCTCAGTCTGGTATCTCCCACAACTACATATAGTTTTGGAGAGACTGAAAAATGTAAATAATTAGAACAATAAGTGCCTGTTTAAAAGTGAAACAATTCTTTCAGGTTTTAGGTTTCTCTTTTTGTTTTTAATCCATAATACTGTAGGATATTTTGTGGGACACTACATACAGTATCACCGAAATGCATGCTAGGAGGTGGAACCCAAGTGATGCCTTTTCCTGTCTGTCAAAGCTCTGTGATTCAAGAATATGATCAGGCTGACACAGAGTCAGAGGAGGTACATCTGAACTCGTAAGCAAGTGAGACTAAGAAAAGACCCTTGATCCATCAGGTCATAATGCTTTCTTTGGTTACTGATGCACTGTATTCTGTACATTTTTTTTCACATTTAATTACATATTGCAGTTGTCCCTAGTGTGTGCTTGGTGTGTGGGTGTGTGTGTGCCCTGTGGTGGGCTGGCTCCCTGCCCGGGGTTTGTTCCTGCTTTGCTCCCTGTGTTGGTTGGAATTGGCTCCAGCAGACCCCCATGAACCTGTAGTTAGGATATAGCAGTTGGATAATGGATGGATGGAGAGATGGATGGATGTATCCATGTTCACAGTTTCTTCTGATCTGAAGAGGATTTATTTGTATTGCAGGAAATATAAGTAGATTGAGAATAAACAGGAGACCATTCAATCCAAGAAACTCATTTGGTTAGCCAATAGATAAGTTGTCTTAATATGCCATTCTAATGCCAAGAAAACACAAATTTTTATCAGTTTGATTCTACTTCATTGCACCTCTTGGATATTTCCCAAATCCAATATCTAAGTCCCACCACAGTCAAATACACTTAATTTAATTAATTCTTCATTCATAAGAGTGAGAGTGTTTATTCTGACTGCATTGTGTAAGAGGGGGCTCACTCATGCCTGAATGATTCAAGAATCACAAATTAACCCAAAATACACATCTTGGTGATTTAGAAGTGGAGAAAGGGGAGGATGGACCAATAAAGATATGTGGTAAAATGTGAAATACAGTGGTTCCAGGTTGTCTAGGACCCTCTAATTAATCCTTTGGATCTCCTGAAAGCCAAAAAATCTAAATTCATAGGGTCCTTAAAAGTAAATTTTAAAAGCCTGTTGGTGTGTTATAAAATACGCAGTGCTCACTACTAAATTTGTGATGGCTCTTCACAGGAAATGGCTTCACAAGAAATCAAGGCATGCTAATATTTCAGAGTTGAGCCATAGAATTCCAGATAGGCCTACTAAAATATAAGACCTTACCTCAAAATCAATAAAAAGGTTTAGATTCAAATACTTTAAAATTGAAGAGAGGAACTGTCAAAAATGTCTGGTCTAGATTAACAATCATTGTTCCTTTATATTTAGAAATTTATTGAACAAGGAAATGCTCAAAAGATAGCAAGTGTCTCAAGTAACTATAAACAAAGAATAATACTTACATGATGCCTCCTATAATAGGGAAACCGAAGTACATCAAAAACAAAATTCTCAATTCAGAAATCAGAAAACTAGAAAGAATACCACATTACCCAGAAAATTAGAAATTCAAATGAAAAGATCAAGAAACAAAACAAAATGGAGAGGAAACCAGAAAACTGAAGCCAAACAGCAATGGCTGGTGAGTTAGGTAATGTCTTGGCTGAGAACTGTAACAAACAAAAGAATTATAGAGCAATCTTTAGCTTACATCTGAAGGCAGGAAAGGGACTGGTACAAAACTGCAATCATTACAGTAAATATAAACCTACTGTAGAACATACAAGGGAATGGGGAGAAATGACAAGAAATTACTAAAAAAATGAAAAACATAACAGACAAAATCCTAACAAAAGGCAGTGTGAGGGTAGCTGAGTCTTATTCCCTGTTACTATTAGTTGTGTGGCTCCTAATACTGTGAAAGTGAAGAAATTTGGCTTTTTGCATATGTTGAAACTTTTTATTATTTCTCAAGAGACGAGCCTATTACAGAAATGAACAATTATTCAGTGTGTGCCTCAGTCCTTTCCTCTAAGTGCTCGCTACAATATACTTAAATACATATTCAAAAAAAGGTAATTGGGTGAGTGTTTAGTGTTGTCTCCCTGGCTGTCTGCTGTGTTTATTATTGTTCTGTCTTCAGAAGGACAAAGGTGCTTTGTAATGATTAGGACCAGATGAAGAAACTTCATCAAATATACAGACTTCGGTTGTTAGCGCAAAATACAAAAAAAGAACTTGTGGTAAAAAAATTACAGGACTTAAAGATCAGAGACCACAAAGATCTGTTTTTTGTAGGTAGTGCAACCAATCAATCTCAGCAGATTTATGGCGACTTTTACCCTGCCACACTGAGATACCCCTCAGTAGCTGGGAGCTGCATCATGGCAACTGAACTTGTGAAACGACGGTAACCACAAAACAAGATGGTGTTGGAAACAAGTTTATGTAGTTGCAATAACCATAAATAATAGTTAAATACAAGATTCGATTAGATTTGATTTGTTTAGATACACTTTATTAATCCCATGGGTAAATTCACATGCATACAGCAGCAGAAACATAACAACAAGGTTACAGACTCACAGGACAAATCATACAGCCAATCAATCAATATTTAAATAAAAAAATACATGAATGAATAAATAAAATTTAAATTGTTAAATTGTCCATAATTTAACCTTTAAATAGCCACAAAGTGTCAATGTAATTAAGGTTTAGTAAAGGTTCAGTAAAAGAACTCATACAGAAACAACTCACATTAGTTATTACCTGTCATTATTAGTATACAATTAAGGCAGCAAACTATACTGAAAAAGAAAAATTCATAGGAAAATAACTAAACAAAAGTAAAGCATTTAAAATTATATCAAAAACATTTTTTTCTAAATGTAAAAATTATGGGGAGGGTTACATCAGGAAGAAAATTCCGGGGTAAAATTTTGCCAAATCAATATGCAGACAACAATACAAATTACCATACCGGAATGGTCGTGGCCTGGGTTAACAACGACCGCCACCAGTACTGTTAGCCAACAGGATGCTGGTGGAAATTGGGCTACTGTTGGCCGAAGAAGAAGAAGGAGAATAAGAGGGGGGAGACGTGTCCAGAGGCAGGAGGAGAGGAGGAAAGTAAAGAGAGTGTAACTGAGGGTAGGAACTTTGAATGTTGGCAGTATGACTGGTAAGGGTAGAGAGTTAGCAGATATGATGGAGAGAAGGAAGGCTGATATATTGTGCATGCAAGAGACTAAATGGAAGGGGAGTAAGGCCAGGTGGATTGGAGGTGGATTCAAATTGTTCTATCATTGTGTGGATAGGAGGAGAAATGGAGTGGGGTTATTCTGAAGGAACAGTATGTCAAGAGTGTTTTAGAGGTGAAAAGAGTGTCAGGCAGAGTAATGATTATGAAGCTGGAAATTGGAGGTGTGATGATGAAAGTTGTTAGTACATATGCCCCGCAAGTTAGGTGTGCAATGGGTGAGAAAAAAGATTTTTGGAGTGAGTTGGATGAAGTGATGAGTAGTGTACCCAAGGGACAGAAAGTGGTGATTGGAGCGGAATTTCAATGGGCATGTTGGTGAAGGGAACAGAGGACATGAAGAGGTGATGGGCAGGTATGGTGTCAAGGAGAGGAATGAGGAAGGTCAGAGGATAGTGGATTTTGTCAAAAGGATGGACAATACGTATGGTGAATACGTATTTCAAGAAGAGGGAGTAACATAGGGTTACATACAAGAGTGGAGGAAGATGCACACAGGTAGATTGCATCCTATGCAGAAGACTTGATCTGAAGGAGATTGAAGACTGCAAAGTGGTGGCAGGGGAAAGTGTAGTTAAGCAGCATAGGATGGTGGTCTGTAGGATGATGTTGGAGATGAAGAAAAGGAAGAGGGTGAGGGCAGAGTCAAGGATCAAATGGTGGAAGTTGAAAAAGGAAGACTGCAAGGTTGAGTTTAGGGAGGAGGTAAGACAGGCACTGGGTGGCAGTGAAGAGTTATCAGACAGCTGGGAAACTACAGTAGATGTAGTAAGAGTGATAGCAAGATGGGTGCTTGGCGTGACATCTGGAAAGAGGAAGGAGGAAAAAGAAACCTGGTGGTGGAATGAGGAAATACAGGAGAGTATACAGAGGAAGAGGATGGCAAAGAAGAAGTGGGATAGTCAGAGAGATGCAGAAAGTAGACAAGAGTACAAGGAGATAAGGCACAAGGTGAAGAGAGAGGTGGCGAAAGCTAAAGAAAAGGCGTATGATGAGTTGTATGACAGGTTGGACACTAAGGAGGAAGAAAAGGACCTGTACCGATTGGCTAGACGGAGGGACCGAGCTGGGAAAGATGTGCAGCAGGTTAGGATGATAAAGAATAAAAATGGAAACGTACTCACAAGCAAGGAGAGTGAGTTGAGCAGATGGAAAGAGTACTTTGAGAGGCTGATGAATGAAGAGAATGAGAGAGAGAAGAGGTTGGATGATGTGGAGATAGTGAATCAGGAAGTGCAACAGATTAGCAAGGAGGAAGTAAGGACAGCTATGAGGAGGATGAAAAACGGAAACGCCGTTGGTCCAGATGACATACCTATGGAAGCATGGAGGTGTTTAGGAGAGATGGGAGTACGTAACCAGATTGTTTAATGGAATCTTGGAAAGTGAGAGGATGCCTGAGGAGTGGAGAAGAAGTGTACTGGTGCCGATATTTAAGAATAAGGAGGATGTGCAGGACTGCAGTAACTATAGGGGAATAAAATTGATGAGCCACAGTAAGAGGAAAGAGTAGTGGAAGCTAGGTTAAGAAGTGAGGTGATGATTAGTGATCAGCAGTATGGTTTCATGCCAAGAAAGAGCACCACAGATGCAATGTTTGCTCTGAAGGTGTTGATGGAGAAGTTTGCATTGCGTCTTTGTGGACCTGGAGAAAGCATATGACAGGGTGCCTGTCGAGAGGAGCTGTGGTATTGTATGAGGAAGTTGTGAGTGGCAGAGAAGTACGTAAAAGTTGTACAGGATATGTACGAGGGAAGTATGACAGTGGTGAGGTCTGCGGTAGGAGCGACGGATGCATTCAATGTGGAGGTGGGATTACATCAGGGATCAGCTCTGAGCCCTTTCTTTTTTGCAATGGTGATGGACAGGTTGACAGATGAGATTAGACAGGAGTTCCCGTGGACTATGATGTTTGCTGATGACATTGTGATCTGTAGCGATAGTAGGGAGCAGGTTGAGGAGAACCTGGAGAGGTGGAGATATGCTCTACAGAGGAGAGGAATGACGGTCAGTAGGAACAAGACCGAATACATGTGCGTAAATGAGAAGGAGGTCAGTGGAATGGTGAGGATGCAGGGAGGAGAGTTAGCGAAGGTGGATGAGTTTAAATACTTGGGATCAACAGTACAGAGTAATGGGGTTTGTGGAAGAGAGGGGTTTGTGCTGGCAGGGTGGAATGGGTGGAGAAGAGTGTCAGGAGTAATTTGTGACAGACGGGTATCAGCAAGAGTGAAAGGGAAGGTCTACAGGACAGTAGTGAGACCTGCTGTGTTATATGGGTTGGAGACGGGGGCACTGACCAGAAAGCAGGAGACACAGCTGGAGGTAGCAAAGTTAAAGATGCTAAGATTTGCACTGGGTGTGACGAGGATTAATAGGATTAGAAATTAGTACATTAGAGGGTTAGAGGGTCAGCTCAAGTTGGACGGTTGGGAGACAAAGTCAGAGAGGCAAGATTGCGTTGGTTTGGACATGTGCAGAGAAGAGATGCTGGGTATATTGGGAGAAGGATGCTAAGGATAGAGCTGCCAAGCAAGAGAAAAAGAGGAAGGCCTAAGCAAAGGTTTATGGATGTGGTGAGAGAGGACATGCAGGTGATGGGTATAACAGAACAAGATGCAGAGGATAGAAAGATATGGAAGAAGATGATCCACTCTGGCAACCCCTAACGGGAGCAGCCAAAAGAAGAAGAAGACACTTCTATGCTTTACTAAATATATAATAAGAGAAAAATAATAATAAAAAAAAAACTGCAGTCACAAGGGTCCCTCAGGGCTGAGTTTGAGAACCACTGTGTATGCTGTTGCCTGATAACAGTAATTATTTCAGTCCATACTTGAAGGTTTTTGTTGTTTTTTCTTTTTCCTTTCACAATTTTACTGCAATGCTATTGTGGTAACGTTTAAATGTAATCCTTGTGTTTGTTTTTGCATCTGCTCCTGTTTCCAGTTTTTTTGCCTAACCTGCTCCCTGGTTTCTGATATTGACTCATCAGCCACTAACAATTTTTCTTAACTATGTTTTTCTGTTTCCTGGCCCTTCACCTTGTTTAATCTAATAGACCTCTGAAAAGAAGAACGGATATATTGACTAAAACGGTGAAGGTCAGTGCTTTCTCAATTGTTTCAATTAAGATGCAGTACAAGGCTATTGCATATGTTTGTATTAAATAAGGTCACAGCAAAATAAAAGTACTATGGTAAGGATACTAAAATGCTTTTTGGCCCATCAGCTTGTTGAAGATACAACAGAAGCTACCAGACTTTTAAAAGTCACAAAGCTGAGGTTATTTAGATGAGGATAGGAGGATAGATGCATCCCATCTGCTCTGCTCGGAACGTTTATTCATCGATGGTTCAGAATGTTTATGAAACATGGAAAAGCTTTTTCATTTTCCAGCTCCTTATGTCTTTTGAGGAGATGCTCATATTAATCGCTTATATTCAGTGGCTTTGGAGAACAACAGTTTGGCTGTGTCTTGCATTTTAAGTTTTTACCAGAATGCAGCCGCACATAACAGATGGAACAGTTTGCTCCCGTCTAAACATGAATAGTCTAACTCTTAAGTTAGAATAAATATGGCAGATTATTTCTAAAGTGACCAAAAAACAGCAGAAATGTCAAAATGTGACATAGTTTGCATATTTTTAAGATTTTACACACACCAATTCCCACAAATGGTGATGTTTTACGTAAAGGCACCACATAACCGCAGCGCACAAATGGATGATATTATGTGAATGGCTGCTTGTCATTGCAGAGTTGATTTATTTTATGATGATGTTTCAGTATAAGGAATAGACCCTAAAGTGCAACAATTTAAGGGGCATCAATTTTGCTCCAAAAAAAACTTGTTTTTAATCTGTATATCTATGATACATAGCCAGAAAAATAAATAATAAAATAAAAGCAGAGAAAATTGCTTCAAAAATTGTCATCAGACCTCACAGTACTAGCGTTCCCTATATATTATGGTGGGAATGTTTTTTAATCATAAAAATATGTACATAAATGAGATAATAAGTTCAGTGACCATAAAATCCTGGATGCAGCTTAGGATAAAATGCATACCACAAATTACGTTAAGAAAAAAAGAGGGTAAGCTATAAAATGATAAATTACTCATCTCAATGCAACTAACTCAAAGCTTCTATAAGAAGAAGAATATGTAAAGTAATTTTCTTCTATCATCTTATGTGTTGAGTGATGTTTAATGTTATGATTTATTAGAGTTTGTTCATTTTTTTTTCATTTTAAATAAATGGACTCTGTTGCCCTATCAAGCCTTTGAACATCAAAGAATGTTACTGTATGGGTGTTCTGCATTAATCATTGATATGCAAGTAAATAGAATTTTATTATCATTATGTTTTGATTTGCGGCATCACCATTTTTGGGTTTCTCTTGTAATCTTCAACATGTAGTGGCTGTGTTGTCAGAACATGGTGCACAGTTGCTTGGGGCTCAACCCCTAGAAGGTCCAATGCCCCATGTCACTGACACTACACTTTATAACCTTGCACCACATTCAGCATAGCATCTGAAATGACGGATTCAAACGTTAAATAGCTTCAGTGTGTGTGTTTGCAGTCTTGAGTGCCTTCTGGTTTTTGACTCATTGCAATTCTCATTTTGACGTTATAACATTTTTGTGCCTAGGTTTTGATGGCAGAATGTCTTTTGGTTTTCAACTTCTAGATATTCACTTTTTGACTTTCTTTATGGCTTAGCATTTCAGTTTTGTCAACAGTTTCTCTGACCACAGTTTTCTGCAAAAATATGTGTCTCATAGTCTGGTTGTCCTCAGCCTAGCAGCTGTGAGGCAAGACATTTTATTAAGGTTACTCTGTCTCATATGAATAAAAAACAAGTGGAGTCCATTCAGTTCATTAAATTTGTGTGGTTAGCTAAGGTGTTCATTTTCTCCAGGAGACATTTCCAGAAGACACCAGGAGTTCCACTTGGCAATTTGTTGTAGATTCCTGTGAGTATCTGAAGATGTAACTCACCTTAACTGCCACTCGTGCCATAGACTATTGAAAATAATTCAACTGGATCACATTCATCAATACATTTAAGAATTTAAAAGATCTTGATATGGTCAGCATGTAGCCTAATCGCACCGCATAATACTCTAGACCAGTGGTTCCCAAACTCGGTCCTGGAGACCCACTGTGGCTGCAGGTTTTTGTTCCAACCAACTTCTGTTTTTCATTGGACTCTTATCCTAATTAAGTGAGCTGTTATTTCCCAGTTTTTGTGTTTTGGAGTCAATGCAGAAATTACAAACTAAGTAGATTTTTATTAAAATGTAATAAGCAGTTATATGGGGAATATGTAGGTTTTTTAATTTGTTAAGAGTATTTTCAACCTGATTTTCATTCTGCTTTTCCAGGTTACCTGGTTATTTAATTGATTATTTACTAATTAGCGGGTCTGACACTGAAGTCGTTGCAGCTTTCATCATCCTAGGTGTCTGCTGTTAAATGAAGAGAGAAAACTACACAGGAAAAGGGGGAAATAATAGGAAAACAACAAAAGAGAGATAAGCATTTATAGCTTTAGAAAAAAATAGAAATAGTTCGAAATGTCTTTTAAATGTAAAAACCATACTGTTGCGTTTTTCTGAATACAGAATAAGAGAAGAGTAAAAAAGACCCGCTGATTCAATGAGATAAGTTGTTATCGATTATTATCACCGATTGTGAATCTCGTTGGAACAAAAATCTGCAGCCACAGTGGGTCCCCAGGATCGAGTTTCGGAATGACTGCTCTAAATAAAATCTGACTAGATCACTATGGATTTTGAACATAACATTCTACAGCTGACATGCCCTATGCCCTGCAGACATAAACTGGATTAAGAAGGTTTCATGATGAATGGATGGAATTTTATGAAACCATCAAGCATATTTTTGCCTTTTACTTCACAAACATTTAAAAAAGAAAGCTGGGTAAACTGGTGATTTTGGGGCACACCATAAATGTGTGGATTTTAAGTAAAACTGATTTTCACCTCCTACAGAAAAATTTGCCTAAACTTTTTATATTTGGAGTGCTTGTTTTTTTTTATTGGTAGATTTGCAATTCATAAAGAAAAACAGTTCTAAGTAATTATAATCAAATAATCCAGGGTGCAGTTTATTAATACAAGTCTGACAAATTGGAGCTCACGGCCATTTTGTGTGAATTGCCTGATATGCATACAATATTTTTATTTTTGTTGTATCTGCTTAAGACACCCCAGTTTTCCAAAAGTTGTTCATTATCATGCATTTGTCAATACTAAATCTGTTTCTCAAAAACTAGAAAAACATGGAAGTTAAAAGCAAATCCTGTACATCTGTGTATCATACTTACCCTGCACCTTCAACTCCAGAATTATGTGGAATAAATTAATAAATGTTTTAGAGATTTTAGAGTGAGTGTGGGTCTGTACATGAGTATGCCTTGCTCCACTCCCACTCGACTCTAATCTAAATTAAACTGGTTTGATACTAGACACAAGGATGGATTGGTGATTGGCTGGATGGAATGGACTGGCTACAGTGAGGGTGTGAAAAAGGCTGCATGACATCAATTTGCTGAAGCTGAATTCCCCATACTCCTCTTTCTTTGTTAATGTCATATTTCACAATATGCTTACATATATAATATGCTCAGCTAATGGCTGTAATGAACAACAGCAACATGCTGAAATAACTCTTCTGTTTCATCCACTACTTGTCAATCATTACATCAACATAAGACAAAGAAGAAAGAATTTTATTCCAAATGCGTAGTTCTACGCCCAAAGCATTTTTGAGAGGAGGGTATGGAGGGAATAAGTCAGGGTTTAATCACAGACTGCCTTGCCCTTCCCTTTTACATTGCACGTTCAGAAAACACTGTAGAAAACAAAAATGCCACTTTTATAGAAAGGAATATGCATTTTTATATATAATTAAATGTTATTATATAGAGCCAAAAAGATGAACAAACAAAATTTGTCTTCAGCAATTGCCATACAGCAATTAAGACAATTTCCAAAATGGTCATAATGGTAAAAAAAAAAAACAGACCAATGCATAATTTCTACTAAACTGAACTCCAGCACTTCATTTTTAATTTTAATATTTATATTTATAGTACAGCAGTTATTATTATTAAATCCTTATAGCTCTGGGTTCCAGTCCTGGCCCAATTGCTACTTGTGTGGCGCTCTTAAATAATGCGCTCTCCAGATCTGTGTATGTTTTAATCTCTAGCTAACCCCCTCATCCCAGAGACATTGCTTTTAAATTAATTGTCAGTCACTCATTGTTGTCCTGAACAGGGTCGCAGTGGGGGTGCTGGAGCATATCCCAGCTAACATAGGCAGCAAGGCAGGAACAAGCCTTGGACAGGGCGCAACTCCATTGCAAGGCAAAACCACGCACACACCAACCACACACTATGGCCAGTTTAGCGTTGCCCGTCCACCAAACCAGCTTGTCTTTGGACTGTGGGATGAAACTGTGGTACCTGGAGGAAACCAACACAGAAACAGGGAGAATATGCAAACTCCACACATGGAGGACCTGGGACATAAACCCTGGTCTCCTTATTGCATGGCAGCAGCAGTACCACTGTGCCACTGTGGTGCAGTCATATGTTAATTGCAGACTATAAAATCACCCCATATGGATGATTATGGTGTGTGAATATGCTTGGCAAAAGTCTGCTGTACACATTCTGGTCATTCTTTGTCTTACACCCATATGATTACATATTCTGCTGGAATGGGCTTCCATTCCCATAACTCTGAACAGTTGTAAGGCCTACCCTCGCACGCACACACACACACACACACACAGTGTCATGCAGGGCCAATTTGGAATTGGCAATTACAATAAAGTATCTATCTATCTATCTATCTATCTATCTATCTATCTATCTATCTATCTATCTATCTATCTATCTATCTATCTATCTATCTATCTATCGATTAACCTAGTATGAAAACTTGTGTACCTAGAGGAAAATCCACTCAGCCATGGAGAGATGGAGCAAACTCCACACAGACAATGGGATTTGAGCCCAGGATGCTGGATGCTTCAGACAGTAGCACTAAGATGCACCATAGCACCACTCTATTAATGGCAGTTCTGTAATTTAATGAAATATTAATTTTTACATTACATAAAATGTCACTTCCTAGCAGTTAAAAGTTTTTATTATTGTCAATCAAGGGACTTATTAATCATACTGTAATATGTGTGCTTGAGCAAACCACATATTGCTACATATATTATCAAACTGTCTTTATTACTGTGCCTTTGTTGCTTCAGTTCAGATTTGCTCTGCTTTTAAACTGTATGATTCCCATTTTTTACTTATCTTCAGTTGCTGCAGCACACATTGCTGTCGTGACTAGAACCATAAAGCCTGCAGGTAAACTCCATTAAAAATCAGTCAGAGAACTTTAACTCTGCCAGATTATTTTTTAGTATCAGTTTCAATTGAGGATGACTGTCTTAGATAAAAACACATGCTGCAGGATTTCCTTTCACCTCGCCGCTGAAAAGTCACTGTTTTTGTTCCATTACTGATAGTCTGACTTGTAAAGTTTATGTGACATACATCGGAAAATTGCATTTAATACTCTTGTTTGTACTTCCCTAAAAGACAAGGGTTGCTTTATTGGAAATCTGAGTCCCATCAGTCATAGACCATATTTATTTTATCTTGAAGTTTTATATTTATAGTTCCAGAAGGACTGTTGCTGTTTTGAATGCAGCTGATTTGTCAGTTAATATTAACTAAAATAATAAGTGTTTTATAGTTTAAAAGTAACATAACAACATAAAAGAATATTATGAATAATAACATTTTTTCCTACTATTTTTCCTTTTCTTTCTCCATGGTGGTGAAGAGGAATGCAGGCATACATTGTAAACCACTCAAAAAATAAAAAGACCTATTAAGCTGCCAAAGGTGTTCTTGGAAATCTTGGGATGGTTTCAAGTTCACAGCAGCTAATGACCATGGTGTAAGTGGAGTCAGAGCAATCCTGAGTTACTGGCCTGAGGAAGAGAAAACCCCGAAGGGGCACACACCAGGTGCTATGATTTGGAAGTTTTGTTTTTAATTTTTTCTGAGCTTCACATATTTTTCTCAGTGATCATTTTTTCCCTGAAATTTTCAACTGCAGAGAATTGATCTGTATATTAACTTTCTAGCTGTAATGTTGTTGTTGTTGTTGTAATGTCTGAGGGTAAGGCACTGAAAATGACATAACGTGACATTGCCAGTGCAACAAGACATAACCTAGAATTGCAGAGTGGATGTGCAACATTGTTCATAATGTCGTGAGAACTGTTATATGTCCCAAAGAAATATTACTTAATATTGATTCTTTTTCCTGCTTTCCTGTTGTGTTTTGAGTGACTTTTTCTGGCTCATATCAAGTTTTGAAATATGTATTTTTTAACAATGTTGTTATTTTAACTTTTTTAAATTAGTTAAAATATTCTTGTGGCATATTTGTTGCCATTTTCTTAACAGAACGCACCGTCATTTGCTAGAAAGATGTTGTTAGGCAGTGGACCCATTAGTGCTCGATTAGGGACATCATTGCCCTGTAGGTATAAAGATCTTACCATGCACTTCTTATTCATCTGAGTTTATGGAGAAAATTATATGAGAGAATTGTGTGTTTGTTTAGTTAGCTTTCCTGGCAAATGTCTTTTGTGTCACTACAATTTAGTGTTTTGATTCTTGAATTGACAAATCCATATTTGACTTTCTGGTTACAAATCCTTGCTTGTCTTTCAGCTCACATCTCCCCTTCTAGTGCTTAACTTAAAACAATTACTGAATACCCATGACTGTATATCTACTGTGTTATTTTGGTTTTTGATTTCTGGTTAGTGATATGGCTTAGTTGCACAAATGTTTGTCCTGCTGTCTCGATCTCCACTTTGAATTGTCAACAGTGAATTTTGTCCTTGTCATCTGTTGTCCCTTTATTCAATTACAGCCTTATCAGCTGTAGCAGTACACAAGGAAGTGTGTCTCAGTTATGTAAAAGCAGGTCATGTGCACTTGACACAGGTGGGTTGCTTGCATGGGGCAGTAGTTATGTTCTGTATAGGAGAGGAGGATAAATCAGAAAAGGCTGGACCCAAAAGAAAAAAGGTAGGATAGAATAAACCCTAGTCTGAAAAGTGTTAAAGACCCATGGTACACTCAGATTGTCTTTCACACAATAAGAGAAATTTGTGGTACTACAAGCTGTTCAGGACAAGTCAATTAAAAAAAAAGGTACAATAAAACACAGATTAAAGTTCAAAGGAAAACAATATTTTGAAGATCTGTACAATAAACAATATTCCATTGATAACAAAATATTAAATAAATTATCAACAATAAACAGCCATGAACTTATGGACAATATCCTAGAGGGAGAAATAACAGCAACAATAAAGAACTTGAAAGTGGTGAAGTTAAAATGAGGCTGTGACAGTCAGGGCCAGCTCCACTCACACTCGTCACGTCCAGAAGCCTCTTATTCAGTGTTTGAAAAATGCAGTGCGTCAGTTCTTCCATATAAATAAATAATCCATAAAACCACTGATAAATATGTGGAGGTTAAAAAGTCCTAATAAATAAATCCAATAAAATGAGGTTAAAATCCAGAGACAGTTCTTTCAGAAATATGAGCCTCAATGCTTCCTTCTACAACCTGGTGTCACCTATCCGGACCTTGCAGCCAGAGAAACCACCTGCTGACAGGTGCAGTCAGCACTTGTATACCTGGCTTGGATTCCCATTGCCAGTCCTTCAGTTTCCATGAGGCACCACCCCGAGCTACACACACGTCTCCCATCGCCAGTCCCTTGGCGCCTGAGGAAGACACCACATAATGGGCCACTCCTACTCCCCAGCATCACTTAATCGAGGCATCTTTTCCTCAACCCCAGGCTCCTCTACCTGAGACTCACCCCAAACCACCTGCCTCCATTCCTCTTTAGCAGTGACTCTCCCAATCCTCTCTCTCGCTCTTTCTTTCACATTAACCTCTGTTCTGTCCTTATTGATCTTTCTGTCTCTTGTCTCGTTCTTCCCCCTTTCTGCTGTGCAGGCTCTTTTGTACGGCCTGATCAGGTGCAGATGTGACCCTCCGCCCACTGTGAATGAGGCACCTACAGTAACTGATCCACTCGCAGTTGCACATGTGTGATCAGCCAAGCACCGCAATCAACACCAGAGTGGTGGCATCAAGCGCACATCCACAATCTTTCTGAGTGGTTAGAGGAACAATTGATCAACTGTTTATATTTCAACAGCTAGCAGAAAAGTATTATGAGAAAAATTTCACTTTGTACAACAGCATCATTGATTCTAAACAAGCTGTTGAAAGTGTAAGGCAATGGTGACTGTGGCATATACTCAATTATTGTTTACTGTTTGTTACTTAGTAAGTCTGTAAGTGAATTAAGGGTAGACAGTCACAGCAGGAGTTTGGCAACAATGAGTATGGCGTTGAAGATGGTTGAAGCTGGAAGATCACTAGACAGGCAAACTCTAAATAACATGCACTTTGTGGATGATGTTGACTTAATGGCAGATGAAATGCATCTTAGCAACTTCAGGAGTTGACAGATAAAGTTACTAATAGTAGAAAGAGATTTGGTTTGAAAATAAACATACACAAAAACAAAACAATGACTATTGTAAAATATCAGAGCTACAGGTAAAATTGACGGACAAGCTATTGAATAAGTAAATAAATGTATGTTTCTGAGAGGATTACTAAAGGAAGACTGACAAACAATGAAGGATATGAAACACAGAAAAGGTGTGGTTTTAGCTGCACTTGGAAAATCAAGGAAGATCTGAAAAACAAATAATATATCTAACCAACTTAAACTCCTTGATACACTTGTAATCCCCATGTTACTATATGGATCGGAGTGCTAGTGTTTTTGGAAGACAGATGAGAAGAAATTCCTTGTTGCCAAAAATAATTTGGAAGGGAAGAATATTGGGCAAATTATGAAGGGATAAAAGACAAAATGAAGTCAGGGAATTACATAATTGATAAAGTCATACAAACAATACTCCTTTGTTTTGGACATGTAACAAGAATGGAGGGGAAAGCATTGTACAGCTATGTGGAAGGTGTTAGGAGTAGAGGAAGCCAAAGAACAAAATGGATTGATAATATCATGATAATAATGATTACGATAATTGATAATAAGTTTTAGAATGTTACAGATTGGATTTAGGAACTGATGCTAACTTCTTCTTCTTCTTCTTTTGGCTGATCCCATTAGGGGTTGTCACAGCGGATCATCTTCTTCTATATCTTTCTGTCCTCTCAGTAGCGTAGCATGGGTGTCAGCCACCCGGGGTGGAGGAAAATTCCGCCGCCCCCTTATTTAGGTATAGTTCAAATTTTTACAAGATATTATTATTATTTATTGTGAAATTTTGCCGCCCCCTAAAAGTGCCGCCCGGGGCGGGCCGCCCCTGCCGCCCCCACTACGCTACGCCACTGTGTCCTCTGCATCTTGCTCTGTTACACCCATCACCAGCATGTCCTCTCTCACCACATCCATAAACCTTCTCTTAGGCCTTCCTCTTTTCCTCTTCCCTGGCAGTTCTATCCTCACATCCTTCTCCCAATATACTCAGCATCTCTCCTCTGCACATGTCCAAACCAATGCAACATCGCCTCTCTGACTTTGTCTTCCAACCGTCCAACTGAGCTGACCCTCTAATGTATTCATTTCTAATCGTGTCCATCCTCGTCACACCCCAGTGCAAATCTTAGCATCTTTAACTCTGACACCTCCAACTCTGTCTCCTGCTTTCTGGTCAGTGCCACCGTCTCCAACCTATATAACATAGCTGGTCTCACTACCATCCTGTAGACCTTCCTTTTCACTCTTGCTGATACCCGTCTGTCACAAATTACTCCTGACATTCTTCTCCACCCATTCCACCCTGCCTGCACTCTCTTTTTCACTTCTTTTCCACAATCACCATTACTCTAGAAATTGATTACAATGGAGACCTATTTTTAAAACCTCATCATCAACGTGAGCTGAAGGATGAAAAAGAAAATGGAAAGACTATTGAAGCTGCTTAACGGTGGTGATTGGAGAAAAGAAAAAATATTTAGAAAGTAAATGGAATTTATATATATATTTTTTTCTGTTTGGGACTGGGCATGACTTATTGGACTCAGATTTTCCTCTGTATCCCTAAACACATGCTTGTTAGGTTAAAAGATGTGTTAGTGTGTGTTTGTGTGTATGCAGGAGTGTGGCTTGCAATGGATTGGCACCTCACGCTGGTTTTGTTTTTGCCTTGTAACCAGTTGTTCCCAAATATGATTTGCCCCAAAGAAGCTGAACTAAACATAGTGGGAAAAGATAAAGAGAGGATAGAGTATCTCCTTTCTAGATTTCTAGCTCTATGCTCTAAACATTAAATTTAAATCATATTATATGACAACTATTGTCCTTTATACATGTCTGGTTTTCCATTATTCCTTTACAGAGGCAGAATATCCACCCTAAATAATTTGTATTGCAAAAAGAAAAAGCATTACTGTAATTTCATTAAAATATTATTTTCTCACTTCTACCAGATGTATGAAATAATTTGTGTAGCATATATTCCATTGATTCTACAAAAATACTTTGAAGTTTTCAACAAGCTTGGCATACTTAAACTCTTGCAGAATTACTCCCTTGCAATCATCACAGAATACATATAAAAAATGTTTTTTTTAAACTCCAAAATCCCTACTGTCAAAGAAAACAGCCTCCCCTGCTGTGCTTTATTTCTCCTCAGGATCACTGACGCTTCTGATTCATGAGAAAGAAAACACGTTTTTGTCAGCTATTGTATCAACTACTAGACCGCTGCTTTCTAAAGCAAAATGCAAAGAAATGTTCAAGTTCCAAATGTTCCATTTCTCACACCTCTCTGGTGACCATGAAACATTTGCTGTTTTTTTGGGTATATACTACATGGCACAGCTTAGTTATTGGTCATCCAATCTTTAGAAGTCTTAGCCAAAGCATAGTTATCATATAAATTGTCCAGACAGTGACAAATCATGAATGATCTAGTCCAATAAATTCTAAAATAGCTCATTGTATTGTCAAAGGGCTATTCATCAATAATGTGGAGCAATACTGTACAAAAGAAAAATGTACTTGAAACTGCCTGCCCCTTTAACTAGGACATCCTGACATTTGTACCATCACAGTTAACTCTAGTGTGTGATTGGGGTGTGGGTGTGTTTGTGTTCACCCTGCAATGGACTGGCACCCTGTCCAGGGTTTGTTCCTGAATTGCGGCCTATGCTGGATAGGCCCCAGTACCCAGAACGATCCTGTTCAGGATTATGTGTGTTAAAAAAATAACTGAATGACTAATTATATATAACAATTAACTTTATATTTTGTCCTCTGACAACACTTTACAAATAATAAATCTTATTTCTTTTAACCAGGGGTCACACATGACTCTTGATGATTAACAATTTTGGGACTTTACATAATGCTTAATAGCAGAGGTGAGTTTCTGGACCATACTGTTTATCTGTATGCTGACTGGTGTGTTTGAAATGCATTGTAGTCATTACATGTGAAGAATGTTGCTGATTAAAGGAAGTTTTCTGTTAGATATTTTAAATCTGCCATAATGCATTACAAGAGAGCATGTTGAATTCCAACATGGACATCCATGTTTTAATTCATACATAAAAATGGCTGAAGACTCTTCTTTATTTCCTAAGTATTTTCCTCTACAACTGCCAAAATGTTTAGGTTACTTTTGTTTAGATCACTAATATCAATGTATTTTCATACTATTACAGTATACCAAAAAGCCAAGCAAAATGACACCTTTTATTGGCTAACTAGAAAGATTACAATATGCAAGCTTTCGAGGCAACTCAGGCCCCTTCTTCAGGCAAGATGTAATACCAAAAATACCAAAAAGTATACCAAAAAGAATTGATTTTAAACAAAGTGCATAATTAAACAAAAATAATGATTAATGAAGGGAATTGGTCATGGATTTAGGAAGGGTGTAAAATAATAATCAGCAACATCATCGATTTATGCAAATTATTAATCTACAAAACAGCCTCAGTTTCAATCTGCTTTGTGTTACTAATTTAGTCATACCTAAATAACAGGAATCCATAAGAACAAACTGAATCATGAGTCATGAAGAACATATTAATAACTAAAATCATATTAATAAATAAATACTATGAAACAAAAGAGACAACACATTATGGATTTTGTTAGGAAAAAAATTAATAATATATGATGAATTATTTAATGCCATTAAATTCTATTCCAATATTTAAAAAGGTGTTGAAAGACTACATTTCAGTTTTTTTTCTCACGATTTCAATAGTTTCTAGGACCCCAGGCTTTTTACAGCACGGGCTTGCACAGCTAGTATTTTATATTTGTCTAAGAACCCTAATCTAATTTTAATTTGTTTACCACACTTATTTTACTTCTCAAAAGAGTTTTGCCATGGATCTGTCTACTCATCCCTATTGTCCTTTCTGCCAGACGATCATCCAAGGAACTATGTTGTATATGTCTTGGGAGCAGCCAACAACCTTGGCTTTCTGGGTGTCTATTATTGAATTCTCTTGACTATCACACTAACGTCCTTTACCTTCTCCAAAACTGGACCCCTTGTCTCTCTCCCTCTCTTCCATTCAGCTTGGGCTGATTTGTCTTGGCACAATCACTGCAAAGGCATCCCTAGCTTCTCACTTGAAATCTGACGTTTCTTGCTCTATTGAAACCTTGGCAAGCTTCATTTTTCAACTTCACTTTTCTCAAAATCTCAGGCGTGGTGACCAATGAGTCATCTGCTTCATATATTACACAATGACATGCTCTGGTGCAAATTCTGTGGAGCCAGATTTTCTGTGGTTGCTGTTGATCTCTTCTTCTTTCTATCTACATTTTATGTCAATGGGGTCTGACATCCGGATCGCATTTACTTCTTAGTTTTGCACAGGAAGTCTTCTTTTTTACCTTTTTAGCATGGTAAATTTTTAGGTGGATGGAGTGGGGTGGTATTTTTTTTACTGTTATTACTGTCATTGTTATTTTCTTCTTTTGACTGTTTATGAGATATTATTTTTTGATTTGCTTATTATTGTTATTTAAAGGCCAATAAATTTTGATAAAAAAGAAAATAAGGTTAATTTTATATTCATTTCCTTAACATATTTTATATTACTTCATGGGGTACAAGTCCTTTTGCAAACTTTAAGAGGAATGTAAAGCCATCTTTGGAATAATATTTGATGATGATGGAGTGGATACTTTGGCTCCCTTAGTGTATGCAGTGTGATGTAGTGGAAGGCTTTGGATTTCAAACTCTGAGGTTGTGGGTTCAAAACCCACTACTGACACTGTGTGACCATGAGCAAGTCACTTGACCTGCCTGTGCTCTAATTGGAAAACCAAAAAGAAATGTAACCAATTGTATCGTATGTTTTGTAAGTCACCATGGATAAAGGCATCAGCCAAATAAGTAAAATGTAAAATGCCTTATAGCTCTAGGAACAAAGAAATTATTTCTAGCTCACTACCTATGAGGAACTGACAAGTTTTCCTTCAGTATTCTGGATTCCTTACACATCCCAAAGATGGACATTTTCATCTGCTTTTTCCAAGTTTATTTTTACTTTGTACCCAACGCTATAGACTGTAGAAGGAAAAAGCAGGATCAGAAACTGCAGTGATGAGTTTCCATTGCAGTCAAATTAATGTAAGTCATTTTTGGAGGTAGTTTGAAACCACCCTACCAGCAATGCTCCAACTCTAAGTGTGCTTTATTATTTATTATTTTTGTTTATGTTTATAAAGACCAAATACTAAATATTCAAGATGGCACCCTTTTAGAGGTAGAGGTTCTTATATATTTCTTGCATTGTACAACTGGAATATATTTTATGTTAGAATAGTGCCAATGCACATGCGCAAGTCAGGATGAAATGTAGGGATGTTTTTTTATGAGCATTACACATAGCATCCAAGTGGAGTTTAAATAAAAGGCTCATTTTTCGGGTGTGGCAGGCATTGATGGCTATAGCATAACATTTAATTTTAATCTTTGGACTGCACACAGACGCCAGTGGCAAGCAGGACCTTAACTGGAATGGAAATGTTTTTTTTCCCAAAACTAGCAAAAACCCTTACCAGCTCAAAAGACAGCATTTGTCCAATTAGGCCCACTTTTTCAATTACCTTTGCATAATGTCTTGCACTTAGTCACTTGAAAAGCAGTTTTTGAGTCAAATCCTACACATTTCATTCTACCTTCTCAAGTTTCAAATTGGCCAATGGGAGAATGCCAAAAGAGAAGTCAGCCCATGACCATTCACCCGTGAAATAGGACTGGTAACAGGGTGCTACACAGGAGTGTTCATTTTCTCATTTAACTGTAATTATACAGAAGAAAAAACAGCAACATCTTCATGACAAACGTGAAGCACATCAAAGCAAGATCAGCACAGTGCTGATAGATCATCTGTGGAGCAACGCACACTAGAATAACAGATCAGAGAGAAACAGTGGATAAAAAACTTTTTTAAATACAAAATTAATGAAAAAACAGTATGTACGATTAATTTTCATTATCTATGGGAGCTATATTCCAAAAGAATCCTCAGATACTGAAGTATTGCTCCTACTGGAAAAATAGGGAGAAGGGGTCGAATGGACAGGCCGGCACTCTGCTTTCAAGAATAGAAGCTAAGTAATGATTCTTCTGCAAATTCACATATGGAAACTTTGGTGCAACTTTTTCTTCCTCTGTAGTCAAGTTCAATTGTCTTCTAGACCACAAGCAACCTCTGAAGGGCAGATCAGCAGACCTCACTAATCCATCCATTCAGTAGTGATAAAAAGCAGGAACTCAATAACTGTGAGCTTATGACCCACACTGAGTGGGAATTCCTCATTCATATGGAGCAATTTCATATCTTCGTCCCCATCACAAATGGGGTTCAACAGCTTACCCGTGCCTTTTGGTGCCAGGCAGACACACATTTTTTTGTTGTCAGCTTTGTTATTGAACATATATACCGTAATAATATCATTGTCAATTTAAATGTTATAGTACCCAAGCCATAAAAGGTAGAATAATCATCATCTACCTATGATATTCTAATGGACAGATGTAATTAATAAATTGAATGCACTCATGTATATTGCTTATGCATTCCAGATTACCATTTCTTTCCTTCCATTGTCACAAAGTAAATGGATACAACAGTCACTTGTATGCTACATACTGGGTAACGTTTAGGAAATGGTATCTCCAAATGTTAGATAGATAGATAGATAGATAGATAGATAGATAGATAGATAGATAGATAGATAGATAGATAGATAGATAGATAGATAGATAGATAGATAGATAGATACTTTATTAATCCCAAGGGGAAATTCACAATATTTACTAATAATAACACAATAATAATAATCATAATAACACAAAAGTCAGTTGATCTCTGGAGATTTCTGAAATGTGTTACTTTTTTCAAGTAAAGTATGCTCAATTTTGTGTATGAATTAATTTTTTTATTGAAAAATAATAATAATACATTTTATTTATATAGTGCCTTTCCCATATTTTTAATTCAAGAATATGAGAATCATCTGATATGTGGGTGACCCAATGACTGCTGACTCAAAGTTTCAGTAAACCATTTAAATACAGCCAAGTCACTGTCTGTGTGGAGATTCATGGTGTGTGGATGTATTTTTTCCCCGTAGATAACCTAGTTTTCCTCTCACCTCCCAGAGATGTGTAGTTTATACTGATCTGCAACTCTAGATTGGCTCTGTATAAGTGATAATGTTCATGAATCCGTGTGTCCTGCAAAGGAATGGTATCCCCTGTAAGTCTGGTTCCTGTCTTACACCAAATGCTGCTAACGCACCCTACAACATTTAAAGGGACTTAGCAGGTTTAGGAAATGGTTGGGAATTTCAAGTGATAGTAAACCAGTATTACATTTAATTTATTGCACTTTGTGTTGACAAAATTGAATAAAGCTCAGTGTGTGTTATAGTTTACAGAAGGTAGGAAAGGCCCTTAAACAAATAAAAAATCCAAGCTAAAAAAACAAATTCTAGTTAATTCTACTGTCAAGTGATGTTGATTCACAATCTTATCCTCTCCAAATCCCATCACACTAAGGAGACATTATCACACTATAAATATTATTATACTCTAATCCTAGGTAATTTTCTTAGATCCTTTTATGTACTGTATGCTCTTTTAGCATTCTGAAGTTAATAGTAGGCAAGATGTTGGAGCAGTAGTTAGTTGTAATGCACTGAAAAATCAAGGCTCTTTGGTTCAGATCTGAACTCACTCATTGTTTTGTTGGTGTTTGTGTGTACAGTATGTGGATTATTTCTACTGTAGGTACTCTGGTTTCCTCCCATATGTGTAGTAGTAGGCTGTTGTACCATGTTAGCCATAATGAGTGCAATGAGAAATCAAGCAAAATGACACCTTTCATTGGCTAACTAAACAGATAACAATATGCAAGCTTTCAAGGCAGCTTAGGCCCCTTCTTCTGGTAACTTCTATGCAAAACTAATTGGCTTGGTGTGTGTAAGTATGCCCTGATTGTTCTGATTATCTGGCCAATGTTCTTGGGTTACATTCCAACTTTGTGTGAAACTTTTAGTAGTAGTAGCAGTATTGTCCCGTGTGTTGTGGATTAAGGTGGTACAGAAAATGGAATGATGGAGATTATTGTCTTTGGTATGAGTTCATTTTAGAATTTTTAAAATGTGATCTGAAAGAAAGAAAGAAAGAAAGAAAGAAAGAAAGAAAGAAAGAAAGAAAGAAAGAAAGAAAGAAAGAAAGAAAGAACAATATCAGTATGTATGTCTTTATTGAAGCAAATAAAATGATGCATTTTACTTTTGTTTTTTGAATTAGAATGTAATCAATTCATGCTTGATATCAGATTGTGTGACATCTGGTTTAATTTTTTCCCATCTATTTCCTAATCCCTTCGGGTGTCACAACTAGTGAAAGTATAATTTTTCTGCAGCAAGCACCAAAACCAGTTTTTATGTTAAACTTAGGATGTGAAATGTCTCATAACTGTTTACATAGGATGCAACATGGAAAACTTTGTGAAATCATAGACACATCACATTTTACTGGAGAAGGATAATTTAAATAGAGTCAAAAAGGTAAAGAAAAACAAGAAATCTTTTTCTTCTGCAGCTTGCAAGCAGTTACTGATGGATGCCAAGAGGCAGAACTGTGGTAATCCAAAGACTTTGAAAGAGCTTCCAGCAATCTCAGTCTGCATTTTATTAGACAAAAGTTTTTAAAATTAAAGAATAAGTTCTGCTCAAAATTAAATTTAAATAAAAGAAAAATGGTAAAGCTAATGTCCACATTGCCGTATTGGTTTTCGAATAACAACATAAACATTTTTATAGCACGTCTTATAACTTCAGGTGGCAGTGGTTCAAAGACATTCGACTGTACTTAATTTATGCATGAACGGAATCAGTTTAATGGAGGATAATTTGTAAAAAGGCTGATTTGGATACAGTCTGATCTATTATTACACAAGACAGTGTAAAGTGGTCTCATCTCCAAGATGTCAAAGCTTCTAGGCAGATTACATCTCTAGCAATACAATTTCCCACTGATTGATACTCTTCATTAAGAAAGTACACATACAGTACTGTAGCAACTATAAGACCACAAGAACTTTCAGCCACTCCCTTCTATTTATGAACAGCTTTACTTTATGTCATATTGAACATCCTCCCAATGCACTTTATTTGGTCCGAATAACACAACTTCCACAAATCACAATGATTCCCTCCCAAGTTGGTAGTTATTCAGCTACATAGTAACTGGTTCTCAATCTCATCTGCACTTACAGTAATCAGTTATGACTTTCAGAGCATTGTAGCCATAAACTTGCTACACTACTACTACTTTCTGATTTTTGTATTTTATTTTTGTTCATTGCATGACTGCAGTGATGTTGCTTACAATATATAAATAAATGTTCTTATGTCTCTAAAGAACTGCCACAGCGATGAGGCTAAATTTAGCATACATTGTCATCCTAACTTTCTGGCTTATACTGGAAATGAATGTATGTTAATATATTAGGTGGAAGAATTTTAGAGGCACTGTGGTTTACTAGTCAAATGGTAAGATACTTGGATTGCTTTCTGAAATGTGCCACAGGAACCTAAGGTTTATTTATGTCAGCATTCTTGTGATTGCTACTTCTTGCTTTTAAAAACATTGAAAATTAGACATTATTAGTGAGTGCACTTCCAAACTTCCAGACTCATGAACTTTACTAAAAGCAGAAGCTGCAGTGGTTTGGAAATGAAATCATGCAAGCTGCACTCTATGGAGAAGTTCTGCAAAAAATTTGAAAAGAAAAAAACATTTTCTCTCCCATGATGGGATGCTTGACACCACAGATCATTCAGCTTAACTATAGCTTCACATTGTCTGTTGGAAATCTAGTCAAATTCTCTTTTGTGTCCTTCCACTCATCGACCAAACAGGTGCTGGTCATAAAATTAGAATATCATGACAAAGTTGATTTATTTCATTAATTCCATTCAAAAAGTGAAACTTGTATATTAGATTCATTCATTACACACAGACTGATGTATTTCAAATGTTTATTTCTTTTAATGTTGATGATTATAACTGACAACTAATGAAAGTCCCAAATTCAGTATCTTGGAAAATTAGAATATCAATTAAGACCAATGCAAAAAAAGGATTTTATGGAAATGTTGGCCAACTGAAAGGTATGAACATGAAAAGTATGAGCATGTACAGCACTCAATATTTAGTTGCGGCTCCTTTGGCCTGGATTACTGCAGCAATGCGGCGTGGCATGGAGTCGATCAGTCTGTGGCACTGCTCAGGTGTTATGAGAGCCCATGCTGCTCTGGTAGTGGCCATCAGCTCTTCTGAATTGTTGGGTCTGGCGTATTGCATCTTCCTCTTCACAATACATGGGGTTAAGGTGAGGCGAGTTTGCTGGCCAATCAAGAACAGGGATACCATGGTCCTTAAACCAGGTACTGGTAGCTTTGGCACTGGATGCAGGTGCCAGGTCCTGTTGGAAAATGAAATCTGCATCTCCATAAAGTTCGTCAGCAGCAGGAAGCATGAAGTGCTCTAAAACTTCCTGGTAGATGGCTGCGTTGACCTTGGACCTCAGAAAACACAATGGACCAACACCAGCAGATGACATGGCACCCGAAACCATCACTGACTTTGGAAACTTTACACTGGACCTCACGCAACGTGGATTCTGTGCCTCTCCTCTCTTCCTCCAGACTCTGGGACCTTGATTTCCAAAGGAAATGCAAAATTTACTTTCATCAGAGAACATAACTTTGGACCACTCAGCAGCAGTCTAGTCCTTTTTGTCTTTAGCCCAGGCGAGACGCTTCTGACGCTGTCTCTTGTTCAAGAGTGGCTTGACACAAGGAATGCGACAGTTGAAACCCATGTCTTGCATACGTCTGTGCGTGGTGGTTCTTGAAGCACTGACTCCAGCTGCAGTCCACTCTTTGTGAATCTCCCCCACATTTTTGAATGGGTTTTGTTTCACAATCCTCTCCAGGGTGCGGTTATCCCTATTGCTTGTACACTTTTTTGTACCACATCTTGTGCTTCCCTTCACCTCTCTATTAATGTGCTTGGACACAGAGCTCTGTGAACAGCCAGCCTCTTTAGCAATGACCTTTTGTGTCTTGCCCTCCTTGTGCAAGGTGTCAATGGTCGTCTTTTGGACAACTGTCAAGTCAGCAGTTTTCCCCATGATTGTGTAGCCTACAGAACTAGACTGAGAGACTATTTAAAGGCTTTTGCAGGTGTTTTGAGTTAATTAGCTGATTAGAGTGTGGCACCAGGTGTCTTCAATATTGAACCTTTTCACAATATTCTAATTTTCCGAGATACTGAATTTGGGACTTTCATTAGTTGTCAGTTATAATCATCAACATTAAAAGAAATAAACATTTGAAATACATCAGTCTGTGTGTAATGAATGAATCTAATATACAAGTTTCACTTTTTGAATGGAATTACTGAAATAAATCAACTTTGTCATGATATTCTAATTTTATGACCAGCACCTGTATATATGTGTATATATATATATATATATATATATATATATATATATATATATATATATATATATATCATAGTGACCTCTTTGTGGGTAGAGGAAAGGAAGACATGTGAGTCAGAGAATGTAGTCAACCAAGAAAAGAACAGTTTACTTTCATTGGACAGGAGTGTGGATGGTGCAGGAAAAAACTTAAAAGAAATAACAGAGTGAACTATTTACACTCTTTTTGGCCATTGGTGACAGCCTTAACTGATCTGTGCTGGTGTTTCACCTGACTTTCATTAGTTGTCAGTTATAATCATCAACATTAAAAGAAATAAACATTTGAAATACATCAGTCTGTGTGTAATGAATGAATCTAATATACAAGTTGCCGCTCCTGGCTTTTTATGGACCTAGAAGATGCCATTTACTCCTCTGCTTCTTTCTTTCTCACCTTCAACTCGTAGTGAAACAACATCTGCACTACCAACTGCTGTGCCTGGAACACTCACTTGACCTCTATATAACAATCTTGCTCGCCACTATTTTCCTTCTAATTCTCCAGCCTTATTACCTTTCCACTCTACAGTTTGCTCTTCCGCACCACATGAGATCCCTTCTGTTTTTCTGTTTGAGAGGCCTCTTCCCTTCACTCATTTCTTAACCCAATTGGTTAGTGCCATTCTTCTCATATCCCACCCCAAGCAGCCATCTCATATACTGTATATTCCATAGTGAAGGGCTACATCGACATGTACGAGGGCAATCCCAAAAGTAAGGTCTCCCATTTTTTTAGAAATACAAACAACCGTTTATTTTCTATAATGTTTACATCATTTTAAAGGTTAAAGACTTATTTATTTTTCTACATAATCGCCATTTCAGTCGATGCATTTTTGTAGACGCTGTGGTAGTTTTAGAATGCCCATGTCATACCAGCTCGCCGCCATGTCCTTCAGGAAGCGTTGAACCTCATCTTTCACCTCTTCTTCGGAGCAGAATCGCCTTCCGGACAAATGTTCTTTCAACTTAGGAAACAGGTGGTAGTCACTGGGTGCCAAGTCCGGACTATAGGGTGGGTGGTTGATGAAGTTCCAACCGCCGATCTTTACGCATGTTTTCCTCAACCTTCGTGACTGTCTCGTCGGAAATTGACGGTCTCCTGCGCGAACTTCGCACTTGGCGGTAACGTTCAACGGGATCTCCATTTTCAAGGGCTGCCAAGCCAAGATTGAGCATCCCAGCGAAGCCGCACATGCTTGTTTGGGAGTGGAGGAAGCACCAATTACAACAGTGAGGCCAACAGCTGTACGAACAGTTTATCTACGTCCCCACCACTTTGGATACCTTACTTTTGGGATTGCCCTTGTATCTGCAATTAATACATGGTGTAGGAGATATAATTTTTCAGCTATGTAGCTCTTATCCGGTGTGCTGGAATAATTCTATGGTAATATATATTTTTGTCTATTGGTACACACGTGCTCATGGGAGGCAGCTAAATGGACCAAAAGAAGGTAATTCTACACCAGGCCAGGGGGTGCATTAAACCTTCCTCTTTTATCTCTGCAGACCTAACATGGGACATTCTGCCTGATTCAGGTCCGATGAAGTCACTTCCGGTTCCTCCCCCAAGAACATCACTTCCGTTTCCACCTGCTGGACTTAAATACAAGACATCTTTCTCTGTAACTTCAGTTCTGTTTTGGACTCAACCCTGTACACATCTGTGCTACTTATTTGCCTTTTTGCATTAAACCTTCCTCTTTAACTGTGCACACCGGACACAGGAAATTCTGCCTGATTCAGGCCCGATGACCTCACTTCTGGTTCCGGCCCCAAGAATGTCACTTCCAGTCCCCTGACTCCTCGAGGATGTCACTATGGTTCCTTCCCCAAGGATTTCACTTCCAGTTCCTCTACCAAGAACATCACTTCCAGTTCTGGGCCTCAATGACATCATTTCCACCTGCCGGCCTTAAATACAAGACAACTTTCTCTGTAACTTCAGTTCTGTTTTGGACTCAACTCTGTACACATCTGTGCTACTTATTTGCCTTTTTGTAGCCAGGCTTCAAGTATACGGGTAGCTGCCCCAAACCTTCTTTGTGTGTCGAGACTATTTATTCACAATACAGTTTCAGCCAGGAATTAATTTTAGAGGTGGAGACAAAATACTTCTTCTTCTTTCAGCCACTTACGTTACAGGTCGCCAGAGTGGGTCATCTTATTTCATATCTTCCTGTCCTCTACATCTTGCTGTGTCACACCCACCACCTGCATGTCTTCTCTCACCACATCCATAAACCTCCTCTTAAGCCTTCCTATTTTCTACTTTCCTGATAGTTTCATCTTTAGTATCCTTTTTCCAATATACCCAGCATCTCTCCTCTGCACATGTCCAAACCAACACAATAGTGCCTCTCTGACTTTGTCTCCCAACTGTCCAACCTGAATCGACCCTCTAATGTACTCATTTCTAATCTTATCCATCCTCGTCATACCCAATGAAAATCATGGGAAAGGTACTATATAAGTAAAATGTATTTATTAATTAATTAATCAATCTTATCATCTTTAACTCTGTCACCCTCCAGCTCAGTTTCCTGTTTTTTGGTCAGTGCCACCGTCTCCAACCCATATAACATAGCTGGTCTTACTATTGTCTTGTAGACCTTCCCTTTCACTGTTGCTGATACCCATCTGTCACAAATCACTCCTGACACTCTTCTCCATTCACTCCACCCTGCCCACAAACTTTTCTTCACCCTTCTTCAACACTCCCTGTTACTCTGTGCTGTTGATCCCAGGTATTTAAACTCATCCACCAACTCTACTCCCTACATCCTCACCATTCTTCTGACCTCCCTCACATTCACACATATGTATTCTGTCTTGGTCCTACCAACCTTCATTCCTCTCGTCTCTAGAGCATATCTCCACCTCTCCAGGGTCTCCTCAACTTGCTCCCTACTGTCGCTACAGATCACAATGTCAACCACAAACATCATAGTCCATGGGGACTCCTGCCTAATCTCGTCTGTCAACCTGTCCATTGCCATTGCAAATAAGAAAGGGCTCAGAGACGATCCCTGATGTAATCCCGCCTCCACCTTAAATGCATCCGTCACTCCTACCGCAGTCCTCACCACTGTCACACTTTCCTCATACATATGCTGTACAACTCTTATATACTCCTGTGCCACTCCCAACTTCCTCATACAATACCACAACTCCTCTCGAGGTACCCTGTCATATGCTTTCTCCAAGTCCACAAAGACATGATGCAACTCGTTGTGGCCTTCTCTATACTTCTCCAACAACAACCTCAGAGCAAACATCGCATCTGTAGTGTTCTTTCCCAGCATGAAACCATACTGCTGCTCACTAATCATCACCTCTCTTTTTAACCTAGCTTCTGCTACTGTCTCCTATAATTTCATTCAATACTGTATGTGGACAACAATTCAACATGCGGACAACAGTTCAGGGGGAGACAAGTACATGAATCATAATTCTGTCTATTCTCAATCAGTTGGAACTATCATAAAATATATTTTAGTGGGTGTTCAAATCCAGAATTCCCCCCAGCTAGGCCTATTGACAGTGCATACTAAAAGCTTAATTAAAATGATAAAAAATACCTGAATTTCTTAATTTCCTGCTGTAAGTGCAAAGGTTATTTTGAAACAGCTCATACCTGCAAAAGCAAAATTTTTACATGTGCATAAAGATGGTGTCAGATGTGCCACATCCATTTATGTTTTCATTGTCCACTGGTTAATGCTTAACTGGGCACCTCTGAATGCTAGGCAGGAACAAGGTGCCAGTCCATTGCAGAATAACCAAACTTACTATCCCCAGATCATTTTTGAATTACTAATGAATGCATTTAAATACATGGAAGACTGATAGACTTTGAGAAAAAAAAAACATGTAGACATGGGAAACCTCCACAAAGACAGTAACTCTACCTGGATTCAAACCCAGGTTTCACAGACTGTGAGGTAGCAGTGGTAACCTGGCGACCACTATACAGTCTCCCCATGCCATCATCTATGGCATAATCAGCAAAAATAGTTTCTGACTTCATAATGCCTATACTGAATTTAATCCAGTTTTATCTGTGTAAATCTGATATCCATTGAAGTGTACATGCAGAAAAAAAATTAAGGATATAGAGGGAGAAAGCAGTATGGGCTGCCACTTGAAAAACACACTGTTTTTTGAGTCACAACGCTGACTATGTTTGGACAGTAGGACAAAAGGTTTTATTTGGCAGCCATGCCGTGGGAATTTGTGGGCAGCTTGGCAACTTCAGTGTGAGGCTGTGTGAAGACAGCCATATGACTGTGGTTTGGGATACAACCCCGGACAGCTTCATCATATCTGAATTCTTATATGATACAGATTAAACTAAGTTAAAGTTAAATTTATAAATGCAAGTTAATTACTTTGATTGTGGCTAAATTGAAGTAGGTTACTAATAAGTGCCTAAGAATGAGGCCAGCATTCTGAGGAGAAGTCCCAGAATTACAATGTGTAACAAAGCCTTGCTAAACAGCACAAAACTGACTAGACACAAATGAAAAGACAAACAATTAATGGTTGTCTGCTGTTCTGGGCAACTCAATGAGCTGCGGTTATTCTATCATGGAGGAGGTAACTGCAGAATCAATATGAGGCATGACTGTAATCAATTAGCCCGAGACCAAAAGGTGGGTGATTTACTATCACATCACTGCTGCATTATGTAAATGACCTTCTAAAAGGTCATTGAGCCATTATCTACTAGCTGATGTAAACACCTTAACTTTTATATGCTATGCTTTGGCTGTAAGGATGACCTAAAAAGATTTATGTAATATTAACCTGCTTTAATGCATTTTAAGTACCAGTTATACTATTAGATAAAAAATGAAATAATGCAATAAGCTAATAGGATATTGTAATGGGCTGGCTGGTGAATAATGTGTGTGCTATGCTGGATGCTGTCATTCTAATGCACCAAGAAGGGCACTGTCAGGAAGCAGTGTACACTGGTACCGAGTCAAATGTCACTAAAGATCTTTAGGATACTCTCACACTAGAGCATTTAGTCTGGCCCTGAGTCTGTTTGTCTTTAAAGTTTGGTTAAATTGATTGATGTGACAGTTGTTTCTGGACTTAACTTTAGATCAAGGAATTGTAATTGGGCCCTTCCAAAGATGTTGGATCTGTTTAATGGAACACATTTTTTTATGCAAAGAGCATCACAATTACTGCAACACTGATCATTTTACACACTGCCAATGAACTGTAAAAACTTAAAAAAAACTACTGTAACAATCAGTTATTATATGTACAAGGTGCAATTGACGCCATTGATGAAATTCAGTAAATCACCGAGCCAACTGCACTTGAACTGGCTGACACAGGTAAGCGCTGATGCTTGTGGGCTAGTCTAGTGCAGCAGCTGAATCCCAGAGACAGTGATAATGAAGTGCTGCCGGGGCCGGCAGTGGTCATGAGCTGGCTGCTCAACAAATATACAGCACTGACTGATCAGCTCTGGCATGCTGGAAAATTGGTCTGTGAAGCGACTATAGCCAGTTGCGGCGTTCAATGAATGTATGTCGCCGAATATATTCAGCCCCTGCATGCTGGCAAATTGGACTGAGACACGACTATAGCCGGTTGCAGCATTCAATGAATATACAGTATGTTGCCTAATATACTCGGCTCCAGCGTGGTTTGAGCTGGCGTGAAAATGTGCATGGCTTTATGCCAAGTTTAAGTTTTTTACATCGCGATTTCAGCGTGGAAACAGGAGTACGCAACATTTTTGTGCGTACGCACTGTTTATATATGAGGCCCCAGGTCTTGTGAGAGTATGTGAAAGAGGGGCAAGTTTAGCAGCCAATATCTGTCTCATCTAAAACATTCTTGTACAAACCTGCTTGCACACTCTCCCTTTGGTGGGTGAATGAATGCACAGGATGTATGCCCATGTGCCATTCATATTCACTATAACATTTGAGTAATAACACCAGATTAACAAAAAAAATTACTATATAAATGCAGGACATTTTGTTCTCTATTCTTCCCCCAGTCTGTTCATCTGCTAGATAGGAAGTCAACATGAAAAAGAGCACACTCTCCTCCAAGCCTTGGTTGCTGGTGAGAGAAGTAAACAGTTGTCTGGTAGGTGCACTTAAGAAATGGAGTGTGAGATGTAGCATGGGGTCTCCATGTTCCAAGGAGCACAGGAATCTCAACAAAGGCTAAGAATGCCTGGCCTTCTTAAATCAAGACAGCGAGCGTGAGAGAGAGAGAATGGACTTGAGTTAAAACACCTCCAGGCCAATAGAAGGTAGCACATGGACTCAGGAGGGGAGAACAGGGACATGCTGCATAATTTCCACACAAAGACACAGCAAAGCACACTATCAGGCACATTACTGCATTTTCTACACAGGAAAACCCGGTACACAGAAAGTCACCACTACCCAAAACCCACCTTATCCTAGATCAGGAAATGCATACTTCCAGTGATTTGTTTTTTTGTTTCTCACTAGAGATTTTTATTTAAATAATAAATAACAAGCAGACACATACAGAATTCATGCATGAAAACACATCCTGGCAGTAACTAAATGAATGGCACAAATTTCAATGAAAGCAAAAGAGAAATGACACACAAATTGTTTCACTCATCGCTAACTACAGGGATGTCTTGGAATCATGGTGGCAATTTTAAAGATACTGAGAGCCCAAGGGAAACAGGAATGCCAGGGTCTGCTAAAATGACCTACAGCCTGATGTCTATGTTTTACAAATAGGACTTCCACAGCTCTGAAATTGAACCTGTCAGAAGGTTTAAAATAGCAGTGAGTTTAAAATCTCATTGAGTTTAGAGTTGGGAATTGAACAGGGACAAAAGTTCAGTTGGTTTGATGAAAAGAAGCCAGGCAGGACACAGAAACAGAGAGAAAGAGGGGGAGAAAGAAATGGCAGGTGAGCTTGGGAATGCTTTTGTGTAATTTATATTTGGGCAAGTGAGTGAGGCAGCACACCAGGCAGACGAGGCCTGTGAAGTTATACTCAGAAACGTGTTAGGTTTTGTTGTACTATGCCCACAATGGCATTATTCTAGTTAAGATGTCACCACAATATTTCCTCTTCAATGTTGCCATTTTTGAGTTTAAATAATAGCACCTATTGTCGGTATAATTTGTCCTGGTGTCTATGTAAAGAAACATACTCAGATTTTCCTCTCACATCCCAAAAACTGTGCATGTTAGATTGATTGCATATTTGGAATTTACCTCTCCTCTTTCTCATCTGGACAACACTGGGTAACTCAGCTAGTGAATATACAGTATATTAATATACCTTTAAATAGACTTAGTCCATATACATGTCTATTTTAGCAAAACTTCATAAATCTCCTGATACATCTTACCCAAAGTGATGTGTGGCTGGCACCAAAGTAACACACAGTTCTTGAGTGTAATCTAAAATTGATACAATTCACATGAAGTACTGCAGGCCAAGGGCAACCTGTTGTATGAAGAAAATTTAGAAATATGAATGCTATCATTGATCACCCATTTATAATGTAGAGTAATGCAGAGGTGGTGTATTAAAATCCTAAGAGCCTGAATGTATTGTATTTTATTTTTTTATTGAACATTTTTAAAAGTAACTCCGTAGAGTATCCTGGAATTAGATTTCCAATGTTCAGCTTTGCTTATCTTTTTCTTAGACTTGTATCTAAATTGCACTTAATTGGTTAGTATAGCAAACTGCAAGATGAAAGGTTCATTCTGTGGCACTGTGTAATTTAAGTTCCAGCCACAATAATGATGTTTCAGATTGCTAGGAGTATTTTCCTCTTCTTCAGTAAATTTAAAAGTAATGAACCAAAACATCCACCAGCAACTTCTTTTACATTTTACTGAATATTTGCAGGGCTTTGGTTAGCACTATAACATTGCAGCTTCAGGGTATCAACTTTCAGATCTTTGATTTGATTTATCAAGTTTCCTTCAAGGCAAGTATGCCTCCTCATTTTTAGACACTTCACTGCGCCCTTATTTTATAATGTTTAAAGCTCAAGAGAAGGGTCGGGCCATGGACTCTCTGAGTTCTACTTGATCTAGGGCAAAGGTTACATTTCATTGTAGGAGTGCTGGAATTGTGCTTTTGTTCAAAAATCCCAACAACTTTAATTTCATAAAGTAGGAAAATCCTAGGGTGAAGGGTGAATCTGGACACAATAATTCATGACAGATTATTTTACTTCTGATTATTTCATGTGAACACGCTGTTATTATTACAGTTAACCTAAAAACCTATAGGTGAACAATGTGACCCACTTGATTGTTATTGTAACATACTCCCCACCATGCATAAAGTTATTTGTGCACAGTTTGGAGGTTTTTATCTTTGATGCAGCTTTGCTCCCAGTAAAGTGATTTATATACAGCATACTATGTTTATTTCAACATAAAACTCTAAAGAAAGTACTAAAGTGTGTCCTCATCCCCGAGTCTTTATGGAGGAAATCAGCTGACACACAGGAGCTCCAGAAATGCAAAGTGAGAAAGAATCTGTTGATAAAAATTGCTAAACAAATTACAATTGTTTTTTTTTTCCTCTGGTTTGAACATAACATAGCAAGAAGTGCAATTTTCTGTAAAATATGCAGACAATTTCATGAAGTACAACTTCACACACAAACCTCCTTCATTAATATGAACTATGGTGTTCACTTGATTACTATACAGAGGTCCTCTCAGTGCTTAATACAAGCATTAGTTGTCTATAATTGCAATAAGTGAAGTTAGTATAATGCGTATTAATAATAGCTCTTCAATAGTTGGTTCATTTTCCAGGTCTCAGCATCAAGTTGTCACTCATGCCACAGTTTCTGCAGTTTCCATGTTAAGGAAGCTGTGATGTAACCAACCAATCAGCTGCGAGCATTAACCATTTGAACTTATAGCATTTTGCAGGTAGCAAAGCCAACAAGTTAAAATGAATCAGGAAACTTAAAAAAATATAAATCAACACTATCCATAACACCTAGGCATTTGTGTCTTTGCAGTTATTCTCTGAATTTAACTCTGTGAAATGTTACAATTGTAGCAAGTAAAAATCGAGACATTAAAACTTTAAGTGGCTACTGATGCCAGTGTCTAGACTTCAATTGTGACCAAACCTGCTGATTTAAATGCAGCATTTATTCTAAAATATAATGCACAATTCAAAAGTTTCAAAATATTCATTGTAGCCAGATACCTATAAACAGTAGCCATCTATTGAGGTTGCTTTGAAATGGAAGCAGACTGATCTAATGATGCTATGTGTACAGTACATAATTGATTACCAGTAGCTCAGTTTTGCAGAAATGCATACATACTGTAGTATGGCTACTAAAAAAACAAATCAGCAAAACTAAATTTGTGGTATGCATTAGGCTGTCTATTACGAGGGGGAGTCATGCTAAAGTTAGAAAATGGGATTTATTAAAAAATGGAACAAACCGTAACAAAACTGATAATGTCATTTCTCAATGTCGTCTCCACCCTTCTCAATGCACTTGTGCCACCTGCCTGGAAGTGCCTGGATTCCAGCAGAATAAAAGGTTTTGTCTTGTCCTGGCAACCACTCATGCACCACTTTCTTCACGTCTTCATCTGTCTTCAATCAGTGACCACTCAGATGTTTTTTTTAGCGGTCTAAAAAGTTAGAAATCACGCAGTGCCAAATTTCCTCAAACTTCAGTTTCTCCAGACAAGCCTTGGTGTTCTTAGAAGTGTGTAGGCGGGCATTGTCTTGCAGCCAAAAGACTCCTTGAGACAGCAGTCCCCAGTGCTTGGATCGAATAGCAGGCTTCACATTGGTCTCCAGCAAGTCACATTTACTTGCACTAGTGACTGTAGTACCCCATTGGCATGTAGTGTTCGACAATAACTTGGGTGCACTAGTGGTTGTGAGGACAAGACAAAACCTTTTACTATGCTGGATGGAATCCAGGCACTTCCAGGCAGGTGGCGCAAGTGCATTGAGAAGGGTGGAGACTACATTGAGAAATGACATTCTCAGTTTTGTTAAGGTTCATTCCATTTTGCTGTCATGTTTGTTTCTCATAAATTGCTAAGGCCCCTTTGTGAGCAAGTCACCCTGATTGTAGATCAGGCCATGGGATTATTTAACAATATAAAATATATGTTTTTGGGTTGTTGTCAGTACATAACTGGATATCTGACATGTACATTATGCAACATAAGTTGGATTCCCCCTGAAGCCCAATGTATCAGGAATTTTGTTATCTCTGTTCTCTGGAAATACATAAGATAGCATTTTTTTTTTCTCAGCCAACAATTCAGACAACCATGAGGTAAGTAACAGATCAAAATAACTATTATCTTTGGTTGGATTTATTCCATTAAAATGAGGTATCCTTGGTTATTGGTTGGTCCTTTTGCAGTGTGGAAACACTTCTGGTGTAGGCAGGAATTTTATTAAGGTAGTATGATCAGAGGCAGCCTTAGGAGTGTGTGGGGCCCCATGTGGGGCCGGTTATGTCAAATGCTGTTACCGGTATGTGTGGACTGTATAAACTTACGCGTAAATTTAATAAAAAATAATGTTAACATACACCGGATTTTCTCATTACAGTATTCAGCTAAATTTTTTGCAAGATAAAACGCAGACTTTATCAAAATATAACGATTTAATCTATTAAAAAAGTGAAATTCATAATTTATGACAATACCACGACAATGTGAAATGCGATTTTCTTGTAGAAAAGTACCCAAATTGCAAGTATACTCCGAGTCTCAATATGCAGGATGTCATAGTCATAACTCACGCTGATGTCATGTCAGCCGGTTGTCATTAGCGATACATGTTTTTGTGCATTAATATTCAGACTATGGAATGTTTTCAAAGACGTACATGTATGGAATTTGACCTTGATGAGGGATTTTTAAAGGGTTCCTCTTAGAAGTATCTCAAATACAGTATATATATATATATATATACTGCAGAATATAACTTGACAAATCCGCATGAATGGGACATGCAGACCTCAAAAGCGGGGCCCCTTTAGGTGTGGGGCCTGGGGCGATTGCCCCACTTGCCATCCCCAAACGCCGCTCTTGAGTATGATTTCCTCTCACATCACATAGACATGAAGGTTAGGTGAGTGAGTGAGTGTGGGCTGGAATGGACTGGTGCCAAATACAAGATTCATTCCTACCTTTGTATCCAGTGCTACCAGAATTGACTGTAATTCTATGTGTAGTGTTCCTCTGTTAGACTAAATGTGTTCATAAAATTGATGATTAGATAAATGCATCAAATACACAAAGGCAGAGTTTATAATGTTCCCTTGGTACCTTTCAAGTTTGTCATGATTTGGTCTCTGCAGTTATGGCACTGGCTTGTTTACTGCAGTACAAGATTGGTGCTAGTCTGGTCTGGCATTACCAGGTCTGCTCAGTTTCCATATGAAGAGCAAGAACAGAACGGTGCTGAGAGCTGCTTCCAGGAAAAAATGCACTGAAAACAAAACTGGACCTGAACTTAACAAGGTTAAAATTATTAGCAGAAAAGCAACACAGCATATGTCTGCGATTTGTCATTTTATCTTTTGAACATTTCCATAACATACTTAAACCTTTCTTCCATTAATAATTGTTAACATTAGTTTAGTGTATTGGCCCCCAACCTTTTCTATGCCTCACACCCATAGAAAATGTATAAATTATGCCATACCCCCTACCATAGTAATATTACATTTGAAAATAAAGAAGTAATTTCTCATTTTTTAACCACATACAGTACTGCAGGGGAACAATTTGAACTAAAAAAATGCAATTTACCTTTATAAATTTCAATAGTCTTGTTATTGTGTCCCTCGTGACTCTCTATTGATGATCCAGGGGCTGGGGTATCCCAAGAAGTATTAAGCGTCATGAGGAAATGACACACAATTAACAATCGAGGGGTTTGGAGCAATGCAGGACCCCATGAAGAAATTGCTGCCGGAGCACCACTACACAATGAAACACAATTGGTAAGCTTTGTCCCCTGATACCACCTGCACTGCAGTTCAAAAATAGATGCACTGTGCAGTTAAAATTGCTGCACTACTGCCAGGACCACCAGCAGGAGAGATGGACTGAGTGTAAGCAGCAGGTGTTCCATTCAAATCTGTCCCCCTTATCCACCCCTGGCAAAAATGTCAATCAAACCTCAAAGTTAGTGATGTTTCATGATTGTGGCTAAAGCTATTCGGCTTTATGAACGCTCTGCCCATATTGAGAACATGCATGTCTGTGGTTCATTCACACATGACAAGTGTACGTGCAATGCATTATTCTTTTCATATCATAGACCGGGAGCTTTAACTAATAAAAGACCTACAAATGATGGCACACTGCAAGGCACCGATTGCATCACGATAAAGTCAAACAACTTCTTCTTTGTATCACCCCTGAAATGCCCTGGTTTAGAGGAACAAATGAGTTTTGTTGATCTTCTCTTTCATTGTATTTAAAGCTAATGTTGTAATGTATACACAAGTATCCAAAATATAATTTGCATGGAATGGCTAGAAATACCATTATGTAAATCTGAACAGTTAGTTGTAGGGTTAATCCTTGACTTTCCTTTCTAATTTTATATTCCATACACATATTGTAATTGCTGTAGCAAACAAATAGTAACATCATAAGAAAAGCAAAAGAAATCCTGCTTTTGTAAAAACTAGTTGTTAAATAAAGAAGTTTACGTATAGACTGCATAATCTTTCAGTTATTTTAGGCTTGCTAATATATAAAAAAAACCTTTTCTGACTAACCATTACCACATCTAAGATTTTATTGTTTGTTTTGTACATGGCACCAACTGCATATTATAATCCATAGAAATTTACTCCAGAATTGTACTGTAAAATTGGCCCTTTAATTTTTGTGCTGCGGTACCTCTTTTGACCCTGTAATGGTTGGTAACTTTATAATCAAAGGCATGTTAACTCCTGTTCCAAAGGAACACCCCACCACAGCACATTTTTAAAACTGCAGTTCAAGTGTAATGGATTGTATGTATTTGTTTATTGGAGTAAATTATAAACATGCAAAGAACATCCTCACCGACTCAGCCCTGTGTGCTCTTTTCTATGGACGTTTATTTATTCCTTTCATCCATCCATTATCCAACCCACTATATCCTAACTACAGGGTCACGGGGGTCTGCTGGAGCCAATTGCAGCCAACAGAGGGCGCATGGCAGGAAACAAACCCTGGGCAGGGCGCCAGACCACCGCAGGGCACACACACACACCCACACACCAAGCACACACTAGGGACAATTTAGAATCGCACCTAACCTGCATGTCTTTGGACTGTGGGAGGAAACCCACGTAGACACGAGGAGAACATGCAAACTCCACGCAGGGAGGACCAGGGAGGCGAACCCAGGTCTCCTAACTGCGAGGCAGCACCGCTACCCACTGCGCAACCGTTTATGTATTCCAATATGCATTATATAATCACTTCATCTTTTTGTAACTCTTGACTGTTCCAGCCTGTGGATTGCAAATAAAAGTTCAGGTAGACTATCTAGAAATGAAATTCAAAGATAGATCAACTGGATTTAAGAACAAGTGAGTCATTGTGTAAGCACCATGAAGAGGTAGGCACCAATGATTAGGAGACCATCCTTTATTATAGCCAACCCCTTCTTTTTACTTTTCATCTTTTTTCATTTCTATGTGGGGTCAATTTGCTTGGTCAACCTTCTCCATGCAGTTCGGTCATGCATCTCCTACCCAGTCAGACCCTTTTCCTTCAGACCTTCTTTTACTTTATCCATCCATCTCTGCTTTGGCCTCCCTTGCTTTCTCTTCCCCTGTACTTATATTCCAATCACTCTTTTGCTCACATATTCATTGTCTCTCCTCATCACATTTCCATACCACTTCAACCTACTTTCCTGTACTTTCTTAGATATTTCTCCCAACTTTTGTCTCACTTCTTATTCTGTCTTTTTTTTTGTTACTCCACACATCCATTTCAATGTTCTCATTTCTGCCACATCTACCTTCTTATCCTATACACTCTTTACTGCCCTTGTCTAAGCTCCATACATTGCTGATCTTACCATTTTCTTGAAAACCTTACCTTTAACATCTGCCTTAATTCTTTGATCAAACAATCACACAATACTCCCAATTGTTCCATCCACATGCACAATTAGTACAGTGGATCGAGACTGTTATTTTAAAATGATTTCATCAAGAACATGTGGACACAGTTGGAAACTTGTTAAGGGCAAATTTTGCACAAACATTAGGAAGTTTTTCTTTACACAAAGAACGACAGACACTTGGAATAAGCTACCAAGTAGTGTGGTAGACAGTAAGACTTTATGGACTTTCAAAACTCGACTTGATGTTTTTTTTGGAAGAAATAAGTTGTTAGGACTGGCAAGCTTTGTTGGGCTGAATGGCCTGTTCTCGTCTAGATTGTTCTAATGTTCACACTATGGCCAACCTCTAAACACTCTTTACTACATACAACAATCCGCAGACCGGTTTTAAAAAGTTGATCAAACACCTTCTAGCTGCTGCAGGGTGCACTTTGGGAATTTAATAGTTGATTCATTGTCAAAATAATAATTCACTATCCTGTGATACACTGGTATCTCGAGCAGGGCTGGTTAATGTGCTTGATGTGGGCAGGATATACTCAGACTCTAAGAACCATGTGATGAAGTAGAGGGTTTGGGAAATGAAAGGACGGCATTCGTGTAGCAAAGGAATTTACCTCTCAGCATTCTAATGAACTATCAACTTCAATGGCTATGAGTTAATTATATTTACAAAGCATATGCTAATATATTATCTAACAACAATAAACAACTGGTTTAAAGAAAAAAATATATATCCCACCATCCTGATTTTATTATTAACATTGGAGAATGCTGCATGCTGTAGATTAAAAATAAACTGTCAGTACTTTTAAAAAAAATCCCAGCATGCATTATAGACTTATACAAAAGCAATGCAAACAAACAAGAAACTAGAATAATGAAAGTAGAAAGTTTTCTAGATCTTCAGTACAGCATGCAAAAGAAAAAAAAAGAATAACAAACAATACAACCTCAGCACAGCCTACTGGGAATCCCGCCTGAACTGAAAGGAATTGATTTTATTTGGAGCCTGATGAACATCTCCATTATGAATATACATTACAGCACTGAAAGGGACTGGGAAACATGTTATTCTTACTTTAAAATAGCATTTTGACTGCAAAGTTGTCAGATTGTTAAGCATGGGCTGTTTTCGCCACCAGAGTATTACACATTGTGCTGTGCTTCAGTGCTCAAGATCAAGGTTTTTTCAGAATTCTGTTTCTAATCTATAGAAAGTGGTCCAGGCTTTCTTGACTTGAAGCTGTTATAAATTACCTTCCAAATCCAATACTTAATTTTATTTTAAAATACCAGACTTCCCATTCACAGCTCAGAATGCTGCTCAACTTTAAAAAAACAGGTAAATTGTTGCACATAGTGAGTGACGTTGGGGTTAACAATTGCTCCAGCAACACATGCTTACTGTCTAACCAGTCATTATCGTGATGTTTACATGTTCTCCACTTATCAGTCTGAGATTTCTCTAGACACTCTGCTCTTCTGCTCATATTCTGAGTATGTGCATGTTTGGTCAATTAGTGCTTGTACATTTTTGGGGTGTTGGGTGAGTGTAGTCTGTGTTGGACCAATGCTCTGTCACGTGTTAGTTCAGATAGGTAACACAGGATCGATGCCTCACAGCTCAGAGAATAGATTTAAATCCCAGCCTGGGCACATTTGCATATTCACCATGGGTCCACATGGATTTTTCTCTGGGCACTCCAGTTTCTCCACCCATATCATAAAATGTGCATAATAACTTTATATGCCTGTATGTTGTTGGAATGTGAAGTGAACATGACCTATGATAGACTTCATGTATTAAGGATGCGCTCCTGCACTTGGTAATAAATGGGTTAAGAAGGCAGGTGGGTGGCATAGTGGCAAGCCCTGGTATCTTATAGCTGCATTAGATTGAGTACAAATCCCATCCTGGGCATTGCCTATAGAAGGTTTGTACATTATCCCTGGTGTCCGTATAACTTTTTTTTTTAAGTTGTTCCAGTTTTCCCTTTCATCCCAAAGATTTAAAGGTCAGGTTGACTGGAAACAGTAAAACTGGCACAGTGTATTTAAATGTGGGTATTTGCATGAGTCTGCCCTGTGATTGACAGATGCCTCATCCAAGGTTGGTGCCCATCTTGTACTTTTTGCTGCTAAGTTGTGGCCCATACCCTATAAGCAGTCTAAGAAAATGGCTGACTGGCTAAAATACAGTAATCCCTCCTCCATCGCGGGGGTTGCGTTCCAGAGCCACCCGCGAAATAAGAAAATCCGCAAAGTAGAAACCATATGTTTATATGGTTATTTTTATATTGTCATGCTTGGGTCACAGATTTGCGCAGAAACACAGGAAGGTTGTAGAGAGACAGGAACGTTATTCAAACACTACAAACAAACATTTGTCTCTTTTTCAAAAGTTTAAACTGTGCTCCATGACAAGACAGAGATGACAGTTCTGTCTCACAATTAAAAGAATGCAAACATATCTTCCTCTTCAAAGGAGTGCGTGTCAGGAGCACAGAATGTCACATAGATAGAGAAAACAATCTCTAGCAAACAAATCAATAGGGCTGTTTGGCTTTTAAGTATGCGAAGCACCGCGGCACAAAGCTGTTGAAGGCGGCAGCTCACTCCCCCTCCGTCAGGAGCAGGGAGATAGAGACAGAGTTTGTTTTTCAGTCAAAAATCAATACTGCCCTTCGAGCTTTTAAGTATGAGAAGCACCGTGCAGCATGTCGTTTCAGGAATCAGCTTTACAAAAGATAGCAACGTGAAGATAATCTTTCAGCATTTTTAGACGAGCGTCCGTATCGTCTAGGTGTGCGAACAGCCCCCCTGCTCAATCCCCATACGTCAGGATCAGAGAAAGTCAGCGCAAGAGAGAGAGAAGAGTAAGCAATCTAGCTTCTCAGCCATCTGCCAATAGCGTCCCTTGTATGAAATCAACTGGGCAAACCAACTGAGGAAGCATGTACCAGAAATTAAAAGACCCATTGTCCGCAGAAATCCGCGAACCAGCAAAAAATCAGCGATATATATTTAAATATGCTTACATATAAAATCCGCGATGGAGTGAAGCCGCAAAAGGCGAAGCGCGATATAGCAAGGGATCACTGTATATTGACGCCTGTGCATGAGTAACAAATAATATAGGCATTTCTCCAAATCCTGATTTTAAGTTATGTTGTGTGTTGTCTGGGTTTGATGTTACAGTGATCCCTCGCTATATCGCGCTTCGCCTTTCGCGGCTTCACTCTATCGCGGATTTTATATGTAAGCATATTTAAATATATATCGCGGATTTTTTGCTGGTTCGCGGATTTCTGCGGACAATGGGTCTTTTAATTTCTGGTACATGCTTCCTCAGTTGGTTTGCCCAGTTGATTTCATACAAGGGACGCTATTGGAAGATGGCTGAGAAGCTACCGAACTTACTTTTCTCTGTCTCTCTTGCGCTGACTTTCTCTGATCCTGACGTAGGGGGTGTGATCAGGGGGGCTGTTCGCACACCTAGATGATACGGACGCTCGTCTAAAAATGCTGAAAGATTATCTTCACGTTGGCTACCTTCTGTGCAGCTGCTTCGTGAAGCGACATGCTGCACGGTGCTTCGCATACTTAAAAGCTCGAAGGGCACGTATTGATTTTTTTTATCTGTCTCTCTCTCTCTCTCTCTCTGCTCCTGACGGAGGGGGTGTGAGCTGCCGCCTTCAACAGCTTTGTGCCATGGTGCTTCGCATACTTAAAAGCCAAACAGCCCTATTGATTTGTTTGCTCCTTTGAAGAGGAAGATATGTTTGCATTCTTTTAATTGTGAGACTGAACTGTCATCTCTGTCTTGTCGTGGAGCACAGTTTAAACTTTTGAAAAAGAGACAAATGTTTGTTTGCAGTGTTTGAATAACGTTCCTGTCTCTCTACAACCTCCTGTGTTTCTGCGCAAATCTGTGACCCAAGCATGACAATATAAAAATAACCATATAAACATATGGTTTCTACTTCGCGGATTTTCTTATTTCGCGGGTGGCTCTGGAACGCAACCCCCGCGATGGAGGAGGGATTACTGTATTACATTTTCCATGATCTGTTCTCCTGGTTTTGTGATCTCCCAGAATTAACTGAGTGTGACTAAGAGGAGGTAAACATGCTGTAATCACTAGGCATTTCAAAATATTAAAATGTTCCACTTTGAGTTAGCATGAGACAATAATTATGGTTTTGATTAAAAAATGTATATATATATATTTTGGAGAATGTGCATTTGCTGTTTTGAACTGTTCATATATTATTAATAAGTGTGTTCAATGGCCTTTCCAAGTAATAGGAAAAGTATGAACAGGACACAGCAATTCAAATACCTGTGTATGTTTGCGCTCTTGTAAAAGTACATTGACTTATATTTTATGATGTTTTGTTATGCTGAGGATTTCTGCTGTTACTGTAATACTATATGAAAACTGATGTTGAGTTATATATAGTGCCCAGTATTTAAAGAGTGTAACTGAGAGTATGGCAGTTCATTTAATTGTGTTGTCATTTGTTAACAGTTTATGCCTAGTGTTAATCAATGTTTACAGACAATGGAGCTGCCTGTTGGTGCTTTAATCCTTCCTTGTGATGGTTACACAATGCTGCCCAATGCGAATTACAATGCAGAAGTTAAAGACAGAGTGAGGACGCACCGTGCGTGCAGTGAACACCAGTTACACAAGTATACTACTTAAGTTGAAGCTTTAAGTGGCAGTCCACATGCCAGCTTCAGACTACATTACACAAGTTTCCCAAAAAAAAGTTATATGAAAAGCATGGTATTGAACAATTTACTGTTCAATTCTTCCTAAATGGCATTTAATTTTACTAATTAATTCATTCCTGGGTGAAGAGCAGTTAGCAATCCTGGCTAACCATTCCAAATTCCTGAGTTCGAATCTTGACACCCAGTGTGAACTCTGCATATTTTCTCCTCGCCAATTCTAAAAGCCTGAATATTGAATTCATTGATTGTATTCATTGTCTCAGCTTGACAGATTATATACGTGCATCCTGGGATGTGTCAGCACCCTGTCCAGTGCTAGTTATTGCATTGCATTCAATGCTTTCAGGGCAGACTTAATTTCCCAAGGACTCTATACTAGATTAAGAGGGTTTAGCAAATGGATAGATGTATGCTAATTTTATCATTTTAGTCTCTAAGAGCAAACAAAAGTTTCTCATTAAATCAGATACAATCCCACAGTGTTTTATAGGCCTAGCTCAGCAAAAAACCTTGTTGTTTAAGTTTAACTTTTTATTACTTTACAGCTGGTAATTCACAGCAGGCAAAAGTACATTTAAAAAATGTATGTATGATCTAAAGAGTGTAATAATAATAATAATAATACATTTTATTTATATAGCGCCTTTCCCATGCTCAAGGCACTTACAGAATATAATAGAGAATGGCAGAATATACAGTATATAGCATTGTACAAACCAGATAAATAAATAAAGAAGATTAAGACAGTAAATTCTGAAAAAAAACAGACAACATAATTGATGGTCTAGCACACACATACAGGTTACATTAGCAACTTGACAGAGAAGTAAACTGAGAGAAAGGTAATAAAGTCAAGTAGAGCTAAAAGCCTTCCTGAACAGATGAGTTTTGAGTTGTTTTTTAAAAGAATTCATGGAGTCAGCTGACCTGATTAATTTTGGTAGGTCATTCCAGAGTCTGGGCGCTATACAGCTGAAGGCCCTGTCACCCATGGAGTGTAGATTAGTGTGGGGTACAACAAGATTACCAGAATCAGAGGACCTTAGTGGGCGGGCAGGCACATAGTGATGGAGGAGGTCACTGATGTAGTTTGGCGCGAGGTTATTTAAAGCTTTGTAGGTTATTAGTAGGATTTTATATTCGATTCTGTAGGACACAGGGAGCCAGTGAAGATGGAGCAGGATGGGTGTGATGTGCTCGCTGCTGCTGGTTCGAGTAAGGACTCTTGCAGCTGAGTTTTGAATAAGCTGGAGCTGTGATATAAGATTAGAAGGGGCACCTGCCAGTAGGGAATTACAATAATCGATGCGGGATGTGATAAAAGCATGGACAAGTTTCTCAGCATTAGAGAAGGAGAGGAAGGAGCGAACACGGGATATGTTACGGAGGTGAAAGTAAGAAAGTTTCTTAATGTGATTTATGTGGGTGGAATAAGTGAGGGAGGAATCAAAAATGACACCAAGATTTTTTACAGTAGAGGCAGGTCTGATGAGATCACTTCCAAGATGGACTGGGAAGGAGCTCATTTTATTAAGTTCCATTTTAGTCCCAATTTGCAGGAGTTCAGTTTTATTGCAATTTAATTTTAAAGAGTTCTGCTCCATCCAGGTTTTAATTTCACTAAGGCAGGTTGTGAGCTGAGAAAGCTCTGATGAAGTTCCACTTTTAACATTGAAGTAGACCTGGGTATCATCTGCATAAAAATGATAACCCAATCCATAACTACGGATAATATGGCCAAGGGGAAGCATATAAATACAGAAAAGCAGAGGACCAAGGACAGAGCCCTGAGGGACTCCTTGTGTGACTGGCACGGAGTTGGATCTGCTGTTGCCAAGACTAACAAACTCTTGCCTATCAGTCAGATAGTGCAAAGCAAACTGTGATCAATATTAGCAAAAAGTGTTTGCAATTTTCTTCTGTTTAGCTTTGAGGTAGGCACCATACTTGTCTGGGTTGTGCCTTTTCAGATGACTAATTAAATTAAAGTTATAGTTTTTTAATTTTATAGCCAAAGCATTATGTTCTTATTTTTGCTTGTATTCAGAGTGAAAAATAATTACACAAAGAACATTTTATCCAATAATCTGACATGTTAAGTGAGCAGTCTTTCTTCAGTATTCTATGCTGAATGTGTTATAACGGTTTAAATAATTTTCAGATTGGATCTGATACTGGGCAGCACGGTGGCGCAGTGGGTAGCGCTGCTGCCTCGCAGTTAGGAGACCTGGGTTCACTTCCCGGGTCCTCCCTGCGTGGTGTTTGCATGTTCTCCCTGTGTCTGTGTGGGTTTCCTCCGGGTACTCCGGTTTCCTCCCACAGTCCAAAGACATGCAGGTTAGGTGCATTGGCGATTCTAAATTGTCCCTAGTGTGTGCTTGGTGTGCGCGCCCTGCGGTGGGTTGGCCCCCTGCCTGGGGTTTGTTTCCTGCCTTGTGCCCTGTGTTGGCTGGGATTGGCTCCAGCAGACCCCTGTGACCCTGTAGTTAGGATATAGCGGGTTGATGATGGATGGCTGGATCTGATACTGATATATTCTATAATCTGTTGATACTCATGAGAGGGACAAAAATATATCAGTAATCTTTTCCTGCTCAGAGGCATTGGTGTTTAAGGGGTATAGAAGCCTTAGGTGTTCAGTGGTACCAGTGGCCACCGAAGGGCAACGTAACATGCTGATCGAAAATATTCATAGTCCTTCCCCTGATTTTGGACATACAGTAATTTCTGGTGAGGGCAGTGATCCTTTCCCTTATTTTCCTTCCATCTCTGTCTCACTCTGTCTATCCTGACCTCTCTTCGTCCCACCAGTTGAGCATTTACCCAACTCACATTCTGACTCCAAACACGATGGGCCAGAGGCCTGAGGTGGCTTAAGACATACAAGTGAATAATCCATCTAACCAAGAGTGCAAGTCTGTGTACTGAGTTTGTTGTTTTGTCAATTTATTGCACACTGCCTACCCTCCTTGTCATTCCCATGTTATAGTTATTTACTAAATAAATCCCTTTTCCATATATTCTGGCTTCCATTGTATCATTCTGGGAGTGACAGTCACCCCTAAAACTGCCACTGCTACTTACAGTATCACAGACAATTAGGTTAGTTAAATTGCACTGGACAGTGTTAATATTCACTGGAGTGTGAATTGTTTTTGTGAAAAAGTGACTGTTACTTATGATAAAATAATTGGTTTGCATGGAGAGTTTCCGTAAGGTTAGGAAGCAGACATAGAGTTGTGTAAGACCATCAGGGATGACACATGCAAACAATCTGATGGCAAGATCTTAACAAGAAGAAGCATTCTTTGTCAAGGTAAGGTCTAAATGAAAAATCTTAACAAAATTGGGTCTAAAAAATTAAAAGTTCTCTCTGAAAGTAAATGCAAAGCACATAGCAAATTATCCCAAAACAAGGACGGTGTGCATAAAGTGCTGCCATTCCTAAAGGCAAGAGCATTACAAGTGATAGCACTACCGTCATGTTATAGTAATATTTCTGGTAGAACACATAAAGGCAGTGCCATTAATGCAAAATGGCAAAAGATATCATTAAAAGAATGATAAAATAAGACAACAATCAAAAAAACAAAAAATAACAAGGGAAACATGTTAAGAATTACCACCAAACCTTAAGTTATGACAGGGCCAGGGTGTCAATTAGCTGACCCATGGCAATGTACTGCTCATGTCTATTACATGCCTTACAAAGGGATAATACACAATGTAATATATACTGGTGAGAAATATTCAGGAAACCAAAACCTGTAGCACTGTTACAGTTTGACTTGGAAGTTTTCTGTTTTCAGAGTGTATAACTCAATGATTTTTTCATTCAAAATGGAAAAAGTTCAATATAAAAGAAAAAAAAACAAACTATTAATCGATTTTGAATATCAGTCATACATCCAACTGCCACACTTCATGCTTGTTTTCACTAAAACACTTCTTGATAAATTTGTTCAAATATTTTTGGTTCATGTAAACAAAAACAAATGATACTGTTATCAATGCATAGCTATACTACTCACTTTAGACTCTTAGTTAAAATTCTGCTAAAGACATTTTCTCTCAGGAAATTCTGCCGTTCTCCCGTGCACAAACTAAATGTAAAACTCTTTTCTTCTGGGGACTCGTTGTTTTGCACTTTGTCTTTCCCCACACATTTGAAAATAGTAACAGAACCTTGTTCAAGCAGTGCAATGAAGTTAACAACCCCAGGCTGTACAACTAGAAGCTTCCCACATGAAGAACAACATGACCTTTGCTTGACCTTATTGTTGTCTGCTTTCTGCTCACTGAGAAGGCTGGGGTCTGGGTGATCGATTGTGTCGGGGAGTAGTTCATGGCAGAACAGACATATATCCTCCTTTGTAACTGAAACGTTTAAACATTTTAGTTAGTCAACTCTCGGTAAATTGGAACAATGCATTAAAATAATAAAAGGAGTCATGGAATTTTTTTTGTTTATGGAGAAGTTGTAATATATGGCACTCGTCACTTGAGCACATGAATTAATTTTCCAAACTTGGATACTTCAATTTAGGGTTGGGAGTAAAGCTGTTCAGACAACAACAGGCACAAGACAGGAGCCAGCCCTGAACATGGTTGCCAATCTACAATGGTGTGCACCCACTTGCAGTGGGCAAATATGAATCTTCAATCAATCTAGCATCCACTTATTTATGACGTGAGAAGATACTAAAGTATACAAAAAGAAACCTACCATATATACTCGCAGATAAGTTCTCCCGCAGATAAGTTGGGACTTGATTTTACCATATAATTTCTGGTATTTTATAATGTCGGTCGTATAAGTCGAATGCGGAAAACTCACGCTATTGGTCCAAGAGATTATGATATGTTAACGCCCACCTGAGAGAGTAACCACGGAGCACACTGCCTTTTTTTTCTATGTATTGAGCCTACAGTACGTGACCACACGGTAATACCCGAACTATTCTGAAGCAACATTTGCACTGATTTGTGTTTTTTGTATCTCACACCCTCATACACCTTTATCATAAGAGCATCACTTATCTACGATGGAGTGTTCGATCAGAAGAAAATATGAAGCTGGTTTTAAATTAAACGTCGTTGAATTAGCAAAAGAAATTGGTAACTATGCTGCTGCAACAAAATTCGATGCGCCTGAGAAACTGATGTGAGATTGGAGGAGGCAAGAAGATGTAAAAAAAAAAAATAAAAATGAAGTGGCGTATAAGTCGGGGTCTGATTTTATGATCGATTTTTCGGGTTTCAAGACCCGACTTATACGTGAGTATATATGGTACTTGGATACAAATAGAATTGGCAAACTTAACCTAGTTGGAGCAATTAGGCATTATCTACTATATAATAAAATGCTATTGTGTGTGTGTGAAATCCCTCTAAACAATCTGATTGGTGAGTGTTGGCTTTGGTGACTCAGTGGTAGTGATGATTACAAGATATATTGGTGTGTATCTTCCAGTTCACTTCCTGATGGTGACCTTTTTTTTTAACAAAAAGTTTAAATGAAAAATTTCAGTGATAACAAAGCCAATCTCAGATGCCACTACTCCTCTTTCTTTCTTTCTTTCTTTCTTTCTTTCTTTCTTTCTTTCTTTCTTTCTTTCTTTCTTTCTGCAGTCAGAATATTCAAGCATGTTCTTGGTTATATGAATGATCTTGTACTGAATCTTCAGCTCTATATCGGTTTATAGTTTGCCTCTGGATGACTGCATTTGAAGGGGGCCTTGTTGTATACCACATATACTGCCTATTCTAAGCTAAAATGCTTTAATACACATGGATGACTGTACAATAAATCTATGTGTAAATATGTAAAAATAGCACTAGGGCAGTCAGGAGATATAGCCCTTCTAGCAATTCCTGGATCTACCTCTGATTTTGGACCTTGGGGGTTGGTGTTGATAGCTGGGTGAAGCCATGGAGTCTGATTGGGCTCACGTGGAAAAAGCTTTATGGAGCTGCCAAATGGGGTCACCACCCACAATGTGAGCAATGTCAGTTTTGTGTCAGCCAATACTGTGGCTGAGTCAGGCATACTAACCAGGGAATGGACTTAATAAATGCACACTGAAAATTATACTTTTGTGAATTTAGAAGAAAAGTAACTGGGCTGTAGAATTTATACCTAAAGTATGTGTGGCCACATTTTGAAGACCCATTTAGAGGTAGGATACAGTAAAACTCCTGAACCGTAGCTGCCTTTATTAAATGACCTAATAAGAGACCTTTCAGGCACATTTTAGTATGCAGAAGCAAGTTGTTCAATAAAAATGCACGACTATCCTTTGATTTAAAATATTATTTGCCAAAACAATCTTTACTCTTCCAAACATCATATTTTTTTCCACTTGCTTCACATTTGTTTAAAACAACTGTTTGGTCTTTGGTAGCAAGAAAATCTTGCTTGATCCTTTCAGGAACGGGACTCAAGTTACATTTAATTATAATAGGTTGCTACCATAAATGTCAACAGTTTAAAGGAAAGGGCAGAACGATAACAAGAAGGAAATCTGAGCTTTTTATTCTTGAACAAATTAAAGATAAAAGACACCATTAAGTCAAGCATTTGAAAACAATTCATTTATTATGTATGCAGATTGCAAAGCTTGGGACCTTTATTCCTAGCATGTGATCTGCTTAGTTCTACATTTTTTCCATTTTAAAGTTTCATAACAGCCTTCCATAAAACTGCCGACACTTGACCGCATTCTGTAACAGCTGAGGGAAAGGCTGACTCACACGGTACCTTTTTTCTTGTAGGATTTGGGGCATCACAATTAGGATTTTACCCAAATGTGGATGTTTAGGCATAGGGAGGTGTGTGTGAGGATATGTGTGAGTAAAAGGTGGTGGAATCAGGTCTTGAAATGAATCATTTAATGCAGAATACAAAAAACAATAGATTTCAACTTTCTGTTCTCAAAGGCATAATGTTTAGAATTAGGATACTTTGTGGTATCAGCGTCTAGACACAAAAAATAATAAGCTTATCCAAATCTAACTTAGTCAGAAATAATTGAAAAATGGTTCTTACGGCAATTGCTTCAAGTTGTATCACATTCACTATTAATAATCATACTGGGGAAGCTGCTGTAACTCCCAAGTTGGCAAACAAATGTACTTTCTGAAACCCACAAGTTAAGCATATAATTACTTTGAAACTAAAAGAACATCATTAGCTATTATTACACTGGTGAATAATTGAACAAATTAAACCATTCTAGTCTAGTTTTTTTGGCAGAATTGTAATAATTAACCAGGACTGAGATTTAAATAATACTGTGTTCACAATAAGTAGGATCTTTTAAAAAGCAGGAGCAGCTGAAACATACATTTGACAATGCTACTGCAACTTTAGCAAGCCAATGACATTACTGACTTTCTATGTTTATTTAATTAATGGCTTATTTTAAACAAATCTATTGTTCCTTTCCCAGCATAAAAAAATACAGTTTAAACATGAATGTGTGGGCAAATAGGTTATAAAACAGTACGCAGGCTAACATCGATCATCTCATTGCCTTGTTCAAAACACATACTATACTGACGCATTTGTACCCATTAACCGAGAAAAACCTGAATTTACAGTTTTATTCCCTTTTATAGAGAGTTTTGATGTATTGTCTCTTTCATAGAGTCCCAAGAACCCTCTAAAAGCTCTTCTAGGACGAACATCCATGCCTTTGCACCATAAATCATCCTAGCTTGCTTTGTTTGAATGTTTCTGTACTGTCTTGACAAGATCATTGCAACTTTCTAGACTCATCTTACTCTCATAGTACAAACGTGCATCTTTCATGTTGCAAAATACACATAAAATTTTTTGGCTTGTCCCAGAACCTAAGTATATGGTACGGTAAGAGTAGGGTAGATCCAGTCATACTAGACCAGGGAAGATAGATAGATAGATAGATAGATAGATAGATAGATAGATAGATAGATAGATAGATAGATAGATAGATAGATAGATAGATAGATAGATAGATAGATAGATAGATAGATAGATACTTTATTAATCCCAAGGGGAAATTCCAGCATATTGATAAAAAACAATATTAAATTAAAGAGTGATAAAAAATGCAGGTATAACAGAAAATAACTTTGTATAATGTTATGATACACATTGAAAGTGATGCCTTTTTAAAACATTAATTTAAAATGAAGATTAATTATCAAAGTCTAAGAGAATTAGAAAGTTAACCTCTTTTACAAAGGTTTACATAGTATTTTGGCTGTTAAGCGTAACAAAGAAGAAAAAAAGTCAGTCTAGTTCTATATAAAATATATAATGTAATTTAAAACTGGTGGTCATCGCTGTAGAAAAACCCTGTATGTGTAATTGGTTGATTTAAGCAATCGAGAATGGCTTCAGTAATATCAGAGATTTTAATGGTTTAAAGGATATCCATCTGGCCAGTATCAGCAGGGGCTAGAAATTGCATACCTCAACCAAGGATATCATCGAGAGGAAGAAGAACCAATGGGAAATATTCGTAAGTATAGTGGTGATGGTAAAACATTCACTTGTTGGATTTAAATACCTTTCTGTGATTTGAGAAGCTCCACAGTCAGCAGTTATCATGAAAATTTCGAAAGTTTTAAAAATGTTCTCAGTAATTATTCCACATATTTCCGTGTTTCCAGCATTGTATGAGTTTTGGAATACATGGGATCTATTTCTGTAGTTGATTTTGTAATTTAGGGTTGCTTTCAGTTTGTTAAAACTATTTTAAGCCTTGATGTTCCTTTCAATTTGGGCTTTATTGCTTTGTAAGTATGAGAGATTATGATATGTGATGTCACTCATGGTATAAAGTTAAGTGTTGCACATCTCCTTTTGTCCAATTTCCTGGATAGCAACAAAGAGTTTTTGCAGTGTTTAGTATTCAGTTAGTATCTCTTGACTTTATTACTCAGCATGCCTTTTGACTACATTTTTGCATCACACTTTTTGTTTAGTATTCTGTGTTTTACACTTTCAGCTTCAACTGTGGCCTGTTTTTTGACAAATTATTTTTGGTTGGGTCATCTCCTGGTCCCTTTAACATCTTTTCTTGTCTGCTTTTTCCACCCAGGCAGCATAGCAGCATGCAAACCTGTAATGCCGAAAGTACTAGACACTTCCTGGTTAATATTTCTCTTCAGTGATACAAAGATGACTGTCAGCGGTTCTTTGAAGCTAATGTGGTGGTCCACATTTTTAAAATGGAACAAAAGTGTGTATTCCATATTCAGAGTGGTCACATTCATTAGCCTCTCCAGAACAGTCTATTAAACAGACTGATAGAAATACCTTTGATCAAGAGGGAGTATCGTGGATTCTATTCTGATGCTAAAGTAGTTGGCCAATTGATGTCTGATACTGGAGAATTTAGCCTTCATGTGATTTATGTACTTGGAGAATCCATATGAAAACTTATCCATTGTGTCTTTTAAGAGATGTTGAAACAACATGGGATAACCTTGGGCTTGGAGTGGTGAATGATAAGACCCTGCATTAGAAGAATTGCTTTGCACTTCTGAAGTTGAAATTCAATTAACTTGAAATGGGTATGGGACCCGTATACGGTGCATTTATCTATGTTACTGTGGAGAGATTAGATAAGCACAGTGAAGGCTTGCAGAGCAGCAATAAAGTAAAAAAGAGTTTTTATTTTTATGATCAGTGCTTGATCAAAGGCAAAAATGAGGCCCTGGCTAATTCACATGTATGAGTTTTAGAATGTGACTGTGTGTAAATGAGGCCAAAAAGAGGTCATTCCAGAGAGCTGCTGTGTTCATTCTTTTTTGATAGATCAAGGAACTCAAAAGTCAAGAAGAGTCAAAGAGTACAGCCACTGTTCCTAAGGAATGAGAGAAAACAGTTGAGAGGATTTTTTGCAGAGCATTACCCATGATAGGTGAACTTGGAATGACCAAATAGACATAGGTCAGTGGTAGACACAGGATATACACACACTTTATATAAGGCCCAGTAGCAGAGAAAAAATATCGAATCTTACTTTAACCAGCAGAAGCTATGAAGAAATAGTTATGAGAATTTTTAATATCAGAAAGCATTTTTAATGATTCTAATTCTACAGTATAAGAGAATGTAATAGAATTAGTTGCACAGGACACAGTTCAAGTCAAAGCAGCACCCTAAGATTACACTGTTTATTTAGTTCCAAGAACGATCAAAAACTGGAAGCTATGAATGGAAGTGAGGTTGGTTGTGGTCTCATAGTTGCAGTAGGAGAAAATTGTGTCTCAACCTGAAAAGTCTATAAAGTTACAAGGTCAAAAAGTGTAAGATACACAACTGAAATGCATTCAACAGCACAGACAGAATATACATAGCTTATCAATTGCAACACTGTCAAATTAACATAGTATAACATTCTAACCCACTAAATCCATTTGAAGGTCATAGAGGGAGGAACCAACCCTCGATGAGGTACTAGTCCATCGCAGAGAACACTCATTCAAATAATTATTGTTATATTCAAGTAACATCCATATGTTCAGATATGGAGTACCAAGAAAAGAGCTGTGTTGTCTACAGAAATATAATTATGACTAATACAAAACAATCACTCTGATTTGTATTTTAAATAGTTGTACAGACAGATACTCTGTGGGCATTTTATTTGTTACACCTATTACGTATGAGGTAGACCAGCCTGAACACTATACTTTGAAGCATGGATTCAACATACTGGCAACTTTCATTCTTCCAAACTAAGCCACCTGGAAACAGCTGAGCAGCCAAAAAACAACTGACAAAAAACCCACCCATGATCCTCTGCAGAGAATATGTTCTGTTGATGTGTTCCCTGCTTGAGTCTTAACAGCTGCTTATTCCAAGCAGTTCAATCAGCAGTAAAAGTCAAGCTAAGTGCTATGTTCCCCGAATGCCTGTGCATTTTATTCTTCTGATGCCTATTGTGAGATGGGTGTGTTCTTTGGAAGGATTAGGCAGTAAGCTGAGTTTCTAAGATGGGGAAAACTATTTTTCAGGAAGCATATGTTCCCCACAAAATGCAAGTTCATGTTGGAAGAACAAGCAGACAGACATCAGATGTTGGATTCAATCCAGGAAGCTGGACTTGTGTGGCAGCTACAATGAGCTAAAGAAGCATATAAGGATCACAAATACCTTCTTTAAATTGTAATAAATTTATGGGATCAGCAAATGAATTAGGTCATTAGGGTACGGTATGTGTTAAAAAAAATCATAATAAAGATTATAGTGATCTATAATATAGAGCTATGTTTTACTATAAATGTGTAAACATCTGCACATTTTTATGCACAGCATCTTTTGAAAAATGAATTTAAAGTGGGTGAATGACAAATTGATTGTTTGACTGAATCCCAGACATACAGTAGTCTTTAAAGTCTACCTTGGCAGTCAGTATAACAGGTTATTCATGGATGAACAAAGTAAATGGCCATGAGTCAATGTGAAACTGGGCTGATGCTCTTCCAATCAATGTTGGCATTTTCCTTTAGATTGTGGGTTGGAGAGGCATTTTTAATTAGACTCTGTCCTCATCAATTTTTGATACTTACTTGGACATATCAGTTTATGGCATTAATGGGATTTAAAGCCAATATCAAATAAATGTCACAAGGTAGATTGAAGTTCATTAGGAAAACCTCAGGTGATATGGAGTCCTGCATATGTATATATGGAAGTGCATAGGCTCCTTGGAGGCAGCAAATCCTACACGTCTACCAAAGGGCAACAGCAGTGGGAGACCAGCCTAAAAAAGGAAAAAGCAGCCTGGAGGAAAGTGTGCAATGTTCTTCCAGGAATTTAGAGAGCAAGTAACATGGGAGTTTCCAGTTTTTCTTGACTATTTTCTGAAAGGAAGACAAGGAGGTAATGAGGCAGAAGAGTAGTGGTGTTTTTGGCAGGAAAAGTATGGTGTTGCCTTACCTGAATTTTCTTAATGTGTGCAGACTTCTCAAATGTTAACACTGACTTACCTAACAAATAATATCTGTCTCTCTTTTGCTAATGACTAGTGAGGCATATAAATTCAGTCACTCTTTGTGTCACAAAAATATCAAACAATGAGATGTTGGTTCCTGATTTGTCTTAACTGGCATCAGATTATTGTTTTGCCCTATGACATTGTCATCATCTGGCAAAACACAGCCAATGACAATAACAGTTTTCTAATTTCTGACTTAAACATTAAGTAAAGTTACAGCTTTATAAGCACCTGGGGAACTTCTTAAGACAATGGGCCTCGATTATAGTTCTGAGGGTTAAGAGGATATATCAGAAGAACAATGTAAGTAGATCAGTACTTTTCCACCTCCTTTATTTTCTGTCTATGATCTACGCAAGTGTTTAAACTGACAAAGGCATGCCATCACTCTCAGGATGTGTTGTATCCAGGGTCTGAAGTGGGCTGCTGTGCTGTATTGAGCGTAGCAGCACATCACGGTATGACCTCAATGGGGACAACCCAGTTCTCCACAATATTGCATGAATTTTATCACCAAGCCACCACCTCAACAACCCTGTTCTTTGAGGTTTATGTATATAAGCTCGACAATCTAATCAGGCTTGAATTTGTATGCATTTTAAATTTTATTGTATATATTTTATATTTTGTATTTTATAACACATTGTGAGGAGTAAGAAAAAGCCAACAGAATAGGGAGTAATGTGTGTACCTACTGAGACCCTTTGCTAACCACGTCTTCTTTGAATTTTGCCTAACTTTCCTTCATCCACTTCACAATTCATTTTCCTTGTAGTTCACCACCTCATTTATTTTTCCTGTGTAGGGTAGCTGCCATTTTGACTCGCCACCAGCCCCATTTCTCTGTGTGATTACAGTATCAGCTTGTTCAGTGGTGTTTTTCTTCTTGCAGCATTCAGTTGCATGAACTGCACACCCCATTTCTCTGTGAGATCACTACTGAAGGAAAAAGGGATGCAGTCCGTAAGAATAGCTGACAGACTAAAGCTTTATTACTGAGACAGACCAAAAAAAAAAATAGAGTCAGCTAATTTTCTTTTTTCAATTATTTCAATCAAATCTGTCAAGTTATTTTGAAGATTTTGAGGTATTTAGTTTTCTGTTATTATTTATCCCTAAATATTAATATATCAAAAAATTCTTTTAGTGAATACCTACTGACGTAGATGTACTATCCTCCCAGATTTCAGTTTTTTAAGTAAAAGTGAAATGTTATTTTTAGTGACAAGTCAGAGCATTGAATATATATATATAGTGTTATTTATTAATTATTTTTCAATTTATTATTATGTTAAGGTTGTATGTCTTAGTTTTCTTTGTTATCACCCCGCCTTCTGTATGTGGAGCTCAGAGGCTACCTGATTTGGGCAGCAGAGTAACTATATAAAATGGAAACTTCAGGTTGTACTGAAGCTTTGGCATTATGTTTTTTTTATTCAATTCCAGTTTCTCCTTTTGGTGATTATGATTTATAAGTGTGTTCACATATAATGTGAGAGCCACCTACTATGTTGGTCATGTCTGTCTAACTGTCTGTCTGTGTTGAAATTTTGCCAGATCATTCTATACAAATTTCCAATTGAAAAACATTAGTGAATCTGCAAACTCTTCAATTATAAAACAAGTCAAACGTTCCACATGACTTTAATTATGAATTACTTACTGTTTCAATTTAACCTTGACAGCGGTTACACCAAATTGTATTTTTGCATATTTTTCTCTTTGATTTGTCAAAAAGCCACTAGGATGTTCAATTCAAGTTAGTCAGATGCCAGGCAGAGTGGACATGTAAGCAGCTCATACAGCAGCACCCATCCCCTGATGCTTTATGTCAGTTAACCATAAAAGTATAAAAAATCACTTGTGTAAGCACATATAAGACTGAACTGACTGAACTAATATTATTTACAAATTATTATTGTAAAGAACCTACATTATCAACGTGCAGCTAAACAGTGTTTGAACTAATTAAACACACAGGAAACTTGCCCCTTCCCAAACTGATACATACATTGGACAGGTTTGGAAAAAGAACTACACCTGATTAGCGGGCTGAAGATCAGAGCCACTGGGGCCATGCAGTGGTGTATGGTTTCAATAGTGCCAATCACAACAAAATACCAAGGATAGGGCAGGATTACAGTTTTCTCTGTGCTGAGTCACTTAGCTGTGTAAAAAGCCACTGTTGCTTCCATCTATCTTCAGACTTAAATTACAATCTTTAAGATAATTGTCACCTTTGCTATTCCGTTATACAATAAATTAGTTCTTTTTCAAGATCTTACCTATTTATATAATGTTAATGAATTACTGGGTTTTAACTAATATTAAGAGCTAGATGAGGAACTTATTTAAGTTGCTTTTCTCCTTTCATAGGAAATTTATATTGATTTTATGCTAGTATTGGTCACTTTTTAGTAATAGTTACTTTTAGTTTGGTAATTATGTATTGTATACTACTTTATTGGGTATACTTTCAAAAATGTTATGTTCAAGAAAATTGAACAACAGTTAGTCACAGCCCCTCCACCACTAACACATATCACTCGAAAGCATTTTTACATCACTTGAAATCTGCTGTGTATGAAAGCTTTTGTGCCACCACAATCCCATTTAAGCTACATTTTTAACTACATGACTTTGCAAAGTACTGCATTCTGTTATCTGTGTTATTTTTGAATATGAGTCACCATTACAAAAAATTTAATAAACAAAAATGTAATAACTGACTCTTGGGTGAAGTAAATACAAATGTCAAAGGCTCCAACTTTCAGTTAACTTAGTTGTTGAATGCACCTGAATGTTACACCATATAAACATTTTCTAATTTGCTTCACTTTAAAGGTGCTGCTTAGTGGTTTGTAATTTCATAGTTTTGTTTGCTTACGATTCATGACTCCGTTTTCTTAAATTACTTAAATATTTAAGGAATATTGTTTTATTTAATTTTAACTAAGTTTTAACACACACACACCCCCACTTTACTGTGGGCATGATTTCAACCCTGTGATATCTGAAGGACCTCAGCTCCATTCTGGGACTGTGCAGGCAAAAAGGCTGCCAAATGAGTCAGCGTAAGGCTGTAATTGGTGAGGCCTATCGTCGAGAGTCAGACCTGGGTGAAATGCTTGTCTAGGTTGTATTGTTTTCTGCTCCCCTTTTATGTTCTTCTTAGTGGCAAGAATCACAACACTTCCTTTCTCGTTGGCAGGTGAAGATCAAAATATTCTATTGTGATCAACGTAGTGTTGTGTGAGGAATGCATTCCAGATATTTATTTGCTTCTTCTTCTTCGTCTTCTTCTTTTGTCTGCTCCCGTTAGGGCTTCTTTTATTTATTTATTTTTTCTAATTACTGCTGTAATGAACCTTTCATACCTCTTCACTCTCTTGCTAGGCATTGATTGGGAAAACATTAAGTGTAAACAAACAATTAAAAAAAGAGATGGTCCCCATTTTAAGGGTTGAGAAGATGTGGTTTTAAAACACATTTCTTAACTGAAGGTTCAGGTTTCACACTTGCACACAAAAACAAAAGGCTAAAATGAGAACACTTTAGGGCAAATGAAGACAAAAACAAGCTTGCAGCACCCAACACAAAGACAGGTAAGGAAGAGAGCATTTTGAAGTGGTACAGTGACAGTGGCAGACAGGGCTAAAGAGACAGCAGGGTTTATTGGTTTCCTCTGTTTACTCATATTGAGTTCACCATTTGTATTATTTTTGTGCCATTTTTCTTTATATATTTCTTCCTTAACGAATATAGAGGGTTCACTCTTATCACTCTGTTCTTTGAAAAATCTCCTAAATACTCAGTTTGAAAAGAAACAAAGATACCTTTCACATTTTGGTAAAAGTTAAACATCTTGGTAATTCTCTAAATGGTGAGCATTTGTAATTTATAGTGATTTTTGTGGCTAATTTCTATTTAATGCACATTTTTGGTACTAATATATTTTACAAATCAAATATGCAGAAATAAGTAAAACATCAGGTTGTAAAGTCTTATTGCATTGAGCATTTAAGAGGTATTACCTTTATATACAATAGAGATTCCATAATAAAACCAGGAGTAAGAAAACTCTTGTCTAAAGTGTTACCAAATTCTTTCGTTTACTTTCATCTATTCTAAATCCAGTTGGCATCCTGGGAGCCTCCAGCTAGATGAACAGCTACCCCAAAACAGAGACATCACGCTTGATCCTGTTAAGACATTGGGTGCCTCACAGAGACGGGCTGTGTTAAAGTTCCACAGGCTTTTTGCATTATTATTTATATGTTTATTTTGTTTTTAATCCAGTTTGACATCTAGGTACTTTATTACTGGACTCTGAAATCAAGAATGTATAATAATCAGTGGTCTACGATTAAGTGAATGCTTTGGACTAGTTCTCACTTTGGGGCCCATCAAGTCTGGCTTCTGTAAAAAAAAAAAAAAACATACCCAGCTAAAAAGTTACATCTGGTGAGATTCAAGTCAGAATTGCTTCTGGCATGTAAAACGGTAAATTGACACATACTGTACTGCACTTATAATTAACACGTAGTAAATATAACTAATAAGCTGTACTCTAAGCAAGTGATTTGACAAGAGAGAATTTTATTTAAAAATAAGTTAGCAATAAAAAAAATGAAAATCTGTAGTCACTGAATGCAATAAATAAATATTTTAATACATGTCACATTAGTGCTGGATGTGTTATGTTGCTGTAATTAATTTCTTTCCCCCACTGCAAAACAAATGAGGCAGTTTAGTAATTACCTGAATTGAGGAGAAATGAGCTGGGCCTGGCAATTGAATACTATTAGTTTTTGTGTGTTACTTTTATTTTTTTTATTAAGAGTGCTTAATATATTTGTACACCTTAGTAAAGCATTTAGGTCTTGTGGAAGAGGAAGCAGCACAGAATACAATGACACTGGCAACATTTGTGGCCATGCAAGTAGATATGAACTGCCATCATCATGGGGCACTGGGCAAAACGTTAGGGATTTTATAGAGTACAGAGAATAACAGGGAGGACAGTGGTGGTTAGAAGGATATGCAAAGGAAATTTTACCAGGTGGCACACTGCCTGCTGTTTATAGGTTAGGTTAGGTTAGGTTTCTTTATTTAGTCATGTTTACACAGGAAAACATGAAATTTGCCTTCTCAGTTGCATCTAATAACAGGTAACAGACAGAATGAAATAAAACAGACAAATAGAAATAAGAAAGGTTAAGGTAAGGCAGTTAGATAAAACATATTTATACCAAAAAAAAAAAAAGGTAACAGGATATATATCAAAACCTTAAACATTATCTCCAATATTTCTTATTGAAAAGTCGTATGGCACTAGGAAGAAAGGAGTTTCTGGAGCGATTTGTGTGGGTTTTCAAAGCAACTATCCTTCCTGATTTACTGAAGTTTAGTTCTACATGTAATGGATGTCTGTCATCAGTTGAGATGATTTCCAGTTTCTTTAGCATTGCCCTCTGACACACACTAGTCAAATCATCTACATCAGCCCCAATAACTTTAGCTGCATACTTCGTAATCTGCTGGAGCTTTTTTGAGTTTTGGTTTGTCAGACTATTAAACCAGGCAATGAAACTGAAAGTGATCATGGACTGGATCATACTACGATAGAAGGACAACATGAGGTCCTTGTCTACTTTAAATAGTTTGAGTTTATATTATTATATGTGACCCACCCCTTACTAGCCAAAGCAGTTGGACACCTAGATAGATGAAGAGTGAGAAGGGGCAGTCTGAAGGTTCAAAATACTATACCTGATGCTGGAAGTAAATCCCAGCAAGTGGTTGATGGTCAGGACTTAAAAGCCCCATCCTCTCAGTGAGTGTAGAGTTGGAAGGGTAGCCGTGGGTAAACATTCAACTGTTCAGAGAGGAGAGGCCAGAGGAAGGGGAAAGATGGAAGATATAAGAAGAAGGAGAGATAAGTTATGTATACTTCATTACACTCATGGATAAGTCATCCTTCCTGAAAGATAGCAAACAATATTTTGCTCAGGAAGGCCTAGAGGGGCTACGGGATTTCATATATTTGTACATTTTCTTTTCCAACATTCTAAAACATTCCATTATAATCACTTTTGCTAATAATCATTTCTTTATGTTTGATATTTTGGTGTCCTTAAGTTAGTGCCACACTACACGGTTTAGAGTCTGAGAGCATGTCAAACTTAGCTGGAGTTTCTGAATGTCTTTGAGTTGAGGGTGTCAGATTACATGACACGAAATTGCAGGTGATGACAAATTACATGACTACCATGACTTCTCGGTACAGTTTGAAATTTCCAAAGGATGACAAGCTTGATGCACCTCATTGCCTTTATATATGAACGATTTTCAGCTATGATGAGTTCAGATGCAGTTTGTTACTATCTTTTTTAATTTTTTCTTTCTGTTGTGGGATGACAAATTCAAGACTTCAGACAGACAAGCCACTTTTCTGTTTGCCAATACTCATCTTACTCCTTTTCTCGGGGGTGTATTGTATGCATTGTACTTCTGGCTGAGTACTCATTCATCGTCAGTTTTCACAATACAGGATCCCTATTAAGAATTATGGCGAGTCACAGACCTGTATGACTGAGCTCGCTGGATTTGTCAAACTACTCAACAGGTTGTCACAGGAGCGTGCTGTAACTGCCTCGGACTCCCTGAGATTATGTAAATGATGGCTGTGACTGAAAATTTCTGGGTAAGTCAATAGTGTGAAAGGGGCTTTCATGTTCATCTTGGTTTCTGAGTCTATATAATTTACTATTGTTTAAATGTTTTTCTTTTCAGTGTGTACTTATTGGACACTAGCCTTGTTCTGTCATGCTGTATCACCACTCCATCGATTGCGAACATTTCTATACACTTTCATTGGCTAAGTTTAATGCACTTCATGTAGATGTTAGTAGTGTGAAAATACATGCTAAAAAAGCAGAGGCACTTGGTAATGTTGTGAAATGGTGGCCTTGTGGTTAGCATTACTGCCTCACAGAGTCCTGGGATAGCAGCAGGCCCTGATGGAGTTTTACCTAGTACTCTTAAGGCATTGTACAGATCAGTTAGAACCTGTCTTTACTGACATATTTAATACTTCTCTGCAATTGGGTAAATTTCATTGATTGCTTATTCCAGTCCCCAAGAAGCATAAAATCTCTGAACCTAATGACTATAGGCTAATTGCTTTGACCTCAGTGGTTATGAAAGTATTTGAATGTCTCATGCTTTCCTACCTAAAGTTCATCACTGACCATCTCCCTGATCCAATTCAGTTCACATATAGGGCAAATCGCTCAGGGAAGGATGCAGTTACTTTATGCCTCCACTACATTATTTGGTGCCTGCACTGCCTAACACCTATGTGAGGGTCTTGTATGTGGTTCAGTCATTTAAATTCCTGGAGACTACTTTCATTAATACATTAAAATGGGACAATCACATCACTCCATCATCAAGAAAGCCAGGCAGAGATTATTCTTCCTTTGCCATCTTAAGAAACTTGGCTTACCAAGGCATATATTGTTACATTTTTACTCAGCCATCATTGAGAGTATTGTGACCATCTCCATCACCATTTGGTTTCCTTCTGCCTCCTCCCTTTCTAAGAGTCAGTTGCAGCGGGTGATTTGTTCAGCAGAGAAAATCATTGGCTGTTGTCTCCCAGCATTAAAAGATCTGTTCATCGCCAGAGCAAAAAAGAGAACAGGAAGGATTGCAGCTGACTCCACCAACCCCAGCAACCATCTGTTCATTAAATTGCCATCACAGAGGAGCTACAGGTCTATTGCAACTCGAACTAAGTATTCAAATCCTAAATAAACTTACTCTTAACTGTTTTTACAACAAATAACTGGTAACTGTGCTGTGCGTCTATTCGTAAATACTTCATACTTCCTCAACTTGTACTATTTGATATTTATATTATTTTGTATAGTTTTTCTATTTATTTGACGGTTGAAATTTGTAAATGCTTTTATTCAAGAATCATGTATTTGTATAGTTGTTTGCACAGTGTTAGGATAATGGTGGGTTGCAATTGTGTTGTCTTGAGTTGGTATTGTCATGTATGCCACATTTTTGCACCTAACCAAAGTCAATTCTGGTATGTTTCACATGTTAGCAATAAAGTGACTCTGATTCTGATTCTGTTTCTGATTCTGATAACATCCTAACTATATCTAACCTAAATGCCTCTGTGAAGTTTCTCCATTTTTTCCATGATCATGTTAATTGTTTTCTTGGTTCTCCACACTCTTCCCATATCCTAAAAAATGACTATTAAATTGACTAACAACGTTAAAATGTCCAGGTGTGTCTAAATATGGGTGTGCACTGCAGTACACTGGCATCCCATCCAGGCTTGGATTCTGCCTTGAGCCTAGTTACTGAGATCCAGCCTCAATGACCCTAGAAGGTAAGTGAGTTTGGAGAATGCATAGACGGAGGATTAAATGATTGGAAAGAATCTGCAGCACTAAGATCTGGAGAAAATCAAATGTGTTTTAAAGATCAATGATGTCCAGATGTGGAATGTACAAATAATTCCACTTTTATAAGTATAAAAATACAGAATAAATGAAAGATATGAAAAATCTTCACATAAGTCATCATGTTTCACTCCCTCATGAGTTACATGCAATCAGAATGTAAGAAAATGCAAAAACAGTGCATTTTTATCTTAATATACAGAAATGAGTATATTATACTGTCGGCATTAGGTTGGACGGTTGGGAGGCAAAGTCAGAGAGGTGAAATTGCATTGGCTTGGATATGTGCAGAGGAGAGATGCTGGGTATATGTATGGATGTGGTGAGAGAGGGCATGCAGGTGATGGGTGTAACAGAGCAAAATATGGAAGACAGGAAGATATGGAAAAAGATGATCCGCTGTGGCAACCCCTGACAGAAGCAGCCGAAAGAAGAAGAAAAAGAAGAAGCTCTCTTATGAGACTCAAAATGACAATTTTATACAGCAAAACTCAAAGATGTTGCAAGCAAGACTATATTTATATTAAATATCACCTTTCTACGGTGAACATCATCATCATCCCAAAGAACTTTGCAAGTATACAGTACATAAAAGGGACACATGTTTACATTCATTTGCAGTTGGAGCATAGCCAGGTAAAGTGGCTTGCTGTGGGAAACAGTCCAGTGCCTTAGGCATTATGCCACACTGTTGCTTATACAGAACAAACACATAGTTAATGTTTACGGGTAAATGGCGTTTAGCCAGAAATGGGAGGCATAAAATCAGTATTAACGAAATGTACAGCCACTAGATAAAACATGCAAAACTATGCTTAGTGGTCAAGAAGGCCACAGTGCATAAAAGCAAAAAAATAAATTTAAAATTAAGCAATGATGTAGAATACCAATAAAAGTTTCTGGAGCAAAAGAATATTTTTGGTTTGAGCTAAATATTATAAATAGCTGCCTACTCCCACAGTTATTCATTCATTCATTCTCCAAATCCTCTTATTTCAAATCCTCCTGTTAAACACAAGGCAGGAAATGACCTGGGATAGAAGATAAATCCTTTGAAAAGTCTCATATTAATAACAATGTATTTTATTTTCAAATGACTAAAAGTTCAATATTTACAGATTTATTCTGGGAGTGTGTTTATCCATTTTGCATAATGTACTGCATGTTTTAGTGGCTGCACAGAGGTAATTGGCATTCTGCACTTTTCCCAAAACTGATTTCAGCAGTATACTTCTTACACAACATGTTTCAATCTTAATTTTGAATTTTTGGTAAAAAAAAAAAAAAATGAATGCTTCCATAAAACTGGAGGAACACAGCAAAAAATGCCGAGCAACCTGAAATAATATTACTATTGGACATACTAACATCCAGAAGAAAAAAAATGCAATATCAGGTGTAAACTATTTTTCTTATAGGAGTAGTCATTATTTCTCAACCCTTTAATTCTTTGTGTTTTTAAGGGTGGGAGGAAACACGGGCATTGGGAGAACAAAAAACTCAACATGAGATTACCTTAGATGTAAACACTGTTCGGGAAGCCGCGCTACCGCTGTGCCACCATGCCACCCTCTTTACAAGATGTGCATTATTAATACAGAATTTGTAATTGTTTTAATCTGTTCCTCATTTATGTTTACTATTACACACTAAATATATAGTAACAGCACTGACTCTTGTGTCAGAAGGAGAAACAATATAATGAGCAATAATTTATTGTGTCAGCACTGGTTAGTACACAGTGGCATGGTGGCGCAGTGGGTAGCGCTTCTGCCTCGCAGTTAGGAGACCTGGGTTCACCTCTCGGGTCCTCCCTGCATGGAGTTTGCATGTTCTTCCCGTGTCGGCGTGGGTTTCCTCCGGGTACTCCGGTTTCCTCCCACAGTACAAAGACATGCAGGTTAGGTGCATTGGCGGTTCTAAATTGTCCCTAGTGTGTGTGTGTGTGCGCACCCTGTGGTGGGCTGGCACCCTGCCCGGGGTTTGTTTCCTGCCTTGTGCCCTCTGTTGACTGGGATTGGCTCCAGCAGACCCCCGTGACCCTGTAGTTAGGATATAGCGAGTTGGATAATGAATGGATGGATGGTTAGTACACTATTATACATTCAGTACATATAGTTATGGTGGATAAAATGTGAAACAGAAGTAGTGTAGCAGAGAGTAGTGCTCTTGTTATCATTGACTCCATTCACTCAACAAATCTATTTAAAGGGAAGACCACAGAGTTAATGGAACAACCAGTCATTCAAAAGTGGAACCTCAGAGAACTTCTTGACCATATCCCTTATCAGAAATATACTGTACAAACCTAAAAAGTTAAAGATGTTTCGGTCTGTACCGCAAGTTTTGTTTTTCTGAGTGACAGAGTTTGTACTTACTAATTCAAAACCAAAAGACAAATCAGTTTTATATATAAACTTTTGTTAAAGTTCAAAACAAGAATTGTAATCATAAGATCTAATAATCGGGACTCACATGCTTCAAGAGAGACTGAGTCTTTCTTTTATTTTTTGGTTAACACTTCAGTTTAGTTACTGTAAAAATGCATCTATTACTCACTAACTCTTACAAAATACAACCTTACCAAAAGCTTCTTCTGGTGTTAATAACACTTACAAAACATTAGCAAAGTGGTTATTTATCGATTGCAAACTTCAGCATAAGACCTGTGAATTCTTCATATTCAGAAGCACTTTTACCAGCTAGTGTTTCAAAATCTCATAGTATGCCATATTATACAAGACTGATGTGTTGTGTTACTAAGACGAAACAAGCCTTTGTTAAGGGTCTTGTTATAAAAGAGTAAATGAGTAATAAATGCATTTCTGCCGTACTTGAACTAAAGTGTCACCTGTTTTTATTTAAAGTTCAGACAAGTTATGTTCTCAGTAGTAATGCTGCAACAGAAAAAGATGACGTCATCAAAATGAAAGAAAAATCAAGTAAATTTGAAACAAAAATTATTAATAAAGAAGGTCAATATGGAAGAAACATTCTAAACAAACACTTGTCGCTCCTGACTGTTTGCATTCAATGGCCTTAACTTTCCCTAGACTTTAAAAATTTGTATCTACAAACAGTGTATTTCTTTACAAGAAATTTGGCTTAACTTTCATAGTTCATATTGCTTTAGATTTAATTAATTTTTGTTGTTATGTTTCTAAAACAGTGCTATGTTATCTTAGTTTTTAATGGCCACAGACATTTTGAGGGCTAGTGGCTATTATGATCAATTGCTATTATAACCTGTTGGTAGGAGGCATCATCTTTACTCTGTGTGTCATGTTCGGCACAGCAGTAGTTAATCTGACATCAAGATTCCTTCATTGTCCAAGATTGTAGAAATGCTATGATAAAAAAGAATTCTTGATTATTGATGGTGTGGCGGACAGCCGGGGTCCATGTCTGGCTGCAACGCCCCTTCAGTATATGTTCAGGGGGAGCAGCCATGGACTTTGCAATACTTCCCCCTGGATGCTAGATGGCAGCCACCCTGGGTTGGAGCAGTGTCTCGGTTTCCCACAGGACTCCATGGGCAGTGAATTCACCTCACCCGGAAGTGCAGTCGGAACTCGGCAGTCAACCACCTGGAGCACTTCCCGGGTGGACTATAAAAGGGGCAGCAGCCACCATTCAAGGGAGCCTGAGTTGGGATGAGGGGGACTACACTTGAGAAGGGAGGAGTGGTGGTACAAAGAAATGAAGAGTGTTTGTGCTTGTGTGCCTTACTGGTGGGTTTTGGGACTGTGTTGTACCTGTGGGTCACGGGGAAGACGTGCCCCACAGGTGAAGAAAATAAAAGTTTCTTGGATTATTTTAACATGCCTCCAGTGTGAGCCTGTGTCGGGTCAGGTGCCAATATAGCGCCTTTGTTACAATGGTTTAGCTGGAGAATTTTACTTTGACGCACTATCACTTTGTCTTTCTGCTACTTGAACTCCTCGGCTGCTTTGGATTTTCTGACTCACACTTCATTTACTGTTTGTTTTTGTTTCTACAAAAACCTACAAAAGAACACATAAGCCATTTTTCTAGAAGGAGTCAGGCTAAGCCTGGTTCCTGTTTTGCTTCTATTGCATATTTTTCCAGATGGTTCCTTGAACCAACTGTAAAATTTGTTCAGCAAAGTTGGTTCTACACCATCAGTTTAATGTGGGATAGCCTGGTAATGCCTCAGTGAGACAGCAATAACTGATTTCAGTCATGGTTGGTGATTGGTTATGGCCGATGACACATGTAGCTAAAGACACTACTCTAAACTTTATTTTTCTTTGTATGTTTTTTAAACATTTGTTTTACTTTTTGCAGTAACATGTCTAATATACAAAAGACAAAGTACATATTGATAGTGTTCAATCCATAAAGTAAATATAAATTATCAAAAAATGTTATCAGAAAAAGATATGTTATGAAGAAGAAAAAAATGACAAAAACTCTCAAACGAGTAAACAATTACGACAACTTATGTCACATATTTTTTCTCGGTTCATGTTTCCAACTCTTATTTATGTTTACGTAGGATTTCTTTTAGCCCTATTGTATATCTAATTATTGTATAGTGTGCTGGGCTCTAAAGTGAAAGTGTGGTTACTAAGAAGAAACTGAAATTGAAATATTTGACCTTATTAACGTACAAGTAACACCACATTTGGAGATCTTGCTTGAATTGAAAACCCAAAAGGAAAAAAGCTTTTGACCTCAGTTAGGTTCTGGTGGTTCCTGGTGCTGCCAGAAAAGATTTAAAAGGCAATCATTGCCAGGAATGGGACTTTCAGGTCAATTGCGGTTGCTAAGTCATACTGATCTGACAAATCCATAAAAGAAAAACATGTTTATTTACATACTGTATATTGATAATTGTGCTTTTTAACAATTTTCTACAGGACATAAGAAGTATATAAATCATTACAACAATATCTTCTCGAAAAAGATACCACAATCAAAAGCTAATAAAAATAAGCAAAAGTTAAACTTAAAAGCACAGAAATCTGTTACTTTTAGAACATTAACAGTAATCACATATTTCTGTTTTTCTAGCTGTGGTTTTTGGATGTGCATGTGTGTGACCTACAAAGAGCTGTAAAGCATTTTCTAAGCAACCATACACAAAACCATACAACTTAATCCTTTCATGAAGCTGACATGACAGACATGATTCAAATGACATTATGGAATGTAAATATTTCTAAAAATGAAAATAATAGCATCACACGGCTTCACTAATCTATTAGAGGCTTTCATTCAGAAAAATAACTCATTTCAACCAGAAATTCAATGATTACAAAAATAAATAATATGAATGAATTTAAATTACTTCCAGAAAACATGACTTTACAAGACAAGAACATCAAAATAGAATGTCAAGTGGAGGAATCTGTCTGGCTAAAAAAACTTCCATGAGATGCACGCAAAATTAATCTTCCAAACATTATCTAATGCATCAATTTGACAAATGATGATGAAACAGACTCACACCACAAGAAACGTTTATTTACCCAAATGTTCAACTGAACCATTTCAGATGGTCTGGCATTCAACAAATCTCATCCCCTGAACAAAATCAATAAACTCTATTATAAATTTCTCAGAACATAACACACTCATACACTTACAAAAAAATAACAAAATAACTTTAATGTCAGATTTAAATATGCTTGACGGAGAAACAGGAAATTATCTTACATTTAATTTCCTGTGCAAATGATGTAATTGCAATTCGATAATTATTTTTAAAGTAATGGAAATTGATTTATTTATTTTAAAAAATGTATAAGTTAACAATTCCTAAATTCTAAAAATGTGCAAACCCCAAGTCTCAACAGCTGATATTACTGGAAAGTGTATTAAAGTCAGAAATGAGTAAATGGTCATGGGAATTTAAGATGATATAAGGCACCACTCAGGAACTAGCCATGCATGGTATAGCAGTCCTTTGCAAGGCTCACTTCAACACACATATTCCTTTCATCAGGCCATTTATATTGTCTCACGATTTTAACCCTTATGTTTTTGGGATATAGAAAGATGCACATGAACCATGGATTGAATCTTTAATAACACACATGGAGTCAACATCTAGGCTGTGACTGGACCCATTCAGTTGGAGATGTGTGATTTTAGCATGAACCACTGAGTCACCCTGATGTTACTCAGGTCAGGACAGGTCAAGTTGGGGAGCATGCACTGATAAAGCAAATTGCTGCATCCACAACATGATGAAACAGCTAGGGATCCTGGTTGGCAACCACCCAGCCAGACATGCAGTCCAGTCCCACCTTCCGGAAATGACCATCTATCTGCCACAGCCAGGTGTTACGTGGGTATCCCCTTGGCCTGGTCCAGCCACTCAGGTCCTCAAAAATTAAGATCCTGCAAACTGGATTACCTTTGGGGAATCACGCCACATGGCCATAGTTCCATAACTAATGCTTCTTCACAATGCAGGTAATGTGTCTTATCTGGACTCTGTGACCAAACACTCATTCAACACAACATCAAACCAGCGGTACCAAAGGATACTCTGAAGAGACACAGTACCAAAGGAGTCCAGTCTTTGTCTCAAGTCACTGGATAGCATCCATGTCTTGCAACCATATAGCAAGACAGGAAGCATCAGGACTCTAAAAACACGGACTTTTGTCCTTTTGCATAGATATCGGGAGCACCATACACCCCTTTCCAGTGACTTCATGACCCCCCCATGCTCTCCCAATCCATATGCTGACTTCATAGGAAGAGACACCAGAGACATGAATGTCACTGCCGGGGTAAGTTAACCTCTCAAAAAGGTTGACATTTTCTCTGCAGGCAGACACAATGCTGATGGCGGTGCCCAAGAGGTCATTAAAGGCCTGGATCTTGGTTTTTATCCAGGACACTCGCAAGCCCAGGCACTCAGATTCCTTGCTCAGTCTTTCGACAGCCCCAATCAGAGCCTCCATTAACTCCGCAAAGATCACAGCATCATCAGCAAAGTCAAGATCAGTAAATCTTTCTTCATGAACAGATGCCCCATAGCTGCTGCACACCATGACCTTGCCCAACACCAAGTCCATGCAAGCACTGAACAGAGTAGGAGCAAGAACACACCCTTGACAAACCCTAGAATCAACTGGGAAAAATGCAGAGGTTCTGCCTTCACCTTGAGGGGATCCCGCATAGTCTCAGGATGTCCCACAGGGAAGCTTGATCAAATGAGTCGAACGTCAAATGCTGCTAAGAAAATCTGACTGTTTTCACGTTTGCAATCCATTAGAACCCTCAGTGTCAGGATGCAGTCTATGGTAGAGTTCTTATGCATAAAACCAGACTGCTCTGGTTGGTTGTAGGTGAGCAAGTGATCATGGATCCTATTGAGAGCGACCCTAGCAAGGACCAAGAGCAATGTTATCCCCCTGTAGATAGACAGATAGATAGATAGATAGATAGATAGATAGATAGATAGATAGATAGATAGATAGATAGATAGATAGATAGATAGATAGATAGATAGATAGATAGATAGATAGATAGATAGATAGATAGATAGATAGATAGATAGATAGATAGATAGATAGATAGATAGATAGATAGATAGATAGATACTTTATTAATCCCAAGGGGAAATTCACATTGCAATTCAATTGCAATCCAGGCGATCACCTTTCCCTTTTCAGATAGGGACGACAAGTCCCGATTTCCAGTCAGTTGGGATGATGCCCATCTCCCAAATGGAAGCAAAAATTACTTGCAATGCCAGGAGGACGGCCTTACCACCAGACTGGTGAAGTTTACCCTGTATACCATAGACCCCCACAGCCTTTCCTACCCTCAGCTAGTTCACCACCTCTGAAATCTCTGTGAGATAGGGTGGTTCACAGTTAATTGGAGGATCAGCCTCAAGAACCGTGGACCCAGAGTCCTAGCCAGAGGATCAGCGTTGAACAACTGCTCAAAGTAGCCAGCCCAGCGGGTCACAATTGCAGTGCCATCCATAAGGATCATTCCATCAGCTGACCTGACTGCGACTCTCTGAAGAACAGATTCGTAACACTTAAATTCCTCTGTAAACAGGATGTGGGTCGCTAGACCATAAATGGTGTGTCACTTGCTCATAGATTCCTCTAACAAATGCCTCATTATCTGCTCTCAGAGCCCCTGCAGCCATCCCTTGGGGGTTCCTGGTGCACACTGGAGTTGCCATCAAGCCGAGCACTGCGACTCCTCTCGATGTTATATGAGTGTCCTGCGAGATGACAGAAAAAGACAGGTAGCCTTGCAGCTTGGGACACCATCCAAAAATACAAGGAACATAGTAACACCAGTTTGGATACTTAGAAATAACATTACATGCAAAACTAATAAAAAAAAGATTAATACAAATAAGTAACAAAAGTAGCCATACTATCATAGACTAAAGAATAAAAAAATGACAGAAACGACATAACACATGAATCTGAACCCCAGCTAGGGAAGGAACTCTGACTGAAACATAACACTTGTGTTGTATCCTGCCTGTAACCTAATGCTATGTGCTTAGGTTCAGGGTCCACAGTATTGTGAACTATAAGATTATTACTGGACAGATAATGTATTGATTGAATGAATAGCAGTACAGCAGTTGGCATTGCTATGCCAGAAGGCCATGACATTTAGGGTGATTCCTAGTAGGGGTGACTGTGCTATGAAATTTGCACATTTCCGCTGTGTTCCTGTGCTTACGTGAATTCAGTGTCCACTTTCAGTTTAAAGACATGCTCACAGGTATACTAACTGCTCTAACATGGCTCATTGTATGTGGATAAATGTCCCCTGCATTGGACTTGTGTCTCCTACAGAACTGGCCCCTGCCTTGTGCTTAAAGCTGGGCTTGGCTCTCCCACCTTGTAATGGAGAAAGCAACTTTGAAAAATGGATGACTGACAAAAGCATAAAAAATTTCCAGTACTATATGTCTTATACAATTGTTGTCCTGTCCAGTTTATTTAAGAGCATAAGAAAGTTTATCACTCAAATGAGCCATTTAGCTGAAGACATTTTGTTGATCATTATTCAATAACTTGAATTCCTAGAGTATTACTCTCTACTACACTACTTGGTAGCATATTCTGTACAGGTATGGATCAAAGGTCAACAGGCTCCAGGACTGAGAAGACATTGGGCCACCCTCCTCCATCCCCTGCCACCAACCAGAACCAACTTATGGACACATAGAATAAACGTGCGTTATTCAATCAAATGCTGATGTTTATATGTATTTATAGAATGACAAACATAATCTAATAATTTAATTATAAAAGCTGAGTTGATAGCACTACTACATAATTTACAGTACTCGACAATAAAGTCTGTTGGTATTAGTGTGCTTTACATGAAGATCCAGGAATTGTGGGGGAAACACAATAGCCTAAATATGCTTTTCATTCAACAATAAAACACAAATACAGAAAAAACAATGATAATATGCCCTGCAAATAACACAAATTTGGAAATAATGTAGGAATTGTTTGCCTGCTTTTCCTCCCCACTGTCATGATCCGAACTTTGTTTTATATTTTTTCAAGCATTTTTCTTGGCCTCTAAAAATAATAAAGATATCATTTTGGGGGTTTTAGAGGTCAAGGAATTTAATGATGTGTTTAGTTTTTGTTTTAGAAAATTTCTGAAGATGTTGTTTTTGAAATATGCATACCTTTAGTAGCATTTCCTTTATGTCTATGGCTGCCACTGTCATTAGTGATGCAGGATTACCAGAATGCTACTAGGCAGGAAAAGAGAGTGTGTAGCGCATGACATTTCTGTCACAACGGTATAAAGTTCAGCTTCATACACTTCCTGACCGTTCAAATTTGTAGTCAAAAAACATACCCTCACATTATTGCTAAATTCTTTTCTATTTCAGTTCTTCGCCTTTGGTTTGCATCCAGTGTTTTTGTTGAATTATTCTGGTTATTGACTTTTTTGCTACATTTCTTGCTCTATCACTTTGTCTCACATTCTGGTCTGTGTTTATTTAATTCCTGCCTTCCCATTTATGACCTTGGCTAGTTATTGCAATTACAATCCATCTTCTGATTCCATCTTACTTTAAATTGCTGCCGCCTGGTGTAGTCTGTACACCCATAAATAATCACAAAAATCACAGTTACCATTTTGCTCAAACTGAGACTTCCTCACTAAAGCCAAACGAGTGTGATTTTGCTGACATGCAACGTATAGTGCTGCAAGCTGCTCTCCAAACATCTAGAACTGTAGCCAGCAGTGATATCTGTATCAGACAGTACTGTTATAGCAATCAACATTATGTCTGTTTAATATCCTAACTTAACCAACCATTGGCCTAAACAAAGAAGAAACCACACCCAGAAAGCCCCTTGGAATTCTAATAGTACTCAAAAAAGTGACTTTCACATCTTGAGGCTCAGCTAGTTTGACTTTCATGAGGAGCCCCTTAACTTTAGGTGTACTTGTGTGATTCCATATCTCACTAATTATATTTTATACGGAAGTTTCCTTTAACCAGCTTGCACCTATGCCCACATTTTTTTCTGAAAAACTCATTTTAACTCATCTACCATTTTGAAATTTTAAACGTTTAAGTTATGTCACCTCTTAGTCTTTATTTCCAGTGAAAAGTCAAGCAAAATGACACCTTTTATTGGCTAACTAAAAAGATTACAATATGCAAGCTTTCGAGGTAACTCAGGCCCCTTCTTCAGGCAAGATGTAATGTGCCAGTTTCTTCCACTGGGTCTTCAATTCCATGTAGTAGCAGTACATTTCAGTGTCTTGGACTGTATGTCTGTAGTACAAGGGTGTTTTACCGTGTTAGCCATTATGAATGTAGTGAAAAGTCAAGCAAAATTGACACCTTTTATTGGCTAAGTAAAAAGATTACAATATGCAAGCTTTCGAGGCAACTCAGGCCCCTTCTTCAGGCAAGATGTAATTTCCATTTCCATAAAGCGATAAGTCCAACTTAAAAGAGTAATGGACCATTTAAAAAGCGTGAAAAGTCATCATTCATTTATCATTGGTATCCGGCATCTTCTCCGAAAGTGACTTACAAGATCAGGATATATTATAATTGTTTAAAAACCAATTCTGAGGCACACTAAATGACATGGTGAATTGCGGGCAGGAACTGAGAAGCCTGCCTTGAACCTTAAAGCCCATTGCTTTAGACACCACTCCAAATGACATTTATTTTTTCAAACTGAAAAAACAAAATGTCTTGGGAATCCTTGGAATCCAAAAAGCATACACCTCATTTTGGGAGGGGGCTGTGCATTTCAATGCAAGAGCAAATAAAATATCCTCTCGTTAAATGTTAACACAGGTTAATGCTTTTTCTAAAAAAATCCTTTATGTACTATAAATGTCCCCCATTTAAACTGGTTTTTGCTTGCAGGTTATTTGAAAAGACCATAAAATCCACGTGTTATGCAACATCTGTAACTGTGAATGGGGCTAATCTCTAGCTGAATTCCTCTTTTCTTTTATAAAGTTGTTACTTATGGCATTTTGTCCATACCTATTGGCCAAAGGCTACAATAAGAAAATATTTTACTTGAGTGTTTTTCTTTTTCCCCATATTTCCAGGGTGTGCCTCACATTCTTAAAAAAAGAACCTCACCCTCCCTCACCCACATTGAGACTGTACCCTTCTCTGTATCTAAAGCAAATGGCCAATGCATTTCAAGTTATTTCCACATAATAGCTGCTAAAGCTCTTATATTTATGAAACTCTGACATAGTGGAATGGTGACCACCTGTTCAATACCCTAATTCAGACTTAATTACAAATAAACCCTAGTTTAAATGTGTGCCAAATGACTAACTGTGGAAAGAATACAACAATGTGGGATTTTATCTACCGAACTGAAAAAAGCAACATAATATACTGGCTTCCTGTGTGCCTCATTCTTTATCTTAATGAAATACTCCTGGCACATGCTCACCACAATTGTCATTTTCCTTCTAAAGAAACACAGGGTCTTAAATCCTAGAGAGCCTGGAAGCATTTTCTTTCTCATTTAGTGAGTGATGAAAGCAGCTATATATGTTTAAAGACCCCTTCCTTCCAATTAGGAACGCAAAGACTCACAAGTGCTTATGTGTCTGGAAAGTCAATAAATGGACCTTATGTGTGGTAAAGAGGCTAACGTTTAAAGGTGGCAGAGAAGCAAAAAAAAGGCCTGAAGGGCGCACTAACCCCTTCAGGTACCAAACAAACAGGCTTTAATAAAGGGCGACATTAAAAACAGTATCTTGCAAAGTGAAGGTTTATCAGTTTCGTTACACAATTTTAACCCAACTTTACCTTCTTTCATATGAAACCATCCATCCATATTTTGTGAGCTTGTTTAAAAAAGGAGACTTGGTATCCCTTCAACAGAACATAATTGGCAGTTAATGAAGGAATGCAGATTATAAACAGATCCCAGGTGCCTTTTTCAGAATACCCACCTAGCTTTATTAATGTAAGGTGAAAGCACACATTGTGTGCTGACCTTATGAGCCCATAGAAGATCCATTCAAGAGACTGTCTACAGCAAGAAGTGGAGAATGTATTATATGAAAGGTGCTGTAAAAACAAGGCGTGTTTATGGTTGCCTTTCTCAATTTCATCAAATTTAATATATTATATATGAAAAAAAAAACCACATCAATGGCAGGCAGTCATTTTTTAACTGAAGGTAAAGTAAAAAGAAATGTCAAGGTCAACTGTAGTATTTGTAATTCACATAAAAAAGAGGAGTTTTAGTTTTCATGGCTTTGATTACCTACAGTATCCATCACTTAGTGAATCTGCTAAATCAGGTTTGGGTTCTCGGAGACTGAAGCTAATCTTGTATGCATAAGGAATGAAAACACTGGGGCAACATGGTTCCTGCCATTGATTGTGATAATACTTGAAAAACTCTTCAGATACATATCATAATTTTACTTTTGAGGCATTTACTTCAACACTGACAGAGCACTCTGTCTTATGTAGTGAATTGTTTTTTACAAGCTCCCATAAGAAGCACATCTTTTTGTTGTGGGAAGAAAATCAATGCCCAGGCTGGGACCTGATCCTGGGATTAGCACTGTGCTACCATGATAGCTAGAATGGATTACAATAATCAGCAGTGGCAATTTTGGCATGTAAATTCTGGTAGGGCTTAGTGTCTACATATACTGAGAAGGTGAACATACAGTCATGGCCAAAATTATCGGCACCCCTGGAATTTTCCCAGAAAATGCACCATTTCTCCCAGAAAATTGTTCCAATTACAAATGTTTTGGTATACACATGTTTATTTCCTTTATGTGTATTGCAACAACACAAAAAACATAGAAAAAAAAGCCACATCTGACATCATTTCACACAAAACTCAAAAACCGGGCTGGACAAAATTATTGGCGCCCTCAACGTAATATTTGGTTGCACGCGCTTTGGAAAAAATAACTAAAATCAAGCGCTTCCTATAACCATCAACAAGCTTGTTACACCTCTCAACTGGAATTTCCGACCACTCTTCTTTTGAAGGACGCCTTCTCCCAACAGCAATTTTGAGATCTCTCCATAAGTGTTCAATCAGATTTAGATCCAGACTCATTGCTGGCCACTTCAGAACTCTCCAGCGCTTTGTCTTCAACCATTTCTGGGTGCTTTTAGAGGTATGTTTGGGGTTATTGTCCTGCTGGAACACCCATGACCTCTGACGCAGACCCAGCTTTCTGACACTGGGCCCTACTTTGCGCCCCAATATCTTTTGGTAGTCTTCAGATTTCATGATGCCTTGCACACAGTAAATGGCATCCAGTGCCAGAGGCAGGAAAACATCCCAAAAACATCTTAGAACCTCCACCATGTTTGACTGTAGGTACTGTGTTCTTTTCTTCGTAGGCCTCATTCCATTTTCTGTAAACAGTAGAATGATGAGCTTTATCAAAAAGCTCTACCATTGGTCTCATCTGTCCACAAGACGTTCACCCATAAGGATTTTGGCTTCCTCAAGTACATTTTGGCAAACTCCAGTCTGGCTTTTTTATGTTTCTGTGTCAGCAGTGGGGTCCTCCTGGCTCTCCTGCCATAGCGTTTCATTTCGTTCAGATGTTGACGGATAGTTCGAGCTGACACTGTTGCACCCTGAGTCTGCAGAACAGCTAGAATATGTTTTGAAGTTGATTGGGGTTGTTTATCCACCATTTGGACTATCCTTCGTTGCAGTCTTTTATCAATTTTTCTCTTCCGTCCACATCCAGGGAGATTAGCTACAATGCCACGTGTTGTGAACTTCTTGATTATGTTGAGCACAGTGGACAAAGGAACATGAAGATCTCTGGAGATGGACTTGTAGCCTTGATATTGTTGATATTTTTCCACAATTTTTGTTCTCAAGTCCTCAGACAATTCTCTGCTCTTCTTTCTGTTCTCCATGCTTAGTGTGGCACACTCAGACACACAACAGAAAGGTTGAGTCAACTTTTCTCCATTTTAACTGGCTTCAGGTGTGATTGCTATATTGCCAGCACCTGTTTCTTGCCACAGGTGAGTTCAAACGAGCATCATATGCTTGAAATAAAATGATTTACCCACAATTTTGAAAAGGTGCCAATAATTTTGTCCGGCCCATTTTTGGAGTTCTGTGGGACATGATGTCAGATTTGGCTTTTTTTCTCAGTTTTTTTGTGTTGTTCCAATGCACATAAAGGAAATAAACATGTGTATACCAAAACATTTGTAATTGCAACAATTTTCTGGGAGGGGTGCAGATAATTTCAGCCATGACTGTATAAGGATTTGTTCAAAGTGTGAGAGAGAGAGAGAGAGATATGATCAAGCACTTAAAAAGCGGTACTTATGACTCTTACAAAATCCACACCTCATTTTAAGTCCACTGGACTGGGTGTGCGGTCACTGGCAAACACAGCAAAATAACCTTACTTGGATAAATTCAGAACTAGGGAAAATGAGTACAAATGGAGTTGCCTCTGATCCCAAGTGAGCAGTGTGAGGGGAGCCAGTGGTAAGAATGTGCAGGCAGCAGATGAGGCAGAAAAGAATGCATGAGGACAAATGGAAGGAGCCATGCAAGACCGGACAGTGACAGTGGCAATGGAGGGTGCTGAGAAGGAGAACAACCTCCAATAAACCTCATGTGAGGGAGCAGAGGAGAGAAACTGCATTTCACTATGTATTATGTTTATAAGCATTAGTAATAATAACATGTCAGCCAAAAAAATTGCTTTAAAAGAATTACACAAAATAAAGACCTATGAACATATTGTCTTACAATACAACTGCCAATGGACAATGTTATAGTATAATTTAACATTCATTAAATACTGAACACTGAAAGCAGAAATGCAAATGAATATTCCTTCAGTGTAAACGGCACACTGCATGACTAAAACATAATAGTCAACATATTCAAAATTTCAATACAAAACTAGAGAATAAACAATTTGGTCACAGATGTTTAATTTCAAGCTTTTGTTTAATGACAGACAGATGGACCTACCTGAGAAGTGACAGCTTCCACCCCAAGCATATAAGGCGCTCCAATATTTTCAGCCAAGCAATACAATACAAACGTATTTGCTCAGACCTGACAGACCGGGATAAACAACTGCAGGAGCTTTGACAAAATTACATTAGACAAGGTTATACCCCAAAACCAACAGACACTCAAATAAGAAGAGCTACTGCCATACCCAGAGACAACCTCCTGGAATATAAAAACAAAGACAACAAGAACCGCATTTCCCTTGTTGTCACCTATAACCCACATCTTGAAGCACTTCAAAAAATTATAAAAGAACTTCAGCCAATGCTAAACAATGATCAAACACTGAAAAATGTATTTCCAGAACCTCCCCTCCTGGCATACAGACAACCACCAAACCTGCAGCAACTAATTGTCTGAGGCTCCCTATGTGAACCAATAGAAAATGGCACAACTCCCTGCCTAAAGAAAAGATGTAAAACGTGTGCCCACATTTATGATACAGATCGTGTAGTTATACCACACTGCTGATTAGAACATTGCATAAAGGGATCATTTTCCTGCAGATCATCTAATGTAGTCTACGTAATTCTCTGTATGAAATGTCCTGACACTGCACTCTATGTGGGAGAAACTGGACAAACACTCCGCCAAAGAATGAATTTACACAGATTCCACATCAAGCATGGCAACACAGATGTTCCTGTAGCAGCTCACTTCAACATCCATGAACACTGTGAGAGGGACTTTAAAGTCACAGTGCTTATGGGCAACTTCAGAACACAGCAAGAGAGAAAAGAATGGGAAGTTAAACTCATGCTAAAATTTAACACATTACAACATGGTTTGCATAGAGACAAGAGTTTTATGGCCAGGTATGAGGATTGTTTGCATCTCTCAGACTGACACAGACAACCTGACTACAGACCCACATTGTATTGAAAAACTCATCAGAACCTTCAAAAGACTTTGTTGGACAGATATCTTAGCCAAAGATCTTGACTGTACATTGTTCTCCTCTCTTGCTTTATGAATCTTAGCCTGAAGAGGTCTATTAGTTTTTTACATTTAAGATGTCTCACTTAAAAGTTTTCCAATGTGGTATCTGTCCTGGTGTCTTTATAAACACACGGAACTCCAGTTTCTGTATTACATCTTGCCTAAAGAAGGGGTCTGAGTTGCCTCAAAACTTGCATATTGTAATCTTTTTAGTTATCCAATAAAAGGTGTCATTTTACTTGACTTCACACTACATTTATAATGTCTAACATGGTACAACACCCTAGTACTAATGACAAAGGGCTAAATTATAATTAAATAATCAATAATAAACGTGATTCAAAGCAATGTTGAGGACTACTATTCCAAAGCAGCAAGATGAAGTGCATGACTCTGCACTTTCAACTGTCAGACAATGTTCAGAAGCCATTAAGAAGGCTAACATAATGTTAGGTTATATAGCAAAATGTGTAGCATGCAAGTCCAAGGAGGTTATGCTCAAGCTTTTTAAGACACTGGTGAGGTCTCATGTGGAGTGCTGTGCACAGTTTTAGTCAGGCTACAAAAAGGACGTAGTTGCTTAGGCTGATTCCAGGGCTACAGGGGATGAATTATGAGGAAAGATTAAAAAAACTGAGACTTTCCAGTTTAAGACAAAAAAGATTAAGAGAAGGCATGATTGAAGTGTTTTAAAGTATGACGGGAATTAGTACAGTGGATCGAGACTGTTATTTTAAAATGAGTTCATCAAGAACACAGGGACACAGTTGGAAACTTGTTAAAGGTAAATTTTGCACAAACATTAGGAAGTTTTTCTTTTCACAGAGAACCACAGACACTTGGAGTGTCAACAAATTTCTTTAACATTACTTTATTACGTTTTCTGAGTCCTGATTTGTAACTCCAAACCTCTGGCACTTGTTTCCCTATAAGTAAATATAGTCTGTTTTCTGGATAAATGTTTTCTTGTTTTCTTGTCCTGACTCTGCTTTACAAGGATTGGTCAGGTAAAGTTAATTTATATACTTTATACTTAAGAAAATTATATAGATGGCCTTAAGATCAACCGCAAAACTGTAAATTGTGTAGTGATAAACACATGTTCAACAGAAAACAAACCTATGCAGCATTAAAATGAAAAATTGGAAAAATGTTTTGAGCTAAATACACTTTCAAAACACTTTCACAGAAGAAACACTTTCTTTCTTCTTGAGAGAATCTCTAGTGTCTTTATTGCTAGTATTAGGCCTAAAGCTGATATAAACCATAGATGGATTGCAAGGTGACTCAGACTCAGGTTTAGCCCAGTGTGAATGTAAATGACTAAGTGTGTCCTTTTATCATACATTTCTGGCTTCTGCTTTATGCCCATCTCTATCATCCATCACCGCCTCCCTCTGAGATTTACAAAGAAAAAAAAGGGAGAAGATATTTCACTACAGAGAAAAAGTAAATTCACCATTCATTTAATTCAAAAATGTAAAGTAATGCTGCTAACAATAGTTCTGCAAGCTGATGAACCTTTGGAAGTTTTCTTATGTTATTGTTATACAACATTGAATCACAATGGATTTAATTAGATTTTTTTGACACTGATCAACAAAAAAATAATTTTTGTGTCAAAAGTGAAAACAGGTCTCTGCAAAGTGGTCTAAGTTATTTACAAATATAAAACACAAAATACTTGATCTCATAAATATTATTAAATATTTTTTATTAAATACCCCCCCCCCCCCCCCTTAATATGACATACCTAAATTATCACTGGAGCAGCCCATTAGGTTTATAAATGACTCCATTGGTTTAATAGAGTTACCTGTCTTTTGTCAAGGGTTTTCAATTGATTGTGGTATAAATGCACATTCTCTGGAATTCCAACTTGTAGTCAGTCAGTATCACGGTCTAACCTACACAATAAGGTTATAAGAACACTTCAAGTAGCTCTGTGAAAAGCTGATTGAAAAGCACAAGTCAGGGCAATGGAGACAAGAAAATATCCAAGTCACTGAATATCCTTTGGAATCTAGTTAAATCAATCATTAAGGAACAGGAGTATGGCACAACTGTAAATCTGCCTTGGGAAGGTTGTCCATAAAAACTGAGTGATAATGCAAGAAGAAGACTAGAGAGCAAGGCCACCAAGGGAACTATGATAACTCTGAAGGTGTTACAAGCTACAGCAGATAAGATTGGGGGGTCTGTGCACACAACATGTCGCCTGGGTGCTTCACCAGTCACAGATTTATGGCACAATGGCAAACAAAAAAACACCAGTTTTAATAAAATGCTTTGAGAGTTTGACAGAAGGCACCTGGGAGACTTTAAAGTTTGCTAGAAGAAAGTTCTAATGTCAGATAAGACCAAAACAGAGCTTTGAGGCCATCACATTTGGTGAAAGTCAAATTCTGCACATCATCAAAATATACACCATCCCTGCCATTAATCACAGTGTTGGCAACATCATGCTGTGGAGATGTTTCTCTTCAGCAGGCCCTGGAAGGCTTGCAAGTGTGGAGGGTAATAGGAATGCAGTAAAACACTAGGAAATTCTAAAGGAAAACCTGATGCAGTCTACAAGATACCTGTTCCTTTGTAGGATATTTGTTTTCTAGCAAGAGAATGACTGTAAGCATAAAGCCAAAGCTACACAGGAATGGCTTAAAACCAACAATGTTAATGTCCTGGAGAGGCTGAGTGCAGATCTCAGTCAAGCTGAGAAAGGTTTGAAATTTCCAAGTGACTGAATGCTTTTAATAGGCACTGTATGCATTCTTTGTCTTTTAAGGTTAGATGTACTAATTTTCAGACTGGTTGACGACTAAATGAATGTTAGCTATATACATTCTGCAATTCTAAATCACAGAGATGAAAAGGGCATACTTACTTTTCTACACAACTGTATAAATGATAGGATTATGCTGAAAAAATGTGTTGTCAAAAAAAGTTTCAATCCATGTTATAAGATAACACTTTGGGTAATGATAGTATTGTTAAATGCAAGTATTTCAGAAAATGAATGCGAGAAAACCATATTGCATGTGGAAATCTGGATCTAATTACAATATAGAGTTTCTTAGTCAATCCAAAAAAAGAAGGAAACACACTGTGTCTATCACGCAGAACAGCAGACAAGGTAATGATTAGTTTATTGCAGCTCTTCTAGGCTGGCACAAAAGCTGTTCATTTGCTTTGTGGGGTAATTTGCATTTGTCTTTCTAATTTTATAAATCTAATACAGTAAGAAGGTACAGAAGGTATATTTCAAGGCAAAATTCTGACCCACCATCTCACTATCTTCAGAGTATGAGTTTAAATAAGAGAAAAAGAATGAGACAAAGTAAGTAATGAGAGAACACATTAAACGGTGTCCGTGATACAAAAATAGCAGGTAGGAAGGATAAAATACGCAAATTATACTCTTCACATTTCCACAATTATGAGAAATACAAGGAAAAATGTAGCATTTTATGTAATTAATTTGTGAAGTTTTTCTGCAAGTCATGTTCCGAATAAGGTACTGAACAAGAGATGAATGAAAGAAAATGCTGAGACACAAAGGCTATAAATACACAAGATGCCATATTAAAAAAATATACACACATATATATATATATATATATATATATATATATATATATAACAATAACAGAAGAAGCTGGAGAAAGAATTGTGTAGATGGCTAAAGTGATACACTTACTAGTGACAGATTTAGCAGTTTTTTTATGTTGCTTAGGCAAACCAATGCCCTCCATAATTTTAAAGTTTTCTATTTAAAATGAACTAATTACTTACTTTCAAGTCAACATTGCTTCCGCTATACACTACATATGAGGTAGCATTTGTGGAGAGCCTTGGGTACTTTAAATAGCCATTTTCTGCCCATAAATAAGATCTTGGCTGAGGCTAAATCCAACAGCATAGCCAAGATGTGGAGAACAAATGCTTAATTGCTTTAAGTGAAGAACTTCAAGGAAATGGACTATCATTAGATGTAAAATTACAGGGTGTATCATCTTGATCAAGCCATCGATAGCTTGGGTCCAGGTTCCACCCAGTACAAATGCTGACTTTATAGAGAGTACACAACATTAAGCTGGTTTTATTAGAGAGATTAGCTGAAATAAATAAATAACATAAATTGCCATATATCTTTTTATATTTTCAAAAGTTTGCTTTTAAGAATTGTTTTGCCTACAGGCACTTCTTCTATAAAGTTGATGACATCAGAAATGACTTTTGGGGGTGTTATAACCACAACTCAAATTAAGAACGCAAATAAGACAATGCACGTATATAGTGCTTTTCAAGGCATTCAAAACATTTGACAAGGGGGCAGTTTAACCTTCACAATGTGCAGCATCCATCTGGATGATGCAATGGCAGCCATTTTGTGCCACTACACTCACATCACATTAGTTATTAGGTGGTGAAGGGGTCAGAGAAATACATAGTTAGCCAATTAGAGACATGGGGTGATTAAGGGGTCCAAGATTAAGTTGTGGTGGGCAATTTAGCCTGGACATTGGGAAATACCCTACTCTTTAGATGCCCATAGATCTTTTATGACCACAGAGAGTCAAGACCTCATACGAAAGGACGGGACCATTTTTACAGCACAGTGTCCCTGTCACTGCCTTGGGGCTTAAGGATCCATGCACAGACCATAGTGTCAGCATCCCATGCTGGCCTCACCAACACCTCTTCCAGTAGCAACTCAAGCTTTTCCTCAATGGTATCCCATCCAAGCTTCTGGCCGGGCCCAAACATGCTTAGTTTCAGGTAGATTACATATTCTGAAGTGCACGCGGTATGGCTGCTGGAAAGAAAAAGGCTGCAAAGATAAAGAAAGGGCAGATAGAAGGATGTAATGTAGTCCACCTAATATCTTTCAGGTTACACATACTATTTATAATATTTATAGTTCATTAACTTTTATTACTCTCATTTTTGAGCAAGTAACTACAAATAGGAGAGAGAGAGAGAGGTTTGAAGCATGCGATGATACAATGCGTTGCCACATTCACCACATGACAAACCACCTCAGGATCCCAGATTCGGACCTGAGTGCAGCCATGCAATGGGTGATAGGGAATCCATTCCCGGACGGGTTTACCCATTCCCGGGAATTTGGGAATCCTGCATGTCATTCCCGGAAATCCCAGGCTCCCGGGGATGACACAGTGCACGGGCATCTCACATATGAACGGTTTTAGAACGACCGACACTTATTTTTAATAAAACTACTGCAATATGTTGACACCAATAAAAGACTAAGTTTAACTACAAGCAGTTCATGCTGTCATATAAGTACATGTATCTAGTTAGTTGCAGTAATAAGAGCATAGAAAGCACAACGTGTCCAGCGTGCGGTCATCCAGGCAAGAGCGCACCTTCGTACAGAGTATGCCAGCCACTGAGAAAGCACGCTCTGCTTCCACTGAAGTAGGCGGCACAGTCATCAGATACTGATACACTTGTACTAAACAACGCCTGTGCTTGCCGTTGCTCTGAAACACCGCCATTTCAGCTTTTACTAATGAATCCAGTTTCTTGTCATCATTCTGTGATGGCAGGTTTCTTGGCACAGATAATGTGGATGAAACAGACTGATGTATTATAATTTCAAGTTGCTGTTCAAAGTTGTCAACAGCACACACATCAATGAACTCTGCCCCGTCCCGGCATTAGTGAGCTGCAGAGTGCAGACACCTCCCAGTCCTCTGTGCTCAAGTCAGCCGGGAGACTGACTGCTGCTGGTCTGTTGTTGATTGAATTAATCGGCAACACACTACACCGTGGGCCAAAAAACCGTGCCACTTAATTATTTTCAACTATAGCTCTGTTATGTCTTGATCAATTTTTATACTTTTACACGCTATATATGCGAGCTTGGCCATTACCATTTTCCCGGGAATTACAGCAGTACCACACTAGTTCAGATGGAATGGAATAGTGCGAGGTTTTTTATGGTAACAGGCGAGCCAATTCTGCCACTAACCCCCAGGTTTTTCCCTGCAGGTTAGAGAACCTACTTGCAGGGATGGATGCAGGTTAATGTCATAACCAGGACGGAGCAATTGCAGGTTAAGGGCCTTGCTCAAGGGCCCAATGGGATAGAGTTACTTCTGGTATTTACGAGATTTGAACCGGCAACCTTCCAATTGCCAGTGCAGAACCCTAGCCTCAGAGCCACTACTGTCCATAATATAAAAGAAAGATATAAATGCAAAATAAAATTGATGTAATTTATAATTGACTTTTACAGAGCCCCTACAGACTTTTTTTTAGCTATTCAAGATTCATATGGACATCAATTCAGGCTTACAGAAACAGCAAAATAATTGCCTTGTTAGATTTATGTGGAGTTTCTGAATAAGACGAAGCAATACACTGATCCCAACATCAAAGAAAGATGAGCGTGGTGATTAAAGAAAAGCCTGTCAGCTAGATATGGGTGCACAAATAAAGTAATGAAACAAAATTGGTAATTCCTATGATGATGCTCCCCCTACTGGTGAACCTTCTACAAAGTGCAAACATGAACATAATAGGAGTTTTATTAGAGCTCTAGCTGCATCCCGGGCACCATGTGCTCTATTTGCTGAGAATCTCCCATTACTTATTTCAAATTTATGTAGCCACCTATAACTTTTCCAAACATTTTGACAGTGGTATGTAATCATACAATATGTATTGATGATGAAATAGTTTACAGTATATGGAAAAAAAAATGAAGCAGCAAACTTTTGTATACAAAATGTTAAAAGCAATTGGCAACAGAAAAGACTGCATACTATGACTGCAATTGCAGTATTTATGAAAAATGACGCAAAGCATGCTGTTTTCTTAAATATATGTTATGGGGTATACTTGTTTGCCTGAATTATAGGTATTCCTTTCATAAAAGCTTCCCGAAAAATCTGTCCTTTCACATTCTCTTTGGGTCTGAAGACTACTGTTTCCAGTTAACTGAGTTTGTTTAAATGTTTCAAGTTTGATTTTCCAGCATAACCACATCACTTACTTTGCACTGTTATGTATTTTGTTCCCAGTGACAAGTTTAAATGCATTCACTTTCTCCATTCTTCCTTGCCCACTGTTGTTTCTTTCATGTAAAACGTATTCGTTTCCTAACCCTTTAATACATTTATCTTCTGGTCTCTTCCATTTTCATCTTATTTTTTACAGAATGTCTCCTTATACAATTTAAGTTATCATATTTCTTATTAAAAGGTCTTGAAACTCTTTATATAATTATGCACATTTTAAAAAATCTTTCTAATAACTTTGTAGTCTTGATACTTGAAGTGTTCCGTGTTCTCCGCCATCATGTTTAAAACGCACTAAACCACTTCTTGTTACATATTAATTTCAGTTAACAATGTAATGTATGTAGAAGAATTTAAAATTATTACAAATATGAAAAATAAATGAAAAACTTTAAATACCGATCAGTCTGAAGCAAGTGTTTTTTGCTAGACACAAACAAATGCCTTACACCCTGCTGCGGCTCCTAAGATGTGTGTGTGCTCATTACATTGAGTAGGCTGCTTTAATACGTTCACACATACATTATCATTTATCTCTTATCAAGCGTCATTTCTCTGAAAGAGCAAAATGACCTTAACAACTAACAGAAAGGCTAATTTTGAAACAAGCTTCACGGAAATCTTCGCTAGTACAAACCACATAAAGACTGTTCCATTATTTTCACCAATCCATGTATAATTAAGGCAATAGATAGAAATAAGCAAACATGAGCTAAAAGCAGTTGTGAGCTAATACAAATATGGGCTAAAATAAAATATAAGTCAAGACTGCTAGATGGTTAGAAAAACAATTTAACCCTTTGCACTCATCCTTCAAGATTTTAACATCCCAGAACTACATCAACTCCTACAGTCCCACATTTTGGTCTCTATGGCCAAAATATACACAGTAATACAGTGATTGGTCCCTAGGATGTTCCCAGAACAGGTCAATTGGGGGTCAAAGTGTTGGAAACGTGAGGGGCATAACTGCATAACTCCATTGATTTTTTAATCATTTACAAACACAAACTTCTAAGACCTTAGGTTATAAACAGCAGAATACAGATAGATAGATAGATAGATAGATAGATAGATAGATAGATAGATAGATAGATAGATAGATAGATAGATAGATAGATAGATAGATAGATAGATAGATAGATAGATAGATAGATAGATAGATAGATAGATAGATAGATAGATAGATAGATAGATAGATACTTTATTAATCCCAAGGGGAAATTCACATACTCCAGCAGCAGCAGCATACTGATAAAAAAAATCAAAAAATTAAAGAGTGATAAAAATGCAGGTATAACAGACAATAACTTTGAATAATGTTAACGTTTACCCCCCCGGGTGGAACTGAAGAGTCGCATAGTGTGGGGGAGGAACGATCTCCTCAGTCTGTCAGTGGAGCAGGGCAGTGACAGCAGTCTCTTGCTGAATCTGCTTTTCTGTCTGGAGATGACACTGTTCAGTGGATGCAGTGGATTCTCCATGATTGACAGGAACCTGCTGAGCGCCCGTCGCTCTGCCACAGATGTCAAACTGTCCAGCTCCATGCCAACAATAGAGCCTGCCTTCCTCACCAGTTTGTCCAGACGTGAGGCGTCCCTCTTCTTTATGCTGCCTCCCCAGCACACCACCATGTAGAAGAGGGTGCTCACCACAACCGTCTGATAGAACATCTGCAGCATCTTATTGCAGATGTTGAAGGACGCCAGCCTTCTAAGGAAGTATAGTCGGCTCTGTCCTCTCTTGCACAGAGCATCAGTATTGGCAGTCCAGTTCAATTTATCATCCAGCTGTACTCCCAGGTATTTATAGGTCTGTACCCTCTGCACACAGTCATCTCTGATGATCACGGGGTCCAGGAGGGGCCTGAGCCTCCTAAAATCCACCACCAGCTCTTTGGTTTTGCTGGTGTTCAGGTGTAGGTGGTTTGAGTTGCACCATTTAACAAAGTCCTTGATTAGGTTCCTGTAATCCTCCTCCTGTCCACTCCTGATACAGCCCACGATAGCAGTGTCGTCAGTGAACTTTTGCATGTGGCAGGACTCCGAGTTGTATTGGAAGTCCGATGTATATAGGCTGAACAGGACCGGAGAAAGTACAGTCCCCTACGGCGCTCCTGTGTTGCTGACCACAATGTCAGACCTGCAGTTCCACAATCCATGCCACCAGGTATGAATCTATATGAATATGAATACATATCCCCTCAGCAATAAGTATGATTTTAAACATTTTCCACAACCAATGAAGAACCCATGACAACCAGTTCATTATACCAGAATCAGGATTCATTTCAAATACAGGCAAATTTGCATAAGTTGCAATATTTTGGACGTGATCAGCTAAAGAGCAAATGTTGGTTCTCATATCGGGAATATAGGTGCAACATGAAGTTCTCCGTACAGAACAGGTGGCCCCCTCAGATGCTAGTATCACATCAAAGGACACTCAATTCTGAAATGCCACAGTCCTAATAGCAGTCATTTCAGCCGACATTTGACTCAAAACTGTAGATGTGGCATTGGCAATGAACTGAATGGGAACTGGTGCACCCTTCCTGTCAATAGAAATGTTCTCTCTATTAGCCCTTTTCCTTCTGGTGCCAGGTGATTATGAGAAAGAAATTCTGAAAACCAATATATAAAGTTAAGGTATGGGAAAGCCGTTGCTAAAATTTCCCTCTTTCCCTTTGTATTGCTGCTGACAGCTTTGGGTGGGACAATTGACTGCCAGTCCTTGAATCCTGTAGTAAGTAAGTAAATACATATTTAAAAGTGAATAATTGTCTGGGCAAAGATTATTGGTAAAAATCCAAGCGTGGTAAAACAGGCAATATAGATGGTTGCTCAACATTGCCGTTTCCAGTTTAAGTAGTTTGGCATTTTATATGTTGACTGGTTTTGATAGTAATGTTAGTAAGCATAGGAATAAATTCACAAAAAATGTCAGCAAACAATGTATATAGTGGCTGTTTGATGGCAGTATTTAACTGGACTAAATGGTGTTATTTACAGGAATGTCTTGTCGAAGACAATAAGGTAAAGGTAGTGTCAACAGAGAAACAGAAAATATGGACCTGGATCCAGGATATATGTTTTGTGATAATAAGTTTAATAGATGTCATGAAGCTTCATCTGCAGTTGCAGACATTAAACAGAGAAGGTAATTACAAAAAGGGGAATGTTAAGGTTGCTTGAAATGTCTAATGATGATCTCAGGAGTCTATACATGCCAGCACTGTATAAAATGCACAGAAATAATTTAAAAAAAATTGTGCCATGGAAGCCATTATTGGACCCTGACCCGTCCACAATGATTCGCAAGGCTGGTCCAGCAGCAAGTCCTGTTGTATGCACAGACGTTGTGGCTGGTAATTATCAGAAACTCATTAAAGATCAGCCTAAGCTCATTTTATAGAATTCGACCATAGTTACAGTATTTTCTTTATTATAAACTAGCTGGCCTTTTTCACTGCTCGTTTCACTCGCCAACCCCCGTGCGGGCCCTACACGCTAGTCATTTCCCTGATCTGCCGCTTGCAATAAATCGTAATGTGCTTTTGGATAAACATTAATATCAACTCTGTCTTTAATATCTCCATCTTTCAAAACTTTTATCACTCAATTTAATTTGTCACATGTTGGTTTATTATATATGCGAGCATGATCTTTCGGATTCATATAGAAATCCAAGAAAACTTCTTTGTCTGTTTTTCAGATAAATTTCATGTAAAGTGCAATACTTTTGGATGTATGAATTTGTATCCATTATTGGCTGTAGAATTTCTAATACATTCTAATACATACACGCTTCTCCGTGTGCATAAATAAAAACCAGACCGAATTGTGGTTTCTTTGAAATTAAACTTGTCATAGCTTTAATTGTTGCAGGACCACAGATTCTCATAGCATTTGGTCCTGAATCATGTAAATCTACATTTTGATATTGAATGATGCAAACGCGAGCAGATTATTATAGACTCGGATATTTTGCCTGTAGTGTTTGTGGATTTCACTTTCACCAAATAACAAATCTTTTATTTCTCGCAGATAAGCTTCTTCATTGGGAAGAAACACTACTTTTCCCTGATGGCAACATGAATTAAACGATCTACAAGTTTCCAACTTATAACTATAAAGCTGAACAATATCGACATACTTCTGTCATATCACCTATACACATATATTCGATCTCTGTTCCGTTATTTCACCGAGTAATAATTTTTGTTTGTTAGCACTAATGCGATCTTTACTATTTTTTTGAGACTTTTGAATTTTAGTACTTTCATAATCTCTAACCTGCTCTGCATGTGTATTGTGCCAATGTTTTTGAACCTCTTTACGACATTCTACTTTGTCTTCTACTCTTTGTCTTTTCTTCTTCTACTGTTTGTCTTTTATTTCCGCCCCTCCTGGACCTTTTAGGTTTTCAATTTATCTCTTTGCACAAAGTCTCTTCTTGCAGGACTTGAAATTATCTCTCTGAAAAAGTCTCATCTCGTCTCTCTGAAAAAGTCTCGTCTCGTCCCAAGATTTCTTTGTATAATAGAGAGATTCTTATGGTTATTGTTTTATTGGTGCCAGTAGTAGTTGACAGCAATGGCTCCCTTTGTAAACATGAGAGCTGATAGCAGGTCAAAACTTGACATCAGCACAAACTCATGTCTGTTCTTTGTATCAATGCAAACAAATATCAAGACAGAGCTACCGAAGAAAAAAATGAAGAAAGCAAAAGACCACTTATTCTGAATGGTTTTTTGACTTTAATATTAGGCTTTTGTGATTTACATCTGCTAGAACCCCATCTGATTAGCAACTCTTTTCTCTTATTCTAAAAAGCAAACTACTCTATCTCTGCTGCTCAAACCATTTGCAAGTCACTTGCTAACTGTGTTCTTTTCTGAAAAATCAGTTGCAGTTTACCTTTTAATTTCATATTCACACTTTCTATTGTCAAAGATAAGCAAAAGTAGCTTTATTATATTAAACTATAGTGCCTAGAAACTTTTTCCTTCTCTTTTCTTCTTTTCATGTTTCCTACTAGATTTATTAGTCTTTATAGTCATGCCTTAGTATTCACTAACCGAACAGGCAATTTAGTAGTTTTCAGGTCCTTCAAAAGCTTATTTACATTCCTTCCTTGAAATCTTCAAGCCCACTCAAACATCATCATTTCTCTAAAACAAGCATTCAAACAGAACTTCCCACTCCTCCAAATATTGAAACTGTCAGAAATGAATACATGGAAAACCACAAAACAAAGAGACATCCTGTCCTTTTTTCACTGAATACATATATATACAGTACATATATAACTTGAAAAAGGAACAGCACAGTTATTTATTGCAGCAGGAGCTACCACTCTCTCCTATACACAGACAGAGCAAACGGGCATAGTCAGGGCTAGGTCAGTGGCCAAGTTATACTTTTCCCTGCATTTATAATGTTCATCCATCAGTGACAGGCGCTTATTGCACGACCGCGATCAGCCCGTATTTGTTACCGCAGCACCGAGATGCGAGATGAAGGGTTGATTTCTAGTACTAATGCCTGTCTCCCTCTTTCATCAGAATGAAAGAAGAAAAGTAACGGTTCCATTCACTTACCTTTACCATTTCTGGATTCACAAAATGGCCGCCCAACATCACTTCCTCTTCCGAACAGATGATTTCACTTCCGGCACCCCACTGATGATGTCACTTCCGTCTCCTAATGACGTCACTTTCCGGTCCCCCACAGATGATGGAATTTTTCCGGTTCCTCCATGATGACATCACTTCTGATTCATCCTCGATGACACCACTTCCATCCTATAGTTTTGACATCATTTCCTGCCATGTTACATGCGGTCACCAGTTTTGTATAAATATCTCCATCTCACAACTGTAATTTGTTAATTAAAATGCTTTGGTTTTTGATCATTTTTCGATTCATTTCTCATAACATCCACTGGATATTATACGGGGCAATTCCCCAACTCTTTTTGACTTTGTTGGACTCAATTATTTCTGATTACTATACATATATATATATATATATATATATATATATATATTGTGACAGATTAGGCTGCTCTTGCTCCCTTGAACCCTCAGACCACACGTCAGACACCAGATAAAAGTCCAATAATAATATTTATTATTATAAATAAGTGCACAAAGCACCCTCCTCTCCACTATACTTCAATAAACAATCAATAATCAAATAATCAATCTTCCAATCTCCCAGACACTTAGCCACCCTGCCTCCCAACTCAGCTCGATGTCTGGGATTTCCCACAGTCCTTTATAGTCCTCGACCCGGAAGTGCTTCTGAGCCCTCAGTTCATGTGATTATCCAGCACTTCCGGGTCAGGTAAAAACTTCTCTTTTTTCTTCAGCTATATATATACATGTGTGCAGTATAGACACTGTAGATAGATTGATTTCACATGCATACCTAAGTCATGCACTAGGGTGAACATTTAATAACATTGCTGTCTTTTGATAGTTTCAAGGTACTGTTGCACTACAACAAATGAAAAGAAAAGTATATTAATTGAAGAAATAAATAATATCGAAATAATGAACCCATGACTCTACACTTAGGGATCCTTTGACAGTTTACCGAAATAATAGGAAAATGTTAATTTCAGATATTACAGGTTTTATTTTTTCAACACATATTCTGCTTATACTGTACTGTTTAGATGATGTCAAGCATGCATGAGTAGTTGACATCTTCAGGACTCTGGAAAGGTAAGTGATTCCACCCTGGGATGAGAGGGGGCTCTTGCTAATACTACATTTCTTTCGAACCACATTTCAGAGAGGGATGTCAGTTGTAAGACATGTGATGACACTTCCAGGTTTTTTCCACCAAGACCCGCCCCTTCCAAGAACCAGCTCTTTAATACTTTCCGACACCAGAAGGAGGCAGCCAGTCTTGTGACTCACTGCAAATGAAGCAGAACGCTCAGAAGCACTTCATTGTTTTGATGTTTAAAACACACTCACAAACTATTTATTTTCCTTCTTTTTTCAACTTGATCGACATTAAACAGCAGTCCGCTGGTTCCCCAACCCTTTTGTGGCTTCCCTGACTCTTATCACAATGACTATAAACTATCGAGCAAGAAAAATGTATATTTATTGTTAACAATTTCAGTTTTAAGCAGTAGGAAACTATCACATAAACCTGGCATATCTTTTTGTCACTTTTTTTCTTTTCTTAAGCAAGACTTTTCTTGACTAATAATATATCTCTCATGGCATCTGGCTTATTCTTTCATCTGAGATCAGATCAGATCTATAAATATACCTTGCTTGCCAGTCTTTACTCGACATGAAAGCGCCTGTAGGATCCTATTAATTATGGGTACCATAATGAAATACATGGTTTGCTGACTTAAAGGGTCGTCTTTGTATAATTACCAGTTAAACAGATGTCCTCTTTAAAAATAACATTATTTTAAATATATGTCATAATATATGTACATATACTAACAGTGCAGTTAAATAGGGAAGTGCCCACTGAAGATCATTTATAGCTTAAGAATGACTTACTCACATTGTATGGCATGCATTAGGCACAAAAACTTGAACCCTATTGGCATCACGGTTCCTTGTAGATTTATTCTTCGTTGTTTTTTTTTTTTTTCATTCAGGACTTTTGAGTTTTTCATAGGCTATTAAACTTCCAAAGAAAATTACTTAGTGATATCAGATAGTCAATGGCTACGCATTTCTAAATATTCAGCTGCTTGACAGTTATCTCAAACGCTAAATCTTTGAATACAGTAAAATATTCACTGAAGGTGGAACGGATAGTGTTACAGTTCATATTGCTGTATAGTATATAAAAATGCAGTTAGTATCATTAAATTCAAAACAGAATTTCTATTATTTATTTTAGTGCCCCTGGGAGAGATATTAAAACAGTGAAATATGGGACAAATATACCCAAACAGCGACAGCCAAAGGAATCCCATGTATCTGCACTGGTTCTTTTAAAATTGAGTGACTGCATTACCCCTTACATATAACTTTTGAAATATTTAACATGGGAAAATATTATATATTATCTAAGCTGACCCCATATGTGTATAAAACAATTAGGATCACAAACCACAGCAATGTACTGTATTGATATTAATTATTATTTATTTTTCAAAGTTGACTAATGCTTCCTCCAGAATAAAGAATAGCATCACACCTAACAAATAATCAAGTCACTTAACCAGAAATGACACATTTCCTGTAACAACATTGCTAAGATTGTGAAAAAACTCTCAAATATTGCTGGTAAAATTTACAGAATTAAGCTGTGATGACATCAAAAACAAAATTAAAAATAAAGTACCAATGAAAAAAATAGACAAAACTGAATCTGGCGATAATAGACCTATTACAATAGGCATCACATGTTTTTGTCGTAATGATCCTGGTTAGCATCCTATGATGTCATGTCACTGCCTCTGTATAAAGATTATGTCACATTATGTGACTTTTCCAGTGATTTTCAGTCGTAGTCTTCATTTATGCTTAGCGAGTCAAAGGCAGTTGGCGGCTCAATCATGTGAAGTCAGTCACGTAAGGTAGCATGCCCTGTGACTCACTTCAACTAGTCAACCATGAACTCTGACAAAATCAAGTAAATTTGATTTTGTCTTTACTTGTGGGAGTGGACATTGAGTGCATGAGAGCTAAAAAACAATGAATGCTCATCCAGTAGTATAATATATTTAACTGAGCAACAAGGAATGAGAGTCATAGATGTTTTAGACCTTGCAAACAAGCTTGTGTGTGTGATGTTGTGTGTTTTGTGTACCTTGACAGAATTAAAAAAATTACCAAGATTGCAGCTATACTCTCTATACAGCTCTCAGAAGAAGGGCGAGCACAACTGTGCCAGAAGGTCAAAACTCAGTCAGTAAATGTAACATGGACAATGATTTTAAATTGTTTAAATTGACATGGTCTAATGAAGTGACCAGCAACTGAGGTTGGCAGAACTAACATACTCCACGACTAGAATGTCATGTAATATGACATTGGCTCAGCATAGGAGTGTGCCAAGTAACTTGTTTGAATTTTAAACATTAAAGGAAAAATATTTACAGATAAGAATCTAAAATGTGTTTAAAGAATGTAGGCCTTTAAAAATTAGCTTTTGTGTTTTGATTTTAACTCCTGATATTTATTTTGAATTTGGCATTTTGGTTATTCTAACCTTAATTACTGCCTTGAGTATTCTTTTGAAAAATCTCTTTCAACTTATATGTGTCTCTAAAAAATAAATCCTAGCAAGTGATTCTGCGATCCCTAGATTTAACTGGTTGTTACAAGTCAAGCACATGCACAGTAAATTTCTTCATTAATGAGCTCATTATTAAGGCTAATGTCTTTGTGAAATCCCCTCTGAAATATTGTGTACATTTTAATGTCTGTATCAGAAAGATCACATAATGGCGTCAGAGAAATAACAGAGATGAGCTAGTACACTTATTTCAAGGTTTTGGGCTATGACATATGAGAAGAGATTAAAGGAGGTGAGTCTTTTCAGTTTAAGCAAACAATGATTAAGAAGAAACATGATAGAAGTTATTACTACAGCAGTTGTATGCTGCTGTTCAGCTCTTTAATACTTGGAGTAAATTTTGCATGAATGTGAACATGTTTTTCTTGCCACTGAGAAGGAAACCAGGGCCAAACCCCCAAAATGAACACACCAAGAGTACCAGGTTCAAACAAAGGATGTTTTTTTATTCAACAAAATACCTTCACTCTAACATAAGCACAGATTTTCACTCTCCACAATTCACCTCTCACCACCCCACTACCCTCCTCCAGTTGAGTGTTGCTGTCCATTCTCCCAGCTCCAACCTGGGAGTACTTCTATTGCCAGGGCGACGGCCCGATGGAAGCACTTCCAGGTCATGTGAAAGTCCATTATAACAGGGAACTTGTCTCGCTGTAGCATCCTCTTGCAGCACCCAGTGAACCCAGCAGGATTGCTCTGCCAGACAACATTTCCTGGCATGCCCTGCTGGCTTCCCACTGGGCACTGATATCCAGGGCCATTGCCATCTAGTGTGCTGGGGGAGTAAAAAAATCCCAGCAACATCTTCTTTTTTCAGTGGGCTGTCTGTCCATCCCTTTTGGTCCTTCCTTCCAGGTCTGATCCCTTTCTCCTCCCTGGCCAGGATGCCTATCTGCCTGTTAGGGTAAGGAACCATCCCCTGTGGTATCTACACCACACAAAACATAGAGAGCAATAACAATAATAAACATTTTATGTCTGTAGTGCCTTTCCCATGATAACTTACCAATTAATAATAATAATTATTAGTAATTCTTTACATTTATATAGCGCTTTTCTCACTACACAAAATGCATAGTGTGTTATTATAATATTTTGCAGATTTACAAATCTAAATTTGACATTTTTTTTTTAAATGTTAACCAAAATAAGACTTAAGAAGCTAAAGAAAAAATGTTATTGCCTGTAGCAGAAACATGTAAATACCAAACCATCAACATAAATACAATAGGAAAAGCATGTCTAGTATCCACTGCTGAAATGATGCAGATTTAGTACACATCCTTTCTGTGATATGTTTCAAGACAGTCATCAACGCACAGACCAGTGTTGCAACTGAGCAAGAAGAAGCATGTTTCTTTGTGTATTTATATTTTTTCTGTTGCTTGTACATGAAGAGGGTAGAATGTCAGTGTCTGACCTGCATGATTAACACACCCGTTGTGTTATTACAGGCTACCACAGCGCAAGACTTGGCGACCTCCACATTCCCCCTGACACCAACATTGACAGTTGCCTCAAGATGAACAGTACTTAGGAGGGGCTAACGTCTTGCTTATCCTTACATTCAATCATGATTATTTTGCTTTTTTGTCATGCAGCTATTGTTGCGTCACAGTGAAGCTTCAGCAGGCATATCACGGCGGATTGGTCATACAGTGCCATATCATGTATCAGTTTCACTTTCCATGCCAATATCTGATGACCAATTTGCATCATCGTCAGTATTGCTTGATTCAAGCAATGGTTAAGTTTAACAGCATAATGCATATACATGACACCCTGAGCCTGACTCGGGTTTAACTGTAATTGAATAGAATTCCCAAGTCATGCTTGGGGTTAATGCCAAGGAAATTAAGCCTGTTAATAGTTTGATGAATGACAGGAGACCGTTTTGTCTATCGGGCTTGTTTGGATATCCAATCTATATATATAATTCACTAAGCCGCCACCAGCGCAAGCAAGACACCCATGGAAGCACGCAAGACGGAGCCACGCCCATCAACTCTAAGACCATTGGATACGACGACAACTCGCAGAGCCACGCCCACCAACTCGGACGCAGCAATTCACAGAGCAGGGCATCATTCGCGTTCGTCTCTGCTACACTCCACATGCACCTCTGAAGAAGCATGTTTGTCGCGGATGTGAATCGCTGTATGCAGCGTGTAGAACAGTTTGCGAGGTCTTACAGTTGGTGGCCGGGTCTCTGTTAGTTGCTCTTGCGAGCGGGCACATGACCAGGCAGTGTGTATGCTTTAAGAGCGAGGGTGGACGCGACAGCACCATCTACAAAGAATCATATTTGTCGCGGATGTGTTCAGCCCTCTGCGCGCGCCTGCCGTCCAGCCCCGTCCCTCGCTCTGGGAGGTGGGGGCGCGGCGGCGGTCCTCCAGTTTTCAGTCACGGACAATTGTATGTTGCTCTCTCCAGAGTTTCCTTACAGTTGTATCCTCAAACCCACCCCATAAGAAGAAGCATGTTTGTCACGGATGTGAATCGCTGTATGCAGCGTGTAGAACAGTTTGTCGCGGATGTGAATCGCTGTATGCGGAGTGTTGAACAGTTTGCGAAGGATATCCCATGGTCTTACAGTTGGTGGGCGGGTCTCTGTTAGTTGCTCTTGCGAGCGGGCACATGACCAGGCGGTGAGTATACTTCGAGAGCGAGGGTGGACGCAACAGCATCATCTAAGAAGAATCATATTTGTCGCGGGTGTGAATCGCTGTATGCAGCGTGTAAAATGATTTGTTTGTTGCGGATGTGAATCGCTGTATGCAGCGTGTAGAACAGTTTGCGAGGGGTATCCTATGGTCTTAGCAGTGTCTATGCTTTGATGTGAATCGCTGTATGCAGCGTGTAACACACTGTATTGTATGTTGCCCTCTCCAGAGTTACATCTTTTCATTCACCTACAGTCATATCCTCAAAACCAACCCCATTTGGACAACTGTGTCTTTCAGGGAGTGTTCACCCATCAATACATAAGTATGCGCCGTATGCTACGCCACGGGTTGGCTAGTATATATAATTTTACATGGAATAGAAGTAATACATATTTGTCTTCAATAACCGAAATCCAATTTGTTTCCTTTCTTTTCGACTGGGCCCACACAGGAAACTTTCCTTTCAACAGATACTTCTGACATCTAAAGGGACTGTCAGGGTATTCTTAGTAAAAAAGTTTATTAAAGGCTTATGTTCTTATTAGGCCATCATATCACAAGTGCAGTATATCCTATGCTATGGGTGGGTAAGATATACTGTATCTAAAATTTTAAATTCAAATGCATTTCCATGGGGTGTCCTATCTAAGTTGAGTTTTCACCTTGTTCCTAATGTTTCCAGGATAAGCTCTTCATGGCCCTGATCTGGATGAGCAAGTTCAGAAAATGAATATATGGAGAGATTAACTGGATACTCACTACTACAATGAGAGCTGCTGACAGAGTTTAGGTTCTTCAGTAGCTTTGAAGAGTAACAGCTTTACACTTCCAAAGGTTATAATTGGATAGAAGGAATGAAAAAATGAAGGGACAAAACGTTTAAGTCAATATAACTGAATGCTATTAATATATACAGTACATGCTTTATTTTTATACCGTAATTACCACAGTTTTGACTGGTGCCTCCACTTGGCATAGTCTGTTTTCTACTCTGGAAAAATTGAAAAGCCAATAATAATAAGGTACCTCAGATTTTCAGAGAAAGAAGCACAGAAAAAAAATTACAACTGATTTTCTGACACTGTCTGCGTTCACTTAGATACTAATGTATAGTTCTGTGCAGTAGCTGTAGTTCTTTCATATCATGCTGCTTTAATCCACATTAAACAGCCTTTGATCACTGCTGTTTTAAAAAAAATATATCACTTAGAATTGCTCTTGTTTTGAACATTAGGAGAGAGGCCAACACAGTCTCATGTTCACTGTTTGATCAGGTGTTGCTACCGACACAAGTCTTCTGATTTTCAAGCTATGACTTGCCTTTGGAAGCAGTGAACTGGTTATTGTTACCGTTAGGCCTAGGTTGAATGCTCTGAGATGTTTAGAAGAGAAAAACAGGATTGACTATTAATATGTCCATCACAAGGTTATATAACATTTGTTAATTTCATTTTACACACTAACCTTCATAGGTACAAATTCTAAACAAAATAATGAGATGACACCAGAAAATTCTGAAAGGAAGAGAAAATTTCCCTTTTTAAATGAAGAAGAGGCAGATTTAATATCTTGAATGGATAGCTAACTCCAAAACCCATCCATTTCTATTTATTTAGTTTTTGAGAGTATATCTTAGAGGTAAATGGCAGAAGGCAGACCTCAACCTTGAAATAGACACCAGTACATCACAGGACACACTCTTGGGTACACCAGTTCTCACTCAGATTGGGCTATTGAGGAATCACATATGTGAAACTGCAAGTCAAACAGTGACCACTGGTAGCAGAGTCCATTTGGGGGGCACATATAGACCTTGGGCATTGGAAAGAATGTTAAATGGACACCATAGATGTATCAATGGTTAAAGGGATGATCAATGGTTAAAGGACAGGAGAGCAAACAGCCAGGAAGTGTTTTGGACCAGAGCCCCTAACATTAGCGTTAGCTTGCAGTTACATTTGCCAAGCTCAGTCATTAAAGAGTTAAATATAGACTGTTTTAAAACCTTTAATGAAACTTTTTTTTTTATTTAAGTCTACCACCTTTTTTGGTGGCACAATAGCTACTAATAGCTCTAGTACTCCCCATGGATTTTCTCTGAGCACTTCTCTTCCCTCACACATTCCCAGATACATATATTAGTGAAGGACAATTAGTGAGCCTAAATTAAGTAAATGTGTATCCTGTTATGGACCTTAATTATGTCCAAGCTTTACTCTTGATTCATGTCTAATGTTGGTGTAATTTATCTTGATTTCCTAAAATCATGTAATGTAAAATTTGATTTTATTTGTTTACTCCTGGAGGGTAGTAATATAACACAAAGGTAAAAAAAACACAGGGCTTTAGATGGGAAAAAGTACAAATATAAGTAAATGAATCATGTCTTTCCCCTCTGCTTTTTCCACCTTTTTTCCTTCTTGGACTTCTCTTTGGCTTACCAGGTAAGCTCTTGCCCACTCTCCTCCCAACTCTATGCTCAACCAGACAGTGGCCAGGAGAGTCTTTAAAGTCCCTATGAGGAACTTTATCTGGAAGCAATTCAACAACACCTTCTGGGGTCAGAAAAGAGCAATGGAGGTCTTATCATTCAAAGTCTTGCTGTTGCATGTTTCACTTGGGCATCCTACCACTCATCTCCTGTCCTGGACTAGGGAAACACTGGTTTCAGTTGAGGTCCCTACCAGTGCTAGAAAAAATGGGTCACTTTCAACAGTTGACACTATGTCCTGATATTGCGTATGGAGCCTCTAAACAAGTGACTCCTGGGGAAGTCCAGGGCTCTGAGACATAATGGGCAGCATGCCTAAAGTCCACCAGGTCATAAGATGGGCAACAAGGAGGCTTACTCTCTAATATGTGTTTATCTGCTCCCCAGTACTTTGGGCAAGTGTCTGGGTGTGTTTCCTGGCTCTATATTGGAAGACCAAGTTCTAATGTTGGAGGGTTATTTGAGACTGCTATTGCGCCCCCTGTTACACACTCTTAAAAAAAAGGTGCCAGTGTGGTTCTTCAGAGAGGTGCCATAGGAGAATCATTTTTGGTTCCAAAAAGAACCATCCACATGAATGTTCCAGAAAGAACCTTTATTTAGATTTGTAATAGGCTTCATACAGTAAACATGAACAGATGGCAGCAGATTTGTGACAAACCAATGGGTCATGATTTTAAAAGTACTCTTGCTGCATACGTACAGTAACAGAGTGTAAGTGCAGGCATTATTAACCTGTTAATGTCCTACAAGGCAGCCTACTATTCAGTTTTTCTCTAAATATTAAGCAGTTTTTCAAAGCACAAAAAAACAACTTCATATGCAGAGAACCCTTCCCAGAATGAAAGGTTTCATTGTCAAGCCACAGTTCTATGAGGAACCACACAGCCCAGTAAAGAACCATAGAATGCCATTAAAGAACCAGTATTTTTAAGAGTGCACAACCAAAGTAGAAATGAACAAGACAGGTCAAGGAGATTTCAGAGAGCAGCATATAATGAATATATGTTCTATCTATCTATCTATCTATCTATCTATCTATCTATCTATCTATCTATCTATCTATCTATCTATCTATCTATCTATCTATCTATCTATCTATCTATCTATCTATCTATCTATCTATCTATCTATCTATCTATCTATCTATCTATCTATCCCTAGGTCTGGCTGTTGGCTGCTGCCTCCATCTCTTATGGTTGGTTGACACCTTTCCCTGATTTTCATTAATGCATTGATTATAATAAATAGAAAGATGTTTTTTTTATACGAAAAAAGCAGGTTAGCTAGTTACATGTACATTCATCTGTGTAGAGGTGCGTGTGTAGCTAAATTGATTCTTATTAAGAACTAGGGTATTGCAACAGGTTTATGCTACAACTGCCATTGATTTGCCATTTAAGTAACTCAAAGTTGTGATCACTCACTTCTCATCCCTCCTGAAGAAAAGAAAAAATCTGGGTCTTAACTTGTTCAGTTAATTGCACATTTGGGAATGATTATAATGTGTTGATAGTACTGTCACTGTGTCTCTCCTGTAACAGTTTTTTGCTTTAGCCTAGATACATCATTTCACATTCATCTCCCCGAAGAAGCAACATTGGGAAGTAGAGAGTCAACCAGCATTTTTTAATGTGAACCTGTCTTTTGCTAGCATTTCAGTGTGGTTTGTACCCCTGCATAGCTTCATAAAGCTTATAAGAGGGTCAATCCAAGAAGAAGTTACTCCATAGAGCAACATGAGTCAACTGCAGTTAGCCGTAATGAAAGGCGACATGCAAAGTGGATGATGACATGTCATGCAGAGCCACACTTTGAAAAGGTTTGATTTGGGGATACTGATTGACTTTTGTTTAAATGTATTGTGTGTTTTTTATTTCATTTAATCAAAAAAAAAATAGTAAGAAGCAGCACTTGGAGTGACAACCTTTAAAAATTTGGTAGAGGTCTCCGTGAGTGCTCTATTTTAACCCATTTTTAATAAATCTTATCCAGCATGCATTCTCCCTGCCCTGCATGTCCTTTGTGGCCTGCACAACTGCTTCTTACCACTTAATCAGAAAGTTACCCTACTTTTACAAATGTAATGTGAAAAAAAATAATTTCAGTTCAGACTTGCTCTAGCTATGCATTGCTTACATATTTTTAAAACTAAAATCTGAAACATAAAGAAGCAGAAAAATTGTTACAAAAAAAGGAAGTTGCTTTTACAGTAATTAAAATCTCAGATAGACTAAAGACCAGCAGCCCTTCATTGTACAGGTTTCATTTAATGAGGATGAATAATGAAAAGGTTGATCAAAAAGGTTTTTAATGGATATGGCTGTCAAAAAATGGTTGTCAAATGTTGTGTCTTCATCTGTTGGATCTCAGTAACAACATCTTTTGTTTTTGTACTTTGCTGCTGCAAAAAATTTTACACATCCTAATCTTTGTTCATTTAGATAGATAGATAGATAGATAGATAGATAGATAGATAGATAGATAGATAGATAGATAGATAGATAGATAGATAGATAGATAGATAGATAGATAGATAGATAGATAGATAGATAGATAGATAGATAGATACTTTATTAATTTAGTCTTCTTATTTACAAACCCTGTTTGAATTTTGATCTGTCCGTGTCATTTTCTGATTCCATTCTCTCTGTCAAAACTGATGTCGCACTGTGCAAACAGTAAGACATAACTGTTTAAAGGGTTATTTAAACTTACAAAAAATGCTGTGTTTGAATTAAAAAGCAAGAAAGCTTCTATACAAGTGAAATAATAAAGAAACTCTTAATGTAAACAAACTTTTGAACAACAGGTTTCTCAAAAGGTGTGCTCATACTGTATAGAGGCTGATATTGATATTAATAACTTATGATTATCAATTAGATATTTTTCCAAATATCTCAAATAAAATTTAAATATCCTGTGATGGACTGGTACACTGTTCAATGCTGTTTACAAACTTCTGTTTAGTACTGCTCTGTGATCCTGAAATGGATTAAGTGGGTTGGAGAATGTAATATTATATTGCAATATCAACTTAAAGAAGCAGTGAAATGTATGAGAGGTATAGCAGTCCCATCCCAGACAATGACAAAAGTAGTCATCGACAATTTGAGGTTTATTACAGTAAATAGTGACAAGGTTATCTTCTATTATTGTATTGGCCATACTAAATCTATGGAAATGAGACACAAGCACAACAAACGTGGGCAAAATGTGGCCTGAGTGACCACATCATGCTTGGATTGTATTATGTTTTTAATTGAAAAACAGCTGCCCTAATAGAAAGGAGTTTTGGAGTGCCCAGTTTACTCTTCACCACTCACTCACTGCTGTACTGAACTTAACAGAATGGCATCTGATTAAAGGAATTAGAATTAGGAGACAGAACAAGATTGGTAGAAAAGCCAAGGTTTTTACCAAAGGAAGTCAAATAATCAAAAATATATCAATAATTGAGAAACAATTCTTGCGGTCAAAAAACACAGTGAGAAAATCAGTAATGAAAAATTCATGTAATCAGAGCCTAGATGTAAGACAAAAATCAAACCCAAAAAGAATTTGCAACTGGAGAGACTTTAAACAAACAATAATACTGCTAGAGTTTAAGGTTAAATCCACAAACTTGGACCATCCACAAAGTCTAAGGGGCTGACGTTTACACCCCTTGACCTATGATGTCACATTTCCCATGACCCCTGATACCAATCAAATAGCAACCATCAACACTAAAGTCCCAAAATCCTTCCTAAGCTTCTTTTTTTATTTCAAAACATTCCAATATACATCAATAAATCATTTTTAAGCAATTAGATTCAACAATAACCTCATTTATTTGGAACTCAAAACATCCACGTATCAAAAGAGCGACCCTACAAAGACCTAAGGCAGAAGGTGGCATGGCTCTACCTAACTTTCAGTTTTATTACTGGGCAGCAAACATACAAGCTATAAAAACCTGGACACAAATAGATGAACATACACAGGCCTGGTCCACAATAGAAGTAAAATCCTGCAGTACTACTTTATATTCCCTGCTTTGTGCCCCAATAAATGCAAGGTATCGGCAATATACTAATAACCCAATTGTGCTTCACTCACTCAGAATATGGAACCAATGTAGAAAGCATTTTAAGATGGAGAAGCTTTTATCTGTGGCACCTCTGCAAGAGAACCACCTCTTTCAACCCTCGCAAACATATGCAGTTTTTAATATCTGGAAAAAATTTGGGATTAAATTGCTCAGAGATCTTTATATAGACAACATCTACGAACAATTACATTCCAAATTTAACTTTCCAGCTACATATTTCTTTCACTATCTTCAAATTAGGAACTTTGTTAAACAGAACCTGCCCGATTTTCCTCATCTTGCACCCTCATCCACGCTGGAAAAAATATTGCTCAATTTCAAGGACTTAGACACCATCTCTGCAATATATAAAATTATTTTACAGTCCCACCCTTTCAATGATCCAAGAGGACAATGGGAAAAAGATCTCTTAATCAATATATCAGAAAGGGAGTGGAAATTAGCAATGCAGAGAATTCACTGGAGCTCCATATGCGCAAAGCATGCAATTATTCAACTCAAAATTATATGTTGAGCACATCTGTCTCGCCTAAAACTGTCCAAAATGTTTCCAGGGCAAGATCCAACCTGCGAACGCTGCAATCAAGTCCCTGCCTCACTGGGTCACATGTTTTGGGCCTGCGCCAAATTAACATCAGAACCAAAATGTTTAAGTGCCTTTCAGACAGCCTTGGTGTCACAATCCCTCCTAACCCATTAACAGCTGTGTTTGGTGTTCTTCCAGATGGGTTCAAAGTGGAGAAGGACAAACAAACTGTGATTGTATTCACTACACTTTTGGCACGCAGATTTATTTTGCTAAACTGGAAGAATCCTAACGCTCCTCTTTTAAGTCAGTGGGTAACTGAAATTGGAAAAAATCAAATATACAGTTAGAGGTTCTGTACAGATTTTTTTTAAAACCTGGCAGGATATAATCAATAAAATTTTAGAATAAGCTCTTAAAGCACAGAGGAAGTAATTATCTCTGCATCCTTTTTTCCTCTCCATGCATCTCTACTGGCCTATTAAACTCATCAATTTAGGTATATTTACAAGCCTTAAGTTTTACTCTGTTGGCCATGCTCTCTCTCTCAGGGGCGGGGGTCAACTTTTTTTTTTTTTCTTCAATCTTATTATTTGTAAAAATTGATTGATTTGTATGAATGATTACAATAAAATTAATAAAAATAAATAAATAAAGTCCCCAAATGGCAGTAACGCTAAACAAAAAACAAGATGGAACAACAGGACAATACAAACAAATAACTAACATAAATACAGATGTGTTGAAACAAAAAATAATGAGATCATTGGATTCCTAGGTCTCAAAAAACTCACAACTGCATACAGTATAAAGAATTTTTGAGTCCCATTACTTGTATAACAAAATTAAAATTGAGAATCAAATCGCAACAACAGCTTTATTCTAAACAGCTCAATAAACTCTCAACAATTGATGAAGACTAAACTTCTCAAATCTGTTTTTCTTACCTTCTTTTTATATCACAGAAACAACCTTTACTTGTTTTAAAGTGCCTAAACATACCATAAATCATCTTCCAGCACTTGCAGTTTTGATGTGATTATGAGTAACAGTGTTAGACCAAAAAGAAAACAAACATTCAAAATTATCAGAAGAGAATAATTTGATTATAGCATTATGGAAAATTACAGTAGAATCAACATCCATTCAGTTAGTTAAAACATGCATTGTAGAAGGCAAGAATGTGTTTAATTTCTTGGTCACGTATGTTCAATTTAGTGTTTCATGACTTCTTTGTGAACAATACTGGACATTTTTTCAATGATATTTCATGTGGTTTATGTGCCTCATGTATAGTATTTTGAAGAGTCTTAAAATGTTCAAATCGTTTCCAGTGAAAAAGATGCTTCAGCTCCTCCATTGTTGTTAATAAAATACATCATGTATTGAGTGAATAGTCATTCGTAGATATCTTTATATTTTTATTTTAAAAATTTTAAAACCATGTGATGTTAGAACTAAGAATTTGACCTTAAGAAAGGATCCAGAAAATTGAAACTATTGGTGAGAGCTGCTGCTACAACCTATGAGACATTGACAGCCTCTTAATGAGTAGTTTGCCAACAATCTCCAGGGACTCCATTAATCTTTCAGCAAACTCATTAAGTTTCCTAATCTGGGTTTAGTCCAACATGGTCCTTTACCTGACAACTATGTGACAAAGTGTCTTATATGCAGCCTTAGGCCATAATTACATCAAAATTGAAAAAAGCGCACTGTTTTTGACTTTACCCTCATAATCACATATTTAATATGCTCAAAGACATTTGCTCTTTTAATAGTGTATAGTCAAGGGCTATTTTTAAACAGTATATTATATATATTTATTCATTATTCACTTTTATAAATAAAGGTTAATAAAAATACACTTTAAAATCATTTATGATTTATTATGATTGAATGGATCTATTGTACAAGAAACTATTAATTACATATGACAAATATATCAATAAACATAAATAAACCATGAAATAAAAAAATTACCAATAATTGCTTTATAATCACTTAAATGCATGTCAGATATCAGCAGAATATAAGTATTCTGCAGTGTGTGAAAAGACACCATGTGTCGATTTGAGATCTGAATGAATTTTAATCTTTATAAAGTACAGTCTCTATGTATTGTGTGTTTGTTCTTTATGAACAGCTTTTTTTTTTCAAGCCACAGATTTGAATTTTGGCCCACATGTACTTCCCTTCATAAGTCAGACTTCTCATATATAACTTTCAGAAGATGCAAAAATATGAGCATTCAACAGAGACACTGCACTACACCAGATTGGTGTTAATAGCTACTAGTTTGCCTTTCAACCAAAAAAAATCTGCTTTTGATTACCACTGATTGCATTTATTTTTTCTTTAACCTCTTTGTTATATTTGAATCTGCATAAGTCAGGTTTTTGACCTGCAACATTCAGACTTTCCAGAAGACATATGTGTTGGTGTATGTAACAAAGAATCTGGCCTTAGGAATAAAAGAATTTATGTTTTAGGATAGGATCACCCCAAAGCCCTTCCATGATAAATATTGTATACAAGGAAGCTTTCCAATACCAATAATACGCATTATATACTAAATAGAATAGATTTAAGAGTATTAAAGTTTGGTAATAAGTAATTTATAACTACGTTTTATCTTTCCATTTTGCATTTGTTACTCCACCTGGTAACAGTAGGTAATTCAGCTCTTATACACTACAGCGAGCCAGCAGGCTTGGTTTAGTGATGGAGGAGCAGAAAACCAAGTTGGCAACTTAACTTGGTATACACCTACAGCAGGGATTTCCCAGAGAAAATACTGTGTAAACTTATTTCTTCTCATCCAATTTTCTTTTTCCATTATAGAATACTAAAGAGCCAGAGCATATCCTGGTAGCAACAAAATTAAGGCAGAAGCTCACCAGTTTCATCACAGGACACAAGGACACTGGGTCAGTCAAGAGTCAACCATCAGCTTAACATGCACATCTTTGGCATTTGGGGGGAAACTGGAGCACTTGGAGAGATGCAAAGTGGGCATTCTTCATATACATTGATCAGGTTATGTGTTTCATCCATGCCCCAGGTTTGTGCCACCTCTGCTTACAGCAGTTCAAACAAATTAAAGGCTGATTTCTCTAAACTTACTAACTCTCACTTGCTGGTTTTGATATAATAGTAGACATGCTAGTACAATCCAAAACAGGAGAGACACAATCTTTCATTTGCCAAGTCCTATCAATGTAGAGATTGTATAGTCTACCCGTGTCTATGCAGCTTTTTACTGCCTGTTCTGGCTATGCCACAGACTTTCAGGTTAGACTGGCTAATGGCTATAAATTAGTCAAGTGTACCTTGTGATGGACAGGCAACGTATAATTTTCAGCTGGCTCATTTTCATAAATCTTATAACACAGATGCACTTACTTCTAGCTGATTTAGTTTAGCATTCCATCTCATGTTTTAAACAAATATAATCTAATGAAGAAACCACAGTTTAAAACCACTTAAGTTTTGTCCTCGGTAAGTAAACATACTTAGTACTTTTATTTGTGTTCACTCCCCTAAATAACAGAAGAGACTGTACAAGAGAATGGACCAATAACTCATTTCCAACCAATTCTGTTCTAAATTATTAATTCACATTTATTTACCTGGTGCTTTAACCCTAAGGAACTTTGTAACCACAGTGGCAAAGTGCTGCAGGAGTCACTGATCACTTAATGGAGAGGTTAAGTGTCAATGGTTCACCATCAGCACATGCTATGGTCGTAACAGTGCACAAACAAGCAGGAGGTCACATTCCAAAAAAACACTGAACTACATCAGAAAGTCTGCAGGAGCTCTGCAGTGTTGTTTTAACGTTGATGTTAGGGAGATAAAAAGCAGTCATAGATATGAAGGACCGCTTGGGGATTTGCTAAGTGCTAACAAATTTGAATCATTTACCAGTGACATGAAACTGCAGCCAAGAATTTCACTTAGGCAAATGTGAAAATTTAATATACAGTAGTGTCTTTCATCATTGTAAAATATTTGAAATATTTAATTAAAAAAACTCAGGAATAGATGTTCTTATTTTTCTTTTTTCGTGGAGCAGGGGAAAGATTAGTATTTGAAATGAAGTCGACAGGAAGATAGGATTGGATATATCCTACTGGTGTTTTATGAAGATACAAACAGGAAGGTAATCTACTTATATTACTTTAATTTAATCATTCTGAATTGCTTCCTTATCATCCAAGAAAAAAAAATGGAAGATGTAAGGATAGTTATTTAGATTTCCATAAATATGCCAACTGCAGCAAAACATTTATTGCTTACTATTACATAATTTCCATCCATCTGGCCATCCATTCATTTTAGAACTGGTTTAATTCAGTTCAGTGTCACAGGAGACCTGAACCTATAAGCACAGGATAAATCCCCCCCTGCACAAGGTGACAGTTTATGGAAATATATACAATAGTTATTTAGGTACCACATTAATAAACTACTACAAAAAGCAGCCTGTTTATCTTCTAAACCATACTTCTCTAGTAAATAAATGTGAAAAATTTAAATTCATTGTGGCAGCAGGAGTTAATCCATTGACAGGCTTCTCACTTTTTCACTCCAACCCTGTTCAGATTGACCAATCTGTTATGAAACAGCCTGGCTTATTTGTGTCTCCTTTTATTGCATACATTTTGGCATCTTTTTATTGTTACTTTGCAATTTAGAATTTCTTTCTGTTGGTATTTATTTATTATTAAATATTGCTTTGTTAATTGATTATTTCAGATTTCTTTTCTTGCCTTGCACTCAATACTTGCTGGGCTCCATCTGCCCAATGTCCCAGCCCTGGACAAGCTGGTTAAGAAAACAGATAGATGGATGTATTGTATTATTAATGTACTAGGGGGCTTTGCTCGAAACCCAACCCCCCCCCCCCCCTTAACCCCCCACTCTATATGCCAGCCACTTTGTGTCTCTACCGCGAGTGGTTTGAGGACGGGGGCTGAATGCACCCTAAGGAGACACGGTCGCTTCTCCATGATCCGCATCTCGTGCGGCGCTTCAAACATTTAAAAGCATGTACAGCAGCTGTCTTTTTGTCTCACTGCCTTGTCTCTCTTCTCACCCAGACATCCTCTGCTCCTATTGGGGGTCCTGCTCCCGAGGCATGCCCCTATGAAGAGGAAGATTTCTGTTCTTTTAATTGAGAGATGGAACTGTCCCCTCCGACTACACATGGAGCTCGATTCACTCCTGAAAGAGACTTATGTTTGTTTGAAGTGTTTGAATAACATTTCTGTCTCTAAAATCTCCTCTGTATCTGTGCAACTCTGTGACCCAAGCGTGACAGCGTATGTGGATTTTACTTTCACCAAACAACAAATCTTTTAATTCTGCGGAAACGCCTCTTCATTGGATAGAAACAGTACTTTTCCCTGATGGAAACATGAATTAGACTATCTAGAAATCTCTGACTTAAAGTTTAAATCAGAACATTATCTTCAATCTTTTTCCGCTGTTCCGTTATTTCACCGTTTGTTTGCGCTAATGCGATCTTTACTATCATTTTTTTGAGACTTTCGAAATTTCATACTTCCATTATCTCTAACCTTCTCTGCATATTTATTGTGCCAACGTTTTTGAATTCTTTACGACATTCTACTTTGTCATCTACTCTTTGTCTTTTATTTCCAGCCCCGGGTGTGGTTAAATCTCTTGGCATTAAGTTTCGTCTCGCAGGATGTGAAAGTGTCTCTCTTCAAAAGATCTTATCTCATCGCAGGATAACAAGTCTTGTCTCCCAAGATTTTTTTTATTATAATAGAGAGATTTATTTGTTTTTTATGTTATGCACCCTGTCCCTTTCTGTTGAGCCCAAAGGGGCAGGTCCTCCAGACGCTGCAGTTGAGGGACAGCTCACAGGTGTTTATAAGCCTGCAACTGATTCAATACTGTGCTTCAACCTTCTGTTGAAATCATCACTTATATAGCTCTATATTCAGATTATGTATTTATGGATTCTGGTTTTCTTCTTTTTTGTTTTTGAGCTTTTACTTTGTTTAAAAGATAACATTCTGGGATTGTGGTCTTGCTTTGTTTCACTTTGGTTTTCTTTTTAGCCATTTTATTTCACATTTTACTGTTTTTTTCATCCTATTTTGGATATGTTATTAATAAACCTTTAATGATAAAAAACATGTTTTATTACTTTACACAGTTCCCCTCTCTCATAATGAAATTAATGCTTTTAGCCCTTCATTTGGGATTGTTCCGGCTGAAAGCCTACTTCTAGAGTTTGGAGCTAGGCTGATTTGAGTAGGTGAAGCATACACCCTTTGTTCAGAGCAGTGTGTGGAGTGTGGAGTGCTGGTCCGATTCTTGTTTCAAGACCTAAACCTATTTTTGAGTTCTGACAGCCTAGAAGACCACAAAACAATCAAACTAACAGTAGGATGTGAAGTCTCTAGAGAAAATGCCAATCACTATCTTCTGTAGTGCAGACAGTGTGACTTAAAATCTGAAGGTTGTCCATTTAATCCCCACTGCTGATTTTCAGTGAGACCCTGAGCAAGTCACTGATCATTGACTTAAATTGTAAAACAGTGAACAGTGCTTAAATTGTAAAACAGAATATGTAATTAAGTTAAGTATATCTCTGTACATTGTAGGATAGTGATCATGTTAAAAGGTGCTGTACAAATGTGTCTTTTCCATCTGTTTAAAATACTCATTTTCTGGAGTGGTTATAAATATTATGTGCCTATATATTCTTTTTGTAGACAAAACAATCCTTAAGTTATAAAACATCTTTCACTGACAACAATGGAACAAAAAAATAGCTACAACACAACAGTCTGCATTTTGATGTTGCAAGCCAGCTTATAAACCACTTCTCAAAGTGAAAGAAACAGGAAAAAGGTTAGTAATTGGAATAATAGAAAGAAAAATTCTTTGTAATGGTAAAATGAAAATGGTGGTTATGCAATATCTAGCACCTAACTTTAGGTATTACAGGATTACAACGAGCCTTCATCTAACCTGAATAAAAGGCAGAAAGTCAAAGTCCACATATTTATTATGATGTATCCTTTATGATAAAAGTACAAACAACTGGGCAAATAACTTCCCTTTTATTATCCACGTCTTTTCTTTCTTGGGAAACCATAGTGCATTATCCAAATACATTTCTTTGTGATGTCTTTTCTCAGTGGACTGACATATTTACTGGCATCTAGCAAGCTAAAGCAGACAATTTATATTATTCAATGCCTGGCTCTCTAACAGCTATCTGATTACCAAAGTGTATTTCGCACATCATAATTAACAGAATAAATTACAGCAGCTTTAAATTCAATGGAACTGCCCACATCTTTCTTGAACATAAGTCAGTAATCCACAGACCTGAAAACTGGTCCAAGGTTTAACAAATGCAGATTCTTTTCTCAATTCTATGGATTCAGACTCTATAATTATTTTGACAAAAGCATTTATTGAATAAGTTCCATTTTTTCTTTCCTTGTTGCTCCACATACGGATGTGAGCTGTAACAAGTCTTGGCCAACATGCAGCCCAGTGTTGCATGTGGGAGTAAATTTGGATGTGAACAGAAAGAGAGGAGATTTTATCTTTTGCTAAGTTTGCCAGTATTGTTTTTACCAAATTGGCTCATTGAAATGAGCAGAGGCTATCTGAAAAAAAAATCAGTGTCCTTTCCAGTTAGTTGTTACAAAACAACTAGGATAATTCCAATAAGACATGTCTCCCACTTTGACTGCAAAACACAAATGGAGTAACACTGAGCTAGTCTCTTAAGAACCTTCATCTCCTTAGTCAAGTTCAGATTAGAGTTGCTAAGAGGAGTGGTGGCAAAGGCTCACCTTTCAAGGAGGAAGAGGAGGCCAGTTGGTGTCTTGAAAGAAGGCTGTGTGTTGAGAAGGATGGTGTTTAGGTGGCTAGTTAGCTAGGCTGTGATTAGTTAGCACCTAGGAACATAGGTTTGGCCATTGTGCTGTCTTTTTGTAACTTTTTGAGTGTGTTTCTTCTGTTAACTCTGTCCAAAAGCTTTAAGCATTTATATTTAACAAATCCCCTCCCTTCCATTACTGTATATTGTTTTGGGCCGACTGCAAAATGCTCCATTATCCACTGCATATTCAGTATCTACACTGCCTATTGGCCTTACCATAGGGTAAACTGTGTGATTTCTTTGTGTTTTTTTAAGAAATGGAATTGGACAGTACAATGTCTCACCTATACAAGCTATTGTCTTTAGTGTCAACAACTGGAGCTAAATCAGCAGGCGATTAAAACTTGTCAAGGCATACAGTTGCAACACAATGGGACAAAACCATTTAAGCAACCTTGCTCTGCTGGCCATTGAGAGGAAACTGGTCAAGTCTCTGGAAAGGACTCCCAGTTGGTATGATAGGGTTGCAGACCACTTTCTGCCAAAAAAAGAGGGCAGAATTTACATATAAATAACACGATGCAATTATTGACCAATTTTATGATGTAGGCCTAAAATATGTTTCCCCTGTTTGAAAGACCACCAGTCGCCACTGTAAGAGCCGCATGATGCTATTGAGTCAGCATCAATCAAAATCACTAGGTAATGTTTCAGGCATCTTGTTAAATCCATGCCAGCTCTGGAGGCAAAAGTGGATCCTACTGGGTACTAGATACCTAATTAAGTGGGTAAGAGGATATGTGCAAAGGGGTACCAAGTAAAAACTGCAACGGAAGTAGTTTGATTATGGCAGGATATATATATTTGACTACTGTTTGGGATTAATAGAAACACATTAAAAGAGTACAGGAGGAGATAAAGCCTTTACATTAGAAGGTAATTTCTGTCTTCTTCTCCTGCATAGCAATAACCTATCATAATGGTAACATCAACAAGAAAAGACTGAAATTCCTTTGAAACATGGAAAACTTACAGACAGATGTGATTAAGCCAATAGTCAATTCCAAATTTCCTTAAATGTATATATATGGACAGCACCCATGGGTCCAGGAAGAAGAAAAGAAGCAGGACATTTTATGTTGTCTCCAGGATATATAAAGATATAAAAAGTGTGTTGGTATCTCAGCAGGAATTGAGCAGGGACATTTACCTGCCTAGGTGGCCAGAATAATGGAAGGACAAGGGAGAGAAAATGAAACATGGGTATGATTTCCCCCGATACACTAGATGGCAGTATCCTTGAGACAGGATTCCCACACAGACACCCACAGAACCTGTAATTCCATGGAGCAGCCCTGTTGGGTTTCATGGAGGCCACTGGGGGGTATGTCAAGATTTGCAATGCCTATTTTCAGGGACCTCTGTTTGACCCGGAACTGCTTTCAGCTGGGCTATTCCCCAGAACCAGAAAAACTCCTGGGTCTGAGATAAAAGTTGTTGCTTCACCTTACCCAGGCACTTTGGAGTCATGTGGAAGACGGACAAAGCACGCCAGGGAGAGTGAACAGAGAGAGAAAAGAGAGAAGGTAGAATACATGAGCTTGTGCAACCTTAAAATGAGCCTTTGTAAGGTACTTGTGGTAATAAATCCTTGTATTTGAACCCAGTGGCATTGTAGGGTGTTGTTATGCCCCCTAGTGGTCACTATCTATCTATCTATCTATCTATCTATCTGTATAAAATCCAATGTCTGTCTGTCGTCTGTATGTTTCTCTACTTTTCACCAGAGAACTACTTAAAGGATTTAGATCGGGATTTTTTCAATAATTTGCTTGAACATTCCTGTTGATTTTGCGACTTCTCTAATTGCGCTAAGAATCATAGTTTGGTTACAGCACTGATTTATTTGCGAGAATCTGAGAGACAACTGCGGGCCAAGGGGACGGAGAGACGGGACCTCAGGAGTAAGGATCCGGGCAGGGACATCCTCACTCACGAGCCAGCCTCCGTTCCAGTCGCTCTGCATTTCACCACGTGTTGGAGTGTACCTTGCCTCCGCTTAGCTAGCGATACCTGTTTGTTCAGCAGACATTGTCATCTAGAGATTGTTAAAGAGTAACGTTTGACGTTTTTGAGAGACATCAGAGCTGTGTGTTTTAGAGGGTAGTTGCTGATTGGCATAGATATCACGGCCAAGTGCTCTTCTCCCCACGCGGGGGACACTTTCCCATCAGACCTAAACACAATCAGATACATTGGCAATGTCTGACATTGGAGCATACCTACCTTCCGCTTGGCCACAGATACCTTGCCAACTTCTCGCCCCTGATAGCAAAACCAAAAAATATTGTATATCAAGAGACCCTCGGATACGAAAGCTATCAATGTATATGTGTATATATATATATATATATATATATATATATATATATATATATATATATATATATATATATATAGTGCATCCGGAAAGTATTCACAGCACATCACTTTTTTCACATTTTGTTATGTTACAGCCTTATTCCAAAATGGATTAAATTCATTTTTTTCCTCAGAATTCTACACACAAAAAATTGAGAAAGAACATGTACATAAGTATTCACAGCCTTTGCTATGAAGCTCAAAATTGAGCTCAGGTACATCCTGTTTCTCCTGATCATCCCTGAGATGTTTCTGCAGCTTAATTGGAGTCCACCTGTGGTAAATTCAGTTGATTGGACATGATTTGAAAAGGCACACACCGGTCTATATAAGGTCCCACAGTTGACAGTTCATGTCAGAGCACAAACCAAGCATGAAGTCAAAGGAATTGTCTGTAGACCTCCGAGACAGGATTGTCTTGAGGCACAAATCTGGGGAAGGTTACAGAAAAATTTCTGCTGCTTTGAAGGTCCCAATGAGCACAGTGGCCTCCATCATCCGTAAGTGGAAGAAGTTCGAAACCACCAGGACTCTTCCTAGAGCTGGCCGCCCATCTAAACTGAGCAATCAGGGGAGAAGGGCCTTAGTCAGGGAGGTGACCAAGAACCCGATGGTCACTCTGTCAGAGCTCCAGAGGTCCTCTGTGGAGAGAGGAGAACCTTCCAGAAGGACAACCATCTCTGCAGCAATCCACCAATCAGGCCTGTATGGTAGAGTGGCCAGACGGAAGCCACTCCTTAGTAAAAGGCACATGGCAGCCCGCCTGGAGTTTGCCAAAAGGCACCTGAAGGACTCTCAGACCATGAGAAAGAAAATTCTCTGGTCTGATGAGACAAAGATTGAACTCTTTGGTGTGAATGCCAGGCGTCACGTTTGGAGGAAAACAGGCACCGCTCATAACCAGGCCAATACCATCCCTACAGTGAAGCATGGTGGTGGCAGCATCATGCTGTGGGGATGTTTTTCAGTGGCAGGGACTGGGAGACTAGTCAGGATAAATGGAAAGATGACTGTAGCAATGTACAGAGACATCCTGGATGAAAACCTGCTCCAGAGCGCTCTTGACCTCAGACTGGTGTGACGGTTCATCTTTCAGCAGGACAACGACCCTAAGCTCACAGCCAAGATATCAAAGGAGTGGCTTCAGGACAACTCTGTGAATGTCCTTGAGTGGCCCAGCCAGAGCCCAGACTTGAATCCGGTTGAACATCTCTGGAGAGATCTTAAAATGGCTGTGCACCGATGCATCCCATCCAACCTGATGGAGCTTGAGAGGTGCTGTAAAGAGGAATGGGCGAAACTGGCCAAGGATAGGTGTGCCAAGCTTGTGGCATCATATTCAAAAAGACTTGAGGCTGTAATTGCTGCCAAAGTTGCATCGGCAAAGTATTGAGCAAAGGCTGTGAATACTTATGTACATGTGATTTCTCAGTTTCTTTATTTTTAATAAATTTTCAAAAACCTCAAGTAAACTCTTTTTACGTTGTCATTATGGGGTGTTGTGTGTAGAATTCTGAGGAAAAAAATGAATTTAATCCATTTTGGAATAAGGCTGTAACATAACAAAATGTGGAAAAAGTGATGCGCTGTGAATACTTTCTGGATGCACTGTATATTTATATATATATATATATATACAGTGATCCCTCGCTATATCCCGCTTCGCCTTTCGCGGCTTCACTCTATCGTGGATTTTATATGTAAGCATATTTAAATATATATCGCGGATTTTTTGCTGGTTCGCGGATTTCTGCGGACAATGGGTCTTTTAATTTCTGGTACATGCTTCCTCAGTTGGTTTGCCCAGTTGATTTCATACAAGGGACGCTATTGGCAGATGGCTCAGAAGCTACCCAGCTTACTTTTCTCTTTCTCTTGCGCTGACTTTCTCTGATCCTGACGTAGGGGGATTGAGCAGGGGGGCTGTTCGCACACCTAGACGATACGGACGCTCGTCTAAAAATGCTGAAAGATTATCTTCACGTTGCTATCTTTTGTGCAGCTGCTTCCTGAAACGACATGCTGCACAGTGCTTCGCATACTTAAAAGCTCGAAGGGCACGTATTGATTTTTGACTGTTTGTTGTTCTCTGTCTCTCTGTATCTCTCTCTCTCTCTCTGTTCCTGACAGAGGGGGTGTGAGCTGCCGCCTTCAACAGCTTTGTGCCGTGGTGCTTCGCATACTTAAAAGCCAAACAGAGAAGAGCAAACAAATCAATAGGGCTATCTCTCTGACATCTGCTCCTGACACGCACACCTTTGAAGAGGAAGATATGTTTGCATTCTTTTAATTGCGAGATGGAACTGTCATCTCTGTCTTGTCATGGAGCACAGTTTAAACTTTTGAAAAAGAGACAAATGTTTGTTTGCAGTGTTTGAATAACGTTCCTGTCTCTCTACAACCTCCTGTGTTTCTGCGCAAATCTGTGACCCAAGCATGACAATATAAAAATAACCATATAAACATATGGTTTCTACTTCGCGGATTTTCTTATTTCGCGGGTGGCTCTGGAACGCAACCCCCGCGATGGAGGAGGGATTACTGTATATATATATATATATATATATATATATATATATATATGGAAGAGAAGGTCTGTGATACGGTTTGCATATTTGCAGCTGGAGATCCACAAAGGGAGAAAAAAATGAATCACGTATCATAAAGTAGTTTTTAAAAACTACTTTATGATACGTGATTAATTTTTTTCTCCCTTTGTGGATCTCCAGCTGCAAATATATATATATATATTGTGGAGGATTGCCAGCTTCCCAGTCAGGCCCTCACCCCCAGGCCGCTAGGAGGAGCCCTCCGGACAGCATGATGGTGCCCCGAGTTCCAGCAGGGCCTCATGGACTTTGTAGTGTTGTGACACAGCCCTGCTGGATACCTTGGGGGCCGCCAGGAGTCGTTGTAGGGGGTCTAGTGGGCTCTTGCGTGCCCTATAACCCGGGAGTGCGTCACAGTCACGTGACCGGAGGAAGCGACGTGCTCCCGGGATGAAGAAGAGGACTGTTTGCCCTGACCCGGAAGGAAAACGGACTTGTGGGTTTGGCCAGGAACCATTTCCGGGTCAGGGTGTATAAAAGGACTCTGGGAAGCCCAGTACACTGAGCTGAGCTGGGAGGTAGGGTGGCGACGTGTCTGGGCGAGGAGGATTGTTTGGTTAGAGAGAGTTTATTGATTATATGAGTGTGGTGTGTGGAGTGCTTTGTGCACAGAGTTATAATAAAAAGAAGATTTATTATACATTCACCTGGTCTCAAGAGTGGTACCTGAGGATTCAAGAGGTGGCTCCACGCCTTAACTGCTACTATATATATATATATATATATATATATATATATATATATATACATATACAGTGGAACCTCAGTTCAGGAATGTCTCGGTACATGTACAAATCGGTTTACGACCAAAAAGTTTGCCAAACTTTTGCCTCGGTTCATGAGCACACACTCGGTATACGAACAAGCCAGGTTCCCTTTCGGTTTGTGCGCGCCGATGATTTCCACAAGTGTTGCATTGTTCTCGGTCAGACGTGCGTGCTTGCACGTGCGTGCGTGCTTTCGCTGTGAACTCTTTGTGCTCTATTTCATTTCCCTTCCGGTTCGTACGCGCCGATTACTGTTTTTAAGCAAGTGTTCAGCCTCTCCCTGTTCATTGTTCTCAGTCAGACATGTGTGCTTTACCTGTTAACTCTTTGTGCTCTACAGTATTTCGTGTGCTTTTGCAGTTAACCATGGCTTCTAACCTCCTCTTCACACAGTTCCTCCTCACTTCATGCCAGAACTCGACTCATGCAAGGTTAGTTTTCTTGGTGGTTTATGGTTAGTTTTTGTATTACGGATTTTTCAAATGTTCATTTTTCGGTTCGTAGCTTGAATTGTTGCAATGTTACTTTTCTTGGTTGTTTATTAAGTTACGGATTTTTCAAATGTTCATTTTATTATCCCTGCGATCGGGTTGTAAGGCTATAGCACGAACTGCTGCAATGTTACTTTCTTTGTTGCTTGTGGTTGGTTTTTAAATAAGTTCGGATTTGTTCAAATGTTCCCTTTTTTTTCCCCCTGTGCTTAAAACTCATTAAAAAAAAGCATTTTTACAGCAATCGGGTTGTAAGGCTATAGCGCAAACTGCTGCAATGTTAGTTTTCTCTGTTGTTCAAGGTTTTTACATTTAGTTTACTGTTACGATGTGCATTCTATGGTATAATTAACTATATTTGGGCTTAAAAATCTTTTAAAAAATATATTTACATACAGTTCGTACCGTCTGGAACGGATTAATTGTATTTACATACAGTCCTATGGGGGAAATTGCTTTGGTTCACGACCAAATCGGTTTCCGACCAGAGTTTTGGAATGAATTATGGTCGTGAACCGAGGTTCCAATGTGTGTATATGTGTATATATATATATATATATATATATATATATATATATGTATATATATCCATCCATCCATCCATTTTCCAACCCGCTGAATCCGAACACAGGGTCACGGGGGTCTGCTGGAGCCAATCCCAGCCAACACAGGGCACAAGGCAGGAAACAATCCTGGGCAGGGTGCCAACCCACCGCAGGACACACACAAACACACCCACACACCAAGCACACACTAGGGCCAATTTAGAATCGCCAATCCACCTAACCTGCATGTCTTTGGACTGTGGGAGGAAACCGGAGCGCCCGGAGGAAACCCACGCAGACACGGGGAGAACATGCAAACTCCACGCAGGGAGGACCTGGGAAGCGAACCCAGGTCCCCAGATCTCCCAACTGCGAGGCAGCAGCGCTACCCACTGCGCCACCGTGCCGCCCTATGTTTATATGTATATTCTCTTCCATTCATATATGTATATATACACACACACATACAAAAATTGTGGTTCAAGCCCTGGTGCTCCCTGCTTGGAATTTGTATGCTCTCTCCATGTCTGCATGGATTTCCTCTGGGAGCTCAGTGTTTCCTTCCGTGGTCCTCCCATCATTCAATGAGAAGGAGGTTAGGTAGATCGGCAAAGCTAAGTGGACGGGCTGATGCCCTGCCCAGAAATTGCTCATGCCTTGCTGGGATAAAGAGGTTTAGAAAATGCATGGATGGATATTTAGAGAGAGAGATACAAACTCATAATACATATGTGTAAATTTGCTTAATTTTTAACATCATTTACTTATTTTAAAGGATAATACTGATGGAAATCTTTTGAGACCTTTAAGTTAATAAAGGTGAAGTAACTAGGAATCAACAGAATGGGGAAAAAGCAATGAACTAAATAGCTGCTCAAGTGGAAAGAATGCAGTAAGTGGTGAAAATGAATGGTCCACAGAACCAGCACACTATGCCGTTCAGATTCACTGCTCTTGGAATTCTAAGCTACACTAAGCAGTTCCCATTGCTGCACCAAGGATTTCTGCTGTGACTGCCAGTCATCGATTCTCTTGCTGAGCTTCTCTTCAGTTATGATTGGTTTCTATTAGCAGCAGTCATTTAAAGTCTCGTATAATATTAGGCATGTAAGCACAGAGGCACAAGGATCTCTTTCAGGAAGATTACAATAGTGAGTTAAGAGCTTTGTTTGCTTGGCTTGCAGACTACAATAACAGTACTGTTTGCAGATTAAACCACAAACAAAAGCTAAAACTAAAATGATCCTACATTTTATCCAAAGAATTAAATGATGACTCACAAGATTTATACAGGTGCAGCATTTTCCCACTAAATTGTGGCAACTACATACTGAAAATCAAAACCTTATATTTTATGCAGCTTACCATTCTTTCTTATTAATATTGTGCATATAATTGTTTTAAATATTATTATGTTTATTTTTTGGCATTATGATCAGCAATTTTTGTTCATCTCTGCTTTTCATACATCCGTAGTCTTAAAAACACCTTGCCATTATAGGGTCACAAAGAAGCTAAAACTTCATTGGGAGCACTGTGCATGAAGCAGATGCAGCTATAAATGGAACACCAGTCCAGTGCTGGGTACAGCTATGCAGATGCTCACAGTCATTCATACTGGGCTAACACGGAGTCATTTAAATCATTTAAATACAAGTCTTTGGGGTGTTGCAGGCAAATAGACATTCTCAAAGACATTGCAAGCATCGGACTTCCGCACAGATAGGAAATGGCAATGGGAACATTGTTAGGCTTGGCAACACAAATAATTGGATACCAACAGAACAAACTGAAATGAACAGGAGAAAAGTCTTGCATGGTGTGAGGTCGCAGTCACTCCTGGACACATTTAGAGATAGACATATCTTAGGTTAGGGAGGTCAGTCTACCTGAGTCCCACTCTCCACACCAGCTAATGAGATTATCAGGAGAGTTTAGTGGCAATTCTGGCTGCAAAATAAATGGTAAAGTGTTGAGATAGTGACAAACTACATGACCAGTTACATCTTGGTTGGAAGTTAAGATTATATTTGTACATTTTCATGATCAATGAGCACCTACTTACAGATTGTCCTTGAGATTGAGTATTATTAAATACAGTGTAATAATTTAAATTTTAATGAACACTTAGACAAAACAGCTTTGTTTCTTTCATGCAGCACCAATAACAGAATAATATGTTACAAAACTCGTTACGGAGGTAAAATTCAGACATAACACCATCCATCCAACCGTCCATCCCTCCATTTTCTGCCACTTATCCACTGTCCAGATCATAAGGATGGCAGTCTAAGCAATGATGCCCAGTCGTCCCTTTTCCCCACCACATCCTCCAGCTCCTCTGGGGGATACCAAGGCATTCTCAGGCCAGCCGAGACATATAATCTCTCCAGCATGTCCTTAGCCTGCTCTGAGGTCTCCTTCCGGTTGGACATACCCAAAATATCTCCCCACAGAGGTTTCCAGAAGACATCCTGATCAGATGGCCTAACCACCTTAACTTTCACCTTTCGATGCGAAGGACCAGCAGCTCTACTATGAGCTCCACTCAAATGTCTCCATGTCTCAACCTATCTGTAAAGCTGAGCCCAGACACCCTGAGAAGATAATTAATTTCTACCATTTGTACTCTTGATCTAGTTCTTTCTAACCATAGCTAATAAGCACAGGAGAAAACAGAAATGTATATTGACCAGTAAATTGAGAGCTTTAACCCAATGAAGGCCCTCCACCTATCTCTGACTGAGACACGAGTTTGTTCTCCAGTGGGCTAACCTCTTGCAGAAGGGGCCATAATGGTCCAGTACTTTGTGGCTTAGGCAGCAGTCAAAAACAAGTGCCTTAGTGAACTGATCCCCAGTTACCAAAACTAACAAATATAATACAGTCAGTCATTATCCAACCCGCTATATCCTAACTACAGGGTCACGGGAGTCTGCTGGAGCCAATCCCATCCAACACAGGGCACAAGGCAGGAAACAAACCCCGGGCAGGGAACCAGCCCACCGCAGGGTGCACACACACACACACACTAGGGACAATTTAGAATCGCCAATGCACCTAACCTGCATGTCTTTGGACTGTGGGAGGAAACCGGAGCAGCCGGAGGAAACCCACGCAGACACTGGGAGAACATGCAAACTCAATGCAGGGAGGACCCGGGAAGTGCACCCGGGTCTCCTTACTGCAAGACAGCAGCGCTACCACTGTGCCACCGTGCTGCCACAAATATAATACATCAAATATAATATTTTCTTTTTTTTTTTTTTTTTTTATTTATTAATTTTATTGTAGAGAAAAGCCAAGCAAAATGACACCTTTTATTGGCTAACTAAAAAGATTACAATATGCAAGCTTTCAAGGCAACTCAGGCCCCTTCTTCAGGCAAGATGTAATCATGAAATCAATCAAAATTCATTTTATTGTAATCATTCCATACAAATAGATCAATTTATACAAAAATGGATTGAAGACATATCAAACCCCACCCTTGAGAAGGAGAGCATGGCCAAAGGAGAATTGCTAAGGGATTTTTAATAGGGCAAAAATAAACAAGGAAAAAAAAATATATATAAATAAATAAATGGAGAAGGAAAGAAATGCGGAAATAATTATTTCTTCCTATTCTAAAATATTATTGATTAGATCCTGCCAGGTTTTGAAAAAATTCTGTACAGATTCTCTAACTGACAATTTGATTTTTTCCAATTTCAAATAATATAAAACATCGGTTTCCCACTGACTTATCAGAGGAGAATTAGGATTCTTCCAATTTAACAGAATAAGTCTGCGCGCCAAAAGTGTAGTGAATGCAATCACCATTTGTTTGTCCTTCTCCACTTCAAGTCCATCTGGAAGAACACCGAACACAGCTGTTAATGGGTTAGGAGGGATTATAACCCCAAGGCTGTCTGAAAGGCACTTAAAAATTTTGGTCCAAAATGATGTTAGTTTAGTGCAGGCCCAGAACATGTGATCCAGTGAGGCAGGAGCTTGGTTGCAGCGTTCGCAGGTTGGATCTTGCCCTGGAAACATTTTGGACTGTTTTAACCGAGACAGATGAGCTCGATATATAATTTTTAGTTGAATAATTCTATGCTTTGCGCATATGGAGCTCGAGTGAATTCTCTGCATTGCTACCTTCCACTCCTTTTCTGATATATTAATTAAGAGATCTTTTTCCCATTGTCCTCTTTGATCTTTGAAAGGAAGGGACTCTAACCAAATTTTATATAATGTGGAAATGGTGTCTAATTCCTCGAAATTGAGCAGTATTTTTAACAGCATGGTGGAGGGTACGAGATGAGGAAAGTCAGGCAGTTTCTGTTTAACAGTTTCTAATTTGAAGATAGTGAAAGAAATGTGTAGCTGGGACGTTGAATTTGGAACGTAATTGTTCAAAAGATGCAAATATGTTGTCTATATAAAGATCTCTGAGCAATTTAATCCCAAATCTTTTCCAGGTATTAAAAACTGGATATGTTTGTGAGGGTTGAAAGAGGTAGTTCTCGTGCAGGGGTGCCACAGATAAAAGATTTTCCATCTTAAATTGCTTTCTAATTTGGTTCCATATTCTGAGTGAGTAAAGCACAATTGGGTTATTAGTATATTTGGGATAACTTGCATTTATTGGAGCGCAGAGCAGGGAGTATAAAGAAGTGCTACAGGATTTTACTTCTATTGCGGACCAAGCCTGTGTATGTTCATTTATTTGTGTCCAGGTTTTTATGGCTTGTATGTTTGCTGCCCAGTAATAAAATATTTTCAAACTTATTCAATCCACTTCAGGGTCATAGAAGATAAGAGACTATTCTAGGGGCACTGAGAGCAAGGCAGGAACCAACCTTGGACAGAGGGAGCAAATCCACTACTGTATCCACACACCCATACTCACACTTACATGCAGGGCCACTTTGGCATCATCAAACTCCCCCAACGTGCACTTCTTTGAAGTGTGGAGAGAAAACCTACAGAGACATGGGAAGAACATGCACACTTCACACAAACAATAATTGTACACTGAATCTGAACAGAACAGACACAGAATCCATGGAGCAACAAAGAAAACCACTGCTTCACCATACTGCTCCAATATACAGTGTTATAATAAAGTTACATTAAAAATGCAGCACTGACTGTGCCATATCAAACTATCTGACCAATTTTAAAAACAAGTACTATCAGCACAAGTTTTACAGATCAAATAATGTTATTATTTACAAATACGGCAACTGAGACTATTATTGTACATTTTGCAAATATATATATTGTAACAGATAGAGGCACTGTTGACCTCTTGAACCCTCAGACACCAGATAAAAGTCCAAAATGAATATTTATTATAATAATAAAGTGCACAAAGCACCCTCCACTCCACTATACTCATAAATAAACAAATCAATAATCAATAACAATCCTCCACACTCCCAGCTGCATTGCCACCCTTCCACCCAGCTCAGCTCAACGTCTGGGATTTCCCACAATCCTTTTATAGTTCTTGACCCAGAAGTGGTTCTGTCCCTCAGTCCATGTGACTTTCTATCACTTCCGGGTCAGGTAAAAACTTCTCCTTTTCTTCAGCCCGGAAGTATATTATTTCTTCTGTTCCCGTGACTTGAAAATACTTCCGGGCTATACGGAAAGCATAAATCCCTGGGCCTCCCTGCAGCAACTCCTGGCGGCCTCCAAGGTATCCAGCAGGGCTGTGAAGAAAAACTCCAAAGTCCATGATTCCCTGCTGGCATTCGGGGCACCTCCATGCTGCAAGGAGGGCTCCATCTGGTGGCTTGGAGGTGTTGGCCGGAATATATGGCAGGCAATCCCTCACAATATATAAACTTGCTGTTTTGTGAACCATGGGTATAGAAATATGTGTGGACATTTTGTGATAAGGGACTTCATAAAAGAATAGAAAAATTTCTGTGTAAGGAGTGACAATAGAGAAACAAACTTTTGTGTATTTTCAGCAATCTATGCACACAGCAAAAGGGAAGAGATGGAAATTACACACATATGCCTGTAGAACACAACAAATTGAGTACTTAATGCATTACTTTAATGAAGTGGCTTTTTAACCTAAAAGTGAAATTAATTTGAGACAGTGGAAGGAAGCATAAAGCTTGGAAAATCATTTAAGAACCCCTCCTTGTAGTTCCTCTGTGAACTATCCATCAAAAATTATTTCCAATTTACTTGTAATCAGATTGTGTTTCACACGCTCAGAAAATGGAAGCAATGTAGAAACCGCTTCAAGGCACAGGCACTGCTATCTGCAGCTCCTTTATAAGAAAAGTTGTCATTCCACACCTCAGTTACACAGTATTTAATTAATGGAAGTCATTAGGTTTATTGACCCCCAGAGATCTTGGTATTGATCATGTATTCACACCTTTTGATCAACATTGTTGCAAACGGGGCATTCCATCAACACATTTATTTTTCAATTAGCCGTTAAGTTGTTTAAAAATAATTTGCCTAATTTCCCTAATCCTCCATTAACGTTCAACACCTGACAATATTTTAACTATTACTGAGAAGAATATTGGTAGTATTTCTGGATTATATGAATTCATGTTACAGTCCCCACCGCTAAATTATCTAAGGCAACCCCGAGAAATAGATCTCTCTATCAAAATCAAAAAGAAGTGAAACGTGGTTATTCCTAATGATCATTCTTCATCTCTCTGTGCAAAATATGCTATAATTGTTTCAAAAATTGTACTTGAAAGACATGGACCTCTGGTCCTCCCAAGATCAAGGTTCTAACCCCAGGAGTTTGTGAGCAGCAGCAAGTTTCTGCACCGTATGTGCTTTACACATAGCGGATGCCCAGGCTGTCATTCTTCTTCTTCCTATCATATAATCAGTTTTGACAATCTGCTACACACTCATCAGATGCCGATGCTCTTCTTTTTCTTTCGGCCCATTTTCCTTATGCAGTTAATCCAGGAAATATTCAAACCCCAATAATTTTGCAGAGGTTGTTGCTATCTATGTTTATTGCTTCACCAGTGTATATCATATCGTAAGGTTTCAATTAAGACCAAAATCAAGCCACTAGCCCCAGGTGTTCACAAGTAATCACATGACAGACAGACACAACCTTTAGCGTTTTTTATTGAGATATATATATATACTGTATATATATATATATATATATATATATATATATATATATATATATATATCCATCCATCCATCCATTTTCCAACCCGCTGAATCCGAACACAGGGTCACGGGGGTCTGCTGGAGCCAATCCCAACCAACACAGGGCACAAGGCAGGAAACAATCCCGGGCAGGGTGCCAACCCACCGCAGTATATATATATATATATATATATCCATCCATCCATTTTCCAACCCGCTGAATCCGAACACAGGGTCGCGGGGGTCTGCTGGAGCCAATCCCAGCCAACACAGGGCACAAGGCAGGAAACAATCCTGGGCAGGGTGCCAACCCACCGCAGGACACACACAAACACACCCACACACCAAGCACACACTAGGGCCAATTTAGAATCGCCAATGCACCTAACCTGCATGTCTTTGGACTGTGGGAGGAAACCAGAGCACCCGGAGGAAACGCACGCAGACACGGGGAGAACATGCAAACTCCACGCAGGGAGGACCCGGGAATCGAACCCGGGTCCCCAGATCTCCCAACTGCGAGGCAGCAGCGCTACCCACTGCGCCACCGTGCCGCCCTATATATATATATATATATATATAGTATATATACTAGCTGTACAACCCATCTTTGATTCATTGAAGTGCCAAACTCCATGGTTTCTAGGGGCCTGGGCTTTTTACAGCATACAGCTTACACAGCTAGTATATATATTATGTATATATATATATATATATAGTCATGCATGTGCAGTTGAGGAAGACCTTCCACACTCGACTGAGGTAAGTGAAAGCACTTTGGGACAACAGGTGGTGCTGCTGTTAATGGTATTTTTTCCTACAACTCATAGAACATGCTCTGTGAGGGCCTCCAGCCCCGACTGTGGTGTTCAGGGAAAGCTCCACCCCTACTGTGATGCCATATAAAGCCCCCCCCCCCCCCCCCTATGGGATGTCATAAAAAGAAAAAGAGTTGGTGGAAGTCAATCTCCTGTGTGAGATTCAATCAGTACTTTTAAGGGCAAAGAACTCTATTGCAGCTGATTTTTTGGTCATGCAGCTCCAATTAAAATTATTTAAAATATAAAATGGATTGGAATCTAATTTTGAACAATGTCATGTACAGTAGCTCTGGCCTTGCTAACTGCATATGTTTTTGAGAAATCCCTAAATTAAAAAAAATTGGGGCAAAGATATTTTCTTATGCATCAGATAGAATTGGATTTACAATCATCCAACATCTTTTTACAGCAATGTCTGGAGTTACTGTATATTAGATGGGAGAAGACTATAGCAATAAACACATAGAAATTTCCTACACTAAATTGTTAGTGCAATCTTGCGAAACTGGAAGAATTGTAAGACACCATCCATATCTCAATCGGCAAATGATATAATTATCTAAAAACTTGCTGCACCTACCCAAATCCTCTCCATCTCATTTTCAGTTCTCATTATTTGGCCACATGCTCCAACTTGGGTACTAACCTTTGAAAATGAACTTGCCATTTAATTCAAAGATAACAGAACTAAAGTAGAGATTGGTTAATATTCACTTTCAACTACATTTTAGAAGCCAGCACAGTCCAGATTAACATTAAACAATGTTTCTGTCTAGTTGAAACTAAGAAAGCAAACTTTTTTATGTGATGACATGACTTGATATAAATTGTTAAACCCTAGACAGCCACCTACTAATTCTCTTATTCCATGCACTGGCTTCATGCGCATTGTTAGTGAATCATCAGTGATGAATTTAGTCTTCCAAGACTGAGCAGATTCTATATCCAAATTAGTAGTGGCATACCACAGATTTCACTTAAGACAAGTTGTTTGAACTTAACAACCACAGGTCATTCATTACAAGTTTCCTATACATATGACCTTGGATGCACTTCATTTTTTTAACATGCTAAAAGACCAATAAAGTGGGTATGCAGTTTTTAGGGCTATTATAAGTCAAAATACAGTTTTAAGTTGTTTATGGACTCTCACTTCCAGATGTGGCTATTGTATAAATTACTGTTAGATGTCTAAAAATATATTCAGTTAAATCTGAAAATTAAAAACAAAGAAAAATAGTTTTTTTGTTAACACATTCATGATCTTGTCCAGCAAATGATTATTATACACAACATTTACACACACAGCAAAACAGAAAATACCCTACACTGCTTGACTATCCAAATGTAAAACCATCATAATGCAAGAAGATGCCCAGCTTCCAATAACAAAAAGAAGAATACAGTAATGGTTGGCACCAGTACAAGTCACCTCTAGATAGTAGTTTCTTCAGTAATTGACCCACAAACCATTGTGAAGCCCTTCCTGGTCCAAAAGAACTAATAAGAAAGAGAGAAATTCTGGGTCCTCTCCAATGGTGCTCAAATTGCTAACCCTAGGACTGAGCGTATTTATTTCTAAATGTGTGCTTGTTCAAGTTTAGTATAAAATTTCAGACAAGTCCCTAACTCAATGAATGAACTTGGAAAACCTTCAATCAGCTGTGAGCTTATGACTCACACTTTGACAAAGCACCCATGCATGACCACCCACTCTTTCCTATTTGTAGCTGAAGGGCATGGGAATTCATTATTCAGGGCAGGACTACACTTTGAACATCATGAGAGAACGTCAGTGTGCACATAATTCAACCTCAAATGGAACTTTAAGTTTACGTAAATGCAAATGAAGAAATTTAAATAAAACCATTTATCCATTGTATAATAAAAATAGTGTTACACTTGCAGGTGAGAAAATAATTAATTTTATAATCCCCGAGGTAAATTATTTAAAACATGCAATAATGCAATCAGCATTACAGTTTATTTTGTTTTATGTCCTGTCTTATTTAAATTAATAGTATATATATTTTTGGACACTCTGTTGGTATGTATTGGCAATATCTTTAGGGTCAGGGGTGACACTGTAGGTATTTGCATTGGTGACATGCAGTAGTCATGTGGGTTTCAAGCACTGATAGCTAGTAACACGACTAGGAGGTGTTTCAACTCTGAAAATCTACAGAGTTGTGATACTTCTATTACTACTGGTCTTCAGTCATTTTAAGGAGTCCCAAACTCCATTGACATTATGAGGGTTGTAATGCCTTATCCTAAGCAGCAAACTAATTGGTCTGGAGTCCAGAAATGAAATGGGATAACAACTTACAAGTATACGGAGCAGCTTCCCTAACAACTGACATCTAGTCCTTGGATCATAACTTAGCTCAATGTGAAACAAAGAAACCAAAGCATTCAGTCTGCTACATAACACCACCAGTGACAAGCAGTTCTTTTTTCTGTTGGCACCATTCACTGGAATATATTTTACTATCTCAGTTACATTCTTCTGTCATCCAGTAAGCAGATAAGCATGATCCACAGATGTTGATAATAAAAGAAAACGTGACTCTCATACAGTATGTCCTTGTCTATGTTGACAGTCAGGGTGACTTATTGATGAGGAGGTCTTTACAAATTCACCCTTTGATTGCAGCAGATTTAAGGGTTTTCTGTTGTACTGAATGTAGAATGCAGTAAAGGATAGACCTTTATTTATATGTTGTGTCAGGTAGGTTTAATTGTGTGCACCATTTAAACATTCAATTCAGATATAAGAAAATCTTTCTTTTAATTACACATTATTACACTTGATGGAACTGGCATACTCAGCTAACTGCCTGCATACATTTACTAAACAAATGGAAAAAATCTTCTAGAAAGTGTTTCTTGGATGCAGAGCGAAGGAAAATATTATACATGGAAACCTTATTGAGAAACAATGTGCACAGAGACAGCTTTGGTTGAACTTCTTAAAAATCAACCAGAAAGAGGAAAGCGCTAAATCTCATTTAAAATATTAACTCTGATTTTATTTGAATCAGTAATAAGAAATACAAGAATGCTTAAAAAGGGAGATTACATGGAGGACATCTATAAAAATTGGGAGTGGAGCCAAGACATATTTTATAAGGCTCTTTGGAATACTGGAGACAAGAATGAGGCCATAACTTTCTGGTAAATGGCAGGAAAGCTATAATTGCTTATCCCAAGAGCAAGTGCGCTTACAACACAGAGACATTGCTGTGGTCACCAGTAATCTCTCAGAATTCATAAGGCTCAGTAAATTCTCTCTACTGAAACAATCGTTATTAAACTCTGGCTTGTCTATTCCTTTATACGGCTTCTCTTTGGTGCAGTAAATCCTGGACTTCCCAAAGAGCCATGCAGATTATGAGCTATAAATTAAAATGTTCACACCATTAACACAGCAGAGCCCTAGAAGTTGAGATCACTGGCATGACCTGAAAAGGCAAATTCGGTGGTTGCCTTGTGTACAGTAGTTTGGCCCAGTGGATTTAAATATATTTTTTTCTTAGCTCAATTAGCAGGATTTCAGAAAAGCTTTTCTGAATGAGGAGTTTGCTGCCCTTTGGAAAAAAACACCCCTTTTTACAGTTTTTTCCCTTTTCCCTCACACTCTGTTCAATGCTCAGTGGCTATGAGGGTCATAAATCCAATTAAAGTAGAAAATCTGACTCCCAATTGTGGGAATTTGGTCATCAGTGGTGGGCAGATAATTTCAATAAGACTGTGTAAAAAAACTATCATATAATAGTATCATGGTCAAATAACAACCAGTCAGCAGCCATAAAACCTGCACTTCAGAATAGGAAATCAGCCTGAAGCTAAGCATGTTTGGGCCTGGCCAGTACTTGGATGGGAGGTCATCTAGGAGAAGCCTGCGTTGCTGCAGGAAGAGATGTTGTTGAGCCCAGCAGGGGACACTTACCCTGAGGTCTGTGCATGGATCTCAATGTCCCAGTGCAGTGATGGGAACACAGTGCTTCTAAAATTGGAAGATTCTTGGGCATTTTTGGAAAGAGTAATGCATTTCTGCATGTTCTGGCTAAACTGCCCACTATGGCCTAGTCATTCTGACCCCTGATCATCCAAAGAGAGCGTTATTGGCTAACATTATTTCTCACCTACTTTCCACCTAATAGCTGATGTGCGCTAAGCTCATCAACATATAATACTGTGATAACAGAACTGCCTGCTTCTTTGGAAAATGTTTATGTTTACCTGGTTTGAAATTAACATGTTCTGGGGACATTGGTTTCTAATCAGTATATAGTGGTATGTTTAGTTCTTGATAGCTGACAACAATACTCTTTTTTAACAAATGTTTACATTATTTATAAGAAAAGGAAATTGGTAGGTGCTATTATTTAACTAATCGTCATGTTGTTCAAGGCAGAGACTGAAGCAGTTATATACTTCTGTGCAGAGAAGAGATGAGATGGTCCAACGAGAACGCTGTCAAGTTCACTCACACAAGGTGCAAGGATAACCGAGCGAAACTGAGAAGCAGCAAGAAGAAGCAAGACTCTCTGTTGGAAAACAAGCATTTGGCGAACACAGCATTTCAGTGAGACAGTTAGAAGATTCATTGTTGTGGTAACACAGTGCCCAGCTTCTTACCACCAAAAATTGTATCCTCCACTGTTATGTTTTAACAGACTTTTAGAGTGTGGACTGTGTGCTCTCTTTTTAAAGGGGTTTTGCTCCTGATATTTTACTTTAAATTTAAATTTCAAATGTTCCCAGACTCTTGATAAAACTGGGTGGCGTAGTCAGATATTTTAACCGTGTTAGGTTAGAATTATCTATAAGAATGACCTAGACACCCATTACACTTTGAGTAGGTTAAAAAAGTGCTATATAAATATAAGCAATTATTATTATTATTTTATTATTCAAAAAAGCAATGTCTGTACATCCATCCATTATCCAACCTGCTATATCCTAACTACAGAGTCACGGGGGTCTGCTGGAGCCAATCCCAGTCAACACAGGGCGCAAGGCAGGAAACAAACCCAGGGCAGGGCACCAGCCCACTGCAGGGCATGCACACACACACACACACACACACACACACACACACACACACACACACACGTACACCTACACACCAAGCACACACCAGGGACAATTTGGAATCTCCAATCCACCTAACCTGCATGTCTTTGGACTGTGGGAGGAAACCGGAGTACCCGGAGGAAATCCACGCAGACACGGGGAGAACATACTAACTCCACGCAGGGAGGACCCGGGAATCTACCCACTGCGCCACCATGCTGCCCAATGTCTGTACATGTTATGGAAATAAATCTTATCGCAAAAATGTAAAAATTCTAAATATTTTAAGGATACCATAACTTGTATAGCAGATAGCTGATTGGGCCAGTAAGTAAAGGATGAAGCAGCACATTGTATTTGTTCTGATAATGTGCAGCGACATCAGTGTCAGTACCAGAATCTGTTACTGCTTCACCATTTTTTCACATTATATAGATTTTGGTTATACTCTTTTGCCAGTCTTTGTACAGTAATGACACAGTGAGATGCCATCATAGCTATGTTGTGAGCATCTTGAACATAAATAGGTCCTGTGGTGTCACCAGCATCATTTTGTATACAATATAAGTATTCCATACAAATTTACTGGCTCAACTTTGTTTATAAAGGGAAAAGCAAATCTTCAAAAAAATCATATAACTCATACATTATATCCACTGTGACAGGAACATGTTAATATTTAATTTTTTATGCATTTTTGATATGTTATTCATTTTTACTTCTTGTTGTTTTGATTTTTGTTAGCTTTCTCCCAGTGATGTCATCACGTAACCATTTTTTTTTTGTTAAAAATATTCGTAAGACACAAAGACAAAAAAGAAACTGAAAGACAAATTTTCAATGGGGGAAATAGTTAGTGAAAGGATGGGCAAAGCTTCAGCAACCAGAAAAGCAAAATAATAATGATTGAGCCATAAATATGCAAAAGAAATGTTGAATAGATTTGTTGTTTTGTTATTTTTTTTACATAACCAGGAATTACAAAACTATAATACCAGTTAATGCAATGCCATCATCTTTGATGGAGGATATCACTGGTCACATGTCAGATGCAAGCAATATGGTTGTTTCTACAAACAATACGACAGAGCAATGCATACACGACGCAAAATGGTAGTGCTCAAATAATAACGGCCTTCAACAAAATGGCAGTATGCTGACATCACTGAAATAATGTTAAAATAAATAAATAAGAAAGAGAAAGTCTGCAACACATGTAAAAACATGAAAAGCAGATTCCCATGTGTACCAAATAGGTTCATGACAGAGTTCCAGTATTTTCCACTGATTGAAACTGTGATAGAGTACCCAATGTGTTACCAGGTAAAGTAACGTGTACAGCAATGGCGCATGCTGTCATTATGACTGCAGTATAAAAGTTACCCACTCAATCAACAAATGTCCATACTTTGACAAATCAAAGAGAAGACTCTTATGTAAGACTTGGTGCTCAAACAACTAATAAAAAAACAAACTGAAAGGGAAGGAATTACTGATTTTTTTGACCTGTGTTTTGTTTTGGAATCTGGTTTATATCCTAGTGGCATATTGCAGTATAACTGACATTTTCCTTGTACCAACCATGCTAATCAACTGACTATTCTCCAGGCACCCTTCAATAGAAAGACCTTTCAGAATTCTGTGCTGCTTACTAAAATATTTGTTAGCAACTTAGCTCAGTGATTTTCCATCACAAGTCTTTATTTATTCTAAAACTTCCCCATTTCTTGGCTAATCCTTTGGATCATACCACTACGATAAAAGGTTATGCAAGACATGCAATGGACAGGCTGACTAGATTTAATTTATTGGCTGAAAGAAATAGGAAAGCAGTCAGAAGCTCATATACTACAAGGTAAAATCAGAGAAGTTAAGGTACAAAGCACCAGGTATGAACAAAGTGCAAAGATAGATGTCCAAAGTAAAAATGCAAGATAAAAAGCAAAGTAAAATATGAAAACAACTCCAGATTTCCAAAGGCTATAAGGGGCAATGATCCTTTGCCACGAAATGGCTACCAATCAGGTTATGTATGGATAAAAAGAAATTTTGAAGAAAACAGAAATTTCCAATAAAAAGGAGGAAGATAAGGTTACTGTAACCCAGGTTTCTTGAACTCTGGTCCTGGAGGGCCACAGTGGATGCAGGTTTTCATTCTAACCCTTTTCTCTTTTAATTAGTGACATGTTTTGCTGCTAATTAACTTCTTTTGAATTAATTGTAATTGGCTTGCTTTTGAAGACTCAGACCCCTTAATTGTTTCTTTTGCCTTAATTAACTGCCAAACAATAGTGAGATACAAAATGAGCCAAAACATGACCAGCAAGCAGTGTCCATCATACAGTATCTGAAAATAAAGAAAGATAAAGGTCTCAGGAATGTTGATCTGCTCAGGTCCACAAATATTTTAACAGTGCTCATAGAAAAGAGAAATTCGACAATTTCAGAAATGTATGCTATTGCACAATGAGAGCAGCAACCAGCCTTGGAATTAAACAATGGGTTTAATTAACAACAAGAATCATCTAATTAAGCAACTGCTTGGAGTGAAATTGGTTGTACTTGAGGCCCTGACTTAGCTGGTCTTCTGTTAGCTAACTCGCTTCACATTTCATTTCTATTTGGGTGCTGTTTAAGGAAAGAAATGAAGCAATTAAGAGGAGCGATGAAGAAATTCAGGGAAACAAATCAATTAAAATTAATTCAAAAGAGGTTCATTAGCAGCAAAAACAGGTCACTAATTAAGAAAAGGGTTAGAATGAAAACCTGCACTCATTGAGGTCCTCCAGTACCAGAGTTTGAGAACCATGCTGTAACCCATTGACAGAAGCACTCAGTCAAAGTGGCATGGTCAAGTGTATCAAAGGCAGCACTATACCAAGATGAAGCTGAACAGAGAAAGCATCCAAGTCTGCTTTTAATCGTTCTTTTTGGCTGCTTTCAACATTCCTTTTAATACTTTGCAATATACAGTAGACAGAGTATATTTTTAAAGTAGATTGATATTACATTTCATAAAGAATACTAACTTCATTTAAGTGTTTATGAATTTAGAGAGAAATGTTAGGAATTCAAGTTGGTTTACTTTAGCAATCTAGAAGGAATCAAGTCTACAGGACAGGTGCCAGGATCCATACAGTATGTCAAGAAGATATTCAGATGCTATCATTTTGAATCAATTAACTAAATACCATTGCTGGATAAAATTAACATAACACAAAGGAGATCTAAACTTTGATATTATCAACCAAATTAACATTATAAATAATAACGACCGTTTTTTTACTTATTGAGGTAAGATTGTGTGAATCTGATAAGGAATTTACAATTCATCGAAATGCTTTATAAAAAGACTCAAGCCATTACTATTTAGTACATCAAGTTGAATAAGTTACTAAAACAACATTTTGTACTTCATTTTGAGAGCATTCAATAGGCACCTTTTAAAGTAATGTAGAAGATATATATTTAGAATAAGCTTTTGCTCATTTTCTTTATTAAGAGAGCATGGAGCTGATACTATGAGATTTAAGTTTCATTTTAAATGGTGTTGTTGGATCAATGATTGAAATGCACAAAATGTTAGGTTTAATTTTGTCGTTCACTGTCTATTGCGACATAATGGACTCTGAGTATGAAATTAGACTTCAGAATTTGGTGTTGACAACTGTGTGCCTACATAATCTAGTTAGTTCCTCATATACTGTAAATAAGAAAGTTAAGGACTGCACTGTGATTTGTGAAGACTTTCCTGTTGAGTATCTTCTGTAAAATGGGATAATAATGCTGAAGAAAGGGGATGAAAGATTACATAAGTAATTCAGATTCTACAGGCACTATACACTTTTGACTTTTTATTTATATTTGCCATTCAGAGTTAACTTATTAATTAGGCCGGGCTTTTAAAATCTACAAACTATTATTATTCTTAAGGACCATATTTAATACACACTTATGATGCTTGAAATTTAAACAGGACTTATGCCTTACACAGCTAATATTTAACATTTAAGTTTGATACTACCCTCAATGCGGAATATTTGACATATACTGTAAGTGTGATATTTTCGATTTAAGATGAATATTTTATGTTTAAGGTGGATATTTGACACATAAGTAAGATGTGCCATAAAAATGATGAGAATGCCATAAAAGATATAAAAATATAAGTTAAGGAATTTGTTATTTAAGGTGGTATAAGTGTCACGAAGGAGAGACGGGTATGCCAGCTGGACAGGAAAATGACTTTTCACTGATTGAAGCTATATAAAGGATGGACCAGTGGAAGCCAGAGGACCAGAGGCAGTTCCATTCCCCATACAACAGGTGGAAGTGGTTCTCCTGAGGTATCCCAGTTTGGACACCCGCAGGGTTAAATGGGAGTTGGATTCAGGAAGTACAGCTCCATCAGGGTCCCTGGGTGCCATTATAGGGCACTGTCTTGGAAGGGCATCCTTGATTTCCACATGACCCAGAAGTGCTTCCATGAGGACACACTATGACACTGGAAGCATTGCAAGGTCCAGCTTTAAAGGAGCCCCTCACTTTGACTTGGAGAGTGACAGTCAGGAGGTAGTTGGAGTCACCCAACAGAAGGAACAGAAGGAGAAGACAAAGATTCACTTGTTTGTATTTGTGGTTTGGCTGGTTGTAAACACTTGGTGAGCTGTTTGTGCAAATAAAATCCTTTATTTGGATTCTGGACTGTGTTGAGTGATATTGTTTCTAAGGTTTGGGAGTCATTGGTGGCAAATTGTGGTCACAATAGATATTTAGCATTTAATCTAGTGTGACAGACAGCCAGAACCCTTGCTGGGCTGGTATTGGGGGAGAGACTGTGTTCAGGGCATTATCTTCCCCGGAATACTAGAGGGCAAGCCCCCTGGCTGTCATAATAAGCTTTTAAAATTAAAAAACAAGAGAGTGAAAAATTATAGGGAGAACACAAAGCATTAACACTAACTTAATAAAACAAACTGAAACTTGATGTTACTTAACTTAGCTGTCTGCTTGGTTAGCATTTTCACTTTCTAAAACAGCAGTCACAGGGGTTACCCAGTGTTTGAGTTGGCCAAAAGAAAAAAGACCCTTATGAAACAGAATCTAAAGTGTTTTATAAAAATGATAATTTGAACATTTTTCAGTTAATTTGAACTACTAGTAAAATTAGCCAGATTGTATATGAAAAGTGAGAGAGAACAAGGAGAACACAAAAACTTGGGAATCTCTGTTGCTGCATCCTGCACTTCCTTATTAAGAGACGGATAATTAGACTGAGAACACATATCAATTAGCCTATGAATTAAATTAACATTTTCTAATTTTAATCATGGTTCAAATAAATATTGCCAGTAGTGTGCAACAATCTTTTATTTTAACTTTTTGTTTTATCTCAAAAAAAACTAAAAAATAAAACCTCACATGTTGGTCAGTTTATGATGAAGGGTACTTTTTATCGAACTGACCAATGAAAATACTTAGATCCTTTTTCTGAGTTATGTATTGTGAGGAGCCCAAGCCCACTTTGTCAAACTTTGTGCAAGCTGGGAGCCAACCCTGGTCAGGATGACAATCCACTGCTGGGGACGCTTACTCACTGGGTGTCAGTATAGAGTCACCAGTTAACTTAACCTGTGTGTTGTTAGGATTTGGGAGGAAAACTAGTAAGAGAGGAACAACTAGTATGAGAATGTGCACACTCTACCCAGGAACTGATCTTTAAGTAGTGATGCTGCTGTACTAACAACTTGCCCACCATGTCGCTCAAATTATTATTCCTCTTCAGTTCATATAGGAATAAAAAAGTGAGCATGAATGTATTTCAGAATAATTTTATCTATACACCTCTGGTACAAGGAAAAAGTCCATTCTATAGTCAGATCTCTGCCATATTCCACATAACATAACCAATTGTTCATTGATTTATTCCTTATCTTTTAGGTAGTTGTGCATTCATACGTGGCATGTATGAATTTGACATAAAAGACATGTATGAATTTCATTTATGACATCTGTGAATTTCCCCTTGGGATTAATAAAGTATCTATCTATCTATCTATCTATCTATCTATCTATCTATCTATCTATCTATCTATCTATCTATCTATCTATCTATCTATCTATCTATCTATCTATGTTCTTTTTATTTTGCTGAAGTTGTGAATTTAACACCAAACAGCAGATAAAAAGAAGTAATCTGAAATCAGTAACATTCCACTTAATGCATCACTTTTTCTAAAGTATCATTAACTACTATTTCATTTAGGCCTAAATATTAAAGCTTGCAGTTACTCAAATGTTTTGATGCCACAATGCAAAATGAATTTGTCAGTGTTTAGGAGTTCACCTTTAATGGCAGACATTATGCACTCTATCCAGCCTACTGTGTGGCATACAGCATTACTACTGGCCATGAGCTTTAAAGAAGCATGTGACAAACACTAAGCCAGGGTGTCCCCTTCCTTTTTGCTTAATTTTAAACATTTGCAATCTATACCAGAAATCTGGAGCTTTGCCTTTCTTCTGTGTTGCATCACAGATAAGGCATGCGTTGTGGTTTTTTACAAAGGATATGTTTATCTGAAGAAAGAGCAGAATAGGCACTTTCTGAAAGGCAGACTGGAGTTTCATTTTGGTGCTCTGGTTACAAAATGAACTTTTAATGAGCATTGTTTCTGAAACAGAGATAAAAGACATCCACTCAAATGTTAAACTGATTAATAAATAAAGCAAACACAAAAAGAATAATGAAACCAAATTGAAACCAAATTGGCAAAACTATGTGATCTAAAAGAAATGCAAGTACTGTAAGTCGAAGTGTGTGTCATGTTACCAAATTAGTAACATGTGGCAGTGAATTACAGACATAATGAGTGGCCATGTGCAGATGAGATGGGAAATTTAAAGCTTTGGAGAGCTAATACAATAGTGATCTGAACTCATAGCTACAATAGGAGTACTTCAGACCCTTGCATACGTTAGGCCTTTATTAATGCCAAATATGCCAAGTTATCCATCCATCCATTTTCCAACCCGCTGAATCCGAACACAGGGTCACGGGAGTCTGCTGGAGCCAATCCCAGCCAACACAGGGCACAAGGCAGGGAACCAATCCTGGGCAGGGTGCCAACCCACCGCAGGACACACACAAACACACCCACACACCAAGCACACACTAGGGCCAATTTAGAATCGCCAATCCACCTAACCAGCATGTCTTTGGACTGTGGGAGGAAACCGGAGCGCCCGGAGGAAACCCACGCAGACACGGGGAGAACATGCAAACTCCACGCAGGGAGGACCCGGGAAGCGAACCCGGGTCCCCAGGTCTCCCAACTGCGAGGCAGCAGCGCTACCCACTGCGCCACCGTGCCGCCAATATGCCAAGTTATTCTTATTATAAATATTTGTAGGTGAAACTCACATAGTAATTGCAAATCCTGGCATTCAATCACTCACTGAACAAGTATCTACCTATTTGTAAGGGTATGGGGTAGCTTACTTACTTTCTCATGTGAGATGTTTTGCCCAGCGTGCAGTGCGGGTGCCAGAAAAGAAAACCTGACACAGGATGAGGAGGGGACCCAGAAGGAATAAGAATTAGAGGAAAACCTGCATTAGCATTAGAGATTTAAATTAGATGGGCACAAACAGAGTGCAGTAAATCCTGCCTATGTAGCCAGTATTTTGGCAGGGCAATGGACAGGGAAATCCTGTACATGACGGAGAGAGCTGTAAAATGAAAAGGGTTCTAAGTTTTAACATAAAAGGGAAAAAAAAGTGTGGTTCTTAGTATTAATTTGAAAACTTTGGTTGAGGTATGGTTAGAGTATCTGGGATTTTGGTTCAATTCTGAGTCCATTCACTCGATGTGTGGTGTTCGCTCAGATTTTCAGGAGGTATCTCAGTTGACACCACAAATCCTAAATACATGTCTTTTATATCAAGTGATGTCTCTAAACAGAACTTGTATAAATTATATGGATTTAGACTGCCATCAAACCTAAGCGTCCTGAGCATGAGAAAGGTGCTACTGTATATAGATAAAATGTATTATTATTATTAATGTTGAGCAGTTGCTCATGGAGTCCCAAATGAGGCACATTACGACACTACGGCTATGTGGCACAATTCCCTGAGGGTGATCCGGCTCGCGGGTTCCTCATTGTTGTGGGTCCAAGTGCCTGGACCAGGACAAGGGGGCTTTGGTAACACTGTACCAGTTCATGCTTCCCCAACCTAACCTGATCTGACCTGACCTGGTTCCTCAAAAACCTGTTTTCCTCCAAGCATGAGGCTGGAGAATATATTCCTTCCAAGAACATCCTTAACATGTAACTTATTCCTAATGAGTAAGCAAATAAGCAATTGACTTGTTCACAGCTAACTTATTGTTGTTTACTTAACAGGATGTGTATGTGCATGGAAATCACTAAAAGAATTATACAGACAAATAAAGCTCGCAATTAAGATTAAAATATTAGGGAAGAAAAAAAATGACACCAAGAATTGTGATCTCTTACTCATGTGAATTAGTGTGTCCACCAGCTAGGAGATCACAATTGGAGACTGCAGACAATGCACTTCTTCTATATTTTTTAGCCTCAGTGTTTTCTTTATATAATTTACTCAACTGTGGGGGGTAATTAATTTATTTACTGAACCTAAATAGTCTTATAAATGTTGGGAGGTTGTGTTTATGGGGTGTATACTGTAATCAAGTAAAATTTTTATTATCATATATGCAGAGTACAGTGTATAAGTATAACACAATTGTTATATGAGTGTCTTCCTTACAGAATACAACCAACTACTACAATTAATAGTACAATTAACAGTACACATAATGCAGCAATACAGAATAGTAAATACTAAATTACAGAGTACAAAATACTGTGTAATAGTAAACAACATAAAGGCTGGAGTGGTAAAAATGAAGCAGAATAAGACAGTGGAATAAAGCTGAAAGTGTTAAACGGGGAGTTGTAATCACTGTAGCAATTTAGGCTTTAGCAACAAAGTGACAGTTCTGAGATTGTCTAATAAAGTGCAGTATAATAAGTACAGTGCATGCAGTATGTGGATCACAGCAAATAGATCACAGATAACTGACAGTTTTAGGGCTTGGCAATACAGTGAGTGACAGAAGATAATGTTTTGCAAAATACAGGATGTAGATCACAGGTTAGGTAATAAATGTCACATTGTGACAATATGACAGTGCAAAATAATGTGACATGAACATACAGATCTCCATAATGTCAGATAAGTAGTGCAAATCTAGAACTGGTTAAGTGTACACTCTTGGATAATAGTGTCACTCATTCTTATTATCTAGGCATAAAAACTGTCTCTGAAACTTGTTGTGCGTGTCCTCCCAGAAGGAAGGAATGAGAAAAGGTCCACTGCAGGAAGACTGAAGTCCTTCATGACACTCTCTGGCTTTCCGAGGCAGCATATAGTGTACATATCCTAAATGTCAATTAACTGCATGCTGGTAATTTTCTGTGCTGTGCTTTTAGGTCCTGTGCAGAGAAGCTGCCAAAATAGTATGTTTCTGAATGGCATCATCCAGGAAGAGCTCAATCATTTTGTTACTTATTTTTTGGCTTTACAATACTTGTAGATAGATAGATAGATAGATAGATAGATAGATAGATAGATAGATAGATAGATAGATAGATAGATAGATAGATAGATAGATAGATAGATAGATAGATAGATAGATAGATAGATAGATAGATAGATAGATAGATAGATAGATAGATAGATAGATAGTGTGAAAGATGCCTGGACACAGACAGACACGACATCTGATGTCCACAAACACACACGTTTATTTACAGTTCTTTTCTTAAAAACAGCACACACAGTACACTAATCATCACAACGATAGCTCAGTCCTTTTCTTCCTTCTTCTGTAACTCTTCTCTTTACTACCACCCTCACTCCTCCAGTCTCACGGTCCTCCTCTGCCTCCCGACTCCGGCATGTCCATGCCCCGGATGTGCTCCGTAATGATCTTCCGGCAGCACTTCCTGGTATGGCAGAAGTGCTGCATGAGCACCTGGAAGCACTCCAGATGTGCCTGGAATTTCTTCCAGCAGCACTTCCGAGTGTGGCAGAAGTGCTGCAATCTAAGGTTCCGCAATCATCCGGGCACCCCCTGGCGGTGGCCATAGGTCCCAACAGGTTTGAGCTCTTAAGCTCTAATACCGTGGGCCCCCATACAGACCAGGGCGGCTGCCCTCTCGTGGTCCAGTGGAGGTATTGTCCCTCTCCCAGTCCCTCCAGGCATCCCAGCTGGGCAGGATCCCCAGCCAACCGCCACAATAGATAGATAGATAGATAGATAGATAGATAGATAGATAGATAGATAGATAGATAGATAGATAGATAGATAGATAGATAGATAGATAGATAGATAGATAGATAGATAGATAGATAGATAGATAGATAGATAGATAGATAGATGAACACACACCATAATGATTTAAAAGAAAGAAAACTCCTGACTTGGCAGTTACAGTCACAATGGGGCTGTGATGCCCGGGTTGCCTGCAGCTGGCATTACTCCCTTGAACACAGGAATCAAATATTCATGAAACAGAGGATGGACTGAGCAGTGAGGACATATAACAGCAAGAGTATGTGCAAATATGCAGTGTGCTTTTTATTCGCGAAACAAAGCAGTGTTCAAAAACAAAGTGCAATACAGCCTTTTCTTGATTAAATAAAAATATTCCTTGATAAAAATGGTGTTTATTGAGATTAAAAGCTCAAAAAAAATCATTCAAACAGGTTAAATTATACTGCCAGAATCTGTATCTTTAAAAACCACTCTTGAGCCTCGGTGCATCAAGCTAAAACTGATACCTCCTCTGCACACCCTTTAAGGTCTCTTCAAAAAGAGGAAACGTTCCCCCCAACAAGTGCAGTCATCTCTCTAAACTGGCTTATGCTCCCATCACCATCCCTAGGCATTCAGCAAGGAACCCTGAGAGCCCTGCTCCTTTCTCCTACTGCCATCCCTCAATTTTCAGTGTGAGCCCACTCGATGGTACTGAAGACACTAGAGAAATCAAAAAACATAATCCGCAAAGTGCTCCCAGCTTTGCCTAGGTGAGAGTAAGCATTGTGGAGCAGACAGATAATTGGATTCTCCACTCCAATCTTTGTACGACAGGTTCTCCACCAAAAGAGGTCTCATTTAGTCTAGAACAAGTCTCTCAATGATCTTCATAATGTGAGACATAAGGGCCACTAGTCTGCAGTCATTAGGTGAAGAGGCAACTGCCTTCTTTGGAACAGTGTGATGCAGGGTGTTTTCCACAGCAGAGGCACCTTTTGCAGCCTTAGTGAACGACTGAACAGATGACATAAATAGTGACATAAATACACTTGCACATAGTTCTTTACATGGTAATTCACATTTCACTGAAAAATTAATCATTGCAAATACGAAACAAAGTTAACATCACAGAGTTAAAGTATTAAGGCCTAATCCTTAGTGCAGTAGTCGGTATAGCTGATTTGATTCTGAAAATGAGTTTCTGAGAGACAAGGCTGCATGTGATTGGTTGTGCTTTTTTAAAACGAACTGAGGCAAACCATTCTTTTGACTAGAGCCTATGTGCTCCTTTTCAGTGGCCTGAAAGAACCTTTCTTGATTCTTCCCATGTCACAAATTTCTCCCTCTCTCTTTATCTCACTCTCTGTTGGACTTATGATTTTCTTGAGCACTCATTCTATTCATAAGACTTACTGAACCCCAACATTGATGTTCTTCCTGCACCATGTCAGTTCACATCCCTACTAGAAGCATGCATTTTATTCTTCATCTGCCTCTCTCTCTCTCTCTCTCATGACCCTCCTGTTTCCTATCTCTGCCTTATGTCACTCTTTCCTCACCCTGCAAGCCCTTGTCCGCTGTGTGGCCTTGGCTGGACTTGATTTAAATTGCATATTTAATTACAAGCTAACTAAGCTAAATGTACCTAACATGGCTGCATACATCAGTGGATTTGTATATAGCAATCCTGCAGAGCAGAGGAGATGGCGAAGTGTCTTAATCCAGGTATTTCATATCCTCAAAGGCATCAATAAAGTAGATCCAGCAAATTTATTTTGCCTTAAGGGTGAATCACATACTCAAGAACATCAGTGGAAGTTAAGAGGAAGTGCATTTAAAACTGAAACTAGGAAACACTTCTTTACGTGAAGAGCTGTGGGACTCTGGAACAAACTACAAAGACATGTAGTTGAAGCAGAAACCTTGGTATCCTTTAAGAAGAATCTGAATAAGATATTGGGACAGCTTAGGTATCAGTTAAACTAGCGGGCTTGATGGAGTGAATGGTCTCCTCTCGTTTTTCAAATTTCTTATGTTCTTATGTTCTAGTGGTTTACACTCTACTATGTGGAATTCATTTCTGCATGAGTTCAGTTGTGTATTACCCAGAGAAATCATGATTTCTAATGCAAAGTATATTACACTAAAGAAAAGAAATACAAAAATCACATTAAGTGAAGAAACCTGAGCTGAAATGCGCAGATGGTAACATAAGAGAATGTTACTCTACATAAACTTAGCATGGAGCTCACAATCAAACATAATTCTGTTATACATTACTACAGCCCTCAAAGTGGATTAAAAAAGGGATACGAACTTACAATGCCTGCTGTTTTGAGGAGACCAAAAGACATGCATTATGACTCTTGAGGTGAAACTACACGTAGTAAGTGAAAAGGACAAATATAACCAAAAAATCAACAGGATGTTGATAGCCCATGAGAAGTGGGTATGAGGAAGTAGACTGACAGGCTTACAATGAAAGCTATTTACTATTGTATTTTCTCATCCAGCTCCTTTGATCTTCATTACAAAGGTTTGTCACTGACAGATACATTTACAAGTTTAACTATGAAACACAAATTAACATTTTGACTGTTTTCTGCACCTTGGTAAAATGGGTGTTAAAAAGCTTGCTGTTTCAGTTTGTTAAAAGTTCAGGGATGTAGAAAATTATGAAAAGTGTACATGAACTAAAAGAGGCCGTCTATAAATAAATGTCTGTACTTTATATTTTACTCTCCTTATTATTCTCAAACGTGTGCAATACAACACAGCATTGTCAACGGACAGACTCTTACCTGACAGGGTTGGCCACAGTACAGCAACTAATTCTTGACATGGTTTCAGTCCATTATAATCTCACATACACCCATACTGGGCCAATTTAGAATCACTAGGAATCAAAATCAGGAGTCTGGAGTAGAGTTGATCACTGTGCCACCATACCGCTACAGCACCTCACCTTAATAACTTTTCATTTTAAATGTGAAGTGACAAGACAAGGTAAAGAATGCTGCCACACAGTCTGGACCCAGGAAAATGGTATGAATGCCTCGTGGCAGTCATCTAAAGTTTGATTCACAGTCATTCAGGAGTATGGGTGCACAATGCCTTTAATTTGTCTACACAACTTGTGACAGTGTTGTTCTTAAGAGTTTCACAGACAGAAAAAGTATAAAATATTTTTCTCATAAACTACCTGATGTTATCATTCTAACAGGCATTTCAGCATGCTTTAAGGCCCTTTTCTCAATATTTTTACCTCTTCTCCCAATAGGCATCATCACAGTAGAGTTTATGTCCATGGTCAGACACAGGCACAAATGCTAATGAGTGCATCATTACAGGAAGTAAGTGCATTATAAAAATGCATAGAGGAGAGCTAGATACCATCCACTTAGAACATAGGAACTTTTAGTTAAAAGTGGAGACCATTCATTACATGCAGCTCATTTAGATAGCTAATTGCTAAATGACTTGATAGTTTGCTTCAGATTCCCATGGTTCTTTGTGTGCAAAAGTGCTACCTGGTTTCAGTGTTAAATGTACCTCCCTTTGATTTCCATTGGTAGTACTTGGTGAAGTAAAACATCAGTTTTATTGATATCTTTGATATTTGAAATACTGGAAGATTTCTTTGCACAAAACCTAAAAAAGTTTGAGTCCTTTAACCTGTCAGAGTACAACAGAAACTTTAATGACAGATTGCACTTGTTTACTCTTAGATAGATAGATAGATAGATAGATAGATAGATAGATAGATAGATAGATAGATAGATAGATAGATAGATAGATAGATAGATAGATAGATAGATAGATAGATAGATAGATAGATAGATAGATAGATAGATAGATAGATAGATAGATAGATAGATAGATACTTTATTGATCCTGAGGGGAATTTAAGTACCAGTAGCCAAGGATTATACCAAGTTAATATACTAAGATTTAACTACACACTATTCAAAATACAAATAATATGCAAATAATGCAATCACACGCTGATGCATACAATAATGCTAGTGCAATGGGAATTGTGCAAATAATGCTGTACTATCAAAGTGACAGGTGGCACAAAATATTGAACTGACAGATGCTAAAGCAACATTAATATTAAAGTAAAATGAAAAAAAAAATAAAAAGACATGACTTTAGCTGACAGGGTAACATGTTTGCAGTCACACTTTCTGAAAATTTTATACAGTAGTGACCAAGTAGTGAGATGTCAGATGTAAGGCATAGCAAACACAGCTAATATAGCTTATGAGCAGAGAAGTAGCATCATGCCCAGAACTCAACCACCCATCTGTTGGGGAGAGTTAAAATGTCTAATGGCTTTGGGGACAAAAGATCTTTTGTATCTGTCCTATTGCAGTTCTTTGATAGCAGCTTACCAATCATCAATATGCTGCTGCTCGAGTATGTGAATTTCCCCTTGGGTTTATTAAAGTATCTATCTATCTATCTATCTATCTATCTATCTATCTATCTATCTATCTATCTATCTATCTATCTATCTATCTATCTACCAGTGCTGCTATATGTTGTTTATGGTGTTTTGACCAGAACTGCACATAGTAATCCAGATGTGTTCATTCCAGTGCATTGTGTAGGTTAATCATACCACAGTATTTACAAAGTAGCTTAACATTTTATTTGCCTTTTAAAATGCTAATTGTTTTAATTGTGTTTTGCTTATAGATAATGAGAATGCTGTGTGAACGTAACCTCTAAATCCTTTTTAGATTTTGCTCTCTGTAGGAAAGCACAGCTCATCTTGTATTTATAATTAATGCTCAGTTTGCTTGTTTGTAACACTTTAAACTTTCTATATTAAAGTGTAATTTGCTGTTTTGAGTATCTCCTTGTCTTTCTGAACAGTTTTTACTATAGATATATCTATTTTCCACCTTGCTTGTCCATTTCGGTCTTGCTGCTTGTAGAGACGGTGGTTCACAATAGGTGTGAGCTGAGTGAGACAGAGCTCAGCTGATGTCTCCAGGAAGTGCTCTGCTTGTAGTGCTTGCAGGCAGTCCTTGTGTGCTTGAGAATTGGAAGACTCCTATTGTTCATGTTGTGGAAAAGGAAGTTGCTTCTAAGGTCCTTTCTAATCTAGACAGCGCAGATTCACAGCTGGCCACTAGCAGGTGCCAGAGTGCAAAGATGAAAAATTTGCCAAAAATGCTGGCCCAGGTTTAGAACTACATCTTTTTTATTACTTATTAATTTAAGAATACGATTATCGTTGTTATGATTTTTTTTTATTACTTATCATTTTATTTTATGGGTAATTTCATTTTGCAAATCTCAGGAATGGGCACTGTTGTTTATAGTAACATTGTCAGACACATGGGTGTGGTAAAGGATGTCATGTGGGCAGGACATATGGCATTGTTACATTGCTGCTTTTTTTAGATGTCATCCCGCATTGCAACACATCCAAATCTTTGGACTAAAACAATAAAACCACATTGACTTCTTGATGGCCAGATAAAGAATAACAGAGTAGGTTCAGGACTTTGCTTTGCTACTCTGGGACTTTGATAATATTTAATATTCGGCCACTTGGTTATGTCATTATTTCTTTTAGCATTTTTGACTGGGACTGGGACCTGATCTGAACCCGAGCGGTGTTTTGTTATTGGACTTCTGTGCTCGTCACGGATTGTCCATAACGAACACCATGTTCAAGCATAGGGGTGTTCATATGTGCACTTGGCACCAGGACACCCTAGGCCTCAGTTCGATGATCGACTTTGTGGTCGTGTCGTCGGACTTGCGGCCACATGTCTTGGACACTCGGGTGAAGAGAGGGGCGGAGCTGTCAACTGATCACCACCTGGTGGTGAGTTGGCTTCGATGGTGGGGGAGGATGCCGGTCAGGCGTGGTAGGCCCAAACGTGTTGTGAGGGTCTGCTGGGAACGTCTGGCAGAGCCCCCTGTCAGAAGTAGCTTCAACTCCCACCTCCGGCAGAACTTCGACCACATCCCGAGGGAGGTGGGGGACATTGAGTCCGAATGGGCCATGTTCCGTGCCTCTATTGTTGAGGCAGCTGACCGGAGCTGTGGCCGTAAGGTGGTCGGTGCCTGTCGTGGCGGCAATCCCCGAACCCGCTGGTGGACACCGGCGGTGAAGGATGCCGTCAAGCTGAAGACGGAGTCCTACGGGACCCTTTTGTCCTGTGGGACCCCGGAGGCAGCTGATAGGTACCGGCAGGCCAAGCGGAATGCGGCTTTGGTGGTTGCTGAGGCAAAAACTCGGGCGTGGGAGGAGTTTGGGGAGGCCATGGAGAATGACTTTCGGACGGCTTCGAGGAGATTCTGGTCCACCTTCCGGCGTCTCAGGAAGGGGAAGCAGTGCAGTGTCAACACTGTATATGGTGGGGATGGTGCGCTGCTGACCTCGACTCGGGACGTTGTGGGTCGGTGGGGGGAATACTTCGAAGACCTCCTCAATCCCATTAACATGCCTTCCAATGAGGAAGCAGAGCCTGGGGACTCAGAGGTGGGCTCCCCCATCTCTGGGACTGAGGTCACCGAGGTGGTCAAAAAACTCCTTGGTGGCAGGGCCCCGGGGGTGGATGAGATACGCCCGGAGTTCCTCAAGGCTCTGGATGTTGTAGGACTGTCTTGGCTGACACGCCTCTGCAACATCGCATGGACATCAGGGACAGTGCCTCTGGATTGGCAGACCGGGGTGGTGGTCCCCCTCTTTAAGAAGGGGGATCGGAGGGTGTGTTCCAACTACAGAGGGATCACACTCCTCAGCCTCCCTGGAAAAGTCTATTCAGGGGTCCTGGAGAGGAGGGTCCGTCGGATAGTCGAGCCTCGGATTCAGGAGGAACAGTGTGGTTTTCGTCCTGGTCGCGGAACAGTGGACCAGCTCTATACCCTTAGCAGGGTCCTGGAGGGTGCATGGGAGTTTGCCCAACCAGTCTACATGTGTTTTGTGGACTTAGAAAAGGCATTCGACCGTGTCCCTCGGGGAATCCTGTGGGGGGTACTCCGAGAGTATGGGGTACCGGCCCCCCTGATAAGGGCTGTTCAGTCCCTGTACGATCAGTGCCAGAGCTTGGTCCGCATTGCCGGCAGTAAGTCGAACCCATTTCCAGTGAGAGTTGGACTCCGCCAGGGCTGCCCTTTGTCACCGATTCTGTTCATAACTTTTATGGACAGAATTTCTAGGCGCAGCCAGGGTGTTGAGGGGGTCCGGTTTGGTGGGCTCAGGATTGGGTCACTGCTTTTTGCAGATGATGTTGTCCTGTTTGCTTCATCAGGCCGTGATCTTCAGCTCTCTCTGGATCGGTTCGCAGCCGAGTGTGAAGCGGCTGGGATGAGAATCAGCACCTCCAAATCCGAGACCATGGTCCTCAACCGGAAAAGGGTGGAGTGCCCTCTCAGGGTTGGTAGCGGGATCCTGCCCCAAGTGGAGGAGTTCAAGTATCTCGGGGTCTTGTTCACGAGTGAGGGAAGAATGGAGCGTGAGATTGACAGGCGGATCGGTGCGGCATCCGCAGTAATGCGGGCGTTGCATCGGTCTGTCATGGTGAAAAAGGAGCTGAGCCGCAAGGCGAAGCTCTCAATTTACCAGTCGATCTATGTTCCTACCCTCACCTATGGTCATGAGCTATGGGTAGTGACCGAAAGAACGAGATCGCGAATACAAGCGGCTGAAATGAGTTTCCTCCGCAGGGTGTCTGGGCTTTCCCTTAAAGATAGGGTGAGAAGCTCAGTCATCCGGGAGGGGCTCAGAGTAGAGCCGCTGCTCCTCCACATCGAGAGGAGTCAGATGAGGTGGCTCGGGCATCTGATCAGGATGCCTCCTGGACGCCTCCCTGGTGAGGTGTTCCAGGCACGTCCAACCGGGAGGAGGCCCCGGGGAAGACCCAGGACACGCTGGAGGGACTATGTCTCTCGACTGGCCTGGGAACGCCTTGGGATTCTCCCGGAAGAGCTAGAAGAAGTGGCCGGGGAGAGGGAAGTCTGGGCATCTCTGCTCAAGCTGCTGCCCCCGCGACCCGACCTCGGAAAAGCGGGAGACAATGGATGGATGGATGGATGGACTGGGACTTGATAGTGACTACAGACCATACTATAAAAACTCTAATTTCTTGATGCAGTTTCAGCATTTTTAAGTCCTTATGACTTGCCTAATTTCTACAGGCATCACACTACTGAAAGGCAGGAAAATACTATCCCCGCAAAACTTTCTCTTTTTATTCTATCTCATTCAAAAAAGAAAAGTCTATAACGTCTGCAATCTGCTGTGTGCATTAGTTATATGATTCTTTATTATCAATAATCCTCAATCTGCAAGCTCAGCCACCTTCAATAAGCTCCTTCAGGGTAGCTGGCAAGCATTTATCTGGAATACTATTAGAAGAAACAATAAAACATCATTAAATTTTATGATTTTTATCATCGTGTGAATTCTGTGATAAGTAAATCTCTGTCTCTAGGCAGTGAAAATTTATCTGATCAGTACCTCTTTTACATATTCTAGTATTTTATTTTTGAAATATCACCTTGATGCTTAAAAAGGAAAAATACAGTATAATTTTTTTCTCAATATTTAGACTTTGTAGTGATTTTATTTAGATAAATCATCTTACATTTAAAGTTATATTTAATTTAAAAATATTCTCTAATTAGGTTTACATGTAGAATTCAATGCTGACCCTGCAGAATGCTCAACTCTTACAATTTTTGTTAAGGAGTCTCATTTGGCTTCCCTGGTTCTGTAATTTGAGATTACTCTTGCTGTCTATTTGAGGGCTAATCTGCTTATTAATCATTCATCGGGTTAAGTCACATCATTTCCAGTGCGGATTTGTGCACAGATGCAATAGCCTCTGGCTAAAGGCCTCAACTTTTATGTTTTTTTATTAGATACAAACTTTTATATTACTCAATTTTATTTTTAAATTCATGGGTCATTGTTCATCCCTTTGCTGTTCAAATAATGATTACTATAACAACTTCATGATCATTTCCATCTTTCTTCTACAAATCACAGAGATAAACAGATTACTCATTGCTGATCTTTGCAAAATGTTTAATAAAATTCAGTTGTGGTTTTCATTACTTTTATAGGTAGCAAAGTTTTTAGCCTCAGTTCCCAACCCAAACCTCATCCTAAAAGTAACATGAAACTCTGCTTCGATTTTAGAAATGTATTTGTTGTGGAAGCATATGTTTGGTCTGTGATTGAGTGTTGTCACATTTAAGAGTGGTCCCTGCCTTGCATTTGACCTTGTTAGGATAGACTGTGACTCCCTCAGGCCCTTTTCTTATCTCTGAAGATCTTAACTAGGATTATGCAGTATGTTAGCGACTTGACACTTGAAGGGTAACAAATAAGAAAAGAACAAGAAGTTATGTGGCGTTTTCTACATCCAGACAAAAGATATTAAGATGGGAAACTGGATGTTAGGTCATATAGCATAATACGTACAGTCCAAGTCAACGGAGGGTAAGCTATAGTAGCAGTAGAGAAAGTTCAGAGAAGAGGGGCTAGGATGAGAAAATGACTGAGAAACATGAGCTATGAAGAAGAATTAAAGGTATTGAACTTTTAGCGGTAACATGATTAAGTGTAAAAACATGAAGAGAATTAGTACGCTGGATCAAAGCTAATTCTTCAGCAGGAACACATGGAACCAAAATAAACTTATTAAGGGCAAATTTCACACAAATGTTAAAAAGTCTTTCTACATAGAGAACTATAGATGTATGGAATAAGTTACCAAACAGTGTCATGGACAGTAGGACTTCAGAGACTTTAAGAACTCAATTTGATGTTATTTTGTAAAAATAAGGTGAACAGAATCGACAGGCTTTGTTGGGCTAAAAGGCCGGTTCTTGCTTGAATGCTCTAACATAACTAGTGCTGGAGAAATCTGGTTCAGTACACATGTGGATGCTGCTGCATTGGCTTTATTTTCTTAAAGCAGAATGGCTTGTAATTTTAAAAGGATTCTTGTCTGGCTTTGTTACCTTGGATTTCTCATAGTCTTATCATAGCCTGAGTCATTTCTTTTCTGTTTCAGCATTCACTCAAGTCAGAAATTTGCAAAAGAGTTATAAATTTGCAATAATTTCTGATGCAGCATTTTAAACAGTGCATCTTTAGATTCCCTGACATTGTTTGTCAATTTTTCTTTCTAAACAGACATTTTCTGAAGTAGTATAATGTGATGAAAGGAATTCTGCTTCCCTCTAGGGTGCATTTTTATTTCTATTCACATTTTTTTGGTCAAATGATGGGGAGAACTTCTTCAATTGAAGAAATGTGACTAAAACAATTGAAAAGACTGTAGTTCATAAAAAAAGCTAAGATATCAATACCAAGTTAAGCAAAATAAATCCTGCTCAATCCATTTACCCTAAAACAAATTGGCAGATTGTTTGGAGTAAAGGCCGTTTCTAATAAGCCTTACTGTAGGCTATGTGTTCTAGGGATCTGAATTGGTATGGAAAATAAAAAAGAAATCACTTAAAGGATTTTACTAAATCAAGATAAATTAAGACCACCAGAGAGAATGAGTTTTCAACTCCAGCCCCCAGTCAGCCTGCATCAACTTAGACAGAAGTAGACAGACACACTACTGTTGGCTTCCGTGGGCCTAAGCATGAAACTGTAGGCATCCGATTACTCAGTTGAGTGCCCTGTTAATGCATTGCTGCGTGGTATCCAGGATACCGTTAGGGATTGTAAGGTGACCAGTTCAGTAGTATAGTGACCATTGTGCAGTCTATGTATAACATGCTTTCCCTTGTACTTCAGGAGGAAATCTTGGATCTTTGGGTGTGAAAGATATAATGCTAACAGAAGACTGACAGAGTCATTGTCCTTTTTTTAAATAAATGGCACTGTTTGCAAAATTCCATTACAATAATCATTTTTAAATTTTTTATAAGTACTTAAAAGCAGATAAAAAATAAGTAAAGACAGAATTAAAAATAATGTCACAGTCCTAATACTTATTGATCTAACTGTGCTTACTTGAAACCACAATAAACTAGGTGGAAATTCAAGCTAGGATTGGGCATCATTGCGAGTGGTAATAATAACAGTTTTAAGTCTACAATCAACTGGGCTAACATTCAAGGTTGAGTTTTGCACTTTTGAGTGTGGTAATGATCATAAATTGAAAAAGATCATTTATTGTTATAGAAATAAGGTGAAAGGTTGAAGAATTTAGACAGAGGTTGATGACTTAATTAAGGTCTTGGCTTCAATTGCAGGCTGGAAGATACCATAAAGAAATCAACTGTTTCTCTGAAGACCAGAACTGAAACATGGAGTTCATTGTTGTGTCTACATAAAGTAGCATATTGAAATTCTTACTTATAAGTTTCCTATAGACAAGTGACCGTAGCAACAAAAATACCAACAACTAACAGTGAATACACCATGTATCAAATACAGCATGAGAGGCTGTTCCCTGACTTTAGTAGTGTGAGTGCCTAATGGTCTTGCATTTTTTGTCAGAACTGAAGAGATGGAAATCTTTATTTTTGAACTGCTTTTTGTTATTATTTTAAACATTTATTTTGTTTTGTCAGCAGCCACACCACATGCACTTCAGAACAGGTCATCCAACTGAAGCTAAGCATGTTTGGGCCCAGCCAGTACTTGGGATGGGAGGCCAATTGGGAAAAGCTTGAGTTGCTTCTGCAACAGGTGTTGGAAAGACCAACAGCGGGGTCTTACCCTATGGTATAAATGTGGATCCCAATGTCACAGTGCTGTGATGGGGACACTGTGCTGTTAAAATTGTGCCATCCTTCAGATGAGATGTAAAATTGCGGTCCTGACTCTCAGTGGTCATAAAAGATCCTTCATAAAGAGAAGGGTGTATGGGGGCTGAATTGTCCATCTCAGCCTAGTTATTCTGGCCCCCTAATCATCCCCTGTCTCTAATTGGCTAACTATCTCTCACCCCTCCACCACCTAACAGCCAATGCGTGGTGAGTGTACTGGTGCAAAAATGGCTGCCGAAGCATCATCCAGGTGGATACTGCACATTAGTGGTGGCTGAAGTGGCTCCCCACTCACTTTGAAAGAGTGCTTTGAGCAGCCAGTTCTATAAATGTAAAGAATTAATAGTATTATTTTTGCTTTTCTTTAATAATGTTTGTCTTTTTTCATGATGTCATCACGGCACCATTTTATGCTTTGTTTTATATCACATGCACCACCATATTGAATTTTTCCTTTTCTATGTGGATCAGTTATTGTTAGCAACAATGCCTGGGTGCTGCCCAGTGATCATGGGACATTCAAAACGTTACTTTATCACTGTGTCCCTAATGAAGTTGCCAATGCATGAACAGTATTGTCTACAGATATAGATGAACACTATAACAAAAGTAATTGCTAAAAGTTATTTAAGGAAACAATTATAAGTAGTTAAGATGTCTGATTGCACACCAGTTTTAGTGAATAGTTTGCTCTCATTTTGTCTCTCTTGTTCTGACCCCTGCCTGCTTACTGTCCTCTATTCTGCTAGTTCCTATTGGCACCTTTATTTGCTAGTCAACTTCTTTGTCTTTCTAGATGAAAATTGACTATGCAGGATCCTTAAGATCTTTAACAATATTTCTTGCCTTTTAAATGTAGTGTGTGATATACTGTACATGTCAGATAAGCATTTTCCAACTCTTTACAGACATTTTTTACAACTGTAGTACAAGCAGGTTAAGGGAGGGTCACACAGTGACTTAGAGGAGAGACATGAACTGACAGTTTTATGGCTCAAAGCTTAATGCTTTAGCCACTCAAACTGCACAGCCACAACTGACCTTTTCTTTCTGGTATCCACAAAAATGTTAATTCATTTTAGTGGACGTGGTAGTTTTGATAATGAGAAATCAAGCAACATTTTCATTATGCAGTGCCTTGTATCTAACAAATAAAAGTTTCATAAAGACTGTACATCAAAGGAGGTATGGATATGAGAAATTAGAGAAAATTGTGTCAACAATTGAATGTAGTTGGGAGAAGATCATACTAAATTGGATTGCAAGGACAGATGGGCATACTCTGACAAATGTCAAGACATAACACCAGTACAGCACAAAGCATGGACTTTTAGAGCAAACATTTCTAGTCTAACATTTTTTGCCTTACAGTAAGTTAAGCAGCTTAAACATAAATATTGCATTTTATGCTATTAAATTTTGAGGTTTTATTGTCTACACTCTCTTGTTTACTCTAACAGTGGTAGGAAGTCCGTGCAATCAGACGGCAACTTGCCAAATTACAGGATCTGATCACAGTATTTCTAACAGGTGAAGTATTTTATACCAGCTAGCGTCTTTTTGGAGTTTTGGATAAAATTAAATAATAGATAATCAGGTCATTGCAATTTATTTTTTCCATCTATAGTGGATAAGGGAAATTATATTAAAGATATTTCCTACATGATGGAATGGAGTTTAGCTTTAATGGAGGAATTCAAGTTCAGTGGTGCTGGGATTAATACTGGCCCAAACCTAGAGAACCCTAAAATAGAATAATAAGTTAAAAAAAAGAAATGATAGATCTCTCTTTACTCAAGCTTACATATCAGAGAGCAGGAAATGTGCAGTTACCACAAATAATTAGCATTCTTTTTTTTGTAAAATCTCAAGGAGACATATTTGATTTTGCCACAGTTGTTATAAGAATTTCTAAAATAAGCTTTATGTTAATTCCCAGTGACACTTCTGATTCCAACAGTTTTCGCTTTATTAGAAACGTATGGAAAGACATTTGGATTACACTTTTTTTGGCGGTAATTTTTGTGGCACTGGCTCAGTGATGCTCCATTATTCAGGTTGTTAGCAGCTCAATAAGTGCTTCTTAAATTGGCAAAAATAAGAGAAGCAGATATCATCCAAGTTTTCACATATGATGGCTAAATGGCAAACAGATAATGCTAGCAATTATGCAACAATTTGGAGCTTTTGGAAAAAGAATGAATTGAGTTACAAATCTCCAAAAGCTGTGCCACAAAGCAAAGCCTTGAGTACTGAACCCATATTTTTGATTTTCAAGGTGGAAAGTACTCACCTGCATACACGTACCCTATCAGTGACAGAATCTTTAATACGATTGGCCAGTATGGTCTTCTTTTATAAATGCCAGCGCCCATTGGATAGGTTTTGGTGTCTCCAAACAAGCACTAGTAGCTCTTTAGGCAATATTTAAGAGAAGAATATGGAGCACATATGTATTATAAATCCAGCATTCTGAGTTGCAGCTCTTGTGCCAGGTCACTCCCTCTATGACGTTTGCGTGTTCTCCTTGTGCCTTTGTGGCTTTTCCTCTTGGAACTCTGTGTTTATTTACCGATTGTAAACTAGTCCTATGTAAGTGGTTACATGAGGGAGCTGACACCCTATCTATAGGTAGTTCCTCCTTTACTCCCAATGTTGCCCAAATTGGCACCAGCCCTGTTGCAAAGCAGGTGCACCTGGAAACCACCTCTAGGCTCTAAAAAGGTAAGCAATATCACCTTTGCACAAGAGGGTGCATTGGTGCTAGTTGTTTATTCTCACTTCGCCACAGTTCCGGGAAGACATTTTTAGGACCACACCTAGCCCCTCCTACAATGCCCACAGAAGGCTCTACCCCTTCCGCCCTGGACACCATAAAAATGGGCAGTTCCAAGAAGGAGTTCATTCTGAATCTGAACCTCATCAGAGACAGAGCTCCTGGTGAAGTGACATTTTTGGCTGTTGAAGCCTCTTTGACCTGAATGCCCATGACTATTATTTCTCTTATTTGTTTGTTTATTTATTTATTTTGGCACCCCAACATTTAGTTGGCATCCCTGGTCTGTTTCATTCAGTCACTCTACATTATCCTGAGCTGAATTTAGTGGGTATAGAAATGTAGCTTTATGTTATGTTTAAATCATTAAAATGAACTAAGGGTTAATACAAAAGTTCACAAGTAACATCTACGTTTTTAAGCCAGATATTCTGATAATTCTTTTCTCTTTGTCATCACCAAAGTTATGGGCATGTCATCCCTTTCATTGTCAATGTCTCTTCTTATAGAAGCAAGTAATGGGATCATTTAGTCTGAGTAATTTGTCATGTTGATATAAAACTACATAGGCCATGTGCACAGTGAAATTTACCTCAATAACGTAGTCTTGCCCATTAAAATATGTTAGTGAAACCAATTTCCTTGAAAATGAAAACTTTGACAATTAGCAGAAACCCATTAGCAAGGACCTCTCTTCCTTCACTTCAACCATCTGTTAATACCTTTAATCCAATATTGTACAGAGGCATTTGAAGATATTTTATCCTTTATGAAAGTAAGAATTGCCGTATAAAGGACTCTAGTCCATCGCAGAACATACTCATGAGCATGCATACATATTTAATTATACTGGGCCTGTTTAGGATGGGCATTTCCTTAAACTGTTCAAGGAAAGTGAAATCCCAGAAGTAACCTACTAGAACACAAGAAAAGCATGCAGACTCTCCCCAGGTGCAGAGCCTTCAACACATTGATTTATGAGCCTACTTTTTCTATTCCAGGGTCACAGAGAACAATAGCTTATTTAGGAGCAGGACAGGATTGTAGTACATTACAGTATACACCCACAACGAGCTGTACTCCTAATACTAGAAAAATTACATGGTGCCAATTAGACTAAATGCATGTTTATTGGTTGTGGAAGAAACCTGGAATTCACTGTGAAATACCTACATGTATAAAAGCAGTATGTGCAAATTCTATGTGGAAAGTGACCAGGGTAGAGCATCCCCGAGGCTCTAAATTAACAAGCCAAATCCAGTTATCTTGAGGCTTTGAATCAAATTCCCATGTGTTACGTAAAGTATATTGTGAAGATCAGCTATGTGAAATGTGCTGTGCTGTATTTGGCATGAAAATCATGGTGGGTCACCTACCAGAATTTTTGCATATGTGTGCGGACTTCTCTAACATAAACATTAACTTATCTAACTGATAGTATCTGTCCTTCTTTTGCCAATGACAACAGAAACATGCAAGTTCACATATGTTTTGTGTCACAAAAAAAATCAATCAAACAAAGGAATGTTGATGCCTGGTCTGTCTCAATTGGCATCAGATCATTGTGATACCCTCTAACATCATCATCATTTGACAAAATAGAGTCATTTAGATATAAATACAACAAAATAAATTGAGAGCCTCGCAGTAACCTGCTGCTTAGGAAAATATTTTGGCTATGAACTGGCTAAATTAAAATAGCAACATCTCAAGTTTAGAATCAAACAGCTCTGAAATGAAAGAGGACAAGCCACAATAACGAGGAAAGAAGACACAGACTACTCACATTGCACAACTCGAATTGCACACTGCACATCCTCTAGTAGCGACATCTAATGTGTGGTCAGGTTCTTTGCTGGTAAGGACAATAAATAATTACAAAAATGATTTTCTACATACATGCCTATAGTGTCACGCCAACCCAGACACAGACAGGCTGGAGACAGGTTTAGCCACAGTACACCCATTTTTTTACATAATACAGTGCCCAAATCACCAGTCCTGCAACACATCACACCATAATTCCTCCTTGCCGTCAGTCCTTCTGCTTCCACTCCTCCTCATGTTTTTCTCTTCCTCCAAACTCTGGCCAACTTATGGAGTGAGGCAGCTCCTTTTTATAGGGCACCTGGAAGGACTCCAGGTGCCCAACGAGCTTCTTCCGGCCACACCTCTGGGTGTGGCGGAAGCATGACCAAATAAGGCCCTGGACAGGTCCATGCGCCCCCTGGCAATGGCCACGGGTTCCAACAGGGTTGAGCTCCTATGCTTATAACTCGTGGCCCTACTAGAAACCAAGGGGGCTGCCCTCTATTGCCACGGAGGATAAACTGTCCCAATAATACTCTCTCCCCTAGCCACCCACCACACTGCATAGATAGATACATACTCTCCACACCTTTAAAGGAGCAAATGGTACCGAACTTGCTTTATATCCTAAAAGCTTCAAATGGAAGTGTAAACACACAATGGAATAAACAAGCAAGAATAAGAGGTCCTCATTTTAATAAAGACAATGACCTTCTGGCTCCTTCATTAAACTGGCCAGTTCAGGTTGCACATGCACACACACACCCAAGAGTACAGAGCACACTACAGGGCCAATGGGCCCAGTCTTTGGCCAGAAACACTCTTATAGTAACCAAATGAGGTAAAGTCGAGTGACATTTATTGTCATGTGTACATAATACAATGAAATTCTTACTTGCATAGCACAGACTGGTTAACTGATGCATGTAACAATGGCCCAATACTATAGAAGGAAGCTGGGTGCTGGTAATATTTTGTGCCAACTTTACTACCCCCTGCAATGATTTATGTGCTTCGGTTCAGCAGGTGTGATAGCAGGATGTAATGCAGTCAGGGAGGATTTATCGCCTCTAACAGTCATTCCAGAAAGTTTAAAGTTGCTCATCCTCTCAACAGCACCCTCTCTGATGTTGATGTCATTGTGGTCTGCACTCTGCTTTCTGAAGTCTATGACCAACATCTTGGTTTTGCTGACATTAAGAAATTGTTGTCCTGTCACCGCTGAGTCACCAGGTAAACCTCTTTTCTGTAAGCTGTCTCATCGTTGTTTGTGATCAGGTTTGTGATGGTGGTGTCATTCAGAAAACTGAATAATAACGGTTGGAGCTGTGTCTGGCCACACCTGACAAGAAGAAAATTTCATATACCACAAAAAGAAATATTTTTCTAGATATGTTTAAATGATAGAAAATTGGGCCGAGGGGGGATTGCTTAAGAAAACAAACTTAAAGGTTTTTGATATCAGGTTAAATTACCATTACTTATTTTGCACAACAATTGATGGGGCTGTGCCCAACTGACCTTTAATGTAAGAACACCACTGGAAATTTGCTATAAGCAGTATCTGCCTATCTATCTATTTTCTAAAGCATTCCCTCTGGTCATGGTTCCGGCACAAGGGGTACAAGGCAGAATCCAAGCCCAGACAACATGATGATGCTTTGCAAAATAAAAACTGTTAATTGACTGATTAAAGGAAATTTGGGTGGGAAGTGTGTAATGCCACATGCTACCCACTCTGCAACCCTGCAACAAATCATCCATTTAGTGACCTCCTGTGCAAAGCAGACTATTAAATGTATTTTTCACTTTTCAGATTGAATACCTAAAATAGAAAATATGGCAGATGAAAAGAACAAGTGTAATTAGCTGACACCTTTTTTCATTACCTCACCACTTGCTAGATATTTTGCTTAATGATTTTGAAACTCAGGAAATGTAAACTATGGCCAACATGAATGCCAATCCAGAGAGAGCACTTGGCTGTGTGGATTTTACCCATCAGGGTTAGGCTGCTTCACTCAGAAAAGCCAACAAGCTGTAAGAACATATGAATTTGTTTGACTGCGTAATTGGTAGTAATAAACCCTGCAGAACACTGCCGTAGATAATTATATTTAGCTAGAACTGAGCTGGATTCAAAGGAAATGCAGTCTTGTATGGCTCACATCCCGCGTAAAATGAAATCACAATAGAGCATCGTGCATTTATCCAATGTGTCAGCCACGTTAGGAAATTACAGCCAAATCAGCAGTAATAACCATTGAACAATTGACCTTCATTGTACATGTTTTGCATCAAACTCAAAAGCACACATTTGTCAGATCTCAGATAACTTCGAAAATGAACTTCTATAAGCCACGTGGATTAAATTGAAAACAGTGTGACAAATCCATAAGGAAGTCAATGCTGATTTTGGGTCTTGAGGCTTAAAATAGTATATAATATACTGTGCGGTGCCAGCCTTGTCTGGAAAGCATATACAACAGGACTTTGTTTCTGAAGCTGCAAGAACATCTGAATTTCTTTCAATGCGTAATTGGTGGCAATAAACCTTGTAGAACACTGCCATGGATGATTATATTTATGTTGTGAAATGTAATCCTTAGCCAAGATTTACAAAAACAAGACACTTGAAATGAAAATTGTTTTGGCTACGCTTGATAGCACTGCTGAAAAGCAGACGTTTTTATTCATATCAATGATTTGTCAGCAAATACTCAAAAAAAAAAGACATAACCAAGTAAGGCCAAGGTTTTATAATAACTAACCACACTGAAAACAGCCCAGATGAGACAATACCTGCTTCTGATAACTATACAGTTCTACTTCATGTTGATAATATTACACAAAGCTTATTATTATTGCATAATTATACAGGGAAACTTACAAGATATGCTAGAAGTGTTTACAAATGTTTATCACAATTGGAGCGTCCATTGTCATAAAAACCTCCTATTTTAAGATCAGTGGTGGGGGCTGTTTATTCTAGCAACATCAGGAACTACCTCCAGATGCAGAACCAGTCCATTGTAGGCCACATTCACTCCCTCAGAAAGGGGTAATTAAGAATCACCAATTAAACAAACTGGCACATCTCTGTGCTGTGGTAGTAAAAGTGGAATTCCTGGATGAAATCCCAGAAAGACACAGGATTTGAACCCAACCTTCTGGAGCTCTGAGCTAGCCAGGCTGCCTCATTATCCTGAAGACATTTTAGTTTTTGAATATGCATTTGCCATTAATGTTACACATTATCTTCATCAGGATATGGCCCTCATTATCATCATCATCATATCTTTATATATAATATGCTACCGTGGCTGTTCGTTTGTCTGTCCAGGATTTTAAATCAACTGTACCCTGCAAACCGTTTGACCTATTGACCTGAAATTTGGTTCACATATGCTATGTGACATCTACTATCCACTTTTGGGGTGATGATTGACCTGCAAAGTTATTCTTCTTTTTATTTTTATTTTATTTTATTGTAGAATCAACTCTCGGCAGCGGCCAGCAGGGCAGCGCATGCGTACAGGTGCCATTCTCATCCCTACCACCTTCGCCGTCTCTTCCCCTATCTCTTCATATCTTAAGTCATTCTTGAGGCAGATTGAAGACTTAAGTGCCAGCTTAAGTGAAAAATTAAGGAAAACATACTAAGTAATTGCAACACAAACACTGAATCAATTTTAATGCGAAAAGATGCCAACAAAAGAAGAGAAGAGCCGCTCAGGAAGCAGCAAGCGCATTAACCTCTGCAGCAAACGAATGCTAAAAGTACTGAGAAAGAGTATGAAAACTATGAATGCTCAAGTCAAGTGTATTAACTGCATGTTATCGTGCAGTGCGCCGTTACTGGTAAATATATAATTAACAAATACATTTAACAGCATGCAAGCACTGAAATACTAGAACAGAGACATCAAAAACTGAGACGTAGTCTGACATAATGTGACCACTGTGAGCTCAAGCTACACAACAGGCAACCTGTAAACCAAAGAGCAAGATGTTCCTCAATGGTGGAAATCAGAGCAAAGTCAAAACCAAAATAACATTCCTACTGCTAGCACCTACTTGAAAAGCTAACTACCACTAAGAGAAATTACAAACTTGCTTTATCTACCGATGGACAATGGAAGTTGAGTACGTTGTCCTATTCATATGTCACTTTCGATAACATAACAGCCTGGACCATCGCAGTAATGTGATTAATGAAAGTGGAAACTTTCTCAATACTTATTGAACTTAATAATAAACAACAGGAACAGATACATGGTGATTCAAAGCTCAAAACACTCCTAGATCAGACATATAACAATGTACAGTAGATTCAGAAAGTATTCGGACCCCTTCACTTTCTGCACACTTTTATTGTGTTTACATTTACTTTTAAATGGATAAGTTTGTAATTTTGCACATCAATCTACACTAAATAACATATAATGACAAAGTGAAAACATGTTTTCAGAAAGGTTTGCAAATTTACTATAAATCAAAAACTAAAATCTCATTCAAATACGTTAAGCATTCAGACACATTTTTGTGTGTGTGTTTGTATGTAACATCTTCATTAAGTAACCTTGAGAAGGTAACTTAACAATATTCAATTTCATTTTTGCTGAAACTGTATAACACATGTGTCCTGCGGTGGGTTGGCACCCTGCCCAGGATTGTTTCCTGCCTTGTGCCCTGTGTTGGCTGGGATTGGCTCCAGCAGACCCCCGTGACCCTGTGTTCGGATTCAGCGGGTTGGAAAATGGATGGATGTATAACACATACATGAGTGGAGGATGTCATGTAAGGCAATTACATGACTACTTGAATCTTTCATGTCCCAATGATATTTCAGTTCTTGCAGTTAGACATGGTACGGTGGGGCTGAGATGGAACAAGGTGCCTATGAGGAACAAACCTCCTCGTAGTCGGAAGCCTGATTAATGAGTTGAGCTGATGGAGTTCTCTTTTGACCTGATTGCCTAATGTGGTTCCTTGGGACACTCCATGACGTTGTTTAACCAAATTGTGCCCTTGGAACCCAAATAAGGATGCACTTTGCAGGGAGCACAACCTGTGTGAAGTGGACCTGCTTTACATTTGAAGAGTGTATTTTCCCATGTATGGTTAAGTATTGGGCTACTTCCTATTTAAATTTCGAAGTTTTCACCAATGTACATGTCTCAACATCACTGCCAAAATAAAATTATTTCCACTCCAGCTCTTTCGCTTCAGAGTTTTTGCTCTTTTGTGCCCTGTCATTTACAGAAATATACACATATTTGCAGCGCTCAGGTAGAAATGATACATAAACCAATCACAAAAGGGTCTTTTGCTCGAGTCTAACATCAAGCACTGCTTTTAGACCATAATTTCAAGGCTTCTCTGAGCTTCTACATGACTCCTCTTAAATGCAACATGAGTGTCTGATCTTTGATCTTTCACACAAATTACAGACAAAAAGATGATTGCTGCCATTCATTCCATAATCCCATCGCAGCTTTAAAGTACCACCAAAACCAAGAAAGGTTTTTTTTTACAGGTATAATAAAATGAAAGTTTTGTATCTATGTGGCAAACCCTTAATACAAGTATTCCAAAGTGCTACCTTTAAGACATGAAAGTTTTTTCAAGAACATTCTAAATGACATGCACTTTTAATTTCAAGATGATTGCAGGTTCCATTAAAATACTCAAACATGGTCACCTAAGGTGTTACACTACGTGACTTCAAGTCTAAGAGCATGACACATGGCTACTGTTGCTGGATCATGGTGCCTTGAATACATCAGATTATACAACTAAGAATTATAAGGGATGGTGGATTATGCTTGAAGGGCTTCTCAGTTGTTTGATAGTGCAGTAGGAAATGTAAAGTATTACAAGGTCATCACATTCTGCCAGCCAATCAACACAGAGCATAATAGAATAATAACTGATGTAAAGCACAAACATAAACAACACGAAGAACAACCAGGTAGTAGCTGCTACTACCATTGTTGTGTGTGCTTTCAATTTTAATGAAAAAAATATGTTACAAAATTTGGAGAAGATCACATATATGTGGTCATTAATAACAGGGCTGCATGAATTGTACTTCTAACTGAGCACTCATTGATTGTCAGTTCCCACATACACTGGACCCTATTCTACATCAATTTGGATTTTTGTTATGGCAAGTCACAGAACGCTTTGACCAAGTCACTGGGGATGTCACACTACACAAGAGGCAGTCATGTGCACAACTCACTAAGATCATGTAAATGAAGGGTGTGATTGAAAATTGATGGAAAATTTGGATAGTGCAGCAGGAGGTTAAGGTATCAGTGGTTAAACTAGAGACTCTATTTTTCTCATAGTGAATGACATTACTCAAGAATAATAGAAATCCATCTTTTCATTAATTTGCTGATTCTGCTTTATTCTATTCAGGGTTATAAAAAATCAAACCTTCATCAGCAACAAAGCAAGAATGAGCAGTCAGCGTAATACCAAAACATCAGAAGACACTCATACTTACACAAATGAGACCTCTGAATCAATGTAGCATGGTCAGTTTTGGCATTGTGTGATTGAGCTAGAATACCCAAATGAAACCAACGAGCATGGAAGAGAACATGCAAACTCCACACTGGTGATCAAGCTAAGAATTCACTAATTCTGTGAGGCAGCAGCATTGTGCCACTTAAAATGAAGTATTAAATTAAATTAAATTAAACTAAAGTCCAAATTAATTTTATTCCTTTCGTAAACATAATACCACCTACCGTTGTTTGCCTTAACAGAGAGTATTCTGTCATCCATCCATCCATTTTCCAACCCGCTGAATCCGAACACAGGGTCACAGGGGTCTGCTGGAGCCAATCCCAGCCAACACAGGGCACAAGGCAGGAACCAATCCCGGGCAGGGTGCCAACCCACTGCAGGACACACACAAACACACCCACACACTAGGGCCAATTTAGAATCACCAATCCACCTAACCTGCATGTCTTTGGACTGTGGGAGGAAACCGGAGCGCCCGGAGGAAACCCACGCAGACACGGGGAGAACATGCAAACTCCACGCAGGGAGGACCCAGGAAGCGAACCCAGGTCTCCTAACTGCGAGGCAGCAGCGCTACCACTGCGCCACCTTATGTGCCGCCTTATGTGATGTCATCTACTGTTAAATTCTGGTCCGTACTTGTACATTTTTTATTTTTATACTGTATTGAGGATTTGTTCTGTCCTGTGTATTGTATTGCATTGACCCCCTTTCTTTTGACACCCACTGCACGCCCAACCTACCTGGAAAGGGGTCTCTTTTTGAACTGCCTTTCCCATGGTTTCTTCCATTTTTTCCCTACAAGGGTTTTTTTGGGAGTTATTCCTTGTCTTCTTAGAGAGTCAAGGCTGGGGGACTATCAAGAGGCAGGGCCTGTTAAAGCCCATTGCGGCACTTCTTGTGTGATTTTGGGCTATACAAAAATAAATTGTATTGTATTGTATTGTAATGGATGTCTCATGGGTGTAACTCACTAGAGCGCTAGATATGAGCCATAAATCTTATGACTAAATGATCTGTGATCTGAAGTTCCCTGTGCTCACCATCTTAGGCCCCTAAAAATGTCTGGGCTCTGCTTGAAATCCCAATAAGGATCCAAGGTAGCTATTTTTGGATTTCTACTTTCTCCAGCAATGAACACCAGAGCTAGTCAACATTGACTGTTTCATGCTACCCAAGTTCAGGGTGAACTACAAAGTGTCTGATCTGAAATTAATAAAAATTATGTATCTTTAATTATACTGTTAGGAACAATGGTTTCCAGGTCTGACTTATGATATGTTCATTATTTTTGGAAAATAACCAGGCTATTAAAGCCAATAAAAATATAAAGTGCTGTAGTTAGTGGCTTTATAAATAACCAGTACATATGTTGCTGAAGATTTGTGATACTCATTGTACATTAAGTCACCAAATCCCATTTTTTCTCTACAAGAAACACACATAAAATATGTATGTAAACAATCTTGAAGATTGAAATCCTGATTTTCAGCTAGAAAGTCACACAGTATTTTGTGTCTTTATTGTGGGCAAACAGATGCTTTGAAAACCCTTAGTAATGGCATTTTGCCAACTTCACATCTGTCAGAAATTTGAAATGCATACAGCTTTTGTTGTTTTACCTGATGTAAAATAATTTCCTTGTTACTCCACTATAATACAAGCTCGACTCCTTATAAAACAAGTCTGGCAAATCAAGATTCCTAGAGCATGTTGCTATTACTGTTTTTGTTCAACATACCGCGCAGACAACTGTCAGCACAGCTTTTAAGATGACCTACAAATCTTTGGCGGATAATTACAGGTTGGGTATCCTCGCATTTTTTAGAGGCAACATCATGAAAAGGCTCTCAAGGAATACTTGTAAAAGAACAGAAGCAAAGGGAAGAGTGTAAAAAGAGGATTAAAACTCAATATCCTTCATCAGGAATTTGTCAGATGTTCTATATAATTATATAAACTAACAAAGCTGTTGGTAGAGGATGTTTTGAACATAGCATCAGTCTTATGTAACATACATTTGTATTAAGAGTGTGCTTCCGAAGAGTGACTGATTCCTTTCCTCTCTTCCATTACAATTTTCTGCTGTTTTTGTACGAGACTAACATGTGGCAGTGCACAGCTATCAGAGATTATACATTTCAATAGTTGGTGAGAGCAGCTCATCTGAATAAACTACAACTTGTTCCTGAATATACAGAAAAAATGAGGTTCATCCTGCACCAAGGGTTGAGTTTTTAGCAAAGATGTGGAAGATGCTTCACTACAAGATCAGGATCAGGCCACGTTGCAGAGATACAGGACAACTGGCAAAAGAAAAACTGTTAGATATATCAGATAGTATGAAGAATATTACCTTTAGATTTGTGTTTTACTTCTAATAGTAGAGGTTGCAATATGGAACTGCAGGATGAATGAATTAGGACCCTGCCCTCTGTTGGCAAGGGCATATGACACAGGGGCAGCCTTGAATGCTTGTTTCTTTAAGTGGGATCTAGCACCCAGGATACAGCAAGGTGACTTCAAGCTGGCCCAGAAATTAAACCCAAAGTGAAGCCTACATTGTCTGTTCTTTGGCACAGATAAAAAATAAAGATTAGGAAAGATGGGAGAATGGTTATCTGAAAGAATGGAAGAGTGGAAGCAAAAAAGAAGGAGAATTGAAATATGCATAAGAATTAGAACATTAGAACAATAAAGACAAGAACAGGCCATTCAGCCCAACAAAGCTTACCAGTCCTATCCACTTAATTCTTCTAAAAAAACATCAAGTTGAGTTTTGAAAGTTCCTAAAGTCTTACTGTCTACCATACTGCGTGGTAGCTTATTTCAAGTGTCTATGATTCTCTGTGTAAAAAGAACTTCCTAATGTTTGTGCAAAATTTACCCTTAACAAGTTTCCAACTGCATCCCTGTGTTCTTGATGAACTCATTTTAAAATAACAGTCTCGATCAACTGTACTAATTCCCTTCATAACCCTAAACACTTTAATCATGTCTCCTCTTAATCTTCTTTACTTAAACTGAAAAGGTTTAGCTCTTTTAATCTTTCCTTATAATTCATCCCCTGCAGCCATGGAATCAGCCTAGTTGCTCTTCTCTGGACTTTCTCTAATGCGGCACAATGTCCTTTTTGTATCCTGGAGACCAAAACTGCACACAGTACTCCAAATGAGGCCTCACCAGTGTGTTATAAAGCTTGAGCAGGACCTCCTTAGACTTGTACTCCACATATCGTGCTATATAACCTAACATTCTGTTTGCCTTCTTAATGGCTTCTGAACATTGTCTGGAAGTTGATAGTGTGGAGTTCACTATGATTCGTAAGTCCTTCTCGTAAGATTTATTCTCGATTTTCAGACCTCCCATTGTGTATTCAAACCTAACATTTTTACTTCCTATGTGTAATACTTTACATTTACTGACATTAAATTTCATCTGCCACAAATCTGCCCAAGCCTGTATGCTATCCAAGTACTTCTGTAATCATTTAATGGATTCCAGATTATCTGCCAATCCACCAATCTTGGTATCATCTGTAAACCAAAAGAGTTTGTTACTTACATTCCTATCCAAATCATTTATAATTATAATTAAAAAGAGCAGCAGCCATAGCACTGACCCCTGTGAAACACCACTCTTAACATCAGCCAATTCCTCACATCATCACCCTCACCTTCCTGTGTCTGAGCCAATTCTGCACCCATCTACAAACATCACCCTGAACTCCCAATTCTTTTAGTCTGATGTCCAACCTCTCATGTGGCACCTTATGAAATGCTTTCTAAAAGTCAAGATAAATAATATCATGTGCTCCACTTTGATCATTTCTCTTTTTTTGCTTCCTCATAGAATTTCAGAATGTTAGTAAAACATGACCTCTCTCTTCTGAACCCATGCTGACTGTTCAGAAAAACTTTTGTAATTACCATGTTCTGCTCAATGTTATCCTTAATAATTCCTTCCATAAATTTTCTTGTGATGCACACTTAGCTTACTGGCCTACAGTTGCTTCAGAGCTTCTAAGTTCAGGGAACACAAAGGGATCTTCAATTGAAAAGCTCAACTACATCTGAACACACTTGAAGATCTGTCCATGAGAGCATTTTCCAGAAGTGGTTTATTTAAAAAACTTTTAGTCAAAATACTTCAGTTTGGGACATTGACAGCATATGACTGGATACTTGACATAAGAATTATGAGACACAAGAGGTTGAAATGTTTTTCATGGACATTCTGATATTGTTTGCCATTGTTCAGACTGAGTGTGTATTCAAGCCCATTCTAACAATAATTGTGTTATGATCATTCTACCTTAAAATATTACATTAACATTTTACTTGGTCATCACTACAAACAATATTTTTGGGTGGATTATTCCTTTAAACTTAATTGCTGACATTGTAAAGGAGGGATTTATGCTGAAAATAATAGATCGAAAAACCTGCTTACTTTAGATATTTAAACAATGACAGATGTTTTATGTGTAAATGTGAAAGATTTTCCATGTGTTTTTATGAATTGAAAAAGGAGGGTTCTTCTTTAATTCAGGAATTTTGCATTCTTCTCTTTGCACTTACTGGTTTATAATGTCAGATGTGGAGTTTAACACGGATTGGTTGAAGGTCAATAACTGTCCTGCAATAACAACAGTGCTAAACCATAATATGTGCCCCTGCATATATTTCACATACTGGTTTCTATATTATTTGGGAATGATTTTATGTTATTAACTTATCAATAAAAAAAGGATTATCTTTCATATATTTCTCCTTTCAATCACCCTGCCCTAGATGCGTAAGATTTCTGCAGCTACAGGCAGCAGATGTTTTACTTATCAATGCTAAACTGCTGTATTTCAGTAAGATATGTACCAAAAATGCATTAGCATTTGAACAAGGTTTGTCTGTAAATTGCATTATACTTACTTCTGCCACAACTGTTGTTGATAGTGGTTAAAAATGAAGCACTTTTTTGTTTGTTCATTATCAACTTGTTGAGTTAATTGCCACTTTTACAATTTTCCCACAGTGCTTATACATAAGTTTACCTACAGCATTGATTATATTGTGAAAACTCCACATATTACCTTATACACAGCCATTAATTCCTTACTTGCTTGTTTGTAAAATATGTCCAGTCACTGACCACGACAGACTATTGAGGTGAGTCATTAGTGCAAGTTGATGCAACAAATCATGACTCATACAGTAAACTGTTTTTTTTCTATTTGATTTAGAGTGATGGATATTAAAAGCAGTGTCTTCATTATTTTTCATCATATCTTAAGGTCATTTAATATTAGAGCATTGTAAAATTATTACTTAATCTGTTGCCACTGAGGAATTCTCCCAATGATTTTTTGTGGATTTTCTCCACTTTTGCCCCTCATCCCAGATATGTGCAGCTTAAGTTAAATGTTTTCAGATTGGTCTGGTATGAGGGCTCTCAGTGTATGAGTGACCGTGCCCTGCAATGGACTAACATCATATCCATTGTTGTTTTCTGACTTGCATTTGTATTTTGCTGGTTATTATACACATTTGAGAAATGGATACATTCTCATGCATTTAACACAGGCTGTACATTTTTCATGAACAGTTCCAAGGTGGAAGAATGCATCCTAAGGATAGCAGCCTATCAGGAAATGTTGTCATAGGCTGCATAGACCTGCTATCATTGGTGTGTCTTCACAATTATTCCTTTTGGCACATTCAAATTTAGTTGAATTAATCACAAAGAAATACAGCTAAGATTGTATAATGTTCCTGTTGTGATGTTTGGGTTTTTGACATGTCTCAGTTTCATTCATATATTTTGTTTTTTGTATTTAAAATGTTTGTAAAATTTGACTCTTATAGTTTTCATACTGTAGGTTTGCACCACTAATTTATTTATTGTTTTCTAGCATAGACGCCTCCATTTTGAGGTGACAATAGTCATTTTATTGTTGGTTGTGGAAACTGGCCCAGACACAGACAGGCAGACACCGATGGTTCACCAACCAACACACATTTAATCATTATATACAATATTTACAGTGCACACACAAACCCAAAACTCCCCCAAAGTCCACATCTCACAAAGCCTCTCTTTCTCTGGTCCGCCTCCACTCCTCTCCTCCCGAGCTCCGTCTTGCTTCCTCCCGACTCAAGCCATCGAATGGAGGGAGGCGGCCCCTTTTATACACACCCAGATGTGTTCCAGATGCTTCCCGATTAGCCTCCGCCGGCACTCCCCAGTTTGGCGGAAGTACTGGCTGCGCACCCGGAAGCACTCCGGGTGTCCCTGGTTGTCTTCCCCCCAGCACTTCCGGGTGTGGTGGAAGTGCTGAGGACCAGGGCTCTGCAGGCATCGGGGTGCCCCCTCGCGGTGACCACGGGCCCCTATAGGGTTGAGCCTCCAAGCTCAGTTCCCGTGGTCTCCAAAGCCACCAGGGTGGTCGCCCTCTCATGGTCTGGAGGAGGCGTAATCCCTCCTCCAGTCCTTCCGTTTATCTTTATCTGCCTATTAAACTCATCAATTTATTTATTTTTACTAGCTTTAAGTTTTACTCCGTTGGCCATGCTCTCTTTCCCAGGGGTGGGGGTTGATTTGTTTTCAATCCTATTTTTTGCAAAAATTGACTATTTATATGGAATGATGACAATAAAATCAATAAAATTAAAAAAGAATCTACTACAAAGAGTTCATTAATAATTTTTAGAGGTATCATCTAATTGATCACCTTATGATTACATTTGAATTTCTCAGGATATGCTGCAGCACATTTCCATAAAAGCAATTATTTATGTATGTAAATAATGTATAATAATTTATGTAAATATTTTCTTTGTCAGAATAGGTTATTTTTTAATTATGCAATTTTTCTATGCTCAGAAAAAAATTATAATCTGCTGACATTTAATCAAATTGAGAAATATCATACTGTAAAAGCAAAAGAAAAATGGAAAAATAAAAATCAGCATTATGTTTTTGACTGTTTAGTAAAATTAATGCTTTTAACAATAAAATATGTAGAGTTTAACCCTGGAGAACTGTATGATGTCATGACTGCTCTTTGAAGGCTTCATCCCACTCCCACATACTCCCACAAAAATAACCTCAGTAACTGTCCATTCCCACTGAAATGGTACATTTTTTGTCCAGCTTCATCCTATATCCTAAAAGTATTATCCTAGCCCTGAACCAAAGGTGCCTGACTTCCTGCTACTTGCATGCTTGAACATTCAAACATCCTCCACAGCGACCCATTGCTTCACTGGGGTCTCCATCCCTCAAACCCTTCGAATATTGTCATTTCCTTACAACCCCTGATGCTTCATGGGATACCTTAATTGTCAAGCTTCATAAAGGACACATTTACAAGATTGTTAAGATTTAGATTTAGTAAATTGCTCTATTTATATTTATATTTTACGCACTAAGTTAAAAGCTTATTTTTTTGAGTTCAAATTGTTCACCCGCAGTACTGTATGCGGTTCAAAAATTAGAAATTTGACTCTTTCATCTTGTGATGGACGGCTGGGGATCCTGCCCAGCTGGGACGCCTGGCAGGACCGGGAGAGGGACAATACCTCCCCTGGACCATGAGAGGGTAGCTGCCCTGGTCTACATGGGGGCCACAGGATCAGAGCTTGGAAGCTCATCCCTATTGGTGCCCATGGCCACCACTAGTGGGCACCCGGACGATTATAGAGCCCTGGACGGCAGCACTTCCGCTACACCAGGAAGATCATCAGGAAGCACCTGGAGCACATCCAGGTAAAGTATAAAAGAGACCGCCTCACTCCATTTGGAGAGCCTGAGTCGTGAGGCAGAGGATGGAGCTTGTGACAGGAGGAGTGGAGGCAGCAGAAGAGAAAGAGAAAGAAAATAGTGGAAAAGGACTGAATTGACGGTGATTTGAGCACTGTATTGTCTATGCATTGTGTACTAAATAAGTAAAGCATGTGTGTTTGGGACATTTGGCATCCATATCTGTTTGTGTCCGGGTCTGAGCACAATCTTTAAATGTGATATTACTTTTGTAGCAGGGGCAAGAATAAATCAAACATTTTCTAGGGGTGTAGGGCATAGAAAAGACTGGGAATCACTGTTCTAGAGGTGGAAAAAACACATTTATTTAATTAAGCCAATGTGATTAAGCCTGGCATAGCGCACTTTAAATCTGTTACCAACAGCCCCATGGAGACAGGGAGAGTCCCAGAAATCCTGATTTCCACAAGACACATTCTTCATTTCTTGCTCAGTGTCGTAAAATTGCAGCTAGGATGAAACAGCCAATTCTGTGGTGTGAAGTCAAATGCCTTAACCACAGTCACACGTGTATGGTAACCACAATTTCACCTGAATTCACACAAACAGTTCATCTGGCAGTGGTACAGAAAATAAAACAGTGATATGTGACATCACAACCATGGTTTTAAATTCAGTTCCTTAACTGCTATAAAAGTTTATAAAACTCCACATCCAATGCAGTCCTTTACGGTATGTCAAGTTAACATTATGAGATAATCTCAAAACATATTTTAGATATCTTAAAAGTTCGGTTTACCTTTATAGACACCCAAAAAATTCACTGATGTTGGGAATTGTCAGTGGGACCAGGAGAAGAGAACATCAGAGAACACAAAGGCTTGACATTGTCCAGCATGACACTGATATGTTCATGAAACAACTGAAGGAAGCTCTCAGGGAACAGAATGCATGGAGACAACTTGCCCATAAAGTCTCTCAGAGTTGGCCCCAACTAAACATACATATAATAATAGTAAAAAATAGACATGTTTTCAGATATAGTAAAATGCATTTTAAATGTTAATATGGCTTGCCATTGTCCTCTTTTTACTGCAGTAAATCGGAACTCGGCTTGTGTTTAGTTTTAAGTTCAAGTTTACTGTCACATATACATAGAACAACAGAATTGTTACTTGTGTGACTTTTACAGACAATTGACAGTAGAATAATACTTACAACAGACAAGAAATAGAGAATGAATGCAATATATACACAGCCATATATATAAAATGCTAAGGGTTGTCCAACTGTAACACAATAACTTGCGAACCACTGAGCCTTGATCCTTGATGTTGATCTTAATTGAGTGTTTATGACATGATATGCACTTCATGATAGAGATGCGGGGTACCACAGCCATAAAATAGGGCCTCGCGTCCTTCTCGTGGCAAGCAGCAGCCATGGCTGATGCGAAAAGAAATAGTGGCAACATCTACTGAGAGTGAAGCTCATTGCACAGGCCAATCAGACGCATGTCAACTGCAGGATACAAAACGTAGGCATGACAAACATTGGCAGCTGCTTGTGCAGAATGACATCTGGGAATTTCATGATTGTAAGAAAGAACAAAAGCGCGTGAACTACCTTTCTTTGAGGACCAGAGGTACACAGGTTTTCTAGTACAATGTAGATTGTATTGAAAGATAATAAAGTAGATGAAACCAGCAGTGACAAAATGACGTAGTTTCCATGGGCAACCAGGGCCTCACACTGTTTTATAGCTTTTGCAGCCATTGTGTTTGGATGCCTAATTACATAATGGGTGAAGTTAAAGGAGTAAAGGGGTGTGTGGGGGAAACATGCTAGTGTAGCAAGTAAAATGTCTTGTTGTTTAAACACAATATGCGGTATGCTGTAGGAGCACTCCCATTGTTTAAATGATACAGCCTTGCCACTGTGTTAAGGTCAAATTGTAAAATGTATTCAAAACTCTCAATGTTATAATTTAATGTGGCTGTACCATGGCATCAGTACTAGATAGATAGATAGATAGATAGATAGATAGATAGATAGATAGATAGATAGATAGATAGATAGATAGATAGATAGATAGATAGATAGATAGATAGATAGATAGATAGATAGATAGATAGATAGATAGATAGATAGATAGATAGATAGATAGATAGATAGATAGATAGATAGATAGATAGATACTTTATTAATCCCAATGGGAAATTCACAACAATGACATGTCCAAACTCTCTGGGCAAATAGTAGGGACGTAAACTTACGGCCAACAGTTCGATATCCCTGCAGCAAGTGGAGATTTTGACGTTAACATGTCCAGAGTGACACCACCGTGTATTAACATAGAGAGCGAGTCCTCCTCCTTTGTGCTTACCACAGGTACTTGCATCTCTGTCCGCTCTAACTGTGCTAAACCCGGGTAGCTCCACGTTGGCATCTGGGATGGTGTTATTTAGCCACGTTTCGCAGAAACACAACAAACTGCATTCTCTGTAGGTCCTTACATTTTTCACCAGCGCAGCCAGTTCGTCGATCTTATTTGAGATTGAGTTTACATTCCCCAGAATCACAGAAGGCACCGAAGGCTTGAAACGCCACTTTCTCGCAAGCCGCTTCTTTTTTAGCTTAGTGCCGGCTCTGCTGCCACGATATCGCCTTCTTACCTCGTCGGGTAAATATGGAACCACACCGGCACTGGCATTTGTTCTCAGCGCCCGAAGTTGAGTACTTGAATAGGCGAGTCTCGGCGTGTTAAAATCCATGCCCACGTTGTAAAAGTAAGTGTGTCCAGGGAAGGAATCCACATAAAATAAAGTGGTAGGAGTGATCAATAAATAAAAATAGAAAAATAAAAGTAGAAAAGTACACATACATATACAGTCATACACGGAGCTGCTGAAAAGGCTGCCACTCACGGCGGCGCCGGATGCAATGAGTGCAATGAGTACTACACCAAGACATCACTCTCCATGGTAAAAGAATGATCTTATAGATCAGACTGATCCCTCTTGTGCACTTCAGACAAACAGCCAAATAACTGATATAGATGAGGGCAACCAAAATTATGTCTTACAAAAGCCAGGTAAAAAATTCAACTTAATAAAATGATAAGTGTCTGTCTGTCTGTGTATCTGTGTGCCCGTCTGGTTTGTATGTCTTTATCATTCCAGTAGATGGTGAATCATAAAATTTGTAGTAATAGAACACATTGCATTTGTCATTCCAACAGTTGGCACAACACAAACATTAACACTACTTTTGTGAATGACATACCAAATGCCATAGAGTAGAAACATTATGATTGCAACAGATGCACATCACAAACTTGCATTAATGCATTTTATTACTACAAATGTTTGTGATACAGTACACCATTTGTTGGAATGACAAATGCAATGCATTTTATTACTACATGCATTACAAAACACATTGCAAAAAATTGTGCTCTGCAATGTTAACACTAAGGTCTATGTTGATTACTTAGATTTCAACTCAGCTTGTATATTAATAATTTGGTTAATGTCCACAATCCAAAAGACTATATCAAAAACAAGCGGGGGATTAAAACATGACAAGGCTAAGAAATCACTGTCAGATATACAGTAAATGAAAACAGTACTAAAAGATGTCATAGGTCACACAATGCACTAGATTCAAAATTTCAAATTACCAAACTCAACGAAAGCCTGCCACAAATGGTAATGTTGAATGATGCTGCAGAATTACTTGAGCTGAATTTTTACCTTCTCTGCTTTTCCATCATGTGACTGTTTCATGTCAAGTGCTGTCTGGCATCACAGCAAGGGTCTACAGACAAGGACAAACACCATGAGAAAGTAGGGGTCATGAGCTGAGCCTAGGTCTCTGCTCGACACGTGGAAACAAACAGGAATGTTTCACATAATACAGCTCTGCAACCTTAACATACATCTGAACAATGCTGATCAGACCAGGATGTGGGAATGCTTATTTGTAGTACAAGTGTGTAAATCTGCATTCTTTAACAAGAATTTGTTAATCAGGAATTGCACAAAGAATCCAACCATAATTCAATACTAGGTATTTAAAAATGCAGCTGTATTTTTTTTTCAACTATTGCAATATCTGACAATCCTTCTATTTATTTCCCAAACCTGCTTATTCAAGTACAATGTGATGAGACTTAGAGCTGATCTGGTAGGTTTAGGTGCAAGAAAGGATGCAGCAATGGTCAGGGTGCCATTCCAATGAAGTGCTCACTTACTCAAGCAGGTGAAGTACTCAAACAGCTGACAGTTAACCTAACATGCATGTCTTTCCAATGTGGCTGGCAACTCCAGAGAAACCTCAGGCTGACAAACATAGAATACGCAAACTGTGCATAGGCAGTGATCAGTGTAGGACTAAACCCGGGATTCTAGAGCTGTGAGGTACCCAGGAAAACCACTCTGTCACACTGCTGCCTTATTGCTGACCACCTTTTTCAAGATGTACCGTGTTACCCCCAATGTTCACTTGGATTTCCTCCAAGTTCTCCAGTTTCCTCCTACATTCCGAAGACATGCGTGTTAGGTGATTTGGCTATGTTAAATTGGCCCTAGTGCGTGCTTGTGTGTAAATGTGTTTACCCTGCGATAGACTGGTGCCATGACCAGAGGTTGTTCCTGCTTTTAGCCCATTGCTTGCTTGCTGCCTTGTGACCCTGTTCAGGATTAGAGGATTTGAAGATGGATGGATTATGGTAGTACATCACCATCACGATACTCATGCCATGATAAAAATGCTTACCCTAAAGTACACATATTTTTAACATACTTTTTAAAAAGCTAAAATGTAGTGGTCCGTCTTTTATTCAACCAGCTACGACGGGCTCATGTCACTCCTCTCTTCAGGTCACTATAGCAGCAGCTCTGACATAAGTTTAAATCCTTGATGCTTGTCTACAGAGTAGCCAGTGTGTCAGCATCTTTGTATATGGGGACCCTAGTGAGGTGCAATGCTCCTTCTCACCCACTCAGGACAGCCAATGAACAGCGTCTGGCAGAGCCACCTCTGCATGGTATGAAATATTAGTCCAGACTCTTTTCATATAAAGCTCCTAGTTGGTGGAACAAGTTGGACATCTCCATCTGAACTGTCAACTACCTTTATTTGTATAAGAAGTGATTGAAAACCCTGCTATTCTATGAATATCTGTCAGATTGTTAATGAACGTTTTTTTCTCTGTGGACATCTGCCATATTGGTAAATTGATCATTTTTTGCTATGCTAGCTTTACAGCTCTTCACTTGTGGTGATCTACTTTTGTAGCATGTGTTGACTTCTTTTGTAAGTTGCTTTGGATAAATGCATCTGCTAATCAAACAAACGTAAATGTAAATTTAAAACCAAACATTATTTTTGGCCTTCTTTGGCCAAGGCATTATGCCCTGCAGTTATGAACAGAGGACCTACATAGATTAACTTATACCAAGTTGCATATAAATTCAGCTTCCCTGCTGACATACCAGGTTCTTCTTAAACATGCCTTTCAAAATCAAAAGACAAGTTCATAAATCACAGTTCATTTTCAAATACAATTTTCTATATCACTGAATACATTCAGAAATAAGTCACACAATGTGACATGCCATAACCAAACATCCATGCAAATTATCACCACACATTCTATCAAACACCTTTACATTTCTACATCTTTTGCTCATATTTCAGAAATTGTCAAACTTAATTGAATCATAAGAAATAAACTGAATTTAGAAGAACCCATTTTTGTTCAAGATCCATGATGCTTGCTTACTTCAAAAAAATATGGCTTATTATTGCTGTTATAAATTTGGTTGACACATTTTCCCAAACTGGCTTACAAGATCAGGATACATTCCAGTTACGTATATGTATATTTCTAATTGGAGACAGTATAAGGGATTTTCTCAGGGTTATATAGTAAGTGAGAAACAATGTGTTATATCTATGGACAATAATATTGTACCAATAAAAAGGAAGAAGACGGAGACAGGTTCAAGGTAATAAACTTTAACAGGTCCCTTTTTTAGATTACACGTTGCACAGTCTTATATTTTATGTCACTTCCTTTAAGCTCCCCAATACCCATAATTCCTTATCACTATGGAATCTCCAAAGGTCCAGACTACAATATACTACATATTCCTTCCCGCTTAAAATTGTAAACTCGACTAACATATAACAAACAACATCTGCTATTAAGAACAGGAAAATAAACATGAAACAGAACACATACTGTTATCAATGCAATTACATTCCAACAAAGGAAAGAGGATAAATGACCTCAACATCCTGCTAACATAAGGTATTATTTTGTGCCTTTATCTCCATATACATATAGTTAGTTTTCATAAGTTAAGACGGTCAGGAGGCTTCCTGCTTCTGAGAGGGTTACGTCGTACAGCTGAGGTATGTTCATCCCCTAAGGCAACCTCAGGTAACCTTGGCACGACAGCATCGGCAGGAATTGAAACAGGAGAATCAGGTGGTATTCCTGGCTGGCTTTGGATCAACTCACTAAAACTAGGTTCCTCAGACGTTTCTGTGCTACCGGCTTCTTCAACAGGTATAGAGGGTAACAGCTGTTCAACAGACACAGCATTCACTTTGGTCCAATCCAACTGTATTTTTTCTAGCCACGATCTGCCCATCAGAGCTGGATAATCACCTTTTACAATATATACAGGCAATTTGGTTCTTTGCCCATTTAGTTCAACCTGAACCTTTGTTTTACCCAACATAGGCACACTCTCCCCAGTGTATGTCTTTATTATGATCCTAGGCTGTTTCAGTGGAAGGTGATTTAATTTTTTCTTAAACAGTTTCTCTGATATTAGGGAGACTGCTGCTCCAGTATCCACCTCCATCTTCACAGGGTGCCCTTCCAGCATGGCAGTAATAGTATATGCTGCTGAGCCTCTTTTTTTATTCAGTGTTTTAATTAGTAGCTCAGCCTCAGAATCAGTCTCACTGTCAGTTTTATTTTCTTTCTGTACCACGTGCAAATTTTTCTTTTTATAAGACCAAGATGCCTTTTTATCTTTCCCTGTTTCCCCCTTGTCTGTGCCTTCCTTTCTCTTTGCTCTACATGCACGCTCCACGTGCCCTTTTTTTTTTTACAGCTACGGCATATGAGTTCTTTTGCCCAGCAATTCGCTGGATGGTGATCCATCTTTCCACATCTGTAACACTGTTTGGTGCCCCCTGTTTGTTTGTTTGAGTCTGCTTGCACTCTGTGTACTCTAGCAGCTGCCCCTAACTGCTGTGCTTCTTTAGCAGCCAGCTCCATAGACACGGCTATCTCAATCGCTTTCTGCAATGTGAGGTTGGCCTCAGTGAGTAACCGCTTCTGAAGGCCCTCACTTCTCAATCCGCACACTAGCCTGTCCCTTAAGGCGTCATCCAAATTAGCACCAAATTCACAATAGTCTGTAAGTTTCTTGAGTACCGCTACATATTGAGCAACAGACTCGCCTTCTTCCTGGTTCCGTTTGTGAAATCTAAATCTTTCAGCTATTAATAACGGCTTAGGCGAAAAATGTGAGTCCAGAATCTTTGCAATATCATCAAATGACTTGTCACCGGGTTTTCCTGGCCGTACCAAACTTTTCAGTAGACTAAATGTCTTTGCCCCGATAACGCTTTCACAAAAAACTCAAATCGCTCTGTATAATCGCCCCATTGCTCAACTGAATCATCGAATGGCCCGAAATGTCCCGTTATCATTGCCATTTTATCCCTTGTGCTTATCTTCAGTGAATGACTAAGAAACGTTACCACAGAAATAGAAAAAAAAAAACTTGCAGCTTTTCTCTTTCCTCTCCAGCGGAAAAAAAAACTTACTTTACACGTTGCGTAGCCATAGCGGTGCACTTTTAAATCCGTCGCATCCTCGTCGCCAGTGTTATATCTATGGACAATAATATTGTACCAATAAAAAGGAAGAAGACGGAGACAGGTTCAAGGTAATAAACTTTAACAGGTCCCTTTTTTAGATTACACGTTGCACAGTCTTATATTTTATGTCACTTCCTTTAAGCTCCCCAATACCCATAATTCCTTATCACTATGGAATCTCCAAAGGTCCAGACTACAATATACTACACAATGATTTAGCAGAAAATCTGGTGGTTTAAAGCCCAAGGCCTACTTATTATGTCAGTGTTCAGCCTGCTTAAATATGAAAACGATTCACACATATGACACACATGATTTTCGAATTTCAGAGTCTTGGCAAACTTGAGTTTGTTACTGCAAAATTAGGCTAGAGGCATCAAGTAACTGTGGATGCAAATACTGTGGATAAGACTATAACAAATTAAGTTGAACTTTACATCAAGCGGTGCCTAATATCTTTTCTTTATAGCTAAGTGAGGACTTTGCTATGAATTTTCCCCCATTTAGGCTTCATTCCTGCCTTATCTTAGCTGCTGCCAAGATTGGCTCTGTCCAGTCTCACATTATAATGAGATAACAGAGGGATGGGTTTGTAAAGTCAATTTTGAATGACTCGATATAATAACACATTAGCTTAGCAAGTGAGCTGTCCACTTGGTGAAAACTATGTGTTCTCAAGACCACCAACCAGAAAATCATGTCATAGCTTTGCTGAGCTTTTCATTTTTCGGAATATGCAGAGTATTACAAATGTTTGGAAACAATATGTAGAAAAAATACAACTGTATCTTAAAAGGAGTTTTTTCCTTCATTTTTCAAGACAATATTTTTTTTTTTTAATTTCATGATAGTACATTTAAGCAGAAAACGGGCTCTGAGGAAATTCCAGTATTTATGTTGGATGTATATCTGAAGGCAGAGTCTACTCACTTTGTCTCTGCATATCAGAATCCTAATAAATTCCGACAGGCTTACAATTAGCAGACAGGAGAAAAGAACCAAGTAACTCCAACTCGCAGTCATCACTTTACACAGTCCAAATGGCTTCAGAAAGCTCCAATGTGTGAAAAAGGTTTTGGCCACATTATATTCCAATGCAAAGTGATAAGAAAGCTTTAAAATTGCTTAAACAAGCAAAGCCCAGCCTATCATTAAACTTACTTTAGTCACTGAAAAGTTATACAGTGCAGGCCTGCAGCCCACCCAAGCGCATGCAAACATGCTGTTGAATGACAACACAAAGCACACACAAATACAAGATTGAACACATGCCTTTTCCATTACACAGTTTTACTTAAACTGATGCTGCTTTGCTTGCTTGATGTGGCTAAATAAGATGCGTAATTAACTGTTCATGGGAAAGACAGCAATGCTACCCATTAAGAATTAATCCCACATCTGTCTGATTTCAGATAAGAACACAGACCAAATCCAAAAAAATCCTGTTCTAAATATAAATATTTAGTGCTGAAAACACATTTCATTTATACTGTCTGCCTACGGCAGAGAAAACAGAGGTCAGCTTGCGCCCATATGGATTTGAGCAAAACCTGGTGTCACACATGCTTGGATTGCATAGTTCCCACAATATAGAAGGTAAAAAGGAAAATTAACAGAATTTTTATCAATCAAACACAAGTCACAAAATGAGCAAACAGCAATAAATCTCAAAATCCTGCAAACTGTCTGACGATTTCTTCCCAAATATAAACAGCTACATTTTATGTACTGGGCAAGGTTCTCAGGAAAACCAGTTGTGATACTGTCCTCTTTACTTTCTCACAACTTACACACACTGCTTTTCAACATTTTGCACTTGTTTCAGTGCCTGCTCAGTCTGGACGCATTGATAGTCTCAAATATGGACTGTGGAACCATGAGAGCCACACTGGCTCATAGCCCATCTGGGGCAATGTTTGCCCTATTGTGTTATACAATGGTATACTTTACATAATCCACAAAGCAGAACTGGTATGAACTGGCCAAGCATGCAATTAAGAATTTTATTATACTCTGCATACAGTATGTGACAATAAATCTGAACTGAATTAATCACTCAAAAATGTTTCACAAACCAAAACTTTAGATTTTGAAAGTGCCAATAACGTTAGCCAGTTCAAAATACCAATCAGTACTTAATGCTAAGCACTTTCTGCTGTGTGAACTGTACACTCATGACAAAAAGAGTATTAAGAAAACAAAAAATTAAGATTGATTATGCAATAGAGCTAAGTCAAGAGGCAACTAAATGAAGCAACACAAACCAATTACCTATGCTGAGATACCTTTCTTGAGAACATAATAGCAAGAAAGAGTATAACTGAGGATGAAGCATTTGAACAACTAAAAAGTAATTAGTAACTTGCACTTGACCTTGTTGGTAGACATAAAATACTCAAGTCCATAATGTGATGAAGCCATTATGCTTTTTTAGGCTTTGCTGCTGATACAGATTTGTGATTTGTATCAATTTTAAATCAATTTTACATTATTTTAATTCATCTTTACATCATTACCAAATTCTTGGCACTGTAAGTGGGGGATTCTACAGCAATCTTGGGTGTATCAGAACTCATACCCATCTACCAGAGCAGGCGCTTTCTGCAAGTCCATAGTCTCAAATCTCAGTGCTTTATTTGCTCTTTAGATTTTTCTAGGGATTGATTGATTTGATCTGACTTTCTACTTAGTGTCCAGTATTTTTTACTTAACGTTTATTAGTACAGACAATATCCACTTTTAATTCACTTTATAAATTACAGGGTTGCATAAACTAGGAACCAAACCTGGGGCCTAATGTATAAACGGTGTGTATGCACAAAAATGTTGCATATGCCCATTTCCACTTTCACATCACGATGTATAAAAACTAAACTTGGCATAAAGCCACGCACATTTTCACTCCAGGTCAAACCATAGCGTATGCAAGTTTTCGGCTCGGTTTTGCAGACTGGCGCCACCCAGCGTCAAAGCAGTGCTACTGTTTCTGTGTGGTTTCCCTTTATTTATTTGATTCACATCCCTGACGCGGCTTTATCAAATACACTGAAATTAACCGCATATCGCTTTTTAGTTTAAGGCATGTGATTGTAATCAACCTATATCAATATAATGATGCCTTTTTTCTTTTCTCTGTACCCTAATAAGCTTCCATATGACATTCAGATGGTGGGCTACAACTCGCCTTTTCATGGCGACATTGATATCTGGCCACTTCTTTATTATTTTGGGCACCGTGCGGCTTTCTGTCTTGAACTTTCGATCAGCTTCCTTTTGTTGGCTATACAACTGCTTAAACCAACAATTATAATATTTATAATTGATATTTATATTGATTTGCACATTCAAAGGGCGCAATTCTGGTAGGAGTCTGGGAGGGGTGGCGGAAATGTGCAAGAGCGTTATTTTTCACATTGACCAGGATTTATGTATTGAAACAACATGGAAGTTGACTCATGCACGGTTTTGTGCATCTGAATTTTTTTGCTCATACACACATTTCAACTTTTGTCCATTTGCCATGTTTTAGTGTAAATTCTAAGCACTGCATTATGCATGATGCCCCTGGAGAGGACGTAATTCAGCCATATGGTACATTTATGCACACTACTACATTTAATCACACTGGCCCAATCTAGAGTCATCAATGAACCTCAACCACATTGGGTTTGTATATCTGAATCACAACGGTTCATTTCATATTTGTCAAATCGAAAATTTTAGATTGTCACCGATAACCATGTATCACCATCAGCAACTACAACATGCCTCAGAATTTTATTTTGGAGCCAATTTTGTTTTCATTGCACAGTATGTGTTGCCACTCGGTCATCTCATTCTCCGAGATAATATATACAGTATTTCCATTCTCATTCTGATGATACCCAGTATATCTTTCTGTCAAATCTAATGATTTCAGTAGACTTTCTGTATTGCATAACTATATTGCTGACATAAAGAAATTGATGTCTTATCATTTCTTACAGCTAAATGCTGATAAAACATAGATTTTTGACTGTATTTGGCCTCCAATTTTAAGAGATTTTAAAGCATTTCAGAGATGTTAAACCATTTAGAGACCCAAAGATCATCAGATAAGGCTTCATTGACTGTTCCCAGATCTGGGTTTTTGATGTTAAGGCCCCTAGAATTGGGCACTAGCCTTCTTTAAGCCAAAAAGGGATACTGCACACAAAAATTATAATAATAATAATAATAATGCATTTTATTTATAGGGCACTTTACATTAGCAGTAAATGTCAAAGTGTAACATGAAAAGTTTAAACAAAGGTAAAGCAAGATAAAAACAGAGATAAAACAACAATAATTATAGCATTCTTGTTAATAAGCTTTCCTAAATAGAAAAGTCTTTAACTGTTTTTTAAAACAGCCCACAGTCTGCTTTGTTCTTAGGCTCTCTGGTAGGGCATTCCAGAGCTGTGAAGCAGCGGTGGCAAAGGCTCGGTCACCCATTGTATGAAGTTTGGTCGCGGGGGTGGGGGGGTGGGGTGTTGAAGGCAGTAGGTATTTGCAAAATGGAGGTTTCTTGCATTGGATTGTAGTATAAGGAGTTCCTTAAGATATTGTGGAGCATTTCCACGGATACACTGGTGAGTAAACAAACAGAGCTTGTATTCGATACGGAGATGGATAGGGAGCCAATGAAGTGACCGAAGGATTGGTGAAATGTGTTCATATTTCTGCACCCTCATCAGGGTCCTTGCAGCCCTATTTTGAATTTGTTGTAGCTTTTGAAGGCTCTTGTTGGGTATCCCGATGAGGAGTGCATTACAATAATCCAGTCTGGATGAGACAAAGGCATGAACCAGCATTTCAGCATCACAGAGGGAGAGGTAGGGACGGAGTTTGGCTGTGTTTCGGAGATGAAGGAATGCAATTTTACAAAGGTGATGGACATGTGTATCAAATGACAGATGGGAGTCTAACTTGACACCCAGATTTGTAACAGAAGGGGAGAGGGTAATGGTACAGTCAGAAAAGGAAATACAATTTACAAAGGAACGAAGTTAATGGGGGGTCTCAATCAAAAGAGCTTCAGTTTTGGTACTATTCGGCTTGAGGAAATTCTTGGACATCCAGGCCTCAATCTCATCCAAGCAAGAGGAAAGAGCTGATGGAGGTGTAAGAGAAGTCGAATCCAGTCTCACATAGAGCTGCATATCATCGGCATAGCAATGGAATGAAACTCCATGCTTGCAGAAGATGTGACCCAAGGGTAAAATATAGATATTAAAGAGGGTCGGCCCAAGGACTGGTCCTTGTGGGACCCCACAGGTGACAGTGTGGGTATGAGATTTAGCGTCCCCCAGGGCCACATTCTTAGCCCTATCTGTAAGTTAGGACTCAAACAACTCCAAAGCAATGCCAAAAAGTCCAACTGTATAGTGAAGATGATGAAGGAGAATATTATGATCTACCGTATCAAATGCAGCTGTGAGGTCCAGGAGGATAAGGAGTGATGGAGAGCCCTGGTCAGCAGCCATCAGGAGGTCATTGGTGACTCTGACCAGGGCTGTCTCTGTACTGTGAGAAGTTCAGAAACCAGATTGAAATTTTCAATCTCTAGGAAATTATAATTATTTTTAAATTATATTTTTTTATATGTTACTTACCCCCATATAGTTTAAAGTGATGGCCATGAAAAATGTTTAATCTCATGTTACCATGCACAACATAGATAAAAAGGTTACTGATATAACAAGGGTCTATGGTGTCCAATGCTGCACAACAACAATAAACATTATCAAAAAGTCCATGCAAAAACCTTAATTACAATTTACTTAACACATGTTTTTACCATAAATATTGTTAAATAAACTATGTGTGGAATAAGCTCTTCAGAACAAAATTGGAGCACGCTCAGATGGGCATGAGCATTTACACTAAAGACCTGCCTACCCACCACATTCATTCCTTTAGCTAAAAGATTAATACTGCAGTTTAGGAATGAAATTAAACATTAAACACAGAGCAAGAAACTAACCCTGAAAGTAAGCTGTGTGCATATTGATAATATAAAATACTGAAAAAACAAGTCCATTAGCCAATGAAAGTAAGGTCATGGAAGTGAGCTTTTCCAAAAATGACAAGCAAACCTTTTTCCAGTTTCTAACTGCTTGCCACCCTTACATCTGGGTGGTAAGGAAGGAAAAAACCAGTCAAGCTGTTTTCCTTTGCAATTCTAAAATATTGATATGGATCTTGTGCAAAGCTCTACACCCTCTCCTCTCTGGGTCAATTTATTTACAAGAATATTGCACGTCTAAATACTTGCAGCATATGGAAGAAATTATTAGTGTCAATAAAGACTGCTAAATAATTGTTTTATAGGTTACCCTGCCTTAAGATGATTCAACATATGCTGGATTTGGTTTAAGCTTGAGAAATGTTTATTAAACCCCATGGGTAACATATGACACTAAGCGGATCCCCATCTGTTTCAAAGGCACACAAAAATAAGCAGAATATTGTCTTTTTTATCCATCTACTTGGTTACCAGGTTGAGTGAAAATTTTTTACTAAATTAAAAGAAAAAAAAAAAGTCACAATCTTAAAGAAACATCGGAAATGCAGCAAAGTGTAACCAGGTGGCATGGCAGTTCTCTAGAATGTGATCAAACCTCCAGAAGGCTAAGCTTGAATTCTGGCCCAGTCACTGTCTATGTGCAGGTTACATGGTCTCTCTTTTTTCCATCCACATACTCACATACAACTGTAAACATTTCTGTTAGGTTAACTTGTGACAGGCTGTCTCACCATAGATGCTTTCTATTTTGTGTAATTAAACTTAAATACTCAGTCTTAACGTTTCTGAGGGCATCACTTACCTTTTGTTGTGATTGTCACAGTTCTTCTTTTACAGATGTAATAACTGCTATACCGATTCTTATCTATAAAAAATCCATTCATACACTAGGCTCAGTTCTCATTCATTTTTGAATTCATCACTGCCTGTATTGTCAGTATGTCAGTGCACCGTAGACTCAATGGTACTTCATTCGCTCCACTGCATGACTGGTAGTTTCCATTTTCCTCTGAGAATCAAACCATTACCACCTTTGTGACCTTTAAACTTTGTTCCCTGGGTGCAACCAAGCATGCTATCATCTGCCTTACAATCCAGCACAAAATATACCACATATCTAACATTTCACCATTTAAAAATACAATGCAGACTGTGTGGCACCATTCACCCCTGCCGTGCATGCAACAATACATTTGGTTAATTTGTCCTAACACAGAAAGCAGCTAAGAGGCATGTATTTACTCCAGGGGATCTAATCCTCAAAAATGCTTCTCTTGTCCATCAATCACAATCATCTTTTGAATGAAGGAGACTAGTTTAGGCATCTACAACATATTCCCTTTACCACCAAAGTGAATTTGCTTTATTTCAGAGTCAAAAGTGGAGACCAAGCTTAATTGAACCACATTCCTAACCTAATTGTGAAAATAAAAAGGTACATATAGCTGCCATTTTGAACCTTGTTCCATCTTGAATCCTAGAGCAAAATAACATTAATTTATTAGAGTCTGAAAAACAGAGATAATGTAACTGATATGTTAATTGGTCATTTTTTGCAATAATTAGCGAATGGTAATATGGATTAGCCATTACAGGAGGTTAGTGTTTTTCTTAATAACATTTAATGGGTAAATTTATAGAAAACAGAATTGATTCTACTTGGTTTACCTGGCAGGTTTAGATTCTTGACTCCTTTTTATTGATTTGTGACTCCTACTTCATTATCACTTCTATTGGGACCAGTATGGGAGTCATAGATTAACCTTTAAATCCAATATCTACTACTGTCTACCTGTCTAGATCAGATGTTGAAGGCTTTACAATGCTCTTAATACTTTATATGGACTACTCTGCTTGTATTTTAATGTTTATCCTGCATGAACTATCTACAGATTACATTAACATTAGAATACTCCTACCACAGTCAGTTGACTTACCTAGCCTTTTTTCACACCACTATCAAACTATCCTTGAAACTGTACTATGTATAAAGCTGCTTGCTCCATCATTCCAAAATAAACCAGTTTATCCCAACAATCCAGAATCTGTGTCTAGGTGACTATGCCACATAACCGTATTTAGCAGCTGCTCTTGACACAATAATAGGCAGATGCTCACTTAGCTTTTGAGATCCTTAACTCACCCTGTGGTGGGCTGGCACCCTGCCCGGGGTTTGTTTCCTGCCTTGCGCCCTGTGTTGGCTGGGATTGGCTCCAGCAGACCCCCGTGACTCTGTAGTTAGGGTATAGCGGGTTGGGTAATGGATAGATGGATGGATCCTTAACTCTAGAAGTCTCCACCTGGGTCTGTTGGTAAGGCCTCATATGTGTAGATGTTCAGATCCAGAGAGAAGACCCAGAAATCCTCTCTGTTTTTTTAAGTGCTGCCCATTCCTCAATGAGTTTTTTGTTCAATGTGATTATATTGTCACTACTGCACTGTAAAAATTAACTGAAGCTTTTCATCTCATTTCTTTAAATCTCAAATGCACCTTCTCAAAAAAGAAAAAAAGACAGCATATATAATAATATCTTTTGAAGATAATTCATTATACAATACTTAGTACTGAAATTTTACCTGACAAGAAAGTCCCATCTAAAAGGGATCTTCATATAGAATGAAACAGCAAATGAAAGAGAAAGATTCCACACAGGCTTAGCATGTTTATTTTACAGTTACTGTATATTAATGAGTTCTTGCCAAATTCTGAACTGATCATCATAAAGAAAATTTGATTTTTTCCAATCAGAGATAATACAGAATATCCTGTTCCCACTTATTTAGAAGTATACTATATGTAACACAACAGACTTTTCATTACCAACTGTAAATCCATTTGGTATTACTCCAGATACTACTGTTAGAGTGTTATGAGTGGTTTAAGGTCCAAGGCTATTGTGCTATTCTAAAAATAAACAATTGTTTATATTGTTATAACCCAGGGGCAGATGAGAAACGGAGAAATGCACTCTTGACAATGATGGTAGTGGGTAGTCCTTGAAAGGACTGTTGGTTATTTCACAGCCGAGATAGCTGTTGTCTTCCTCGGCTGCTCTTCACACCACCGGCTCCACCTCACATCACTCATGTGGGGTCAGTTATACCACATTTAGCCACACTTTTCCCAGCACCATGAGCTGATCCATGCCAGGATCCTTCCTGAGACACCAGGACAATGGACCTTAGCAGTGGAGTAGCATTTAGAGGTAAATGCCTGCCATGCTGCTCAGTGCTCCAGCTGGCAGTGTCTCTCATGACAGTTTGTGAACATCTGGGAAGCATTCCTCTATCAATTACACAAGTAGATGTTAAAAGATACTATGGAGATGTTATTTGGATTTTTGTGCAGACTAGCCAATATCACCAGCGGGAATAGATCATTTGTACCTGTTTGGGAGTTTCATGTTATTTTGTCAATCACTATTGCTATATACTCTACTTTGTAATTTCACAACATAGCTATCCTAGATTTCTATAGCTTCTTTTAACAATTTCTGTGTAAAATCTGTCATTTTTGTTACCAAGGCCTTTTAGTGTCATATTTGCTGTTTGAGTGTCTTATTCAAATATTGAACTGTTCAAAATGTCAAATTTAATATGGTATTGAAACCTCTTATCTCAACAAGAACCTTGTTGTAGTGTGTGCTGTTAAGAGGACTGTATATTCTGTATCATTTGACTGTCAATGAAAATTCTATACAACAATAAATTCAATTGAACTCGATATAAAATAATGATTGATTCGCTCATTCATTCATGGTAAGGTAGCGTTTTAGTGCAGCTGTCTTACAGGCCCTTTATTGTGAGTTTGGTTTGCATACCAAGTTCTTGCCGTGTGGAGTTTTCAGATTCTCCACATTTTTCATCCATATCCCTGTAAATATGCAAGTTAGTTGAACTCCTGATTTAAAATCGGCACTGTGTGGGGACATACAAGTGGACCTTGAGATGAACAGAAATGTTTCTTGCCTTGCACACAGTGCTACAAGGATGGGCTCCAGCACCCTATGACGATAAACTGGAAAAAAAATCAGGTTTGCAAATGTTATATTATGAATTATTCATTCATTCATGAGAGCCCCCAGATATCGGTTTGGGACATTCTGAAAGTGAATTGAATCCTTTCTGGTTTTGATGAAAAAAGACAAGATTTGGTTGAAACACAAGAGTTAGATTCTGCCTTTGCCATATTATCTTTATTTATCTACACAAAGTCAGGGTGGCTAAAAATGTGCAGACATTTTAACTACCAATAGTGAGACTGTTACATTTGGTGTTAATGTTCATAAAAATTCATGAAGAAGATATAAACAAATAATTCAGGATAAACATTCCGTTCTCTGTTAATGGCTAATGTGCTCTGACTTTTTCAAACAAAGTCTCACAGTCATAACCACATTATTCATGGCCAAATTAAGTGAAAGCTGAAGTACTTAAAGGTAACTGCAAGGCATTTGTTTCCATTATTAACATAATTAAGATGTCTATTAGAATTTTAGGAACCAGGAATTGAGTCACTATGGAATCAAGAAAGATTGGAAAGGACTGCACAGCACATTGCATGTACATGGATAAAAAAAATAGAATAGTTTCTTCTGAACCAAGTGATTTCTAAGACATGCAGAGAAAGCAGTCCAGCAAAAGAACAAATGAGGACAAAAACAAACAAGAAAAAAGAAAGAAAGAAACAGAAATAAAGATAAAGGCAGCCTTGTGTAGAATGGAGTTCCTTGTAACACACACACAAGCACATGCACACACACACCTTATTTTACAGAGACAAATTTTATACCAACACCTGTCTTTGTACTGTAAAAGGACGTTAAATTAAAGATAACTGAATGGTGCCTTTCTAAAGTGAATACCATTCCAAAGCACTTAATAACAATTGAACAATAGTGCAATTGACAAACAGACTTTACATTATGTGAAAGAAAGATGGTTAGAAGCCAATTATCTTTTGTGTTGTCTTGTTTTATTTACAGTATATCCATTTTCTGATTTTAAAATTAAAAAATAGCTTTAGTTGCAGCACAGGACTCGTGGATAGGCCTCGGCGGAACAGGACATAATCATGGCTGAAAAGGTTTTTAGTTATGTAGTAAATAAAATATATACAAGTTTTTCTATGTGAAGGAAATGTGAGCATTGAGTGAGGAAAAATATACAGGCTCATTCTGTCACATTTCTTTGCAACCAGCAGTCTCCAACTCACTTAATCCAAATCATGGTGGCTGGAAATGAGTTCTTGTCATAGCAGCAGAAAGAAATTCTGGAAAAGGAGTCTCAGTACCAGAACACAGTTACACACACCCACGCTGACTTACATGGAGTCAAATCTGAGTAGCATATAGAACCTAGAACATGGGAGAAAACCAGAAGTGCTCATGGGAAAAGTCATGCAAGCATGAAGAATGTGCAATCTGCATAGAGACCATGAGCAGAAATGGAATTTGATGCTAGATCCAGGAGACAGAAGCATTGACCATGGTGCCACCTTAAATTGTTTTTTAATGATATTAAATAAATGAATCCACTGCTTGATTAAACCAGTAATATTTCTCTTGGAAAGAAAAACCAGTACAGCATGGTAGGGAAAACTGGGGAAACAGTTAAACAGTTTGCACTGCTTTAGGGATTAAGGATATAACTGATTGACTGAGTAAATACATCATGCTTTTGGCCACATCTTCAATGCTGTCCTTGGTTTCTTCAAGTGTTTCAGGTCTTTCAACATCATAGCCTCTCTTCCAAGTGACCCAGTTGAGGTTGATTAGACCTCAGCTTATGACCAGATTGCAAATCTTCACACCCGTGAGTCTCCTCTCTTAAGCCACAACCATCTTGAGGCTTCCTCTGCTGTTTCAGTGGTGTTGCTAATGGCTCTTCTCTCTTTCGATGCTCAATGACCCAAGGGCTCTGGTTAAGGATCAGTCTGTGAAGGCCCTACTTCCTAACTTTACTGGAAGTCACCTTGTTCTACAACTGCCTTGTTTACTTTCACTGACAATTAACTTATACTTGGTGAGTTTTCTTTTGAAAGCTTTATCCATAGAACCTTCCAATGGGACAGTTAGCACCAGCGAAACAACTTCTTTGGTGGCTTCCAATTTCAGGATAATATCTGGCATTAAGGTAGTGATTGCAGTATGCTGGGGAAACTTCACATTTCAGGTGTCTCTCCAGGTCAACCATCAGCTGTCAGTCCTTTGCAAAGTCCAAGATTATTGCAGATCTCTTGCCTAGTGGTTTTGGCTACTCACCAGCACTAAATGAAGGTTAGAGTCTGTTTAGATGAACAAATTTGTTTGCTATACTTAAACTTCTTGCTGTTGGATTCTGTCATGACCTTCAAAACGTGATTGTGGTGTCACAGGTATCTTCCCTCTCCAAGTGAATCTGTGGTGGCCTCAATTTTTTTATTTGGCAGATTAAGAGATAGTTTCTTCTAAATCAGGAGTGGGCAAAGTCAATCCTGGATGACCGCAGTGGCTGCAGGTTTTTGTTCCAACCCAATTGCTTAATAAGAAGCACTTATTGCTCAAGTGACACTATTGCTTCACTTTAGTTGTCTCGCTCGTTAAGATTTTGCACCCTTATTGCTTATTTTAGTCTAAAACAGCTGTATTCTTGATTTTTAATTGCTCCTTATTAGCAATAAGATGCTAATGACAAAAGAAACCAGCATTTCTCCATTTAACTTGTTTTCATTTATACCTGTGTGTATTTATTGTGCACTGTTTGGTTTAATTAAATACTTGGAAGGAAAGTGAAGAGACGAAAGTGAAACACTGAAAATTACTCATCTATTTTAGACTTCAGATCATTTGGATGATATCCTTAGAAAGGAAAAAAATGTAGGATATGAGAATGGCCTGACATGGCAGCGTTAAAGCACTAACAAGCTATGAAACTGAATAATTGACAAGGATTGTTTTCTGATTAAGCAACTGGGTTTGAACAAAAACTTGTAGCCACTGTGGCCCTCCAGGAATGACTTTGCCCACCCTGTTCTAAATTGTAGTCTCTCTAATACCCTTAATTATCGTGTAGAAGTGAAACTGGACCACGAGGAGGGTCCTGCCTGGCTCCCTACCCCTGACACCACGCTTCCCCCTCCCCTCAGCCCACAACCTATGTTCCGGATTAATGCAAATATATCGTTCCTGCAAGTGAACTATGATTCTTAGCATGATGAGAGAAGTCGCAAAATCAACAGGAATGTTCAAGCAAATTCTAGAAAAAAGCCAGATCTAAATCTGTTAAGTAGTTTTCTCATTTGCTATCTAAGCGGATGTAAGATATGCCCCAAGGCTGGTGCGTGAGTGAGGAGGGCCCCGCCCCGCTGCGTCTCTCTCAGATTCGTGGAAATAAATCGAAACCGCAAGCAAACTATGATATACTTAGTGCAATGAGAGAGGTCGCAAAATCTACCGGAATGTTCAAGTAAATTATAGAAAAAAACCCAATCTAAATCTGTTAAGTAGTTCTTTCGTGAATAGCGGACAGACATACAGACAGGCAGACATTGGATTTTATATATATAGATATATAGTATATATATACAAACTGTGAATGTATTGCAGTTTTAAAATATTAGGTTGTTAGAATAGTTCACTTTCCATATTAAAATTAATTCACACCCATTTGAGGCAAAGCCTAATCCAGTACAGGATTGCTGGCATAAAAGCCTATCCCAGCAACAGCTGGAACAAGGCAGGAAACAGATCTGGATTGGGTACTAGTAGCACATTAATAATTAAAAATGCATTTTTTGTTAGAATGCTGTGACTGTGTGTTTTACTTAATTTGTACAAAATCCTTGTAAATTTTTCTTAACTTCATTAGCGATTTGTTGAACTTTTCTGTGATAAAGAGGTGTTCCTAAAATACTGTACTGTAGACAAAGACATTTCTCCATCTATTGTTTGGTCCACTGATCCGATTTGTGTCATGGTGAATGGAAAGCAAAGAACGTAAAACAGGAGTGAGAACCAGACTAAGCACCCACAGCCTCATTCAAAATGTAGTTTTTAGAGTGGCCAAGCAGACAGAAAAGTTGATCTGTGAAAAACTTGGCTAAATCTTCCAGCCAGCATTTGTAGACATTTGTAGACAATTGGATCAGTCTCTTCTTTTGATTTGTTAGGAGCTACGTCATGAATATTTCATGATTCTACACAATAGGCCGTATGGCAGGCTTTAATTTAAGTTAAGACGATCAAAAAAAGATGAGAAAAAAGCAGCTCCCACTGACATCCTACCCAGGATAAAAAATTACAAGATAACACAATTGTTAGCTAATGTCTGTCTGTTCTGTCAGTTTAAAGAATACAAGGTCACACTTTGAAAGCTCTCACTAAAGCCTCACGATTTAACAAGCTACTTTGCTTTAGTAAATGTTCCATCTCACAAAATTTACATTAAAAAGAGTTGAGCTAAAAAGTGAGAATTAAACCTTAATGAATTGATGTCATTGTTCAAAAACACTTTTTGAACTGTTACTCATATAAAACAGCAGTGTTGCAAGTACTGTTTTAAATGTGGATCACGTTTAAAGAAGTCATTGAAAGACAAACTCTTGAGCCTGCTGCTGCTGAATTATAACACCTGCTGATGTGACATTCATGTGTAGCAAAGGTAGGACTCTCATGTTCAACAGTCAGTGATGAGCTGCATAGAAGGACCTTCTTTAACAAAGCAATAATTTGTGATTTTATATGCTTTGCTGAGACAGTCGAATATTTACAAAAATGAATTCACATCAGAATCCTGGTAAATATATACAAATTTCCCACTTTGAAGTGCAACACTATTTAACATCTTCATACACCATTACAATAGTCAAGGATATTAAAAATTGAAATTGGTTGAAAATAAAGATAAACAAAATTTTCTGTCCAGCTAGAATATTTTATAAAAATTTGATAGTTTATTGTCCGTTCTTATCTGTTTCATATAATTGCCCTGTTCGGTATCTACATAAACTAAAAACATCCTCAGTATGTTTATTATTTTTGATTTAACAATTATTACTCCTTTTTAAAGATGTGTAATTGTAACTACAGTATGTCATTTTTACAAGTAAATTGAAATATTATATAAAAAAACTATATATAACATTAATTATATCGTGTGGCATTATTTTGGCAACGGCAGCCTTGAAAAAATGTATTTGAGATTAGTAGAGTAGGTTTATTGCATCATTTGTTGAAATTTTATTGCAATCTCTGCATATTTAAATCATAGATTTTATTAATCTAGATCTCCAATACTCAAAAAAATTAAATTATTGTGTGGAATTCTTCAATCAGGTCCACATTCTCCAAACACCAATGGGCTCCTGCCTCCTTTCTTTTCTGTACAATTACTGGAGTTGGATCTGCCAGCTATGAAACAAGACAAGATTTTTCAGATACTTAGGTAACAATACATCCATCCATCCATTCTCTTCCGCTTATCCGAGGTGGGGTTGCGGGGGTAGCAGCTTGAGCAGAGATGCCCAGACTTCCCTCTCCCTGGCCACTTCTTCTAGCTCTTACGGGAGAATCCCGAGGCGTTCCCAGGCCAGCCGGGAGACATAGTCCCTCCAGCGTCTCCTGGGTCCTAACTGTTGTTTGTGCGTATGCGCCGAACACCAGTTCGGAGTACCCACCCTTTTTGGAGTCCCTGGAGGGTGTGCTAGAGGGCATACCATCTGGGGACTCCCTCGTACTGCTGGGAGACTTCAATGCTCACGTGGGCAATGACAGTGAGACCTGGAAGGGCGTGATTGGGAGGAATGGCCCCCCTGATCTGAACCCGAGTGGTGTTTTGTTATTGGACTTCTGTTCTCGTCACGGATTGTCCATAACGAACACCATGTTCAAGCATAGGGGTGTAACAATACATTAATATTATAATGCTTCATTTTTTAATATGTTAAATATTGCTCTCTGGGAATTACCACCTTATTGTGTTGGAAAAGTCTGAGTACTCCTATGACCCTGAGAGTGATGTTGTCTGGAGCAGAAGCTCCTGGTAGAGCCTCCCAAGACAAATTGGTCCCAGGTACCAAGGGCCATACAAATAGCGATTCAAAGACCCAAATGAAGCAAACCCACGAATTTAATGAATCCATTATATAAAAAAAGAAAAATAATGCAATACTATACTATATTGATTTTCTCCACCTACATATTATCACACACGTGTTTATGGGGGGGCAGCTAAAGGGCTTGAGTGAGGGCAATTCCAAATCAGACTGGGATGTGGCAGAGTGCACTGATTCTTTTTCTCGCTTTCCTGCAGACCATTCATGGGAAATTCCGCCTAGCCCTGTTGACATCACTTCCAGTTCCAAACCTACGGATGAAGACTTTTCTGGTTCTGGCCCCTTGATGTCATGTCTGGGCCCGAGCCTATGGTTGAAGACCTGTGCGGTCCCGGCCTCTTTGACATTACTTCCTATACTGACCTTTAAAAGCCTCCACCTATTCCCTATTCCCTCAGTTCTGTTTTGTACTCTGGTTTGTGCACATCAGTGCTATCATTTGTTTTGCAATTCAGCAGCCAGGAAAACTGCCCCAAACCTTGCTATGGCTCTTGTGTGAGTTTGTGACAATATGAATACAGAAAAGAGGCCTAATTGAGTAACAGGGCAATAAAAAACTACTAATACTGTTGTATTTTAATCCATCTGAAATTTTAACATGATTAAATTTTAACATAATGTAAAAATTATGGCCACTGTTCTGAAATTACTGAGAAAAGAAATGTCTTCCATGGTAAATTTTCTATAAATATGAATTTGATTACTGTTTATGGAATACAGACTGCTGCCTGTCACTTTAGATTTTTCACAAGTAATGGGCCACATAACTGAACATGAGTAACGTGACTTCAGGTGTCGCATACAAATGATTTCACATATCATGTATTTATGGGTAATAAATGTTTTGATAATTCATTTTAAAAATGAGCACTCCACCAAAAAGATATAAATAAGAATGTCATTTTATATTAATGACATTTCTAATCTGAAACTACTAAAAAGAAACAATAAATGATTAGCATTCCTTGTAGTTACAGTCAAAATCCAAGTAACATCAAAAGATGTTATATAACAATTGCAAATTGTCATAATTATCAAAGTCAGATTTGATGTTGTCCCAGAAATATAAGTGTCAATTTATTTTTAAATCGTTATTAACTTTCCTCCATTCTGTTTCTCTTCACAGTATCTTGATGTGACACTTGATGCCACTGCTCTCCTGCATAAGGAAAAGTCATCTCAGATAAAGGAGTGTTGGAATCACCAGATGGAAAGATTCCTCATTAGACTGGACAGCCAGCACAGACTCCACTATAGAAAACCCGGGAACAGATAGGTGGACAGTTGGCTAAACTCTCCAGGACTGTGACTTTATTTTTGACTTTCTGTTGTACAATTTTAATCTTCTCTGTTGTCATCTGTCCATAGTTCATCCATTGATTAGTGGACAGATATTGATGGTTTCCATTTATGTTTAATCAGTTTCTATCTTGTTCTTTGTGTGTTTACCAAGTCTGTATTTATTTGTGTACTAATATTTATTAATTAGTAATAATCTATATTTGTATTACTGTGAATTTGTTTACAGTGCTCTGTGCCTGCGCTCAGTGAGGAGCACTATACAAAATTATGTTGTATTGATGATTAGATGACCTAAGGTAAGAATTGTCATGATCTGAATTTTGTTTAAAGCTTTATGCAGCCTCAAAAAATCAAGGGAGATATCCTTTGTATGGGTTTTGCTGATAAAGGAATTTAATGGTAAGATCTATTTTTTTTTGGACACTTTGAGGGTGTTGTTGTTTTTAGTATGGTCTGTGACATTTTGGTAGGTTTGCTGTGCAGGGCTGTACAGTATGTGACATAAGATTTAGGGTGTACTCACACTAGGCATGTTTGTTTTGTACCATGCCCAAGTGCGATTGTCCCCCCTCCCTACTCCCCCCACTGGCCTGCGTTTACACTACATTCCGGGCCAAGGCACACTTTCGTCATTACCATGTGACTTTGTGCAAAGCCGAAACAAGATCCAAAAAAGGTGTGACAGCATGCATGTCAAAATGATTTTAATTATTTGGTGGGTGTTTTGGAATTGTGCAGGGCAGGATAACGCTCTACCCTATTGCAGATTTATTGAGTGTGCAATGCAGTGTTTTGCTCTTAATCGTGCTGCACATCCGAGAAGATTTTTACGGAGACAAATGATGTTAAGGGAGGAATTTGCAGCTTTTCTTGCCAACTACAATTCATGTGCAAGATGTGTAAGATGACAATAAAAACCTGTTTTTAACTCAAAAGATACCAACTCAAATATCTGCAGGGATGCCTGGGAGATGGAGTTCAGATGGGTCACCCTGGAAAAGGAAATTATGGGTGGAGTGCAGCCTTCGTATGACCCAGTAGTGCTGTCACAGGTTAATGTCTCAGCCCTGAAAGCACTCCTAGTTTCTGTATAAAAGGGAGCCATCTTATTGCATCAGAGAGCCAGAGTTAGGAGGGAGTGGATGATGTTTGTGAAGGAGGATGGGAAGGAGATGGAAGCTGTTGGTTTGCTATTTGGCCCATTGTTTGGTTGATTAAAAAGCCTAAAAAGGTAATATTAATAATACATCATTATTTAATTTACCTGGAACCTGTCTGTCGGTGAGCTGTGTTTGGTGATGGGGTACTGAAGCACCCCTTGGTGGTCATAAGAGATAAAAGTCAGTGGAGGATGCCGTCAGTAGTAAGTACACCAAGAAGTAGGTAGAGGCAGATAAAAAGGCAGTAGGTGATCAAAGAGAAGACAAGACATGTGGATGTATTATGATTTATACCTATGTTGTTCTTGGAGAATGATTTTACTTATTTGGTGGTGTTTTTGGAGTTGTGTAGGGCAGGATAACGCTCTACACTATAGCAGATTTATTGAGTGTGCAGCACAGTGTTTTCCTGTTAATCGTGCTGCTCGTCCGAGAAGATTTTTACGGAGACAAATGATGTTAGGGGAGGAATTTGCAGCTTTTCTTGCCAACTACAATTTACATGCATGTGCAAGATGATAATAAAAACCTGTTTTTAACTCAAAACTTATTGAATGAAATGCGAATTGCACTATCTGACTCGTCGCATCATTGATGTCTTGTCTGTTTTCTGTGCTAAGGCACGTTTAGCGATCACAGTGTTCTCGAATGTTACTAAACTGTGCTTGGGCCCACCTCTTCAAAGTGGTCCAGGGCATGGTATGGTTGGCCCAGCATGAAACGATCACACTAGTCAAATGAACCAGACTTTGTGGGGTTACATGCAGACAAACGTGCACGGGCACAGAAGGAATTGCCAGTGGGAGTACACCCTTAATTACCGCAGCTTTACAAAAGTCAGCTGCATGCATTTCCCAGCCATCCTAGTTTGAGGATATTCAAAACAAAATCCTTAGTACGTATTATTATCATAAACAAAATTTCTAGTTACAAATCTTTTCTTGTTCCATGGCTTTGATTTATGCCTTGTGTTTTAGTTTACTCTTTGCAAAATAGTTTAGTTATTGACTGTCTTGCAATGTTTCCCTCTCTGTGCTTTCTCTCACATTGTGGCCTTAATTTATTTTCTTCCTGCCCTCCTGGTTATGACCTTGGCTTGTTATTACTATCATGATCTAGTTTCTGAGTCCATCTTTGCTTTAAACTACTGCAGCCCAGTGCAGTCAGCTCAAGCATAAATCAAACGAGTGGCGTTGATGGTGGAGATTTTTTCAAACTAAACAAGGGTGAGAAAGGCACAACAATCACATTGGCTGTGACAGTTTACTCTTCTCCCAAAAAAGAAGTATCTTAGTGATCTTTTTACAAGACAAATGTGCGCATAAGCAACAAACTTGTGAAATATTTACAGGAGGAGTCACTAGACACAACAGAGGACCCTTTTCTTTGGTTTAAGGAAAACAAAAATAGACAGAGCCTCCAAATATATTAAAAATATATGTCTTTTCGTCACCAGTGCTGCTTCTGAACAGAAGTTCAGTACGGCCAGGAGTATTGTCCCCCCAGAGAGATTGATATTAAAGCCAGACAAAGCAAATATGCTGGTCTTCCTGGTATGGACATTCTATCACGTGCCTTAGGAGTTAAAAATATCTGACTGAATTTCTGTTAAGCAGCTACAACCTGTAGCCTTTATTTATATACTTGTTACTTATGAGCTACCTTTTGTTGTTGTTCGTTGGGAGCATGCGCTGATTACAACGCATTTGCCGCACCCACCACACAGCAAACTACCCTTTGTAGTAAAGAATTTGTTTAAATCTCAATTTGCACAATTTTTTTTAATAAAGAACTACACCATTTGTTTCAAAAGAAAACGACACCTTATACTTCTGCATATTCTGTAGGCTACTGTTGGTACTGAAGTGATCGGCACTGTTTGTTTAAATCAAAATTGCACTGTTGTAAAATGCAAATGCCTTTAAATCACTGGCTTATGAAAACATTGACCTAATTCCACTTCCCAGTGACAGTACCAGTTTGATTGTCTACCATTCCTATTTTCTTCGATTAGTTATTCCAAAAAAAGGCTACAAGTGCAACCTTACCAAGTAGTACTGATAGGATCAACTGGTACATGACAGAAGTCGGACAATAAAATGCTCTGGTTAAGACTATACTATCACTTATGTGACTATGTCAGTGAGCTTGAACCATTGCCACAAGAGAAGTTATGCTCCTTGTGTACAAAAGTATTACTCTGAGCACTCTGGAAGTCATTATATAATGGATGGGCAGTGTTGGACACTGGAAAATTAGACAAGAGTCCACATTTACAACAGGTTGTAGCAAAGTATAGTTGCATGTTTTGCACGGTCCCAAACTACCTGTTGGAGTGGGCTGGTAACCTGAGGGTTCCATTTTAACAGAACACTTGGCATCTTCTTGCAGGAACACCTGGGAATGCTAGGAAGAGTTACAGAATGAAATCATAAGCGATCTCCAGGACATGTCTGGATTGATGATCCTGTCTGGGAATGGCTACAGACTTCTCCCTAAGATTCACAATTAATAATAATAATAATATTATACTTAATTTACTGTATATAGCACAGAGATATAAACAATGTCATATATAGATGTGTTACATGCACAACACACTAGTAAGACAAATTAAACATTTATAGTGATCTATCCATTTATTTCCTAATCTTATTTTTCTGGTATACAATTGAAGCAAGTTGGAAGCAATGCTTAGACAACCCTACAAGGGATGAACGGTCCATCATTAGGCATCATCATTCATACCAGACCAATTTAGTGACAATAACCAAAAGGAAAAAATCAGATGTGGAGACAATCTTAAAGTCACATATGAACAACTCACTGCCATTGGTTAAGGTCTCTAAAGCTAAAAGGCCAGAAGCAGGAAAAGCCATGCTTCCTTATAAAGGTATCGCATGTCTCAAACTACTTCAAGAGTCTGGTCTCATCTGCTGGAGTTACTGCATTAAGAACTCGGAGTATGCTATATAGTCACACCAGGTTTCCAGGGTTAAAGATAGCATTTTAGTATGTTAAAAGGAAAGCAATATCAACAATAAACTTCATAAGAAATATATTCCAATCATTTTGAAACAATTGAGCAATTGAGGTTCAAACGCTGAATAAAGTAAAACACACATTGTGTCACTGCACACAAGCTCTTGATCTTTCATCCTGACCTGTCTGCCAATTAGGAACTTGTTGGCTATAAGTATTGTCATGTGGCGTTGCGCCAAGTCAAACACGTTAGAAAATAATGGCTTTGTCCTTGGCGCTATGCCAATATGCAAAGTTTTCTACAGAAGCGATACAGTGGAGTTCAGAATTATATGGAATATTATAAAAATGAGCACAGATATCTCGTTTTGAATACAAATGAGCACAGATATCCTCTTTGGAATGCCACTGGGATTTTGTCTTTGGTCCATTTCATCATTCAAGTTGTTGCAACTGGGGCTGTTACTTTACAATTGAAAGTACTTGTGCTTCAATCAGTGTATATCATGTTTATGATTAGGGATGTAAGTAGCCACTTTAGGTTCATATACAGGCTTGATAGCGGCTAGGTAATTAGCATTGGTGCCTCATGGGTCCAATGCCTTGTGTTCAAATAAAGCACTCAGCTAATTTTTATATGGAATTTGCACATTCCCTCCAAGTTCTCCTCTGAGTACTCCAGCTGTCCTCCTCCATGCCAGAGATGTCTGTATCAGGTTAATTTCATCCATCCATCCATCCTTTTAACCTGCAGGGCCAGGTCTCGGGGCAGCTGGACCATATTTAAGTGAATTTATAATTGCAATTTGTCCTGTGCCAGTCTGAGTGGGACCTGTGATCAATCGACATGCTATTTATATTGGGCTCCTATATTGCATCTGATGCTGAAGAGCTCTTTCTTTGCCCGCAACCATGAACTTATATTATTTTAAGATCGTAATTTGAAAGTTGCTTTTGAAGAGTTAATGACCTAATAGCATGCAACAAGAAGATCTGAGAGTTAAACTGCTCTTGACATTTTTTTTGGCTTTTGAATTCAAATAATTATCTCAGCTCAGCATTTGTTTCTACACTGATGTCTTTGCCATTTATAGAATGTAAAATTATGCATGAAATTTTCAAATTATTTTTAAAGACAAAGGAAGTTTCAGAATGCTTTACAAATGTCCCTTCTTCTTTTAGTCTCCCATCTTATATTATTAAGTATCATCCATCGGGGCAGGATATTTAACTTAGCAGGATCTTACATTCACACTGGGCCCCATATTACAGTTGCCTCCTCCAGCTTTAAAAGTCAAGAATGGTCCATAGGGGTTTGTGTTGAGGGGGTAGAGAGCAAAAAGTATAATTATAGAAACAACAAAATCAGTGCTCCTTGTTCTGCCAACATGAGCAGTCTGGATTAAGATCACATTCTGCTTTTTCCTAGGCATCTTTACCTCTACTTCATCCATGTAGAACACAACAGGTATTAACCTTTACCGTAGAGAACTGATGAATACCCATTTTAATAGGCATGATATAAATAATGCCTTCTTTTCAAGCATAATAACCTATATTCTTGATACCTAATTTGAAATAATTTCAAGTCCAGGTGGCCAAACCAAAATGATACAAACATGGCCTTATAATTGGCAAGGCCAGATGTGCTTCTATGCATTGCCCATCAAAATTAAAAAATAAAACAAAACAAATGAACACTATCAAAAATTTCAATTGTTTGTCTGGTTTTCTCTGTTTTTGTGTCCTCTGGTAACATGATAGACTTTGTCAAAATGGTCAGCTAGGGTGTTTGGTTTTCTTTCTTTTCTAAAGTACTGTGACTAGGTCCCATATTTTTATTGTTTTAGTGTAGAGATACAGTACCCATCTTATTTTGCAATTTAGTTACCTTTCTGCTGTTTTTGTACTCTGAAACAGTATTCTGGATCTTATTAAACAATTACAAGCTTCTGTTATTTCTGCATATCCTCAGATTTTTATCATATCCTGTTTTTATTCCTGTGAATCTGTCATTCATACCTTCCACTCACTGCTCTCGTTCTCAGATTTTTACTTGCTCCACTGTAAGTCTACTTTCAAATGAGAAAACAGACAGACTTATACTGTAACTGGACTAATTTTTATGTTTTCTTCTTGATTTCACAAACATTTCAAGTACCTATTCCTCTGGTTAACCATCTTACTGGGCATCCATCATCACATCTTGTTTATTAACTGTTCCAAGTGATGGACCTACATTTTTGTGGCCCTGAAGCTTGAACTGTCATGGGGCCCAAGATCTGTGCAACCACTGTTATCTTCTTCAGTGGAGTTGTTCCACGACAGATCACCAGAATTATTTTTTTTTATTTTAACCACTACATCTCAGATTTTGCTCGTCTCACATGTCAGTCACAGGTGTTACTATTTATTATAATAGAATTATGTGTTTAGTGTATATTAAGCTTTTATAAGATTATTTGTGTAAATAAAAAGTTACCAAAATGTCCTTTACAGACCACAAGCATTGACATGTGCTTTCATTTTTTCAATTATGGCTAGCCTAAGATAAATAGTTTTAATAAAAATGTTGATTTCTGTCAAAAATTTTAAATTATCTATAACCAGTAACAGCACACTGCACGATAACGTGCAGTGAATACACTTGACTTGACCATACTCTGTTGACCCTTGACCTTCGTTGACCATATATGTGTGCCAAATTTCAGGCTACAGGTTATTTGATTTTCCACCTTGACCTTCATGGGTTGACCTTTGACCTTGGAGGTCAATCATTACCCAGAAAGCGGACAGTAGAGGTTACGTAGTATATGTGTACCAAATTTCAGTTCAATAGGTAAAAAGGTTTGCGAGCTACAGGTGATATAAAATCCTGGACAGACAAACAGACAGCCATGGTAGCGTATTATATAAGAAGATTATTTTATATTAAATATATTTAGAATCAAAGGTCCTTAATTTGAACATTTTTTCGTTTACAGCTAGCCTACATGATACCTTAACATTTCAATTTCTATTTTAACTACAATTTTACAATAAATTACACAATATTATTAATATTAAAAACCCTTCTCATACAGTAGTCACCCTTCCAGGATTAAGAGCCCAGAAACTTAAGCTTCATTAATTTCAAAGTAGGTCTGCCCCATCTTTTCTTCCTCTATTAAGAGTGAAATCCCATTTCTCTCTAGCCATCTAAGGTTCATTTAACACAAAACTGAAGATGGTGTGTGCCTCCTTTCACACTACAGTTGTATTAAATTGTTAATCGACTATTGTTAATTGACTACATCTGACAGGCAGCAGTGTGTAGTGATGTAGGACTTTAAACCTCTAGTATGCCAGTTCTAATTCCAATCTCTGATTTACTCTGGGACTCTGAGCAAGGTATTTATCCTGCCTCTGCTCCAACCATTTACCAAAAAAAACCAAAACTCGAGAAACATTTGATATGAATATATAGAAATTGGCCATCTGTTTATAAGTATCTGAACACTGAGATGCCTGGTTGTTGATTAGCTTTTTTGGTTGGTGACACATGTTCAGAATACCCATGATATTTGCATGAAAATCTAGTCAGGCTCACTGTTTTAGCCAGCACCCTCTACTATACTATGCTGAAACCCATTTAACTTTTTACTGTTGTTCATTTATTTGTTACTAAGAAGTTTAAGAAAATGTATAGATGGATTAATAATCTACCTGTCTTAACAAAAGAATACACACTCAAATGGTTTTGTAATAATGAAATTCATCAGATGTCTTAAGTGGGAATTAGTTACTTATTTGCTTCTTTTTAAGGCTTTGTACATTCTTGACAAATGCAACAAAGGCACTGATACCTCATATCCATTTCACTTCCAGAAGTTTAAAGACTTGAAGTCTGAGTGATTGCCAGTACCTCTTCTAAACAAAAGTCACTTTATTGCAACTCGGTCTTGCCAACATTTCATCACCAGTATTTAAGTTTAGATCATCCAGACTGAAATAAGCTAACATATAACGATCCAAACTGAAAATGTTATTTTTATTTTCTTGATTAATCTTACCGTGTTTATAGTCATTCTATAAAATTGTACATGTTAAACATGTTTTATTTAAAAGAACCAAAAACAATTTAGATGGCAATCTGTGAAATATATGCTTTACAGATTATTCTCTCTTCTTAATTTCACTCTTTGTTCCCATGTAGTAAATCTATGGACATGGGCATCTGCTTAAGAGTTCCCAGTGTTCCAAAAATACTGTAATTCCCAATCATCTTCCCTTAACAAATAATCTATTGACTGCTGGGCCTCATTTTTCAATATTTATCACCACTGACATATCTCACTTTGGAAGCCATATTTTATTAGCATTCTTCAGTTTTATGTGATGTTCAAAGCTGGTGGCCTCATTATTCCCCTGTGCTTTTGGGTTTGTATCCACTCAAAGCTGAATCCATCCATCCATTTTCCAACCCGCTGAATCCGAACACAGGGTCACGGGGGTCTGCTGGAGCCAATCCCAGCCAACACAGGGCACAAGGCAGTAAACAATCCCGGGCAGGGTGCCAACCCACCGCAGGACACACACAAACACACCCACACACCAAGCACACACTAGGGTCAATTTAGAATCGCCAATCCACCTAACCTGCATGTCTTTGGACTGTGGGAGGAAACCAGAGCGCCCGGAGGAAACCCACGCAGACATGGGGAGAACATGCAAACTCCACGCAGGGAGGACCAGGGAAGCGAACCCAGGTCTCCTAACTGCGTGGCAGCAGCGCTACCACTGCGCCACCGTGCTGCCTCAAAGCTGAATACTCTATGAAAAGTACTTTATTGCTTATATGGTTCTATTGATTTTGCAAATCTTGCTAAATAAATTTGACACTCTTCATAATTCTCTGAAAGTTCATCACTCTATAGGTACAACATAAGATTACCTTTTAAAAATGACAACAGTATAATTGTTGCTGAGCCCTGGTTTTGTCAACATTTTTTGTTTTTCCATACATATGTGGAATACACTACATGAGAGATGAGAAGAAAAACAAGCAATCAAAATAATGTGCAAAAAAGTCAAAACCAGCAGATCAAAAAAATATACCAGAAAACATCAAGCCCAAAACCCTTACTAAAACCAAAATTCGCTCACAAGTCTAAATCCCAAGAAAGATCAAAAAGCCAACTTATCAACATGGGAGTTTTTGTTTGTTATCTAAAATCTTGGATACCAAATAGAGAGCAATGTTATATCAAATACTTTCCAGATGATGACACAGCAACAATGAATGCTTATTGCCAACAAGAGATGTCGCAAAGACATGGCATCTACGGTAACTAAAACTGGCTATGAAAATGTTAATAAAATTAATGGTAGCATTTTATAATATAAGTTGTAATAAATTATGATAATGACAGAAATCTCAAATCATGAAAACAGGATTGCTTAATACAGTGTTTCTCAACCAGTGGGTTGTGAGATGCAGTTGTTTGTAACCGAAGTGGGACACTACCCCACTAGTGGGTGGCAGCAAGTCTCTGATGATCTTGCTCGAATTAACAACGTGGACCCAGCCTCAATCTGTCGATCTTGCTTGAATCACCAACGCGTCACAGAAAAACTAAAATGAGAAAAAGTGGGTCACCACATCTAGAAGGTTGAGAAACATTGGCTTAATATGTCATTTTCACAATAATATGGCAATCCTAGATTTGTAAAAGTCCTGCAGTTTGTTACAACACAACAGTGGCTTTACAAAAAAACCTGTCATGCTTTTTCAGCCAAAACATGAATGGAATCTACACAAACAAAACATTTATTTATTTTATTAACAGAAACCAAAATACTCAAAATCCAATATGATCCAAAAAGAACATTAAAAAAAGAAAAAAAAATGAGATCTGAATATCAAAAAAATTCATAATTTCTAAACTGAAAAAATGAATGTTATAAATTTCCAAATTGTAAAGAAAAAGGCAGACAACAAAAGAGGAGATATGGAACACAAAGGCCAATATCTAAAACATTAAAAAAAAAACAAACAAACAAACAAACAAACAAAACAAAAACTTAACCTAAAGGTTAAAAGACCACAAGAAATTTTCAAAGCTAATTTGGAGCAGAAGAACACAAAACAAAAGTTAAGGGTAATGTGCTTGAGCAGTAGCAGCAGGTGCTTAATACTAACACAAAGCCTAATCACAGTACCTGGCTTAAAATAATTAACAGAACAAAGGAACAAAGGCACAACTAACAACAGCAAAATTATTAACAGAAGTAAAATACAAAAAAAAAAAAAACTTCAGGGGTGCAACCCACAGGAGATCATAACAGAACCTTGTTATAGGGAACCCAAAGCTCTCAGACAATGGTTAATATACATTATTTTTTTTACAAGTGGAGCTGTTATGAATGTTTATCTTTCTTTTATGGGTTAAATACATTTTCCTTTTTTATTGGGATTTTAAGTCACACAGAATTTAGTTTTACTTACATTATCTACTTTTATTTTTTGGGACTTATTATTTTATTTTGTAGTCTTTTTTAAGTTACAGTGCCACCTTTCTTTTTAATGGGAGTTGCCATTTTGAGTGTTTGTTGCCATGACATAATAGCTTATTTTTAGGGGTATGCAATGATTTATGAACTGTAATCCTTGCTCTTTTCTGATACTTTTATGATACCTGTCACTAGTAAATTACATGCTGTCTTTGATGCAAAATTGTTTGTCTCTCTGGTGACAGCACCCACTTTAGTTGTGGTTAACGTTTCATCTCCTAGCCCACCCTGATCTCCAAGTGCTTGTCAAAATGCTTTCTCGGGCAGCATCAAAACCAGGAGCCAGGGATATATACATGTGATGCCTTAACCACTAGTTCACAAGACCACCTACAAGGTATAGCAGTTATCAAGCAATAACAATTGGAAGGTGAGATAATCCAACGAACTTACTCCCAGAGGATTCTACCAAAGACCATATTTTACCTGGTCAGTCCTGGAGTACTGCACAGTATCTTCACTTTTGCCCTTTGCTGCCACATAGTTGAACTCTGTTTATAGCAAGGCTGCCTTTTCCTTCTGACTTTTCTAAGAATCTTATGAGGCAGAAAATAACTTCAAAACACAAATCCATCATGTACTGACAGACATTTTTTAAACAGCCAAAAAAAGGTATTCTGAAATAATATTTTTCTTTGTTTATGCTGGAGTTTTACAAATATGTAAAGGAGAGAAGTGTCTGTCGTAACAAAACAGATAAAAAAAATGTCTTGCATATCTTGAAATGTTTAGTTGGGAATGTCATGGTCTTCACATTTTATTTACATTGTTTACTTTAAAAAAACTGAAAAAAATGTATACTCTTATGAAGATTTTTGTTGCAGTGCCAAATTTGCTCTTGGGAAGCTTTAAATTCAGATTAAAAATAAACAAACATTAAACTTTATTTAGGTACATTGGGTACAGATTCAAGAAATAAAGACTTTTTGCATTCATACATGCTGATTGCTATAGGGCCACAAATAAATAAACAAAATATATTTTAAAGATATAAAAATTACTGAATCAGATTAAATAAAATAAAAATACATTAAATTAGATGATTGGAAAAAATAATTACATTAAATAAAAATGAAACCAAAAACACAAGAATCAATGTGTAATTGCTGCAGGAAAAGTTTTAAGTAAACAAGCAATATTAGGACAAAATTAATTTTTGAATAGAATAAAAATAGAAAATAAAATTAATTCAGGCTTATTAGAAACAGATTAAGTAAACAAACACATTCCATGAAATCCTGACTTTTGTTTCAGATTCTGCTGGTTCAGGCATTTTGTAGAGACTATTGCAGAGCCATACGAAACACTGAAAAGAATACCAATATAACTTCTATGCAGGAAGACTATACCAAAGTATTTATAAAAGTTTAAAACCTGATTTCCATTTTATCTATTCTTTCTATTATTTCAAGGTCATGCTTATTGCCTTGAGTACACAGAATAAAATCCTAACTTTACATTCTTTTATAATATATAGAAGTCAAAAAAGAGTATATGCCATATACACAAGGAACAGCCATGAATTTGTCAGTACAAGTGACTACTGAATAGTCTTATGACTTCTGCATCAAAACACAAGTGGTGCAAGTGCTAATGGAGGAGAAAAGCGACTGTGCAGAATGGTTGTGGTCTTGCTTGCTGTTTTATGGCAGTGTATGAAAGTAACATCCTGACCAGAAGCAAACTGCCTCCACCACACTCTGTAATGCTTTTTGTTCCTAAGATGAAAAAGGTGCTCTATGAGGATTTAACATAGCCAGTAAGGACTCCACTTTGCACCTACAGAAGTTGATCGGCCTAGATGAAGACATCTGGGCTTTACTTGAACAGAACGTAACTGTGTTGGTAAGCCTTACTCTTGATAGCTGACAATGTAATGTGCAAACATTAGGAAATCAGTGATAGTAACTTATGAAATTTAAAGCTGTTGATCCTCTCAAATGCATGACCTCCAATAGAGATCAGAATGTGGTCTGTCTTCTGCTTGTTGAAGCCTTAAATGCATCGCTTGGTGTTGCTGACAATAAGGGAGAGATTACTATCCCAGAACCACTACGTTAGAAGGAAAACCACTTCTTTGCAAACATTCTTATCATTGATGGTGATGACGACTAATGGCACCTTTCTACTTTCTTACATTATTAGAATTATAAACTTTTTGAGAATGCCCTGTTACCGAGTTTTGCAAAGGAACATTCTAGTTTGGTATTCTTGACTCAGATTTAATTCCTGGTTAGACCAAAGTATGACCTCCCTGGATGGCACTGATGAGTACCCAGTCTTGACACAACATAACTGACATTCAAATGTGAAAATGTTGCACTTGTAACAGACTGATCAAATGGAAAAGCTTGTCTGGGACACAGTGACTATGTGACCAAAGAAGACTTAATACCAAAAGTCTGATGAAAGCCACTTGTATACTCCATGTATAACAGTTGCTCTGTAAGATAATTCTTTGGTAAAACAAAGAGACACTAGCACAGTATCAGCCATCTTCATTCGAACCAAATAATAGGATATACCTCTCTATAATTCATGCAAAGATTGTGTAATTCTCCCAAAGATTGTACATGGCACACATCAATAGCGCCAGACTTAATTTGTGATGAGATCTGAATTGTTAACAATTGTTACCATCAATCTCATGGCTTGTTAGATCATATGTTTTGGGAAATCTCTACACTCAGATCTTAGTGGGAAACAATCCTTATATTATTTCACTTGTGTCTGTCCATGCTCGATATAAACAACGGTTGCCACAACTACTATCTCCCTCCACAAAAATAGCGAGGAATCCATGTTCCTGGCAGAGTTTTAGTCTTAGGCTTATCTTCAGGTCTTCAATTTTCAATATTCTTCAACGTGACCAGTTATCGACTGTGGTATTTGACTGTTTATTTCGGTGCATACTTAGTTACTGACCGAAACTGCATTATGGCACTACCATTTTACACCTCCTTTTTTCCTTCACTTCAACGTAAGCCTCCCGATAAAATGAAAAGGCACATACAGCCTACCTGTAACCAACAGAAACGGTGTTGCCAGCCTACATACTCACACCAACACACAGAAGCAGAAATATCTACATCACTCCAGACCAACCAGAACAGCCGAGATGACAAACCACAGAGCAACATTATCAGTGAATGAAAAACTAATTACACCCACAACCTTTCTGAAAAACAGAGGCAAACTACCAGACAACAAGAAACATTACAACGGAAAAACTACAGGGATTCAGTTAAACACTGACAACTCAAAACAAGATAATCCCTTTATATTATGGCATAGGCAATTTCCCATTCGTTTAGCTTATTGTATGACTATCACCAAGTTACAACGACAAATGTTTAATAACGTCTGAGTTTATTTGCCAGGCCCTGTTTTTACCCATGGCTAATTAAACACTATATTTTCCAGAGTTACATGGAAACCCGGGTTAAACAAATATTTTCGCTGACAATAACATTTATACAACAAATTGCGTTTTCCGACAATTATTATAGACGTCTGTATACTACATTACTGATGGCCACACTTCACACACACTGACTTACATGTGCCCTGCATTTCCCTTCTTCTTCCCTTCCCTTCTTATCCAATTTGTTCTGTTAACCTGTTCATGTTACGCTTTGTATTGTAAATATTCCTGCTGTTGTAAGTGACTATAATAACATCCCATACTAATCATGTAACTATTCTAATACTGAGTCCTCTCATAAGTGACTAAGTATTAAAATAATCTCCTTTCTTACTGTACCGTGTGATGTTCTTCTCTCCCTCATCATCATTTCATTAACACTTTTATTCTTGTGAAATTTTCACAAGCACGATTTTCTAGTGTTTGTTAATTTATCAGAAAGTTTTGGACTCACAATTACTTCAGATTCTCTAATAGCATTATTATCAATATTATTGTAGCATTATTATTTATAGCATTATTCAGAATAACACCTCTTAGGACAAATTCTCCCTTTCATATGTAAGACTCTACTTTTAATTCATCATTTTGGCTTACTTAGTTGGAACAACCCTAAACCAAACCCAATATCTCTGGGAAAAGGATGTGCTGTTTCACTTAAAAACAGAAAACTTTCTCAATGAAAATGCTCCAAAATCTGCCATTAATTTCTCAATTTTGTTCTAAAATAAACACACTGGGATATACTTAAGCATTCTGATGTCTCAGTATATATGAGGGGCTATTATACAGTATATTGGATTCACTGATCACCAAGCTGAGAACTGTTGAAAGCAATATGAAATATAAATGTCCAGTATGTACAAGGTAGCACATGAGAAAGTAGCACTACACATAGTAAGGCCCTGGGCATGTTTTATTTTGCTAGTTCTGTTATCTATGTGAGTGCTATACAGAAAGCATATACTTTGCCTTCAATGAAACATCAAGTTTCGATGGTGGAGATGTATGTTTATGCACTCAGGCAGACATGTGAGGGAATCATGGAACAATATCTTGTTTGGAGTGCTCTTGCTAAATGCACATGTCAACAAGTAGTGAAAAAGTAGCATATTACTGGCTCTCTGCAAGGCACTGAAAACAAGAAACACTTCTGTCTGTATGTTGCAGATCTTGCAGAAGACGTTCTCATAAGTCACTGCACCAATTATCACAAAAGATGAGTGTGTCACAAAGGCCATATCAGCATGTACTCCATTAAGAGTAGTGGACGTACCTCATACCCTCTTACCTGCTCAGTGCAAGGAGTGCTTAAAGCATTTTTTTCCAATGACTTTTTAACTTTGTGATATATAAAAACAACCCAACAAATCTTTTTAAGATCCAGGTAGCACTGAAATGTTATTTGGATTGTCCTCAACTACATGTGAGCAAACAGGGATACACAAAGCTATTGTGTGTAAGAATCATTACCAACAAAGCTGCAATGGATTTTCTATTTTAAAGTGGTCTCATGATAAAATAAAAAAGGCCAACAAAGATGCATATTTAATCTTGTTCTGCTTTACCTTTTTTATTTGTATTTCTAATATTTCCTTTGTTTTCTTTGTAGTTATCTCAAAGTAAATCGCTGTATCTGTATTATTACGTCTGAGTTTGAGTAGAATGCCATCATAATGTTCTGGTTTTGAAAATAAAAAAAATATTCTAATAATAAAATAATTACTTCTATGAGCTAATGATATCTCACTTAATGAGGTTTCAACCAAACTAGTTTAGTGGTTATTTCATGAAAGTGGGAAATTATAATATGTTTGAATAAAATGGTGTAGGAGGCATATAGGATGACAGGCAGGAAGTTGGGAAGATCCCTTACCCAGGCAGGAGATCCCGAGAATACAGAAAGGCATCCCATCCAAGTCTGCCCTACGTGATGGATGGACATCCCAGCCAGGCGTGGCTCCAGTACCTTCCCAGAACAGAAGAGGGAAGGACAGGGAAAGACTGTCACAGAAGGTTATCTAATTCCTAAAGGCACAAGATGGCAGCAGCCCTCCATGACGGCTCCCATTCAGGAACCAGCAGGGAATGCTGGGAGATGTAGTCTGACAATACAGTCCTGTGGGGGACCATAGGTGCCGCAAAGGGGTGATGTAGGGAGATGAGCTTCCCAATTTATGGGACTTCCGTATGACCCAGAAGTACTTCCACTGGACAGTGGCCCTGGCATCGGACGTACTCCCGGGTCCTCAATAAAAGGGTCCTCATTCCTTTAGCTGGAGCTGGGAGGATGTGGAGCAACACTCGACTGGAGGAGGGCAGTGTGGTGGTGAAAGGACAGGTGACTGAGAGAATATTTGTATAGAGAGAAGGCCTGTGTTTGTGCTTTGTGCTTGTGCTACTTTGTGGAGGTACGTTTTGGATATTAAAACCTACATTATTTGAACCCGGGACTTGTGTTGGGGTTCACTGATGGCCCGGTTCCATTATAATGGTTAAATTATTAACAATTCCTTAATTTTCAAAGAAACAGTTAACATGCCACTAAACAGAGGACAGGACCTTACAAGGTCCAAAGAATAAAAAAAAAGGTAGTGACACTTATTATCATGGCATGGCAATTAATTCTTTGCATTCTTAAAGAGTACACTGGGAGTAGTTGCTCAAGAGATAGTGATGAGTTCTCAAGATCAGTAGCTGTGACCCCCTTCACTGTATTATTCTGGACAGACTTCTTGGGTGTTGCCTGGCCTTATGGGTATAAGAAAGTACCCTAGTTAATGTAAAAGTGATGCCTTGCTGAAGCTTAAGAGCTTTGTCTGGTGATTCATGTGCTTCGAGTCATAAAGTGAGTTGGGGCAAGGGCATTAATGGTTGGAGGAGGTGATGATGGAACTAAGAAAGAAAGAAAGAAAGAAAGAAAGAAAGAAAGAAAGAAAGAAAGAAAGAAAGAAAGAAAGAAAGAAAGAGTAGTGGTACTTACAGGAGGACCTGTTAACTCACATACTGTAACTGAAAGGGTGTTGGCTTGAGTTGGTATGCTTAGAGGCATTCAAGATTTGTTACTTTCTGCTTATTTACAGTGCTCCCTAGCATTTACAGTACTTTGGTTCGGTTCATAAATGCCCTCTAAATGTCTAACTAATCTATAAAGTTCCATCAATATATTTCCAAAGTTGCTTAATCTGATTTAGGGCTGCTGGGGTCTGTCAGCATCAGGTGGAGGGCAGGAATCTACCCAGGATGGAGCACCAATCTATTTTAGACCACACAGTACACCCAAGGGGCCAGTTTATAGTTGCCATTTAATCTGTCGTAACAGAAATAAGGTAGGGAATGCGGAATACTCAAAGGAAAACCCATGCAGATACCAGAGAATGTGCAAATGTGACAACATGCTGTGATATTACAAAATAAATTAAATGTCGTTTTCATTATCATTCTTGTGGTGGCATTTATTTAACTATATCTTATTTTTATATTAGGGTGGCGCAGTGGGTGGCGCTGCTGCCTCGCAGTAAGGAGACCTGGGTTAGCTTCCCGGGTCCTCCCTGCGTGGAGTTTGCATGTTCTCCTCATGTCTGCATGGGTTTCCTCCCACAATCCAAAGACATGCAGGTTAGGTGCATTGGCGATTCTAAATTGTCCTTGGTGTGTGGGTGTGCGTGTGTGTGTGCCCTGCGCTGGGCTGGCGACCTGCCCGGGGTTTGTTTCCTGCCTTGCGCCCTGTGTTGGCTGGGATTGGATCCAGCAGACCCCCGTGACCCCCCCATAGTTAGGATATAGCGGGTTGGATAATGGATGAATGGATTATTTTTATACTTTACATTTTCCTTTTCTTTACCGTATCTTGTAAAACACTTTGAGCTACATCATTTGCATGAAAATGTGCTATATAAATAAATGTTTTTGTTGTTGCTATAGTAGCTATGTTTTTCCACATCTTACTTAATACAATGATAATGTAGATAACTTCATGTAAAACAATTTACCATGAAAGGTTATAAACAAAGAAAAATGATTACTAAGAGCCAAAGCCCAGACTCTTTAAATGCATTAACCCTACTTAGGCACTAATCTTTTAACAGATCTCCTCGCCAGTTGACCATGAAAGGGCCCCCAAGGGAAAGCAGCATTCTTATAACTTAAAACCAATTAGTTGACTACATTTCTTAAAGGATATTGTCATGTTTTTTCAAGAAGATCGAAATGGTTCACATTGCAAGAAATGCTTTGCATGGTTACTTCCAATAGGCTAGAAACTGACTAGCCATAGTCAACAGTTTTTTGTTAGGTAACTGTCACTTAGACATATAATTTATTTGTCAGGATAGACAAAGGAAAACTCTAGATGCCTTGGGTCAAACGTTCATGTAGCAAGTGGGGAGGATTTAACTCCCTGTAGGTGCTGAGACAACTAAATATTTTCAGACTGTCCCTGTTGAGTAATTAATGAGTACATATAGTGATGTGCCTTGCTTGGAATTACTGAAGAACTTTTTCAAACTGCAACATTGGAAGCTCATTTTTGCCTTTCAGATTGATTACTTTGGTGAAGTGGTGCCCCTACCTTGACCCAAAAGTGTCTTTGCTGCACTTTTGCCTAAAAAAATTAATAATTATAATGGATTAGAACCCTTACTTATATTAGTCAAATTCCTATGTGAATCAGATGCCAAGATCATTTTATAATGATGCATTTGACATTTCAGTTAAACAAACAGACTTTTAAGTGAAATAGTTGTGTAACTAAAAGTTCCATTATCTACTGAAAACTTGTGCAGATTAAAATCTCATTTCATTTGCAGAACGTTGTATTCTGCTTGTTAACACAGAGTCATCAGCACATGAAAAAGCTGCTCAGGTAACTTAATTCTGCCACATGCCTACTGGCCAATGTACAAGATTCAGAATCAGTGCGGGATTTACGTATAAGCTACACAAGCTATAGCTTAGGGCCCCCACCTTCTTGGGGGCCCCCAAAACAAATTGTCCGAGTTAGCAATTGTCATATATACTTAAATATACTACAGCATTATTTGTCCCAATCAGGCCCGGCCTTAGGCATAGGCGAAATAGGCGACCGCCTAGGGCCCCGGCGTCCGGGGGGCCCCGGATCGACTCCTTGGTCTAATTTTCACGCATTTCACAGAGCTTCCAGGGGGGCTCTGCACCCCCTCAGGGGGCCCCTGGACCCCCCTTTCCCCTAGGGTCCCATAATACCTAAGACCGGGCCTGTTCAGAATAGATTAAGTTACCCCTTTAATCAATATAAGGTATCATGCTGTAGATGTTTTGCTGCTTGTTTACCATGATTATAGTGTTTTTGAAAGGTTATGTACTATATTGTTATTGTATTGTGACAGGGACTGGAATAAAGGGCAACGGGATTTTGCAGGTAAGTGCACTTTACCTCTCCTGCAGCTGGGAACCGTCCTGCTCCTGTTGTCAAGGCCACAGTCCAAACTACAAACCTGTGGTATCCCTGTGATGTGTTCTTACCCTAATCCTATTGTCATTATCCTTCCATTCTCTCTTTATGCTCCTCTTCTAAATCTCTCAATCAATCCCTCTTGAAACCTCTCGCATAAGATCATGCACTGGATGTCCTGTCCTCCATTTTATTCAACCACTAACACTGTATGAACTACACTGTGGAAAAATGCTGTAAAAATGTGTTCATCATACAGAGGAGTGTAAAAAACACAGGAATTAAAATAAAAGTGCTGTGTACTCTTCAGTGAATATGAACAAATTATTGATCATCTTGCGGAAAGAAGGCATCCTCCAGTCTGTCCGTCTACAAACACCTAATTAAAACCATAAAATGTTGAGCAAATATGGAACATCTTTGGCATTAACTGGGAAGAAGCCTGATGAAATTGTGCCTCAGGAAATTAGTTTATTCTAAATCTATCTGACCCATTTATAAAGTTATTTGGAGAAATTAACCTCCTGAAAGTGATTGGCTTTTGCAGGGGGCCAGCGGGAACCTTTCCACTCAGAATTACAAACCTACAAAACTGAACTCTCCTGCCTACGCTGAAACCAGCAAAAATTAGCAACTTTCCTGCTGAGTGGAAACAAACAACATCCTTTATTCCCAGAGGCTTCTATCGGTAAAGCTCTACTCTATCATGCAGTGAGTTCTATTACACAAATGTATATAAAATTGTAAGTAATAGAAAAGTATTGTGTTATATAAACTCTAGGAAACTGACATAATTATTAATTGCATTTTCTGACTGCATGAATATGAATCAAAAAGAAACTTTTAGCAATAATTATTATTAGGCTTTTATTATTAAAGTTGAATTTATACAGCAGATGTGAACTGCATTTCTTTTTATTTTTCAGCCTCTTCTCATACTTTAGGAGTGCTAAAAATTGACAACACATTAGGTTCCATATTATGTAAGCTGTGGGAAATATGTGGGTTGGGGGTGCTTTCCATAAATATAATAAAGACAACTGTGCACATACATAAATACACCAAAGAGGCATGAATGGAGTTAAAATGGTGCCTACAGTGCCCTCCATAGTGTCTGGGGAAAAAGACACATTTTTCATCTGCTCCACAGTATAAACTTTCAAATCAAACAATTAAGATGTGATTAAAGTGCACATTGAAGGCTTTAATTTAAGGGTATTTGCATACATTTTGGTCTCGGCATGAAGAAATGACACTTTTTACACATTTTCCCTCATTTCAGGGCACCATAATGTTTGGGACAATTGGCATCATAAGTGTTTGCAATTAATCAAGTGTGTTTAATTGCTCCACTAGTGCAGGCGTACGATACCTAGGCTTGCCTCTACCCTTTGGAGGCTGTAGTTGCCTTTATTCAACATTAGGACAAGATCTGTGCCAATGAAAGTCAAAGAAGACAGAATGAGGCTGAAACACAAGAATAAAACCATTATAGACATCAGTAAAACTTTAGAATTGCCTAAATCAACTGTCTGGAATATCATTAAGAAGAAAGAATGCTCTGGTGAGCTCAGTAATTGCAAAGGGACTTGTAGGCCAAGGAGGACTTTCACTGCTGCTGACAGAAGAATTCCCACTATGGTAAAGAAAAAGCCCTAAATGCCTGTCCGACAGATCAGAGGAGGCAGATGTGTATGAGTCAGAGACTACTCTTCACAGAAGACACCATGAACAGAAATAAAGAGGCCACACTGCAAGATGTACACCACTGGTTTGCCACAAAAATGTGATGGCCATATTACAATTTGTGAAAAAGAAATTAAAATAGGCTACAGAACTCAGGAAAAATGTCTTAATGGACAGAAAAGACAAAAATGAACCTGTATCAGAATGATGGCAAGAGAAAAGTGTGAAGTAGAAAAGGAACTGCTCAAGATCCCAAGCATAACCACCTCATCTGCTAAACATGACGGTGGAGGTGTACTGGCTTGGGCGAGTATGGCTGCCACAGATAGATACTGTCCCACTTATCTTCACTGAGGATGGAACTGCAGCGGCAGTCACACAATGAATTCTAAGGTTTACAGAAACATCTTATCTGCTCAGGTTCCAGTAAATGCCTCCAAAATCACTGGACAGTGCTTCATCCTACAACATGATAATGATCTAGGAAGATACTGATAAGGCCAAGCCAGTTCCCCAATTTAAATCCAATTGAGCATGCCTTCCATATACTGAAGGGAAAACTTGAGGAGACAATCCCCAAGCAGGAATTGAAGATGGCTGCATTAGAGACTTGGTGGATCATCACCATAGAAGATCTTCTGCAGATGGTGATGTCTATGAATTGCAGACTTCAAGCAGTCATCACATGCAAGGGATATGCAACAAAGAACTAAATATGACTGCTTGAGTAGACCTACCATTGCTATGTCCCAAATATTATGGTGCCCTGAAATGGGGGGACCATGTAGAAGGAGTGTTTCATTTCTACATGATGCTACAGAAATTTATGAAAATCTGAAATGTGCACTTTAGTCACACCTGAATAGTTTGATTTGTAATTTTAAACTGTGGAGCAGAGGGGTAAATCAAGGAAAAATGTGTCTTTGTCCCCAACATTATGGAGAGCACTGTATATGAAACACAAGTGCTCAAGAGAGGACTCAACTCAAGAGAGAACTCAAAGTATAAATAAGATACAATATTCTGAGAATAAATCAGAATAGTGTTGGAGGCACAGCTTTCAGGATTGGCACCCAAACCCCACAACAATCTGCCTACCAATATCAGAAAAGCTTCATTGATCTTAGTATTTAAATCAAGGCTGAAGACTCCTTACTTTAGCATCTCATATTTAAGTTAGTTCTTCTGTTAACATTGTTTCAAACTGTTCTCTTATATTTCATTTTAAATTAAATGTAGTAATTGTTTTTGATTTGCCATTACTAAAGTGGCGCTTAGCCTGAATTGGAGCAGATGCTTTGTCACATGTAATGGACCTATTTGTGCTATATAAGTGTAATGAATTATTATTATTATTTTTAGATGTTGTTTTTCAAATGAACTTCTTTTACCTATCTATATATATAAAACCCAACCACAGGGGATGCACAAACCAGTGTGTTTTTTCGTGTCGGTCCCAAGCCCGGATAAATGGGGAGAGTTACGTCAGGAAGGGCATCCGGTGTAAAATTTTGCCAAATCAATATGCGGACAACAATACAAATTTCCATACCGGATCGGTCGAGCCCCAGGTTAACAATGACCGCCACCAGTACTGTTAGCCAACAGGGTGCTGGTGGAAATTGGGCTACTGTTGGCCGAAGAAAGAGAAGAAGGGGGGGGAGACATGTCTGGAGGCAGGAGGAGAGGAGGAAAATAAAGAGAGTGGAACTGAGGGTAGGAACTTTGAATGTTGGAAGTATGACTGGTAAGGAGAGAGAGTTAGCAGATACTGTATGATGGAGAGAAGGAAGGTTGATATATTGTGCATGCAAGAGACTAAATGGAAGGGGAGTAAGACCAGGTGGATTCTAGGTGGATTCAAATTGTTCTATCATGGTATAGATGGGAGGAGAAATGGGGTAGGAGTTATTCTGAAGGAACAGTATGTCAGGAGTGTTTTGGAGGTGAAAAGAGTGTCAGACAGAGTAATGATTATGAAGCTGTAAATTGGAGGTGTGATGATGAATGTTGTTAGTGCATATGCACCGCAAGTTGGGTGTGCAATGGGTGAGTGATGAACAGTGTACCCTAGGGACAGAAAGTGGTGATTGGAGCGGATTTCAATGGGCATGTTGGTGAAGACAACAGTGGAGACGAGGAGGTGATGGGTAGGTATGGTGTCAAGGAGAGGAATGAAGAAAGTCAGAAGATAACTGGATTTTGCCAAAAGGATGGACATGGCTGTGGTGAATACGTATTTTAACAAGAGGGAGGAGCATAAGGTTACGCACAAGAGTGGAGGAAGATGCACACAGATAGATTAGATCCTATGCAGAACAGTTGATCTGAAGGAGATTGAAGACTGCAAAGTGGTGGCAGGGGAAAGTGTAGTTAAGCAGCATAGGATGGTGGTCTTTAGGATGATGCTGGAGATCAAGAAGAGGAAGAGAGTGAGGGCAGAGCCTAGGATCAAATGGTGGAAGTTCAAAAAGGAAGACTGCAAGGTTGAGTTTAGGAAGGAGGTGAGACAGGCACTGGGTGGCAGTGAAGAGTTATCAGACAGCTGGGAAACTGCAGCAGATGTAGTAAGGGTGACAACAAGAAGGGTGCTTGGCGTGACATCTGGAAAGAGGAAAGAGGAAAAGGAAACCTGGTGGTGGAATGAGGAAATACAGGAGAGTATACAGAGGAAGAGGATGGCAAAGAAGAAGTGGGATAGTCAGAGAGATGCAGAAAGTAGACAAGAGTACAAGGAGATAAGGCGCAAGGTGAAGAGAGAGGTGGCAAAGGCTAAAAAAAAGACGTATGATGAGTTGTATGAGAGGTTGGACACTAAGGAGGAAGAAAAGGACCTGTACCGACTGGCTAGACAGAGGGACCGAGCTGGGAAAGATGTGCAGCAGGTTAGGGTGATAAAGGATAAAGACAGAAACATACTCACAAGCGAGGAGAGTGTGTTGAGCAGATGGGAAGAGTACTTTGAGAGGCTGATGAATGAAGAGAACGAGAGAGAGAAGAGGTTGGATGATGTGGAGATAGTGAATCAGGAAGTGCAACAGATTAGCAAGGAGGAAGTAAGGACAGCTATGAAGAGGATGAAAAATGGAAACACCATTGGTCCAGATGACATACCTATAGAAGCATGGAGGTGTTTAGGAGAGATGGCAGTGTTGTTTTTAACCAGATTATTTAATGAAATCTTGGAAAGTGAGAGGATGCCTGAGGAGTGGAAAAGAAGTGTACTGGTGCTGATATTTAAGAATAAGGGGGATGTGCAGGACTGCAGTAACTACAGGGGAATAAAACTGATGAGCCACAGCATGAAGTTATGGGAAAGAGTAATGGAAGCTGGGTTAAGAAGTGAGGTGATGATTAGTGAGCAGCAGTATGGTTTCATGCCAAGAAAGAGCACCACAGATGCAATGGTTGCTCTGAGGATTTTGATGGAGAAGTTTAGAGAAGGCCAGAAGGAGTTGCATTGTGTCTTTGTGGACCTGGAGAAAACATATGACAGGGTACCTCGAGAGGAGCTGTGGTGTTGTATGAGGAAGTCAGGAGAGGCAGAGAAGTACGTAAGAGTTGTACAGGAAATGTATGAGGGAAGTGTGACAGTGGTGAGGTCTGCGGTAGGAGTGATGGATGCATTCAAGTTGGAGGTGGGATTACATCAGGGATCGGCTCTGAGCCCTTTCTTATTTGCAATGGTGATGGACAGGTTGACGGACGAGATTAGACAGGAGTCCCCATGGACTATGATGTTTGCTGATGGCATTGTGATCTGTAGTGATAGTAGGGAGCAGGTTGAGGAGACCCTGGAGAGGTGGAGATATGCTCTACAGAGGAGAGGAATGAAGGTCAGTAGGAACAAGACAGAATACATGTGTGTAAATGAGAGGGAGGTCAATGAAATGGTGAGGATGCAGGGAGTAGAGTTGGCGAAGGTGGATGAGTTTAAATACTTGGGATCAACAGTACAGAGTAATGGGGATTGTGGAAGAGAGGTGAAAAAGAGAGTGCAGGCAGGGTGTAATGGATGAAGAAAAGTGTCAGGAGTGATTTGTGACAGACGGGTATCAGCAAGAGTGAAAGGGAAGGTCTACAGGACGGTAGTGAGACCAGCTATGTTATATGGGTTGGAAACGGTGGCACTGACCAGAAAGCAGGAGACAGAGCTGGAGGTAGCAGAGCAAAAGATGCTAAGATTTGCATTGGGTGTGACGAGGATGCATAGGATTAGAAATGAGTACATTAGAGGGTCAGCTCAGGTTGGATGGTTGGGAGACAAAGTCAGAGAGGCGCGATTGCATTGGTTTGGACATGTGCAGAGGAGAGATGCTGAGTATATTGGGAGAAGGATGCTAAGGATAGAGCTGCCAGGGAAGAGGAAAAGAGGAAGGCCTAAGGAAGGTTTATGGGTGTGGTGAGAGAGGACATGCAGGTGATGGGTGTAACAGAGCAAGATGCAGAGGACAGAAAGATATGGAAGAAGATGATCCGCTGTGGCAACCCCTAATGGGAGCAGCTGAAAGAAAAAGAAGATATATTATATCTATATCTATATCTATATATATCTATATATATATATATATATATATATATATATATATATATATATATATATATATATATATATATATATATATGTGTGTGTGTGTCTGTGTGTCTGTGTGTATGTGTATGTATAGTATTGTATAATGCACTGCAATCATAAGTGGATGTCTGCTGTATTAGAGTGCACTGAACCTGAAGATGAAATTAAATTTTTAAAATCCTGTTGCCTGACCCTTGTCTATCAGGTGTAGTGAAATGCCCACTTGCCTACCACAATACTACAACAAATCTTTCTTTTACTCAAGTTCTCTACCCTCCTGCAAGTATTTTACTATTTACTAAACTATTTCCTTGAGAGATTATTATACTTTTTATCCCACTTTTCTCCCAAATCTAAAACTTCCAAAAATGCTTTTGATAATAAATCCCATTCTGGGATCACTTCTGGTCAACCCAGAATTCTATTCAGGGGTGAAGTGCATTGTGATCTTGCAGAGTTTGAGGAATACATTTGATCAGAAGATGAGAGGAAACAAGCAGACAAGATAGAAACGTGCAGGAAAAAAAGTCCTAGCATTAACGCCTTCTTTAAAGCAACCCTTGATCTTGATCTAACACTAAAGACAATGCTAAATGGCATGAGTGGTAAAACCAATATGAGAAATGAAAAGGCATAGGCAATAATCTTGTTCCCATCAGTACTGTAATGTTACTCTTTTTCCCTTACTAACACTAAATACAATGAAAACATGAATAAAGTCCTTGCCACACCAACATCTTAAATTGGGAAAACTCTTTCACAATAGCTGCTATTTTTGCTATAAAAAGAGGCAACCTTGATGTGGATGTGACCAGGAGAAAAAATATAAAAAAATACAAGCAAACAAATCATGAGTGAATATTTGTTCTTTCTGTTGTCGAAATCCAAACCCAGATTAAGACCCCCACTTCAATACCGCACCATATGCATATACTTACACGTTATGAACATCAGATTTGTCAATAATAAATCCATTACACACAAAAATCTCCAAAACTTAATACCAGGTCAACTTTACCTTCCTATTTTGTTCATTTGTGTATAAAAATGAATGTAACAAACTGATGTGTGCAACTTAACATTTGCTGGAATTTGAGCAAATGAACAGATGAGTGCAACATTAGATCTACAGGAAATCAACTTTCTTCTGATAGCACAGTTAACAAACAACAATTTAAAGGCTTGTGACGCTTTGTAGCAAAAAGGTAATAAATGAATGTTTTCGGTTTGTATATATGCACTAAATAAAATAAAGGACCATACAGTGGGAATCTTTTGTTTAACTTTGGCTCATTTTATCTTCATCAGTGGCCTCCACATTGTTGTTCACATCTATGTCAGTGTTATCATACTGCACAATGCTGCTAAAGCTACTAGAAGAGGTGGTATCAGCCATTTCCTAACTATCTAGTAAAGTCAGGCTCGTTAGTCTCATGATACTGTGGTATTATGGCTTGTCCAAATCATCATTTAGGTTTTCGTTTTTTCTTTTTTTAAGCTGTAATTATCAGGCATAGTTTCAGTCAAACAACATCTTTTGCTTATCCTTAATTTTTCTTTTCACAGCACTACTGGGCTCTTGATAGACCATCTGTTTTCTTGTTTTCCCTTTTGGCTGCACAGTAACACATCAGATGTATGATCTCATAAAAGTGACCTATTATTCACCTCCTCTGATTGTGCCTTACCCATTAAATATTTTTAAAAGCTTTTCATTTAGGTTTGACTGGATAGGTTTGTAATCATGGGGACTGAACTGCTGTAGGTATGGCTGCTGGACAGTGGGTTGCTAAGAGTTGCTGTCAGTGAAAACTGGACTTTTCCTCTGGCATTTTTTCAGTCCAATTTTAAGGCCCCTTTGCTATTAGGGCCCCAGGTTGCACACTCTAGTCACCCTGAAGGTAGATCCGGTCATGTCAAAGCGTTATCATAATTCAGAAATATATGAATAGTAAGAAAGAGCAAAATAACATCCAAGGAGAGATTTTTTTTTAATTATCCACAAATTCAGAAGAGGAAAGGTCATCACAAGAGACCTCTTAACCCATCCCATCAATGTCAGGCATCATGACTTCTGAGGCCATGCTCCCTGGGCAGCTGGAAGTGTGAACTAACAATGGGACTCATAAAATGGTGGCATGTGAGAATATCAAGATAGTGTAAAAAAAAAATTTAAATCAAGATGGCGTCATAAAAAAGAATCATAACTATAAGAGCAACATTTTAGAAAGATCACAAAGTCAGAAATTTATTCTGCAACACCAAAACATCCATAATTGCGCTTAAAGATCAGCATAGTAGGTTCAGAAAAACTTAAAAATAATAAAGAATGTCAATAATAATACAGTCCAATCAAATGACCATCAACAGCTTTTTTTTGTATTATTTTGAAAACAAGTTTTCTCCGCTATACTGAGATGTTTGCATTCTGGGCACCAGCATGTTGTTTGTGGCAACATTGCTCTTGGACATTGGCATGTGTGCCATCATTTCTGCCGCACTATTTAAGATGTCAGCACATTGCACCCAAGCTTTTTCTTACATAAACAATTAACAATGATCATTTGAGCTAATCATTCTGTTGGTTTCACTTTGTATTGAATGAGCAGTTGCTCATGGAGTCCCGAATGAGGCACATTACCTGAATTGTGAGGGAGCGTCAGTTACGGCACTACAGCCATGTGGCATGTTTCTCGGAGGGTGATACAGCTCATAAGACCCTCATTTTTGGGGACCCAAGTGGCTGGACCAAGCCAAGTGCATGCTCTCCCAACTTGATTCGTGCTAAGTATAATTTTGGAAAGGCTCATTTAGTTAAAGTTTTGATCTTCTTAGGAATACATTTTCAACTTTGATTTTTTCCCGGTTTTGATTTTTTCTCTTCATCTCCATTTTCAGTTGTCCAGTTTCTTCAGGCCACAGTACGTAGTTTAGTTCCCCATATCCTTCCTATTGGTATGTGTTCCAGTGGTCTGGATGTGTTTCAATGTATTTTCTCCCAGACCTCTTTCTTACTTACAAGGAGAGGTCTTTCGTTCTTTTGTAAAAAAGAACCAAGTATATGTACGTGGTGTGCGACCTCCAGTGTCTTCTGATCTTTCACACTGGCATTAACAAGACTTCTCCTGCTGCCAGGAGGTCTTCTAAAGGATCTAGTCCCGTCTGTCTGTTATGCTAGTGTTACCCTTGCTCCCTGCAATCTCTTGCCCTTCAGGAACCTACCCACACAACATATAGAGAAACCATACACAAAAAAAGTTCCTCTTTGATCATTAAAGGCACAAAATGCTTAGAGAAACAAAGGAATAATTGGAAGGTTCATATTTGCAAAATTAAATGTAGGCACACATAAAAGGGACTAGACACTGTAATTAAAAAAGGCTCCCATGGCAGAAAAAAAGTGCAAAAGACAACAAAAATGGTTATCTGTCTTTTTATAATTAAAACATACAGGGAAGGAAAAACACAGTAAGAATGCAAAAACACAATGTAAACAACATCAGAAGAAAACCTGATGTTTCCCTGGCGGTTCCTCCACCAGTTCTGGTCCTCTCTGCTGGATGATGAGGCTTGACAACATTCATACTCTTCATCCAGCATGAAACCAAACTCTTCTCTCACCTTGTGAAAATGGCTTCTCTTTGTCCAGATAGTAAACACTTGCCCCATTGTTTCCTCCTGACATTACATTCAATAGGCCCTTTACATCAAGTTGCCTTTCAACCTCATCCCAAGTTCACTTCAAAGGCTCAGGGGTGGGATTCTAAAATCTCCTGAGACCACTGTACCTGTGACCATGGTGTGGCATATAACAAGACTTTTTTCAGGCAGTTAATGAGCTGCTCTCTTTAAAGGGTAGCACAGTCCCACTTCTTTCACTCTGAGACTGTATACTATCACCCAATGGGTAGGAGGTGCTACAGCAGGTCTCCTTTAAGTCTATATGTTAAAAGTGCAACGTAGTCCCATGGCCTCCCACCATGACCAGACATCTCTCGTATCTGTTGGCTCCCCTTCCCTTTAAGTCTGGGGGAGAACATTAGTTATTTCAACATGTTTCTCTCTCCTTGCTGTCACTGCCTGTTGCTCTTTTGTCATACACTGAAACCTGAGACTGATGCACTGTGGATAAAGGAGGACCATTTCCACCTTGACCTGGACCTTAAAGATGGACCTTCTTCTTATCCTAGCTTGTCCGTCTATTCAGCATCCCATCTCTGTTCAGCTCAACTCATATCACTAACACCCGGAAAGTATGTACGCAACCTTGGGGAGGTAATTAATGACCATCTGCTCTTCATGAACCATATAGCAATGGTCTCTTGGTCTTCAGATTTATTCTATACAACATCTGTAAGATCAAAATGCGTCTGATGCAGTATGAAGCACATGTCCTGATCCAGGCTTTGGTGTTTTCATTTCTGGACTAATGTAACTGTCTGCTGGCAGGAGTACTGGCATGTGACACCAAGCTACTCTAGATGATTCAAAATGCAGTGGCACATCTGGTGTTCAACCAGCTGAAGTGGGCACAACTCAATCCTCTTTTTAGATAACTACATTGGCTCCCTGTAGCAGTACATAATACATTCAAACCCTTGATGCTTGCCTACAGAGTAGTCAGTAGGTCAGCAGCAGCACCTATGTGTTTGCGGACACTTGTAAGGTCCTAAACTCCTTCTCGACCACTGAGGAGGTTGGGAGCATGCACCGATAGTGCATTGCCACACCCACCACATAACAAACCACCTGAATTGGGACCCGAGTGCAGCTGGAGACACCTCAACACCACAGTGGAACAGTGTGAGTTTTTTATGGTGGCTGGAGTGCCAATCCTGCCACCAACCCCCAGGTTTTCTCTGTAAGTTGGAGGATCTGTTTGCAGGGCTGGATGCAGATTAACGTCATACCCAAGATGAAGCAATCGCAGGATAAGGCCCTTGCTCAAGGACCAAGCGGAGTAGAGTCAGTTCTGTTGTTTCAAACCGGCAATTGCAAGTGCAGATCCCTAGCCTCAGACCCACCACTCCGCCAAGGTTCACTTAAAAAAAGCATCTGGTGATGCCACTAGACTTTGGTATCAAATCTCAAACCGGACTGTTTTCATGTGTAGCTCCTTGCTGCCCACCACCATTCAAATTTCTTACTCCCTCAATGCATTTAAGAAGCATTTGATAACTCTCTATCAGCTGTTAGGTTTTATAACCTAGGAATTGTAACTTGCTTGTAATTTGTTCTGAGCTCCTCACTTTTCTATCCTTGTCCTGTAATACTTGTTCCTAAACAGACCCCAGACTGATGTTTACTCAATTATGATGACCTCTTTTGTAAGCTGCATTGGATAAAAATGTCTGCTAAGCACATAAATGTGAATGTTACTTTATTGAACCAACTTTCCTTGGTAGAGTTATTCCTAATGCACTAGTGTCAGTGTGTGTTTTCTCTTTGTTCAATGGTCCTGATGACCCCTGTTCCTGCTTTTACCTGATGACCCTTTACCCATTTGGCAACCCACTGCAATATTAGTACAAAGTTAACAAAATAATATTGGCAGCAATATATAACTCAGTGTGTTTATTACATAGGAGATCACAACGATGTCATAGACAACGATATAAGGGTAAATATTTGAAAAGCTTGCTATTGCTGTGTTTGTCACAGAATTAGGAAAACACAAGAACCTTTTGCTCAATGTGTGTAGTGGATAAATCATGTTTGTGAGACAAAATGGCAAAAAATAAGGTAGATATCCATGGAGAAAGACATGGCATTAGACAACAAGAAAACCTTTACAGTTCAGAGCCACTAAACAAACTAATGCTGATAACTATGGGAATTGAGAGGATTAACAAGACTCAAAAAATACACAGTTACCTGGGCAGATTTGTACTCCAGTGTTCTGGAGCTGAGAGGCTGCAGAGAAAATCACCACAGCACAAAAAAATCAAATATAACATTCTAAGACCTTTTTGAATCAATTCATTCTCAAGTAAAGTCGGAGCCTGTCATAGTAGCAAATGGACACAATACAACAGTCAACCCTGGACAGGGCTCCAGTTCATCACAGAGAGCACACTCACAATCACTCACGCCAGTTCATCTAACATAGACATCTTTGGCAATATGAGAGGAAAGCCAAAGTATTAGGGTTCCTGAAATTATTATTATTAGAGTAACCCAAGGGTATTGAGAAAAAGAACTGCTAAGTAGCTTTGAGTCTGTGTGCACAGGTCTCTACACATCTCACACTGCAGTCTTCCCCTTTGTGCTCTGACTTGGCTACTCCAGATTAACATTTTTATTTTTAAGACACTCCTATGTAACTTTGTCTTTATGCTTGGAACCACTGTCTTGCTGTTGGTTTCTTGCAGACTGTATCAGGTTTTTCTCCATTATAGCTCCCTATTTTGGTGCATTCATTTTGTCCTCTACCATCATAAGTCTTCCAGGGTCTTTTGCAGAGAGGCATCCCCACAGCATGATATTACAACCACCCATCTTCATGGTGGGGATTGAATATTTTTTGATAATGTTCAGTGTTTAACTCATGCCAAACATGGTGTTTAGTCTGATGCAAAAAAAGATCTAATGTGGTCTCATCACATCATAGAACCTTCTTCCATTTGACTTCAGAGTCTTCTTCCATGTGCTTCTGGCAAATTCTAGTTGAGATGTCATGTGTATTTTTTTACAGTGACTTTCTCGTATTCCCATAAAGCTGTGACTGGTGAAGCACCCGGACAACAGTTGTTGTATGCACAGTCTCTCCAGTCTCACCAACTGTAGCTTGTAACACCTTCAGAAATTTCATAGGTTTCTTGGTGGCCTCACTCACAAGTCTTCTTCTTGAACATTCGATCAGTTTTTGTGGATGGCCTGCTCTTGGCAGATTTATTGTAACACCATACTCTTTCCACTGCTTATTGATATGACGATATTTAGTGATTTGGACGTTTTCTTGTCTCAATCCCCTTACTTTCACTGAGTTTCTTGGAGTGTTCTTTTTTTTTTTTGTTCTCATTGTATAGATTAGGCCATGATACTAACTGATACTAACTTAAGTTGAACCGTTCACATAAGATGCATTTATACTACAATCATTTGAAACCCCTTGACTACAGGCAGGTGATCTCCATTGAACTAACTATGTGACATCTTAAACTAATTGATTTCACCAGTGATGATTTAGGTGTGTCATATAATTGGTGTGAATACTTATGCAACCAATTATTTTGTCTTATATTTGTAATTCATTTAGACAACATTCCAGAGACATATTTTCACTTTGACATTAAAGAGTCTTTTTTTCTTTTAATCAGAGTCAAAAAGTCAAAATAAAACCACAGTGATTCAATAATATACACAAATAAATTGTGAAAACTCCCATACAAAGTGCTGCATCTGGACAAAAGGAACATAGGTTATTAATACAAGACTGGAAGCAACCACTGAAAAGGATTTAGGGGTATATTTTGATGCAACATTTTTATTGAGTAAGCAATGTACCGAAGTAATTAAAAAGGACAAATAAAATTATAGGTTATGTCGTAAAAACTGTTGAATATAAGTCAAGGGACGTTATGCTCAAACTATATAATGCACTCATAAGACCACATCTGGAGTAATGTGTGCAGTTCTGGACAAGAAAGACATAGCAGCACTTGAAGCTGTGCAGAGGAGAGCAACCAAGTGCATCCTAGGACTTAAAGACATGTCTTAGTTTGACAGACTTAAGAGAATTAAACCTGCTTAGTCTCCAGTAGAGAAGTGTGGGGAACTAATTGAGGTATTTAAAATGCTCAAAGGAATTGATAAAGTAGATCCACCAGAGTTCTTTCAGCTTAAGGGGAAATCACATACTTGAGAAATTAAAAGGAAGTGTATTTAAGACTGAAGCCAGAAAGCACTTCTTTACACAAAGAGTTGTTGGACTCCAGAACAAACTACCAAGACAAGTAGCTGGAGCAGAAACCTTGACAACCTTTAAGAAGAATCTGGATGAGATATTTGGACAGCTTAGCTATAAGCTAAACAAACAGGCTTGTGGACTGAATGGTCCTCTGAAAAAAATTTGAAATTTGACTGAATTTGTCAAATTTCTAATGTTATGTTTCAACCCAGTTAACTATAAGTTACCCAATAAAATCTCCCATAAGCAGACTAGCATTGTGTGCTATTAGTTTCCCATCTGCAGAAGTATTCAAACTTTGAACCACTAGATGCATCTCTGTATACTGCACTATTATAAAGAGTGCCTTAATGCAATTGCACCCCACTTTAGTGAACCCCAACACAGAAGAACCATAGAAAAAGCCACAAAAACATAAGGAAAATGTTTAAACTCAACAAAGGATCCATGATGTAGCAGCACTTGTTATTATGCAACCATGCCACCCAAACACTAAAATGATTAGTAGTAATAATAACTCTAATATTAAAGACCTTACAGATTTTTTCAAAGTTATTTACTTCTTGAGCCCTTTTTTAAATGACGTAATATACAACATATCCTACCCTTTTTTTCCCTACTACCTCAGAGGTCACCCATTCAAATGCCTTTTAAATTTCTTCTGCCCACTTTACTCAAAAGAGAGACTGCTTATCCTGTGAGTGCTGACATGGGAGTAGGATATTTGCTTTCAGCTCGGCTGAGCAGATACACAGTAGGCCCATTGCTTTAATGTCAAAGAATGACTCCAGTGAAAAATTAAACAGACCTTTACTGATACTTAATAAATAGTTTCCCCTGAAAAAATGAATGGCTCTTCTATCCAACGTGATGCTTATCTATATCTACAATTTAAAAATATCAGCTCCACAAAAATAAATAATCATGTACTGTATATATATTACTTATTATAATGAAGTACTCCAAAATGGAAAACACTGAAAGTCTGTAAAACACAGTAATATATCAGACCAGCTGATGGATTTACTACAGGAATTTTGCAAATTCCGTTGATGTTGTAAATTTAGTCAACATAAATAATATGGAACACATTTTTAAGGGACCATCAGTTGTATATGGTTATTGTAAACTTTGACACATGCAATATGTATAATTTGTATCTTTGCAGACTAACTATAAGGCTGTGTCCTTCCAAAATAGCACACATTCCTAGCGGGTATAATAAACAGTCATAAGAAGGCGTAACCCTGTTTGATTTTCATTCATGCCCAGACAATTCTGCCTATGTGTAATCTCTCCTCTGACCAACCATAAGCAAGTTAATGCACATTGCAGTATTGTATAAAATAAAGCAAATTGTGTTTATTTTTTTCAGTTCAATTCAATAGGCTTCAAAAAAGATAAAATATCCATTAACGCTTTTGTTAGTCTGTATTTCATTTTTAAATGTAAGATTTAAATATCAGCAATAATAACCAAGCCTGAATAGTTTAAACTGGATTTGTAATCTTCTGTGACTTTTATATTGCTAAAAATAAAATCAAGGTACATGTAACATTCCTTTACAGGGCACTGCCTGTTTCCTTTGTGTGACAGGTAAACTGGGAACCCTAAATTAGCCCCGTATGACTGAGGGTGTGCATGCGATTGAGTGTGTCTTTTGATAGGCCCAGTGCCCTGTGACACAGTGGTTCCTGACTTGTACCCAGCAACCATTAAATGGATTTAGCAGTTTGCTAATTAGTAGATGGACAAATGTCATCATTAAACATTTTTCCAACAATTCTTTAAAAAACATTTGCACAATGCAACATAATTTCAGGTGACTTTATACATTTTTAGACAAGAGATATGCATTATATACTACATGTACTGTACCTATGTATACTATACAGTATATATGTCGTATATATTGTATGTATACTATATATATATAATGTGTGCACGCATGGGAGACAGCTTAAGGCCTCTGGTGATAGTAATTACACGCTGAATAAGAGGTTAGTGCTGTGTTCTAATGTCTTGTCCCTTCCTCCCTCTGGAGAACAGAAGATTGACGGCCATTCTGCCACTTATGTCACTTTCATTACCCACCCTCCTGGGCCCAACCATGGCTGGCACCACCATTAAGGTGAATTAGGTATTCGCCTAGGGCACAGATCAATTTTGTTTCAATTATGTGGGGTCAACAGGGTGGTTCAATATATACATATAGATAGATAGATAGATAGATAGATAGATAGATAGATAGATAGATAGATAGATAGATAGATAGATAGATAGATAGATAGATAGATAGATAGATAGATAGATAGATAGATAGATAGATAGATACTTTATTAATCCCAAGGGGAAATTCACATACTCCAGCAGCAGCATGCTGATACAAAAAAACAATATTAAATTAAAGAGTAATAAAAATGTAGGTAAAAACAGACAATAACTTTGAATAATGTTAACGCTTACCCCCTCGGGTGGAAATGAAGAGTCGCATAGTTTGGGGGAGGAACAATCTCCTCAGTCTGTCAGTGGAGCAGGACAGTGACAGCAGTCTGTCGCTGAAGCTGCTCCTCTGTCTGGAAATGACACTGTTTAGTGGATGCAGTGGATTCTCCATAATTGATAGGAGCCTGCTCAGCGCCCATTGCTCCGCCACAGATGTCAAACTGTCCAGCTCCATACCTACAATAGAGCCTGCCTTCCTCAACCGGTTGGTCCAGATGTGAGGCGTTCTTTTTCTTTATGCTGCTTACCCAGCACACCACTACATAGAAGAGGGCAGTCGCCACAACCGTCTGATAGAACATCTGCAGCATCCTATTGCAGATGTTGAAGGACGCCAGTCTTCAAAGGAAGTATAGTATATAGTACTATATACTATACAAGTATATATGTATATATACTGTGGTGGATGGCCGGGACCCATGCCCAGCCGGGACGCCCCTTTGATACTGGATCCGGGGATGGTGGAACACTGGAGCTCATCCCTGTTGGGCTCCATGGCCACCACCAGGGGGAGCTGCGTGGCTTAATGAGCCCATGTGGGCTGGACTGCAGCCACACCCGGAAGTGCAGCCGGAAGTAGGTCAACGAGCACCTGGCTCTCTTCCGGGATGCTATAAAAGGAGCCTGCAGCCACTACTCTAGGCACCAGAGTTGGGAGGACGAGGACGAAGCTGCCTGGGAGAAGTAGTGGAGGAAGAAGAGTGTGGTTTAGGGTGATTTACTTTGGGCATTGTTTTGGGACTGTGTTGGGCCTGTGGGACACGGGGAAGACGTGCCACACAGCTGAAAAAAAAATTAAAAGTTCTTTTTGTTAATTTTATAAGTGCCTCCGTTATCAGTCTCTGTCGGGTCGACACCTATATAGTGCCTTTGCCACACTATATATATGTAACTGCTCAAAAAATAAAAGGAAAACTTCAGATCTCAATGGGAAAAAATCATGCTGGATATCTATACTGATATGGACTGGGTACCTACAGAGGGCTGAATTCAAAGACGCCCCAAAAATCAAGTGAAAAATGATGTGGCAGGCTAGTCCATTTTGCTGAAATTTCATTGCAGCAGCTCAAAATCGTACTCAGTAATTTGTATGACCCCCATGTACTTGTATGCCTGTCTGACAAGGTCGGGGCATGCTCTTAATGAGACGACGGATGGTGTCCTGGGGTATCTCCTCCTAGAACTGGACCAGGGCATCACTGAGCTCCTGGACAGTCTGAGGTGCAACCTGGCAGCATCAGATGGAGTGAAACATAATGTCCCAAAGGTGTTCTATTGGATTTAGGTCAGGCGAGTGTGGGGGCGATTCAATGGTCTCAATTCCTTCACCCTGCATACTCTCACCACATGAGGCCGGGCATTGTCATGCACCAGGAGGAGCCCAGGACCCACTGCACCAGCATATGGTCTGACAATGGGTCCAACAATTTCATCTTGATACCTAATGGCAGTCAAGGTGCCGTTGTCTAGCCTGTAGAGGTCTGTATGTATATCCATGTATATGCCTCCCCAGACCATCACTGACCCACCACCAAACTGGTTATGCTGAACGATGTTACAGGCAGCATAACGTTCTCCACGGCTTCTCCAGACCTTTTCACATCTGTCACGTGCTCAGGGTGAACTTGCTCTCATCTGTGAAAGGCACAGGGTGCCAGTTGTGGACCTGCCAATTCTGGTATTCTATGGGAAATGCCAATCAAGCTCCACGGAGCTGGGCAGTGAGTACAGGGCCCACTAGAGGATGTCAGACCCTCAGGCCACCCTCATGAAGTCTGTTTCTGATTGTTTGGTCAGAGACATTCACACCAGTGGCCTGCTGGAGGTCATTTTGTTTGGCTCTGGCATTGCTCATCCAGATACCGGTCCCGCTGATGGCTTAAGGACCTTCTACGGCCCTGTCCAGCTCTCCGGCACAATAGATCGCTTCTCTCCTCTTAACATGGCTCTTTGAAGTGACTCACTACCTTTAACAGGACTGCTTGCCTTTTGCCACACAAGTTGGAAAAAGCACCCTAGACTGTGCGCAACTGCCATTTTTATAGGCTCTCCAGATATACTGTATATAGTTTAATGTCAGCACATTCTTTTGGTGATTCATCCCAGGCTGATATAACTTGTCCAGCACTGTTGCAACAGCAATGTGTGTGCAGTTGACCACTCCAATTACATTTGGAAAACCGGACCTTGCTGCGAATTGCACTTTTATGTTTGCCAGTTCAACCACAGTGTAAGGAAATCTTATATATCTGGATGACAAGCGGATAATACCATCCTATACAGCTGGCATGGCGCGACTCAGTGATGTTTGTGAAATACTCACTCAGTCAGCAAATTTATGTTGAAAAGCTCCTGTGACTAAAAACCCAAGGGTGGACAGAACTTGCAAAGGAGCAGGCACAGCACAATTCCTCAAAGTCTGCCATTGTAAAGCTCATACCAGTTCAGCACACAGCTCCAAGAAGATAGCTCTTGGAAACCAAAATAGACTTAGAAGCCAATCAACATCATCTCTAAATATGCACTGTCTAATTCTTCCATTTGCGATGTCTTCTAACAATGCTAAAGTAGCTATAGTAGTTAGAATAGTTTGGTCATTACATGCACAATTATATTGCTACAGAATGATTACAATCAAGTCAATTAAATTTGTAAACGATATGCAATTAATTTTGGTGTATTTGATAAAGCTGTCATGGATGCAAATATAAAAAAGAAAGGTAAATGACACTGCTTTGATGCTGTGTGCCGCCAGTTTGCAAAACCCAGCAAAAACATACGTACACGAGGTGAGAGGACACCGTGAAAATGTGTGTTGCTTTATGCCAAGTTTAATTTTTATACATCTCAAAGTGAGCATGGAAACAGGCATATGCAATATTTTTGTGTGTACACACCGTTAGTACATGTGGCCCCTGGAGAAAGTAAGGAAGAGCAGGTCAAAGCTTGATGATAAATGTTCTAAACATTGTGCGACAAGCACGTTACACAGTAAGCCTGACCCTTTGGAGGAAAACCAACTAATTAACCCTTGTTTAACTGTTTTCCCAGACTCAGCCGAGCAGCTGTGGAGCTGTCCTTGTGCTGCTGACGTTAGAGGTGTTGAATCGCCAGTGACCCTGGTCACTAGAGTATATGTATTTTCCTCATTTCTGTTATAACAAATTATTCTTATGTTCCCATGAATTTAGTTACAATGGGATTCCACCTGTGTCTGCTTTTTGGAAAGAAATAAAGATTGTTGCATTATCCCCAAGGTACTTAACATAGAGTGGATTCTTCAGTAAAATTAATTTTATGAAGCCATGTAATTCTTTATATTAGATAGAAAGGTAAATGTATTTATCTCAAGTGGAATTTGCAGTGACCAAGCAGCCTAAACATATTGGCAGTCAGATATACATTCAAAATTATAGAGACCATACTTGAAGTCTAAATAGTAGGAGAAACAAGTGAAAATGGCTATAATCTAATGCACTTGAAATCATCATATTAAAATGGCAAACACAGTCTACATCATGATGATGTAGCACATTTGCATTTCAAACAGAAGACTTCAATATGTCAAATGTAATGCTTTGAAAATTGTATAACTTCTTTGAAACAAGTGCTTCATAATTATTCCGCTGCTTTTGCATTGGTAATGTTTCAGTTATTAATTTGCTAACAGCGTTTGACATTTGCCCATTACTTAGAAGTGACCAGACATTTGGCACTATAGACAGAGCTGTTAAACCACTTAATGTAACATGAAAGGGACAATGGCTTGAAAGCACATCAGGCAATCTCAAAACGTATTGACTAAAAGTCGAATAGTAAAACTAGCAATCTGTAAGGAGCATTCAGTACAAAAATATGAATGAATGATTTAAAATATGCTATACAACAGACCTGATCCCTTTATTCTAAAAGAGATGAAGAATCCATTTGCCTGATGACACTTTAGTGAAGCAGAACATTGAAAGATTAAATGTACATATCAAAGGCCTCTTTAATAACAAACTAGAGAGCAGGTTTCACCAGTGTGTTAGACATCAGTAGCTCTTGTAAGAAGCCCGCTTTGGTGGCTGAGCTTGGAGTTACATTATTGCCTCTGACTGAAAAAAACATTTTAGGATGGCCGTATTACTTATATTTTTGTAACTGTATAATCTGATTGCATGCAGAAATCAAAAGAGATTCAGGGAAGTAAAGACTTCCTTATTCCTGAATAATGTGGTAAAAGCTCTTGTCACTGTATTGGATTTATTGTGGTTGAACTTTAAATCACTAGGTTAAGTTAGTGGTTTAATCCCTGTTTCTTTCTCACTTTGAGATCCTGGACATGTCACTTAATCTTCCTCTAGTCTTTTTCTATTTGAATGTTCACTTTGGATAAAGATACCAGCCAAATATACAAAGGACCAGCTTGTGACTGTTAGTCTTGCCCTATGAGATATTTTTACTGACTGGTACATATATAATATCAAGGCATAATAAAATTTTAAATATTCCACTTAAACATACAAAATACCCAATTATGAGAAGTCTCTTTCAAAGGTTTCTTGGTCATAACATCTTCATACAAGGTGAGGGTTTTTGCGATGTCCTTTACTTTGCAGTTTGCACCATGAATGGTATTATTTCTTGTGAAAATCGGCCATTTCTGTTATACTTATTTCTTTCTGTTGATTCCTTGAATGTTTATATATATATATATATATATATATTGGGTTCTGCTTTTATACCACTTTAAGTGAAGTGACATTGCATTGACTCTATGTTATAATGAACTAAATTTGATCTTTTCTAAATGAAAACCCATATTGGCCTTCTGTGTAAATTTAATTGAAATTTAGAGTTTATCAATAGATAAGAAAATAACGGTACTGTTTATATCAAGTGCTGATGTACATTATGCTCTATATGAATAACAAGTCTCTCTTTGCAGCTTTGTCAGAGTCTTTGAACGAATGGCTAGCCAGACGACTGGCTACGGTGCAGTCGCGCAAGCAGCTCAGCAATGTAAGATAACAAAGTTACACAGTGAAGCCCTGTTGAATTCAATGGCTGACATTATGATATATTTCAAATTTTATAGAGGCCTCTTTGTTTCATTGTAATATCTTTTTTCTTCATTTAATTGAGGACTTTTAGGAAAACATATCTATAATATCCTGTTCATGAAATGTAAAAAGACCTACGAAAAGCCAAGCAAACAGTATTCAAAAGTGATACTACATTAGTATAAAAGACGGTCAAGTTGAAAAACCTGAGCAACTAAGTGTATTTTTATACTTGTATACACAGCTGGCCTAAGTGCACTCAATTAGTTTGTTGTTTATACATAAGGAGAAGAAGAAAATTCTTGTTAAGCCCAGGGCTGCATGTAAAGCCTAACACCACTTTGGTAACGTTTCAGGCATGTTTACAGAGACAATATCTCTTTTTTGCCCTACAGTGGACCAACTGTATGTTCCAGTGGAGTAGTTTTGCAGTTATTTCCTACCTTCCCCTTCAATTTCCCTGTTCCGGCTGAGATACTATGATATTTAACACTAGCATGCTATTTTTTTTTCTCTTTTTAGTAAGATGAATGAGCATTTTCCCTCTTTCAACCTACATTTTTCAACAGCATTGCAAAACACAACTCTGGATTTTATCTCAAAAAACTTGACATTGCTTTTTTAACCTTTATGTGAAGACTGGGGCTTACTAATTTTATAATACTGTACATGCAATATAAAATGTCAAAGAGTTATTCATATTTTCTAATTATAAAACAAAAATAGTTTCACTTTTTTCTTCTCTTAATATTCTTTCCCAGCATATTATCATCACAGTTAATATACTGATGTGCCAGTACCAATCGTAGGAGTAATTGGAGCAAGTCAGAATTTCCTGCTGAAAGATGTAAATGCACAATTTTGAATTTCCCATGGATCTAACTACTGTATATGCTTTTAGAAAAATATATCATTTTTCCAGAGTAAGGATTTTGCAAGAAAAATGCTTCTTCCAGGAACCCAATAGATCACTCCAGCCTCCACTTACCTTAAAATTAATCACAATAAAACTCCCCACTATAGATGTTCTGAAAAAGGTTTTACTGGTCATACCAATCACAAAATCTATAATTGAAAAATATTTTCCCAATTATGAATAATCAAAAGGTAGCTGAAAACAACCATTGGCCTGTCTCAAGAGAGGCTATAATGGACTGACAGTTCCTATAATTAAGAAGAAAACGGCAACAACTAAAGATAACAAGCAACAGGCGTCAGACTTTATTACAGTACAAGATGCGCGGATTTTCCACAGTTTCCTATTGGCATCACTAATATATCTTTACAAGACTTAAAGCAGTGCCTAAGATGACAAGTGATTTTTTAAATGACCTTAAAGTGACAATTTAATTGTATGATATATGGCTGTGCTGCTTTAATTTGTGCAGTATTTAGTATTTGCATTTTCAGCAATGTCAACAATGCAAGCAATTGCACTCCAGCAACAGTGCTAGAGTGCAAATCTGAAATAAAAAATTGTAGGACTCAAGCAGGACTAAATATAAGCATTCAGACAGATAATATATGCAGGATAGCAACAATGAGAAAAGTAGACAGAAAAGTCTAAAGAATAACTTTTTGCAGTTCAAAGATTGCTCACACACATACACAGAAATAAGGCAGCCAGACAATGACACACAAAGTCAAGAACATTTCAGAAAACAAAGCTTGCCTTTTGTTAAATGATCATCCACCCGCCAAACGACATGAGGCACAACACAAGCTGCCTACTAATTCCTTCAATTGACAAGTAATGAATTATCAACAACTCACTTGACTCTTATGTGCTGCTGAATAAGCACAAAAAGAGACAAAAGAAAGACATAGTATTTTGAGCAACAAAAAACAACCACAACCGGATGTTTGAAATATATTAAGAGGTTTATAAAATTCTGATTCTTAATGCACTTCCACTTAAGTCAATAAGCAAAGTAATTTAAGAAAGTTTGAAATGAACATGGTTAGACCTGTTGCATCTTATTTCCAGGATCCTGGGTTCAAACCACACAAACAACTGCTGTGTACTTCCTGGTGACTTCAGGAACATAAGTGTCTCTGATAATTCTCAGTGTCTCCGATAATTCTGAGGTGGTAGGTAGGGATGAGCGAACCACAACGGGCCACCTCAAAACCAGTTCCCACTGGTGAGCTTTGTTGGGCTGAATGGCCTGTTCTCGTCTAGAGTGTTCTGATGTTCTAAAGTGTCTAAATCCCATCCTACCCTATTTTAAACAAAGCTCCACCTATGCTGGCTGAATTAGACTTCAGCACCCACCACCCTGGTCTGCATTAAGCGTTAGAAAAAGACAGGCTCACCCTATTTAGTATAATGTCACTTGACACCGAGCATGCTTACTGTTATTAATAATATTAAGTATATTTTATTTTACAGTATGTGTTATTTTTGAGTGTTGTTGGTTATTTTTTCATGGTATTTTTCACATTTTTGTTTTAGTGAGTTATATTATTTTGTTTGTTTGCTGCATTTGTAATGTGTTCAGTTATATGACTTGTCCCTTTTAAATAGATCAAAGGGGGGCGGGCCTCCATGATGTGCAGATGGGAGATTACCCTCTATCTATTTAAGTCCAGGCAGAGGCACAGGCTCTACACATTGCCATTCAATGTTGCCAGATGTTTACCATCAGAATATTGTACCAACCACTCAAAAATTATCATATTTTAAAATAAAATTATCATACTTCAAGAAAACAAGAAAAAAAAACCTAAAAAAAATTATACAATTAGCATGAATTTACAACTGAGTGTTGTCTTTCTTTTTTAAGTGTTCAGTCCCCCTACAGTGAGCATGTGCAGTCTGAAAACTCATCTGAATGTTTATGACACATTTAGATAGCAGTGCACACTGTGGCATAATTCGAACAAGCCAGTAAAATAAATAAAAAAACACTCAACTCAAATACCATAATAATAGTAATAATGTTTTATTTATGTAGTGCCTTTCATTCACTCAAAGACACTTTACAATTCAATAAACACATTAACAAGACAATAGAAATTACATACAAGAAAATGAATAATACTCATTGAAGAGATGTGTTTTTAACAGGATTTTGAAATGAATAATAGATTTTTCCTCACGAAGGCTGAGAGGAAGAGCATTCCAAATTTTAGTGGCTATCACACTGAAAGCTCTGCCACCCATAGTTACTAACCTGTATTTAGGTACAGTGAGTAAGTTAGCGATCTTAATGCACAAGCAGGAGTGTAAGGAAGCAGCAGCTCAGACAGATAATGAGAGGCTAAACCATGAAGGGCTTTAAAGGTGAGAAGAATAATTTTATATTTGATTCTTGAAAAGACTGGTAACCAGTGTAAATCATAAAGGACAGAAGTGATGTGAGCAGATTTTTTAGTGTTATGTAAGTAAACGAGCAGCAGAATTCTGAACATATTGTAATCTATTGATATACTTAGTTGGGAGGCCATAAAACAATACATTGCAATAGTCCAGACGGGTAGTGATGAAACCTGAATCAGTGTTTCAGTATCCTTCACACTGAGGAAAGAATGCAGATAAGCAATGTTGTGAAGATGAAAAAAAGCTGTCTGTACTATTGAGTTAATGTGTGGTTAAGAAGTAAGAAGCTGATTAAAGATGACATCCAAATTACGGACTGATGCTGAGGGTTCAACCAGGATCCCTTCAATGTCAATTTTTAGCCCACGAAGGGTGGAGAGGACAGATTTGGTACCAACTAATAAGTGTTTCTGTTTAATCAGGATTAAGTCGTAAGAAATTATCTGTCATCCAATGATTGATTTCCCGAATGCAATCAGTCAGTGCAACAGGTGAAGATGTTGCAGTTGCATCAACACTTATATAAAATTGTGTGTCATCTGCATGCTCATAATGGAGCATTCATCCATATATTTTGTAATCCAGCTATTCATGATTGCAGCATCAGGGGAGCTAAACACCCTACTGACTGCATCGAGTGCAATAAATGACATTTCCCCCAGTTTACTTTAATCTGTAACTTCAACCTCCAAATTGCTGTTCGTCTCCATTGCCTCTCATCCTGTTGAGGTTAAAAGGGCATTCCTGCTACAATATAATTTTCGCAATATCATGGAATTCAACATGTTTTTTATTTACGGGGTGAATTTTGCATACCCATCTGCAGTCTTCACACATTCCAAAGCAATTATGTGTATCTGTAATTAGCCAGTTTCATAACTTGGTTTTAATTAAATTAACTTTTCAAAACACATGTTCACAGGAAGCATTTCAATGAGGAAAACATTCTGTCTTATACAAAGTGTTGCCAACTCTGCAAGTTCTCTTCTTCACTTTAAATCTTCCATTATGGAAGCGGTATACCAGAATGTGTCCACTTCCATTTCCTGGTAGATGTAAGGCAGGATCAAAATAGAACAAAAACTACTATAGAAATCGCAAAAGGTGCAAACTGACCTGCTTACCAAAAGCAATACCACAAAACAGAGTAAGCAGAAACCTAAATAATATTCTATATACTGACCAGTTAAAATTATACACTATTTCATGTTTTTCATTGTAACTTTATTCCAGTTGTTAATTTGGGTTTGAGATGTGTTTCTTTGCCCTATTTATAATGTTTATTCTTACATAAAAAATGTTCTTTCCTTATTATAAAGAATATACATCGAATGTAATAATATACTTTGATAAACTGATTCTTCTGTTTACCTTTATTTATTGATACTTTATAATTTGAATTGTTAAGTATATAGAATATTTTTTAGGCTTCTGCTTACTGTGTTTCAAGATGTAAGGCAGGTCCATAAGGGGCAGGTGTCTCCACTGATCCTCTATTGCCTGCATTATTTGGCTCTGTTATCCATGGTATGTGCTGCATTAGTGAAGAGTGGGAAGCATTTAGCACCCGCAATCTTGGGTCAGTCATGACAGTAGGAGTAAAGCACTCAATGTGACTTAGAGTTAGACTATTAGAATCAAAACATTTTTTAATTAGAATGCTGTAGCACATTAGAATATTATGGTGAGTGGTTAAAAAATGTGCAAAATTGAATAATTATTTGGACGATTGGTGGTTGTAAAGCTTTTCTAGTGGATGTTACAAGATGCCCTTGTGTTAGCCAGCACTGTGTCATGTGTCCAGTGCCGGATTAACCAATAGGCACATGTAGCATATGCTACGGGCCCCCGCAATTTCGGGGGCCCCCAAATGGTGGACCCAATATTTAATGAAAAAGTGTAGCATTGAAAAACTGGTCTTTAAAAATATTATCTTTACGTTTTTAAACTGTAAATTTCTTACACAACAAAACTTTAAGGGCACAACACATAAAATTCACATAAATATTATAAGATTCTTATTATAATCAAGAGTAAAATAATTATTTAGTCCGGTTTGAACTGTTCAGAATCTAAACTTCAGATGATGCAGACCAAAAGGGCCCCCAAATTTGAAATGTGCTACGGGCCCCCAAAGCTCTTAATCCGGCCCTGCATGTGTCACTTGCTAAACATGTTATGAATGGCAAAATTATCATACATTTGAGTGTTTTTAAAATTATTGAACAGTAATCGAAATTATCATAAAAATATGATAATTTTTTTGCCTGGCATCAATGTTGACACTGAATTTCATAGAGTAAAATTCTTTACCTTTGTAGATTTTTCACTTTTTGGCTCTGTGATTTGTTTTCTGTTATCTAAATTGTAGATTTGGACTTGTTTGCATTTTTAGGCATACCTTCATTGACTTTTAGATAATTTTGTTTCATTGGATTATTCTTTATTAATAAATCTTCACTATTTTTGCAACGAGCCAAAGTTTCACACATTTTTCTCTCTCTCTCTCTTTATTCCTTTGATTTTCAGGAAGATAAAGATGTCTTTTGTTGCTAGGCTTTTCCTTATTTGGTTTTAGCCTACTTCAAGTTGGAATCAAAGCCTATTTTTTTAACATCAGGCCTCAAGCCTAGGCCTAGATTATGAGAGGCTTGGCCTCATTTATGTTTTTTTGTGGCTGTATATCACAACAAACAAGATATGATAAGATATGGTATAAAAACCCTAACCACCAGTTAACATAGTCTGTGTTAGGCGCATTAATCTAGTACTTCTTCAGAGAATAGGAAAATACTACAGGCCCCAAAGAAAAAATCTCAATGGAATATGTCAAAAAAACATGTAAGTAGAGAGTGAGGAATCGGGCTTAGAGCTCCAGTATGGAAGCTGTGTCACAGTGATGCCAGCGTTTTCATTTAATCATAATACGGTAGAAAGGGGCTGTGCTCATGTGTGTCTTGTGAAGAGCTGGCACTTCATCCAGAACTAGTTCTTGACTTTTTTTCTCACTGCTGCCAGGATAGACTCTGCCTCTCCACAATCATAAGGCTTACGTGAGTTCAGCAAATGGATGGGTGAACAGATTTTAGAAAGTAACACCCCATTAAGGAATGTTGCCCACCGGTGCCAGGATAGATGGATTCCAGTTCTTCATGACATTACCAGGACAGAATGGATGGACAAAAGCTAATGTTTGATTTCTAGGCTAGCAGAGACTGTAATCATCATGTTAGCAGACAGCGGAAGGAGGTTTCCTTGGGCAGACACGGGGCATTCAGTGCAGAGCCACGTCACACACTTTCAACAGAAAAAAAGGAATTTGCCCTCTCCCCATAGAGTAAATGAACTTTGAAAGCAGAGCAGCAGTCAATGTCACTTTTTTTTTGCAGCCAGTTTGAAATACTGCCCTTTGGCTTTTAAAAAGAAAACATGCTTTCTTAGCATTTATTAATGCTTATGTCAGAACAAATTACACAGATTTATTGTCTGACTGTCATCAACTGAATAGTATGTAGCAGAGAGCTGTTAATTAATAATGATTTGTAAATAAATATGGTAACTTTGATGTGTCATAAAACGTTTTGAAATAATTGCTGCATGTTTTCAGTGAAAAGAAGAAGGTCACATTTTACTAAATTAAACTTTAAAAATACAGGCCTGTATATCTACTAATTAGAGATCTACACTGACAGACATTTGATCAATAAATCCGTCATTAACAAAGGTAAGTAAGCTTTATTAAGCCAAGTTCTTACTTTTGTTGCTTCTCCAACCACAGGGTCACAGAAGGTAAGAGTGTATTTACAAATTCATTCAGACCAGGACAAGTGACCATGCCCATTAAACTAACAGCACTGCAGCAGTTTTAAACTTCGTATACAAAAAGAAAATGTCATGAAATTTACATACACAAGTATTCAAAAGTTTAGACTCACACAGAAATTTTCATTTTTGTTATCAATACTTCTTTTTTAAAACAAGGAACCATTAAATTTGTCTGGGTTAAATATTTTCAAAACAATACAGCTTCCTCAAAAAACCCATCGGTCTATTGTTGTTTTGCAAAATGAAAATTAGTCCATGCAACAGTTTACCAAGAAACTGAAGCTTTAATACAAAGTTGCCCACTACTGTTTGAGAGAAGAGGGCTAACTTGATCTAAAAAGGAGAGAAAATGCATAAGAGGAGAAGTACATGAGGGTCTGTAGTTTGAGAAACAAACGCCTTGTGGGTATTAAGTTGGCTGCTTCCTTAAATGCACACCAAATGCCAGTGTCATCTGCAACAGTCACATAGCTCCAGGACGCTGGGCTTAGAGGCAGACTTTCAAAGAAAAAGCTTACCTGAAACTGGCAAATAAACAGAAAAGGTTAAAATGGGCAAATGTTTGGAATTACCCAGAAGTCCACCATCCATGGTCTGTGTTCATTTGTCCGTTTTAACCTTTTCTTTCACTAGTGGACCTAACGACATCAGTAAGCTGAAACCTGAAATCAGCAAATTCTGTTGGACATCACAAAAAATGTTTGCAACAGATTACAATGAAAGAAACTCCTAACAATAAATATTAGGTTAGAAATATCCATTACTAAATGTCTGCTTATGATTTAAATACCACACTATACCATTTTCTAAGCCCCACTGTATCCTGAGCAGGGTAGCGGGGTTCTGGAGCCTATCCCAGCAAGCACAGTGTGCCGGGAAGGGACAACCCCCTGGACAGGGCACCAGTCCGTCGCAGGGTGAACACACTCAGACACACCACACAAAGTAGTGTCGCCAGTCCACTTAACCTTCATGTCTTTGGACTGTGGGAAAAAAATGGAGCACCCAAAGAAAACCCATGCAGACATGGAGAGAGAATGCATAACTACATGCAGGGAAGGGGGGACCTGGGATGTGAACCCCAGTCTCCTTATTGCGAGGCAGCAACACTACCACTACACGACCATGCCAAAAATGTCTATTTATATTCTTTATTAAATGTTCTGTTAGTGAGAAATATGTATTTAATTTCCATGTTCATTTAAGTATATAATATAGACTTGATAGCAGACTACTCTGCCATAAGCAACATTAATTTAAAAAGCCCCCTCATTGCACTATGTAACTCATTTAAGGAATATCAGAGGAAATCTTCTAGTGTCACCTCTGCTTTACAGTAACATTTTCAGTATCCAGTTTATGAAATAATGGACTCTGGGCAGGATGTCACCCTAGGCAAGGCCTAAGTCCAGTGCAGATAAGAAAATACTTCTACAACACCAAAGACGCCAAATGAACTGAAACAATATTTGTTTTAGCAACATTCTGATTCAACAAGTTTAAGAACAAAGAAACGTGCTGTTTAGCCTTCAACTCAGTACAAGACAGACAAATTACATACAGCAAATAATTTTGTCGCTTTCACAGAGCAAAGGGCAACTTCAAAAGCTGCAGAAAATATCTTTTTTTTGACTTTGGGAAAACGTTTAAAATTATTTGTAAATTTAGTTTCAGATACCAGACAAAGATCAAAGTCAGATTCTGCACTAAAATGGATTTGTGCACATTATTGTAACTAGTGTTCAAAACACAATACGTCATGGATCAGTCACATCATTTGTGCAAACCAAACACTACATCCTTCATGCCAGCATTAATTCAAGTCCTGTATGATTTCAAAGAAAACAACAAGCGCTTTCATCTCAAATAGTATCAGGAGGAGGAGGAAGATGGGAGCATGTGCTGATTACAGCACGTTGCCACCCCCATCACACAAAAAAACCACCAGGATTGGGACACAAGTGCAGCTGTACAACAGGTCTCTCAATAAATGGAAAGCAACCAAGTCTAAAAAAGGTTTGTGTCTTACCCTTGATAAACCTTTCTAATCTCCAGTTATAATCATTCTTTTACTGTGGATATGATATGAACACGATGGTGTGTCATTTGTCAACAGCTACACATAAAAAAATTTGTTTGCTATTCATAGGTAGAAAAACTGGGACGTGAAAAGTAAATTCCAACAAGTGTAATAAAAGGCACTACTGAAATATATTAAACATAGATCAGTTAAAACAGTTGATCAATGCTGACCTTTAAAGGATTGGTTTTAAAATGGGAAATGGTAACAATCTTGAATACAACAGTCTGTGTGTAAGATCAATGTACAGTGCAAGAAATAAATTGACCATTTCATTTAATAGCAATGGCAATTACTAAATTATGTATAGTAACTGGCAACACACTCTGGACCTCTTACTGCCTTATTATAAAGTTCTGGTGCCCTGCTACCCATAACGGGACAAAACGGGATATGATAATCATTACACCATGCTGCTAGCATTTTGATCATGAAAAATATCCAAACAGTCATTAATTTTCTGAGCATTAATTCCAGTGTGAGGTCATGAGTGCTGGAGTCTGCCCTGGAAGCATGAGGTCCAAGATAAAAACCAGCCCTAAACAGAACGCCAGTCTCAAACCCACACACAGTCATACTTATCTGACAGTTCACAGGGTCACAAATGGACAATGGTAATCATCAATAGGAAACAATACAGTTTTTCTTAAAGCTTATGTTAGCATTATAGTTAGTGCTATTGTCTCACTAATCAAGTATCCTGGTTTCACATCACATGTTTTGTAATTGTTTGTGTGGAGTTTGCATGTTCTCCCCATGCTTGCATGGGATTTCCTTTAGGTACTCTACTTTTTCTTCAATATCCCCAAAGATGTAGATGTTAGGTAAATTGGCGTTTCCAGATTGGTTAAATGTGAGCACAACTGTGCTGGAGTGTGTTCTGTGGTGCACTGGCACCATATCTAGTGTAGGTTTTTGCCTTAATCCCGATGATCCCAGAATTTACCTCAGACCCCTGTGGCCTGGAATTGGACTAAACAGGTTTGTGAGGGTATGCATAGGTGTGCTCTGGGGTAAACTCTCAAAATAACAGGGTGTAGCAAGGATTCATATTTCTGGACTCATTTAATGAAGGTGTTATTCTAAGACTAAGTAAGAAAGGGAAGAAAACTTTACTCAAGCTGGCACTTTTTGGACAATCCTTGTAATTTCTAATTATTCAGTTTCAGCAAGCTTTATTTCATATTATTCTGTGAATTATCAGCAAAATTATCTTCTGTTTCTAACCATTTTTATATACCGCAACTCTAACATTCGATATTTATAGACGGTCAAGAGGATGGATGGTGTCACAAAAATGATTTTGAATAACATTGCCTCCAAATATTCAGTGGGAACTATGTTATCTATCTAATGCTAGATAGAACCTGCTACTACTTCCAGAAAAGCCTGATTTCTTCAACAACAAAAGGTCACCAACATTGCTAAAATATGCCATGGCATTCAAAAGAAGGTCAGTAGATGTCAAGAAGCCCAACATATACCAAGTAAGCATTCCATACATCTTATCATGGTCCCAGAGAGTAGTGATGTGTTGCATGTTACATGGATACATAAGCATGAATTTCAGTGTACTCTGTACACATGACAATAGTACTACTACTACTACTACTGCTAATACAGTACTACCACCACAAACATACTATTGACAGAAGGCAAGTCAGATTCACAAATTCCTCCTATTTACACCAAATTCTGAAAACATCAGAAATGTCGACAGTACAGTAATCCCTCGTTACTTCGCGGTTCACTTTTCACGGATTCATGACTTCGCGGATTTTATATGTAAGCATATCTAAATATATAACGCGGATTTTTCGCTGCTTCGCGAGTTTCTGCGGACAATGTGTCTTTTTACTTCTAGTACTTGCTATCTCAGTTGGTTTGCCCAGTTGATTTCATACAAGAGATGCTATTGGCGGATGGCTGAGAAGCTACCCAATCAGAGCACGCAGTTAAGTTCCTGTGTGCTGCTGATTGGCTCAGCGACGGAGCGCTGCATTAACCAGGAAGTCTCATCTCACTCATTCAGCATTAACGTGCTACTGATTCAGGGGCCATGTCCAAGTGCCAATAGAAGATGCAAATGATTGCAGAAAAGGTAAATGTTTTGGATATGTTGAAGGAAGGGAACAGCTACACCATTACAGCATCAATGAGTCCACGATTCTTTTTATTTAAAAAGGAGGAAAAGCATATAAGATCTACGGCCGCAGTGTCCTTTAACCAGGGCACAAAACGAGTTGCAAGTGGATGTGATAAGGCAGTAGTCTGGAAGGAATCTGCTTTAGGAATCTTTGCAACAAGGTCGACGACGTCATGACCGCCTACAAGCTGCTACATGTACTTCGCTATACAGTAAGTGTAAACTTATCTACCAGTTTCATATTGCTTAGCAGTTGTCCCTGTTATTAACAGAGTAAAGGGTGGGTTGTAAACAATACAGGGAGGGTTTAAAAACGTCCAAATACACGTTAAATAATTAAATAAATATGGTGTCCCTACTTCGCGGAAATTCAGTTATCGCGGTCGGCCTTGGAACCTATCTCCCGCGATAAGTGAGGGATTACTGTATGCCATTTTTCACTTGTCGAAGTTGGGATGATCACATGTCCACTGTAGCCTCACTTTCCTGTTCTTAGCTAACAGAAGTATCTCATCTACTTCAGCATTCATCAATATGGTGTCCATTTTAGGATATTGTAATTGTTCATTCTTCCTGTCATCATGCATCAGTATTAATTTGTATCATGTATCACTTCTCACTTCTCACTAGCCACTCATTACTTATCACTCAACAGTTTTTATTCACCACACATCATTTTAAGGCAGCTACATGGAGCATCCTCTAGTGCACTACTTCTCAATCTGTGCGCCTGGAGGCATTGCAGGTGGGCCACAGCCAGACCTGGACAAAACCATGCCTCTTTTCATTATTCCAACAATCATTGCTTGATTCATCAAGAAGGAAAAGCATCATCGATCGCTCTCAGCTCATCAAATGCTCTAACGCCATGGTGATCACGCATAAACCCCCATCCCCCCGCTTTGATGATCATGCTTGATTCACCCAGAAGGATCCTAACCCCTGATGGTCATTCTAAATTCACAGAGAGGGTTACGAACACATTGGCATGTGTAAAACTGGGCCAAGACACCAAAAAGATTTGGAAACACTGCACTAACGTGTCTGTTACTGAACCTTATTCCAGCCAGAACCATATTCATGTGACTTGGAGGAATATGATTGTTTTGTTTTTTTTTTTGAGAAATGGAATTTTTGTGTTAAGGAACAGGTATACCTAACAAATAAGTTATGAGGAGGGGCCTCCATAGATCAGACTTGTTTTTCCAGCACATCCCACAGATGCTCAATCAGGTTGTGATCTGGAGAATTTAGAGGGCAAATCAACATTTTGAAATCTTTATCAAACCATTCCTGAACAATTTTTGCAGTGTGGTAGCATGCATTACCACTGCAACAATCTTTAGATAGGTGGTACATGTCAAAGTAACAACCACATGAATGCCAGAACCCAGGGTTTCCCACTAGAACATTGCCCTGAGCATCACATTGCCTTTACTGGCTTGCCTTCTCCCCATAGTACATCCTGCTGCCATCTCTTCCCAAGGTAAATGATGCACATGCACCTGGCTGTCCACATGGTTTAAAAGAAAGTGTGATTCATGAGACCAGGCCACTTTCTTCCATTGCTCAATGGTCAAGTTCTTAAGCTCTTGTGTCCATTGTAGGTACTTTCAGTGCTCTGACCAGACTGCAGCTATATAGCCTGAAACACAGCAAGCTGTGATGCACCGTGTGTTCTGACACCTTTCTGTCATGGCCAGCATTAAACTTTTCATCAGTGTGTGCTACAGTAGCTCTACTGTGAGATCACACCTGTTGACAATTCACCCATTGTCCATCCTTGGACCATTTTTGGTAGGTACTAACCACTGCATACCAGGGACACCCCAAGACCTGTTGTTTTGGAGTTACTCTGACCCAGCCATCTAGCCTGGGTCTTGTCCTTATGCTTTCCCATTTTTTGTACTTCTAACACATCACCTTCAAGAACTGACTGTGCACTTGCTGCCTAATGTATCCCACCGCTTCACTTGTGCCATTGCCATTGTGTAATTCACCTCACCTATGAGTTGTTTTAAAGTTGGGGTTGATTGGTGTATATAATATGTGTATTTACTCTGCCTGAGCTTCAGTCTTGTGTTGGAATTCAGGCCCAGTCACTTCTCCTGTATCCTAGTGAGTTGTTCTCATTTAATTTTCAGTTTTCCTTTTATTATATCAAAGACATGCATATTAGATTAATTAGTGACTCTAAATTGACTCACTGTGAATATGTAAGTATGCACCCTTCCCTTCCAATCCATAATTAGTTCCCACCTTGCACCACCATACACTAAGAAAATTCAAACTTATCCAACTGTCTCACATTTCCACCATCCTGGATTAAAACCCCATGCCCAGCTGGTGTACAGATGGAGTTTGTGAGTTCCACACATGTCTATAGGTACTCCAGATTTACTCCTACATTACAAAGTGGTTTGTGCTAGGTAACTGTGAGATTTGATATGAGTGTGATTGTGTGTGTCTTACGATGAATTATTACCCTGTTAGGGGTTGTTTCTGACCTTGCACAGAGTGCTGCAAAGATTAACACTGGTACCTGCGACCCTGAAGTAGATAAGCTGCTCAGTAAAATGGGTAAATGAGTATATGAGACACAATTTCTACACTGTACAGAACTTTGACATGACAATTGGAAAAATATAGAGGTTTCACTGAGTCTTTAATAAGGTGATAGGGATGTGACAGGTTTAAATCTGGAAAACAGTGCATGTTTACTCTGTGTAAAGTGTGAGAGGTGGAGAAGTTCAACAGAAGTTAATGTATTTCAACTTGGTGTTTTAGTAGCATTGTACCACAGGCAGTGAAATTCGCCAGTAAAACATGCAATTCTTAATGGTATAAGCCACCATAAAGTAATTAATCATACAACAGCATAATTTTATGAGACAGGCAAAGTTTCAACAGAATTTGCACTACAAACAAATTAAATTACACCTTCAAAGTCAAAGGAAGATTAAGCAGTCTTAGAGAGTTTAAGCCCAAGCAAACACACCCAAATGTTTTCCTTATACTAATCAGAACCCTTTGAAAACAGCAAAGTCCCAAAAAAACTGCCACTTTTCAAATGAAAACGAGAGCAGCGCCGTGTGACTGTAATCTTATATTAAATGCTTTGAGTGAATTGCTCTTGTTCACACTTATGGCAAATTGCACTCACCTATCATTAAATCATTAAAGGGAAAACCTTCGGTTCACTCTGTTCTTTTGATAACTAATAACAAGTAGATTCATTAAGTAATGGAAGGGAACGATCGGTTTGCATTTATTTGCGTGTGTCTAGCGCAGTGCTAAAAATGAAACAGGTGTGGCCGTCGTTGTACCTTATTCAGATGTGGGCAGCGGGTGATCTGGTAGCCTCTCTTCTCAGTGAACACGACAGGTGGTTTGTTTCCCTCCATCTCGTCTAGGGAAGCCTTTTGCACCGCTTTCCTGATCGTATTGCTGTAGCAAGTACACGTGCAAGCACGAAGAATGATCAGAAGGACCAAAACGATGAGCAGCTAGGTGTGCAAGAAAGCTCTATTGTCGGGACAGCCTTTGTGTGGCAGTTTGGGCACGCAGCCAGATCAGCTGTGTGGCAATATAGGGTTACATCCTTGACAGTTCGTCTGTTAATATTTGAAAGAAGACTTTTGACAAATAGCACTGATGCATCTGGCGTCTGATCATGCGTGTTGTCGGACCTGTCGCGTTCTTAGCACTGGCAGCACACCTGGATGGCTTAACCCCGCCGGCGGTGCACGGGATCGAGTCGTCCGCTTTCTAAATTGACAACAGGACCCTCCCCAGGAAGGGACTCAGTTTTTATTATAGTCATCAAGAAACGTTTATATTTAGTTCGAATTGTTCAACAAGCCTTGGGAGAAATTATACGATCGCACTTTTTGTGCTCACACTGCTCCGTCTCGCATTTCTCTTCTCGTCTGACAGTACTTTAAGCTCGTCTAATCTCTCATAACGCATTCAGTATTGTATACCTTTGTAAGTCGATTCGGATCCTGCTAAAGATGACAACGATTAGCAAGAAAGAAGAAGAAAAGAGTGTAAGATGAGGAATAACCCACTCATTTAGGTCTCGAGGCTGTGCATTAAGCGTGGACGGTTTCAAGAAAATGTGAAAAATTGACTTAAAATATTCGTCCTGTTGATGTCATCAAAATCAGTTTGGTTAAGATGACAGGGACTGCTTAAATATCAGTCATTCACTTTAGAAGTGTATTTCTTTACTTAACTAGCAATTGTAAATTACAATGTAACACATTCGTCTTTCTATTGTTTGTATCACATTTAACTCCAGTAAAGTTGAGGCGGTGCTGGTGGGCTGTAGTGGCTGCTGGTCTTCGCTCCAGCTAATTCATTAATTTACAAGATGGCCCTTGCTTTGTGAAATGAACTGTTATTAGCTTGTCAGCGCTCTCATTACGCTACGTCGTCCCTAACATTTCAAAAACGTGCATGGCAGCGCCGTTAATCTCTTCTTAGTCCTACAGTTATCTCTAGTGGATGGTTGTCATTTTATGGAGCTGATCGTTTGCGGAGTATAACAACAGGCGCCGACAAAGTTACAGTTAAGCGGTGGCCGGACAATTTGCACACGCGTATTTCCGCTCCTCCTTGAACGTGTGTGTGTGTGTGTGTGTGTGTGTGTGTGTGTGTGTGTGTGTGTGTGTGCCGTTCTTAAGTGCGGGTTCGTTTAGCCGTTAGATATGAATTAGTTTTGAAGCTACAGGTTTGTGAGGAGCTGCAGTAGGCCTACAACATCCGTATCGGACGTTAAAGGAATACTCCACCTACTAGTGATTTTTTTTACATTTGTTGCTTATCCTATGTAGTTTGTAGTGATGGCCTTGAAAATCTGTCATGTTTTGGGAGAAAAAAATGTCATGTCAATAACGCACTTAATCCAGACCAGGGTCACATAGGGCACAAGGCAGGAACAAACCCTGCAAACGGCGCTAGTCCATCGCAGGGCAAACAAACACACACAAACACCAAACACACTCAGGAACCAATGCAGTGTCCACAGTTAAGCAAACCTGCTTGACTTTGGGAGGAAACAGGGGCCTCCAGTGGAAAGCCACACAGATTCAGTGAGAACATACAAACTTCACGCCTGGATGCCCCAGGACCCAAACTCTGGTCTTCTTACTGCAAGGGAGCAGCTCTGCCTTTGCCACCTTACCACCCTGAGAAAAATTGTTATGGTATGATAGAACCCAATGGTGACCAATGTTGTGCAATGGCAAACAGCGTTAAAAGCAACCATGGAAATGTTTTTTTTTTTTAATTTAACATTAGTCATGTTGCTTAGCTGTCCTTGTTCAAGTCCTATGATCAAAACGTGTGAAACACATGCATGTTCTGCTCAAATATTACTGATTACTTCCAAAACAATTAGAGTACATGATAAACAGGAAAGGCATTACCATGATACTGTACTTTTCAATTGAAGATTTGCTTGTTCTCCTTATTCATTAGTCAAGGGTCCTGTCTTCAATTCAAAAGCACACTATTGTGGGAAGTACTAATAATATCTTAACAAAAAAAAAGCATGCATTTTACACATTTTGAGTGTACAACTGGGTAATGGACATGGGGAATATGCTAAACAAGTAACAGGAGAATTTTTTTCTTTCTTTACATCATTTGCTGTTGTACAGATATGGGCACTGTCGATTTCTATTGTGTCAAACTTTTATATACAGTATATATATGTGTGTGTGTGTGTGTTTTTGCAAAAGAAAACAATTTTAAAGACCTTTTGTTAATTGTGTCATCATAAGACTTTGTTAGCTATGTATGCAGTTACTTTTAAATCTTTATGTGATGCCTTTAATGTTGAATGCCTTCCAAGAGCCACTTTGCATCTAGACAGATTTATAATAATAAAAGTTGAGCAATGGCAGTGTCACACACGTGCATTTGGGAGACAACTCTGAGGGGTCATCTAGTTGCAATTCCACCCTGAGATGAGGGTTGGCGCTGTTGCCTTATGTTTCTCCTCCTTTTTTGTAGGTCCCAGTGACTTCACTTCCTAGTTACTGCCTCCTGGCCAAACCCCTACCAGTCTGGCTTTTTCCTAAGGGGCAGCACTGCCATCTTTACCTCAGTTACTAATTTGCCTGTTGTCTGGAAAGACCTTTAAACCTTTTTTTTGCAATTTTCTTTATTTTTTTCATGAAATATATTGAGTTTGCCTTCATGGTTCACCAACTCTTTGTAATTGGTTTTATATTTCATTACGGCAGCTTAAGTGACATTAATGGTGGTTGAAGTGGCTCCCCATTCACTATGAAAAGTGCTTTGAGCACTGACAAAAAGCACTATATAAATGCAAAGAGTTATTTCTATTATTATTATTATTAATATTTATTTCAAGCCAGTGCTGCCCATGAACTTGACTCCATATGCTTTTAAGTCTATCTCTGTGACATTTTAATTCATTATCAATAAGCTGACACATTTTGCTTTAAACATTATATTTTTTATTGTTTCTATTTTAATTACAGAAGACCATTTAGAATTTTCAGACATCATTATGCCCATTTTGAGAGTTTATGGTGTCTGTCATGTATAAATTTAGAGCATATTAACTGACTGAGCTCACATTGGCATTCATTAGCATCCTTAAAAGCTCAAACACTATTAATCTTTGATAAAATTAGTTCACTTACATAACTCAGTTATTGAGTCTGATATCCTATTAAATCAGAAATGACTGTACAGGTTTATTTAAAAACACGTCAAAACTAAAAGTTCAACAGATTCTATTCCAAAAATTTTCAATGTTTCTGTTTCCAGTGTGCCGTCATTTCCTGTTTATCACAGAGAAAAGGTTTTATCATCTGTGATCTTCTACTTTCAAGTATTTTTCTGAAAATGAGATTTGGAAGAGAATTCAAACTACCCAAAGCACTGGGTTATTTAGATAGATAGATAGATAGATAGATAGATAGATAGATAGATAGATAGATAGATAGATAGATAGATAGATAGATAGATAGATAGATAGATAGATAGATAGATAGATAGATAGATACTTTATTAATCTCAAGGGGAAATTCACATACTCCAGCAGCAGCATACTGATACAAAAAACAATATTAAATTAAAGAGTAATAAAAATGCAGGTAAAAACAGACAATAACTTTGAATAATGTTAACGTTTACCATCCCTGGATGGAATTGAAGAGTCGCATAGTTTGGGGGAGGAATGATCTCCTCAGTCTGTCAGTGGAGCAGGACAGTGACAGCAGTCTGTGGCTGAAGCTGCTCCTCTCTCTTGAGATGACTCTGTTTAGTGGATGCAGTGGATTCTCCATAATTGATAGGAGCCTGCTGAGCGCCCGTCGCTCTGCCACAGATGTCAAACTGTCCCGCTCCATGCCTACAATAGAGCCTGCCTTCCTCACCAGTTTGTCCAGGCGTGAGGCGTCCTATTTGTAAATATCAACTATTTCAGGAGATGGTAGAAATGATTAAAGCAAAGTCAAGAAGTCATTATATATTCACTTGATGATAATGTATCTGTTTTCGGACTTCTGCTCCTAAATGGAGGTATGTATTATGGTGTTTAAATCAGTCAAGTCTTGATCTTTATAAATTTGGACAATGCTGCAGAGATGTGGGTAATAACAAAGTAAATGACTGATACCGTATAAGTATGAAGAATGGCGTCATGTGCCAGATTTATATAGAAGTGAAAGTGGGATTGTCACATTGGGGCCTCACAGTGAATGCAGCATAACAGTTAGCACAGAGTGTACATATTCACATATGTTTCCTTTAGGACTCCAGTAGCCTTCCAAATTTTTAAGATGTGTCAATAATCATGCTGACATGTCTTTGTTGGCTCCATATGATGGTGACTGGCATCAAGTCTGGCTTTTGGAGTTTAGAATAATTCTGCATTCATAGATTGGGAAACACTGCATCCCTTATGGCAAACCCCAGTATGGACACTCACAGTGCAGCATAGGAGTTGGTGTTCTCTAACACTGCCTTGTTGGGTTCTATGGGGGATGCCAGGGAGAGCTATCAGAAAGTGAAGACTCAGGTTCTGCCTGACGAGACGTGCTTTCCAAAAACAAGTAATTGTGACCGGAAGTACTTCTGGGTTGGGGCTTAATAGGAAGCCCTCCACTTCACCCAGGGAGATGGAGTCAGGAGAGAAGATGGGCAATAGTGAAAGAGAGAAGGAGATTATACAGTGTGAAAAGAAGTCTTTTAAAGATACACTGTTTAATAAATTCTTGTTTCGAACCTGGGGAGTTGTGTCTGATGTTTGGGGCTTGGTGTCGCCCCCTAGTGGTCACAATGTGCCATATTTTATGGTTTATGCTTATGTATGCAAATGTGTTCCATGTATTTTTGTGACTGTGACTATGCATGTGTGATGCGTTAGTGCCAGTGGGTGCACATGCACATTTGAGTATTTCTGTGTGTGCGCATGGCTTGCCCATGTGAATGTGTGGGTGTATGTTATTTGTGTGGACTTGAGTTCATATGGGTAGGAATGTTTGTGTGTAGATGCCACTATTTTTGGGTGTGCATCTATGTGTTAACGTATATGGGCATGCGCATGTGGGTATACAAGTGTGAATGTGTGTCCAAGTTTCTTGTGGGTGTATTTGTGGACCTATGTTTATATGAGTGTGAGTACATGTCTATAAGTAATTCTGTATGTATGTCCTAGTGGTTGTGCTCTCGTCTTTGTTTGCTGATATGGGTGTGCTTTTAAGTCCTGTTAGAACACTTTATGTTGAATGAGACGACTAAAATATAAAGTAAATTGAAACAGAAAGTGACAAGTGACCTGTTTAATTTAAAATTGTGCCAGTGTGACCAGTATCTACTCTACATGATGTACTCTGAGATGCACATTAATTCCTTTGAGCAGGTTATTAAAGAGATGCACATAATCGCCACTAGGCATTTACACGAATCCTCTAAAGTCCCAGAAATGCCCAGCCACCTTATTCTCACAAGTTATTAAGGTGGACATGGGGTCAAAGCACAGACCGTACTTTGCCAGCTTATTTGGAGGATTACAAGCACTTGTGCTAAATGCTGTGGCTACATGACAAGGCCTAAACTGTGCTGACAGAGACAAAGGCTCCCTGTTGAGGTAGGGTCAGGTATCCAGAGCTCTGCGAGGCATTCTTTGAAACGGCAACTGCTCATTTCCCCTCCTGGTGTGGTCTGTCAGTATCCAGTTAATTTGTCAACATGGCCTATGTGGCTTAAGCATGGCAGGTTGCATGAAAGCTCAGGCGAGCTCCCTTCTCATCTCTCTTTATTGGCTCTGAAAATGCATCTTGTTTAAGCAGCAGGAAGGAGATTTCACTGAAAGACTCTTACATCTGAGACTTTTTCTTCACACCTGGAATTTAATTGTTCGTGACATTTGAAAAAATATGTTAGTTTTCCCTTTTTATTTTTTTATATTTATTCATTCAGACTGAACAGTGGATATTTCAGCTGCCCCAGATTCACATGTTCATCCATTTGCAGTCCCAAAACCAAGGTAATGTGATCAATTCAAGCCTTACAATTTCACTGGTTTGAATGTTCTGAATGCTGAGGGTGGAGATTACGATACTTTCATTTATGAAGTTATCCTTTATCAGTGTCAAACAACTTGTGGCGCATGAAACAGACTTGGCATGCTGGGTTAATTTGCAATCTTTTTTGCATAATGCTCTGCCAAGCACAAAATCACCAGCATTTATACTTTAAAGACTCAGTGTGGTGAACCTGTCATCTTATGCCCTAAACACCCATTTTATCCCCAAAACTCCATAGGGACTCCATCTGACAGAGCCATAAACCTAATTAAATTATTGTTATTTGGCAGGTAACAGATAAAATATCAAGCAGAATTTCCAAACTTAGAAATTCTCACCACATTTCATAAATTATTGATTTTTGTTCATTTAAGCATGCATATCGGCCTGTGATTTGCAAGTAAAACTGCTCTCTACAGTATATGGCTGTGACTGAAATAGCTTTTTGATAAGGACATTCAGATTTTTTTTTCTTAACATTTATGTTTTTTTAGAGTTAGTAGAAAAATAGGGTGGACAGCCATTCAATATGATTGAGCTGTCGATGATCAAGACTTTTCTTCAGAAACGTTCTTAAAATTAGCCAGTGCAGACTGGAGCAGCTGTGGTCCAGAACTGTTTATATCTACCCCTGAGGTGATCACTTTCTCAAGCTTACACTTCAAATGGCAAGGCTCTAAGGAGAACAAAGGGGCTTTAGTTTAAGAACACAACCTTAACGATTAAGGTCATGGCTTTACTCCAAAATAGATCTCACTTATTTTTAATCATTTTGGTCAAATTATTGTTACTTGGGAGGTCAGTCTTGGTGGCAGAGTGATTTAAGTTGCTGCCTTATGGCAAGCAAGTTATGATTTCATATCTCACTCTGGTTGCTGCATATGTGGAGTTTGCATTTCAGTGTGGATTTAACCTGGGTACTCTAATTTTGGAGGTGCAGTTTCACTTAAACAATGACACGAAATTGCCCTAAGTTGTGTATAAAAACTGCCTTGTTTTGTGATTATTATAGAGAGTTTAGCAGTCTTATTGCCTGTAGAGACAAACTGTTACACATTACTAAATGTTCTTTATTTTATGGAGCGATAACTCCTACAAGATAGCAAGAGACTGAATAGTTCATAAGAGGGGTATGAGGAGTCTCTCACAATGCAGGGCACTTTCTTCTTGCATCAATCCTTAAAAATGTCCTCAATGGTAGGGAGATAGATCCCGATAACCCTCTCAGCCATCCTCACCACGTGTTTCAGAGTCTCCCTGTCAGCCACTCTGGAGTTTCTGAACCAAAATGTGATGTACCTCATCTGGACACTCTCAATAGTGCCCTGGCAGAAGTTGTTTAAGATGGGAGGAGGGATTCTCACTTTTGCCTTCTAAGAAATTGCAACCTCTGCTGAGCTTTCTTGGCCTGGTGTGTGGAACTGAGAGTCCAGGAGAGATCCTCAGTGATGTAGACACCCAAGAATTTTGTACTTCTGATCCTCTCCACAGCAAAGCCACTGATATACACAGCAGATTTTCAGCTTTGTTCTGAAATCCGCAATCAAATCTTTTGTCTTGTTGACATTAACAGACAGATTGTTGTCCAAACACAAGCTCACTAACTGCTCCACCTCTGCTCTACAAGATGTTTCATCTTCATTATTGATGAGTACTACAACTGTTGTATCATCAGCAAATTTAATGAGTTGATTTATGCTGGATTTGGCAGTACAGTCATGTGTTAGCAGAGTAAAGAGCAATGGACTGAGCACACAGCCCTGAGGGGTCTCCATGCCCTGTTTGATGGTGCGCAATGTCTTAGACCCAACATGTACCGTCTGTTGTCTTTCTGACAAGGTCCAAGATCTCATTACAAAATAAGGTGTTCAATCTGAGCATAGAAAGGTTCACTATTATCTGCTGTGGGATGATTATATTAAAAGCTGAACTGAAGTCAATAAACAAAATCCTGGCATAGCTGTTCTTTTTGTCCAGGTGGGATGGTGTGCTGTGTAGGACAAGTATAATCGTTGATTGATTGGCATGATATGCAAATTGTAAGGAGTCCAGTGAAGGTGGGAGGCTCGCTTTAATGTGACCCATGACTAATCATTCAAAGTATTTCATTATGACAGAGGTCAGTGCCAGACACCAGTTTTCTTGGGCACATAAGCTGTATAGGTACAACAGATTGTATTAATTAGGCTCTGCATTCCTAGAATCTCAGATGCATTAATTGAGTTAAAAAATGAAGAACAGAGCAATACATTAAAGGGAGATAATTGTCTTCCATGGTTTGGAGGTGAACAAGTTTGGAAACTCTTTCACAAGGTCAGCTAAAATCTGTTCCATTTTCAAGCCAGGTCCAAACAGGCAACAAACAATATTTATTTATTTGACACCCAATTAATAGTTGCATTATTTCAACATATTTTTAAGCTCTTTAACATTTCACATCCATGTTGGTTCACACAGAATAAGACAGGCTAAACTGTAGAACTATTTGAAAAGTCTGTGAATAATTTATTACTGTAGTCAATTGTATTAGAAATAAGGGTGTTTATCCTTCATATGTAGAAACCTTAATTTTCTTATATTTTAAGCTGGAAAAAACATGTTTTAGATAGTGCTATAATAAATGTCTTAAAAGGTAGTCTGGTCTCAACAATAACATGTCTACATTGGGTGCTGATTCTGTGTTCAAAGACAAGTTTGTCTCATTCACCACTCTTTTAACTCACTGACTCCTTTAATTAAATAAATTATAGGAGAAATCTAGTTTGGTCAGAAGAAAGGTTATAGCTGAATATCATTTGCATATGAGTGGAATGAACATTATGTTTTCTGATGATGTCTCCTAGTTGCAGCACATAAAGTGAAAACTCAAAAATGTTGAAAATCATACTTACTTTTAGAACTTAATGACAAGGCACTGTCATCACATTTCAGCACATACTGAAATCATTTTGATAAATATGAACTAAAGCAGGAAAGTGTCTGAAAGTCCAACAGAATAGAGTGGCCAGTTGTGTCAAAGGCTGCACTTAAATCTACCAACATAATAACTGTATCATATCCTTCATCAGAAGGCATTAGAATTGAATTTGTAACACAAATGAATGCTGTTTCTATTCTGTGACCAGTGCAAAAGTCAGGCTAGAACCTCCCACATAAATTATAATATGCAAGGTAAAATGGAAGCTGTACAGAAACTTCTTTTTCAAGTATGTTAGAAAGAAAAAATATATAAAGGGAAGTTTGAAATAGGCCTATCATTATTGAGCATGTATGGGTCTAGCACAATTTTGTTTTTCAACAATGGTCTGATAATTACCATTTTTGTGCATTAATAACTGTGCCATCCAATAACAATCAATTGATAATCCTAATAAAATGAGTTTTTTTTCCTGGATACTCAAATAATGTCTCAAAGAAATGCATATTAGGTAAATTTAGGCAACTTTAAATTGACCTGATATGAGTGATGGCATGATGCCATGATTTGTCACACAATCAATTGGTGCCCAATCTAAGATTCTCCCGATGCTACTAGGGTGGACTACAAAATCCACAATGCTAAATTGAAATTGACCAATTTTAAAACATATAATAGGTTTTTTCAATTACCTATAAGATCTTAGAGTTTCAAGAAGGTTCCAGATGCAAATATAAACTGACATTGCACCAAAGCAAAGTTCAGACCATTTGACTTTTCACAGAGACTTTTACTAATACATAGCAGCAGCACAGGATAAAAAATATTTCTAGTAGGTATGATTAGATTTTTATCAGATACATCAAATGGTTACACCTAAAGCAAAGTAAAACCATACCTACTGACCTGGAACAACAGAAAATCAAAAAAAAAAAACTAAACACCCTCCAAGCAGGCCAGAGAGTAATACAGACACACACTGGGCTTAGTCATCAGGAATCAGCTTCTTTTAAAACAGTCAATAGAGAAATTCACTGGGGGAGCTGAGGCGGCAGACAGGCATTCCCTTGTTCCAGGTGTTATATAACACTGCTGACAGAATCCTATACAAGTCTTGGTGAAAGTGTAATGTCAGGACACCATTTGTCCTTCAGTTGTCAGATCAATCATGAGGAAATTATATTGCTGTACTGCACAATATGTAGCAGCTGCTGACTGAAACATATGTATTCAGCTTGGCTGTCACAGTGACTCCATGTTGATGATTGTTTGGAAAGAATCTCTTATATTTCCATCAACTTCCTCTCAGCTAACACTCTTTGAAAGTCAAGGGATTGCATCTAACTCAGGTATTTATCATGTAGTGCTATGGAACTCATTGGGGGATTCGACAATTTGTTGATCAAGCTTTTACATTTTTTTTCTTCTTCCCTGGGAAGATGACCAGCTGGCAGCATAAAGCAACTGCCTGCCATTTTGGAGGTCATTTAGGGTTGCTTTGGAACACATTTTGAAGAAGTCATAAACATCTGGTGATAAACTGCTGTTTACAACTGTTTTGCACAGGCATACATGAGGGTTAATAAAAGAAATGGATAAGTGTAAACTCTAAACGAAAGATACAGAATTTTGAATGATGTTTTCAATTGATATCCATCACTGAATATAATCTTGTAAATCTCAGAATAACCACATTTTCCTTCATTTGCAGTGTCATTTCACAGCTGTTTTCCACATGTGTTGTGCTTAACAAGCTGTTAACCAGAAAACCATAAAAAATGTATGAAAATTGCCCTTGGAGAAGGCAGCACCAAGTGCTACCACCTCTGCTTTCATTTTGACTGGTGTCCATTTGTACATCATACTAGTAGCCACTGTGTAGAAAGTAAAGAATGTGAAGAGTTATTACTGACTTGCTGTATCTACAGTCATATGAAAAAGTTTGGGAACCCCTCTTAATTGTTTGGATTTTTGTTTATCATTGGCTGAGCTTTCAAAGTAGCAACTTCCTTTTAATACATGTCATGCCTTATGGAAACAGTAGTATTTCAGCAGTGACATTAAGTTTATTGGATTAACAGAAAATATGCAATACGCATCTTAACAAAATTAGACAGGTGCATAAATTTGGGCAACCCGACAGAGATATTACATCAATACTTAGTTGAACCTTCTTTTGCAAATATAACAACCTCTAGACACCTCCTATAGCCTTTGATGAGTGTCAGGATTCTGGATGGAGGTATTTTTGACCATTCTTCCATACAAAATCTCTCCAGTTCAGTTAAATTTGATGGCTGCCGAGCATGGACAGCCTGCTTCAAATCATCCCATAGATTTTTGATGATATTCAAGTCAGGGAACTGTGACGGCCATTCAAGAACATTGTACTTCTCCCTCTGCATGAATGCCTTTGTAGATTTCGAACTTTGTTTTGGGTCGTTGTCTTGTTCGAATGTCTAACCCCTGCATAACTTCAACTTTGTGACTGATGCTTGAACATTATCCTGAAGAATTTGTTGATATTGGGTTGAATTCATCTGACCCTCAACTTTAACAAGGGCCCCAGTCCCTGAACTAGCCACACAGCCCCACAGCATGATGGACCCTCCACCAAATTTGACAGTAGGTAGCAGGTGTTTTTCTTGGAATGTGGTGTTCTTCTTCCGCCATGCAAAGCGCTTTTTGTTAGGACCAAATAACTCAATTTTTGACTCATCAGTCCAAAGCACTTTGTTCCAAAATGAATCTGGCTTGTCTAAATGAGCATTTGCATACAATAAGCGACTCTGTTTGTGTCGTGAGTGCAGAAAGGGCTTCTTTCTCATCACCCTGCCATACAGATGTTCTTTGTGCAAATTGCGCTGAATTGTAGAACAATGTACAGATACACCATCTGCAGCAAGATGCTCTTGCAGGTCTTTGGAGGTGGTCTGTGGGTTGTCTGTAACCATTCTCACAATCCTGCGCATATGCCGCTCCTGTATTTTTCTTGGCCTGCCAGATCTGCTGGGTTTAACAGCAACTGGGCCTGTGGCCTTCCATTTCCTGATTACATTCCTTACAGTTGAAACTGACAGTTTAAACCTCTGAGATAGCTTTTTGTAGCCTTCCCCTAAACCATGATACTGAACAATCTTTGTTTTAGATGCAAGACGCATAGACGCAATCCTTGATGGGATTTCAGTTCTTGTCCTACTATATATATAGTGGCATAAGGCCAGGGCCCTCACCCAGCCAGGAAGTCCTGACAATGGTCGGACTGATAGAGGGCAGCCCCCTTGGCTTGCAGTGGGACCACATGTTTGGAGCATGGAACCTCAACCTGGCTGGTGCACGTGGCCACAACCAGGGGGCACCTGGACATTTGTTGGGCCCTGTTTGGTGGCACACCAGAAGGAGGTCATTGGACACCTGGAGTCCTTCCGGGTGTCCTATAAAAAGGGGCCAGCCACCAGTATTCAATGGCCAGAGTAGGGAGGAAGAAGGACGAAGTCTGTGTGGAGGACTAGAGGTGGAAGAACTGTGGAAGCATTGTTACCCTTAATTGTATATTTGCAAAGAGAAATAAAATGTGTGTGTTGTGTGGTGAACCTGTGTCCTGCCTGTCTGTGTCAGGTTGGGGCGGCTGAATGCGCCAGGGCTTCAAAATATATGTATATACTGCAGATATATATATATATTCGCCATGATAAAATTATGTTACATAGACTCACTAGATTATATGATTGTACAGATGTTCATGTGATATCAATACTCCCAGTAAAAAGCTGAATTCTTATTGTGAAGCCGAATTCTATCCCTACAAGGAAACTGTAAAGTAACTGTTAGGCTCCAAGTTCACAAACCACAGATGGAGTAAATTTGTGGTAAGGAAGTATCACATATATAATTGCCTTATAGCTTTCATGGACAAAATATACCAATCAGAGCCATTCTTTAGTTCAAACCCCAAGAAATATAATGCCATTGTTCAGGCCCAAGTTGACATCTCAAAGAGTGGTAAATAATGATGAAAGATAGGGTGCTGTTAATGCTTCATTGTTTGCTGAACACTGACCTCTTACTTAGGTACTATGGAATGTTCAATAAATTAGTGAAGCAAACTGCTATCAGATTGGATATGTGTATCTTAAATAGACAAAACACATCAAACATGGATACACCTGTTCTGCCCGAGATGGGACATGGGATAATATTTAGGGAATAGGGATCAGGAGATAAAATGTCATCTTGAACAAGCCAATGTTTGAAATTGGAACGACTAATAATCAAGAAGTGGAAAGCAAAACACAAAATTGAAATGTAGTCAGAATTCCAAAAGCAAGAAACTGATAGAAAGAACTTCAAAATAACACAGAAAACACACTCAAATGTTTGGTTGTATCTGCAGTCTTGGACGAGCAGGAAGTGCACAATGCTGAACTCTATACCATTGCATGTATTGTTCACTTGTTGTCCTCTTATATTAACTTGGCAGCATCAACAAACAAAAGGTGTTGTTATGAGATTTGATGAGCTTTGATGGGCTGAATGGCCTGTTCTCATCAAAATTGTTCTAATGTTCTTAAAAAAATTGTAGCACTCATAAAAAACATACTTTAAAGTAAAATAAAAATTAAAAATTGTACTGATTTAAAAAAAAGTTTTTCAATTAAGACAGACCAGAGTGAGACTTAGTCAAAAACACACACACAAAACCCAAAAATCGAAGTTAAACACCAAAAAAGACATTGCTAAAGAGAAAGTAAGAGTAAAATAACATTTAATCTTTTAGAAATTTATCCACAAATGTAGTTGGTTATGGAAGTAAACTAAATGACCTTTAATGGTTGTGTCCATGACATCATGCATAGCACATTTCGATTGGCTTTGTTTAGTAATGTTATGGATACCAGGACAAAATTTCAACTATGATTAATGTTCAAGATATTTGAAATCACCTCAATTTATAACCCCAAATGTGAAAAACAATGTTTAGAAAAATCCAAAACTTGAAACTGAAAAAAATCAAAGAAAACAGAAACAGCATAAAAAAAATGAATGAAAGAAGTGGTTTCTCCAGCTTAAAAAATACATGCAAAAGCAAAGGGTGACAGGGGAATATTTCAAAACAAAACAAGACATCTTGTATTTTCTGACCAGCATCATGTAGAACAGCCACTTTTTATTAGGCATACATACTTACACTGTGCAAAGCTAAAATGGCTATTTCATCATGCAGATCAATTGAGCGCCATGAAGCAATTCGCTGACCTTGCCACAGACCAGCGCTGCAGCTTCAGTTCATTTAAAGCATAGAAGGGCAGAAGCACATCATGTCTGGCGTAAGGCAGTGCTCCCTTGCAATGTGAACTGTGTCTGTCTCGTGATATCACTATCACACTTTTCAGCATCACATAGACCAAGCAAGTAGTAACAGCTGCTTGCAGCTTCTATTTGTATATTCTCTAAAAGTCTCCACTATCTTCCTCAAACCCTATCAAAGCTTGTTAAATTATACTCTTCCCTTCTGTGTCAGACAGGCTACTGCTACTGAAGCATCTGTCCCTGTTCAGCCTGTCTAGTGGCTACTACAATAGTGGACACTGAGTGATTTGTAACACTACAATAGGGGTGGGCAACCAGTCCACCATTAAGAGCCAAATGAAATACCCCCACTATTGCAGAGAGCCGCTCAACAAATGGATGTAGCAACACGTGCCTAATGGCACTGCATGGTTTCCATAGGTCTTTTCTTACCTCAGTTTACTCTGTGGGACTCCTGGCAGTCTTTGTTTTCCACAGTCCTTCTCAGATTGGCTGCAGTTGTGGCCAATTGAAGCAACTTTTTCACATGTGTGTCAGTAAGAACAGAGTGATGTTTTGACTTCACTTGTTTTAGTTTAGAAGAAACAGATTCACAGATGTAAGTTGATCTAAACATTGACATTAGCTTCAGTGCTGCTTGCTTGGGATATCTGACTGTGGCGCAATTTTCCAAAACTCTGTGGTTCCTTCTCTCAAGACGCATTTAAGTCTGTTATCTTCAAAAAGTTCAATCATCTCCAACTGGGATGCTGCTTCATCTGCAACTAAAGGGACTATGATCTGTGGCTGTTTTTGCTTCAGGTTGCAGAACCTTTCCTCAAAACTCTGCTGAAGATTTTCAACCAGTGGTGCATAACATGCAACTCTACCTTCTGAGGCTTCAACTGCTCCTCGTCTTGCCTTTAGCAAGGTAGGAACATTTGTGAGCTATCCCTTTTGAAGATGGGTCTGGAAGAGTTTGAGTTTGTTGACCAACATGAAAACACTTTGCACCAGGTCAGGCAGAATTTCTAACTTCTCAGGCAGATCTACATTGAGTTTACATTATATTCAACCAGAAAATCCAAATCTGAAATCCACTTGGAGTCATCTATCTCTCTATTCCAGAAAAAACGGGAAAGGATGTTACCTCCTGAAAGCCATCTCACAGTGAAGTGGAGAAGCAGATGACTGGGAAAGTCTTTGTTAAGTTCAACTATCAGGTTTTTACATTGTCTGTGATGCAGCACATGAGTTCGAATTAAATTCACAATTTCTAGCACAAGTTTCATGATTAGACACCAGGTGCTCTTGATGGATGATGCAGTGAAATATCCAAAAATCTGGGAAACAATCATCAGCATTATATAGTCCCACAAGTCCATTTGCAGATCCCAACATAGGTGTGCCGTTTGTAGCTATTGCTGTTAGTTCTGATAACTGCAAATTTGACTTCTTGACTACAGTTATGAGTGTCTCTTTAAAGTCAATGCCTCAGGTCCTGTCTTTTAATGGCACAATGTCAAGCAGCTCTTCCTTAATTGTGCGGTCTTCTGACACAAAATGCACAAATACTGTCAAATGTGGCTTATCCTGAATGTTGCAGTCATCCAAAGTAATACTAAAATACAAGCATTTCTCAAGATCAATATGTAACTATGTTTCAAGTAAGTTGTTGATGCCAATGTAACTAAAGTAACTTCAGAAATTTTCGAAAAAACACAGTCTGCTTTTCCAACTGACGTTTCAACATACCTACTTTGTGCTGGCAAAGTTCAGTGCCTTTGGGAAACTTCTGCGCCATGTTAACATGGTGTAAGGTTAAATGATGCTCCAGGTTTGAAGCTTTAAAATGTGACAGTGAAGTCTGGCATCCCAAACAGAAGGGTTCCCCATTTCATTCTACCATGAAAGTAAGAATATCCTGTGCTCCTCTTCATATTTGCGTTTACCTTTACTGATTCTGCCATGGTTTGTGTATGCGTATACGTGTGACTTTTCTATCAGTCTCATGATGACAAAATTATTTTTTTATTACAGATATTGACAACTTTATGTTGGACGTATTGCTCCTCCGCTATCCAAAATCCCTCCGCTCCAACTCTATGCTTGCTCCCACTCCAATTCGCTCACATGCTTTGCTGATGACCAAGAAAACAAATGATAACACTGATAGCCCATGGAGCCATACATAAGCCAACAAAGAGCCACATGCAGCTCATGAGCCACAGGTTTGCTACCCTGTTGTAATGCATGCAGTAATAAAATGCATTAGATTTTTATTCCAGCAGATGGCACATCACAAACAATAGTACTGTTTTTATGAATTGCATACCAAATGGCATATAACAGAGACATGGCAAACGAATGGACACACAAATACACAGACACCTGTCCTTTTATTAAGGTGGATTATTTACAGAATTTGCACAATAAATTATATAATTCCACATGCCCACAAATATTGTCAATTTGTAGGCCTTCGGCTGTAATCTTGTTTTCTAGTTTCCCTCTTGATGTTTACATTTTCAAAAGCATATCAAAAATGACATACAGACATGTAAAAAAGTGACTACACCCTATGATTGTTGTTTATTTTTAACATATATGGACATATGTGGACAAGATTTGATGTCAATTTAAACATGTTTGGAGGAGAGTGACACAATTAAGAAAATAATGCAAAATTGACTTTACAAAAATGTATTCAATGAAAACGGATATGCCACATCCAACTCTGGAAAAAGTAAGTATGCCATTGGCTTTAACAGCTGGTGTTGCCCCCTCAAACAGTGTTTCCCATTCATCCTTGCAGAATCTTTCAGCTGTGTGATGTTTGAGGGGCGTCATGCATGCATAGCCTGTTTCAAATCCCCCTCACCATTTGAATAGGATTTACAGTATATCCAGGCTTTGATTTGCCACTCCAGAACTCTCCATTTCTTTCTTCATCTTCCATTCCTAGGTGAATATAAGGGTTGTGGTGGATTGCCGGTTTCCCATTCCGGCCCTCACCCCCAGGCCGCCAGGAGGAGCTCTCCCAACAGCGTAGACGTGCCCCGAATTCCAGCAGGGCCTCATGGACTATGTAGTTTCTACACACAGCCCTGCTGGATACCTTGGGGGCCACCAGGTGTCACTGTAGGGGGGCATGTGGGCTCTTATGTGCCCTGTAACCCGAGGGTACGTCATCATCACGTGACAGGAAGAAACAATGTGCTCCTGGGTTGAGAAAAAGGACTGTTTACCCTGACCCGGAAGGAATAAGGAACTGTGGACTGTTGGACAGGAACACCTCTGGGTCAGGGTGTATAAAAGGACTGTGGGAAAGCTCAGAAACTGAGCTGAGCAGGGAGGTAGGGGGGCTAAGTGTCTGGGCGAGGAGGAGTATTGTATTATTGCGAGAGAATTGTTTATATGAGTGTAGAGTGGAGGGTGCTTTGTGCACTGTACAATGGTAAAATAAATAGTTATTGTACTTTCACCTGGTGTTCAGAGTGGTACCTGAGGGTACAAGAGGTGGACAAAGACATCTACTGCGACAGGGTATATTTAGGGTCATTGTGATGTTGCAAGGTCCACTTCTCGGTTGAGCTTCAAACTTCTGACAGATGAATAATTTATATTAGATTCTGTTATGCTAAGCTACCCAGGCCCTGATAAAGCAAAGCAGCTCCAAATCATAATTTTTCCACCACCATGCTTTACAATTGGTATCAGTTTCTCCTGCACAAATTCTGTCTTTGGTGTTTCACAAAACATGTCTTCTGGAACACCAAATAGGCCTTTCTTTGCCTTATCTGTTCAGAGCATAATGTCTTGGTATTTGCCTAGGTGTTCATGGGTGATATTTAGTCTTGCCTTGGTGTTCTTTCTGGGCAGCAAAGGTTTTTTTCTTGCACATCTCCCATATAGATCTTCTTTCTAATGGTAGACTAATGCATTTAGATATCAACAGTTTGGTCCTGTGATAAAATTCTGGGGTACCTAGAGATCACTTTCAGCATCTTGTGTTCTGCTCTCAGGCTGAACATGCTGGGTCTGTCTGGCCTGGACAAGTTGGAGGTTGTTTGAAATCTTCTGTACTTATAGATGATGTTTTGGAGAGTGAAATGGTTGATTTCAATTGTTTAGAGATCTTTTCATATCCCTTCCCAGAATCATAAACATCTATAATTTTCCTTCTAGAGCTCTTTCAATCTAGATATGTTGATAACACACACTTCAACAAGAAAAGAGAAAACCAAACTAAATGTCTGAGGTGTAAATAAGACAGCTTCATCAAAGATCCTCTCTAATGATGTTCTAATCATTCCAATCTGATCTGGTGCACCTCATTCTTTTTTGATGTGTTTGAGGTAGTGATAAATGTAGGGGTGAACTTAAATGTAAATATGGCATGACATCTGTTATATCACCTTTATCTTTATGTGTAGCTGTGACACTTCTGAAAAAAATATACAGCTCTGATGCCTACATCTTGGAGATACACAAGCTAATATCCAAGTGCTGTCTGTAATGTCAAGAATAAGGCATAACCTGAAGGAAAATGGTCAGGGCCTTATTTGGAGCAGTGCGTTGCTTTAGGTGCTCTGTTTTTAAAACTACTTAACATAGAACTTGCCATTTCTATTAACAGTCTTGATTTGTCTTAAATCTGAATCCTGTTATTACATAGAGCTCAAAAGAACATGTATTACAGCACTAATAGGAACTGGATCTGGGTAATATATTTAGACCAGTGAGAATCCTGCTGATGTTACTGCCAGGGTCACTATGAATGGGTCTGAGAGTCTGAGAAAGTCTATCTTCAGTGGTTTAATCTCAGTAACAGATAAATCCTTTTCCTGACCTTTGTCGGTTAATTAAGTGGGCGGATCCTATTCAAGATACTCATTTATCTCTGATTGGGTGGCAACCATGCCAATGTCAGGCAGGGAATTCCTTAAAGCTGAAATTTTACTTGTGTAGAGGACTCAGGGGGAGAGTTTTTATGAATAACTGAAACTGCTAAGTATAGGTGATACAAACTACTTTTTAGCACAACCTATCCCCTGAATGTGAAAGGCACTGAGTCTTGTCCAGGTCCCTGATAATCTCCGCAAGGCTACTTCAGAGCTCAGAGAAGAAGATATACATCCTACACTTTCTTCACACTTGGCTTGAACAAGTGTTTGCTGAGATTCAGAGAACATATTGGATACTCCATAGTAGACAAGCAATCAGACATCATCAAAGAAGGAGAAGTCATCAAAGGTGGTGTGCTGAATGTCAAAAGAGGTGTGGTCAGCCTGTCATTCCCATGATGGCTGATCTTCCAAATACAAATCACTGTATAATGAAGCCACCTTTTTGGTTTAAAGGTGTAGACTGCTTTGATCTATTCACAATAAAGATTGGACAGAGGTTAGAAAATTGCTGAGGCATTATTTTTAAATGTTTCACTATAAGATGTGTTCATTTAGACCTTCTTCTTATTATGGACGTTGAATTATTTGCTCCAGCTATAAGATGATTTAAATATCAGAGGCAGATGGGAACTTTCGTAACTTCAAAAACAACCTGGAAAGCAAGGTATGAAATTTTGTTTCCTTTCAACTTATGCTACACGTGAGATTACATATGCAAAAACTCCCTCCAAGTAGTCCTCAAGGACCACACTTTGTCACAGGAAGTACTATAGACATTGCTGTCAGAAGTAGAAGGTATCCTCAATTCTGAATCATTTTGGTGTTTTATCTGATTCAGCCAGTCCAGTTCAGGTCACCCTAAATCTTCTGCTAATGGGACAGTGGGAGACTCCTTACCTAAGCAGTCTATGAAGTAAGTGACTTACTAGCACTTCATCTAACAGACCATTTTGGTCCAATTTTACTTAATGTTACTTACCTGACTTCCAACGAAAACATGAATGAAAGAACTTTTCATTTTTATGACCATGGGTCAGGTTGTTTTACTTTTTGATTTCCCACTAGAAGTTATCAAAGCAACACCTAGTGATGAAAAGTCTTAATTTAATGTCTTGTAACAGGCTCATGGAACTACTGGAAACACCTCATGAATTTAAAAGACTCTTGGCTGACATTTTGGAATAGTCTTAAATGTGGGACACCAAATTTGGGGTGCATTTTTCACTCAGTTCAAGTGTAGCAGTATGCAAAAGTTCATTTTGTGCCTCTCATTCTGCACTTCTGCAATTCCCTGTGTCAACATTTTTCCAGTTAATATACTTCTTAATTTTAAGTTTATCTCTATACCACATATTTTGAACATATATGGTACATATACAGTATGTTCAAACAGGTCAGTGGCCTTCAAGTTCTTTGATATGTTCAGCTGTTAAATAAAAATAACAAATTTTCCTAAAACATTAATCTCTCTCATTCATATTACAAAAGAGCAAGACCTGCTACTGTATGCACACCAATTATATGTACTTATAGTTTAACACTAGGTGTGAGGAATGCCAAAATTAATTCCTTCCTGAGATTTCCGAAAGTGGAAGGGGCAATTAATAATCCAAACACTAAAGCCATAATACCTTCCCTATTGAAAATATTGATGTGTAGCTTGATCCATATGCAAATAACTTGTACAACTGTAAAGAGAGCTAGACTAGTTTGACCTCACCATGCATCTTATTTCATTATTAACACATAAAATGGAGCCTCTATTATTCTAATTCACTTTGTTGAGTCATCAGGCCGACTGCTCACAGTCTTTTTTTCTGATAATAACTATAGTAGTTGGCTGTTTTCTGAATAATGGTGCAATTACCTATTGCAGTTACCTCTATCACTTTGTTCATGTATTGTACCCATATTATCCACAGCATCAGTATACTGATTGACTGACCTTAGCTGGCATGGATATTATTCTCAACAAAACTGATTCAACTGCTCTGTTTTTTTCTTAAACAGGAAATAATTCCATATTTTTGCTAGTAACACTTCTTTGTCCTCTTTTGTTGCTTTTAAGTCTTCAAAAGCTTCTGTGCTGAAGTGCTTCCAGTACTCCATCACGGATATCTGTGACACTCTGGTGCACTGGGATGCTCACTGCCTGCCATCTATCATAGTTAGGAGTGTTAGAAGTACCCTGTCTCTGTTTTTTAGTGCAGCAGATTGCCTCTTCCAGTGACTAATGGTGCTGGGCATTAGCCAATCATCATTTCCTTCATCCCTATGATCTGGTCAATGCCCTTGACCAGAGGTTTTCCTCTCATATCCCCAGAGATGCTCATATTAGGTAAAGTAGCAATTCTACATTGGCCCAGTGTGTGTGTGGGTGTGTGGATACTGTATGCTTCTGCGATGGACAGGCACCTCAGCATGGATAGGCTTCTTCCTTGTGATCCACGCTTTCAAGCTCTAACTACCTGCAGCCCTGAATTAAATAAACCAAGTGCAATATATTGATTTTGACCATAAACACATAAATTGAAGTGTGACTTATCCTTTTAAAAATCTTTCCACACACAATTTAAAACAACTTTTTTTTTCCTAAGGGTTTCCCAGTCTGAGGAAGCATTTTAAACATCATTAAAGCACACACTCATCCACGCTCACACTTGCACTTGGGCCAAACAGGACTCACATATTAACTTAATATGCATGACTTTGTCTCTGAACTATATTTTAATTAGATTTTAAGAATTTTGATGTTTCCTAAATACAGACAATTATTTTTATGTCAACATGTTTGTTTGTAGGTTTTACGCACAAGTATGACTAACCCACATTCATTCAGACTTAATGATAACAGAGTTAATTAAACAATTTCGAAGGGACTTTAACAACTGCTAGCTCTGTTTTTCAAAATTACATTTATTAAAATGGTTGACTAATTAGATACTAATTCAACTATGTGAATTATTAACAAACACTCATTACAAGTTTTTTCTTCTTCAGAGAAATTATCTCTTGGGCCAAATGTCTGTGGCAAAAACATCAGTGAGTATTTATCTCTATTTCATTGAAGCTCAGGCTTAGAACTAATTATTGATCCCAAGAGAGTAATTACTAGTAGGGGAAACACATCAAAACCAATCAATTTGCTCAAATGGCTTAGTTCAAAATGGAACCATTTCTGGCAACACAATGTACAAGGCCAGTCCATCACAGGCTATATTCTCAATTGTTCATTGCAGACCATTATAAAATTGCCAAAAACTCTAATGTTCAGTTTTTAAGGATGGAACTGAAGTATTTTTTAAAAAATCTCACACAGATACAGGGATAACATTCAAGTACCACGCTGGGTTGAAGCTGTGAGGCAAAGGCTCAAAAAAATTTTCCACAAAGTTCTCCATCATAAAATAGATCAATTCAAAGCTCTAAAAGGGAAAATAACATCACTGAAAGAGCATTGTTTAACATCATGGAGGGTATAAGAATCAAGAAACATAAGCAAAAAGGGATGGAAAGAGATTCATTGTAAATTTATTTTGGTATTTGGTGAAAATATCAATTCTCTCAAGTCATCTATGGGCTCTGCAGTCACCTTTTAGAAAAACGTTACCCCATGTTATGTTTCAAAGGGCTGTGTTTCTATTAAGTGACTGCCGTTTCAGAATTGAGGTACAAAAAGCACCAGCAGATGCAAAACACACCCAGAATTATAGTCAAAATGCAGGTAATGGTTGAAATCGACAAGGCAGAGAGAATGAGATGCCAAAACCAGAGAAGTAAGCCAAAATCAAAGTCGAGGACAAAAAGGAGTTAAAAATATGACACTAGGTTCTACTTTGAAAAGAAACTAATTAGACTAAAGCTTGTCAGAGATTTCATTAGGTATATGCATTGAGGGATAGTGAGTGAAGTGAGAGCTGCCATTTTTCTAGTGTCAGTCATTTCACATGATGCTACTTATGCAACCAAATTAGTCACATGACTTTTCATAACAAGAACAAGAAGTAAAATAAAATAAAAAACTTCCATTCATGTTGAAATAAAAAATAATCATAAAACCATGTTCAGAATAAAAATTCATGTGTAATCACCCAAATAATACTGTATAACGACTCCCTCCAAGGCACAAACTCCATGTGTGACCATCTCCTTTCCACAGACAGCGTCAGTGAAAGTCAGTGAGAAAATGAGGGACATGCATATCTCATGAAAAAACCCATGAATGTTTCCATGCACCATAACCTCACTAATGTATCACTCAGGAACCCATGACTACAGAGTCTAAATTTTTCTGAACTTTGAATCCCTGCTGCCATTCTATCTCAACTGGAAGTGGAGACCTAAAAAAAACACAAAAAACATGGACATTTACCAGCTTAAGTCTTAAAACATGAAAAGATGCATGAGACTTAAATTTGGTTAGTAATCCTAGATGATGCAAAACTGGCATAACCTGTTTAAGAAGAGGATAAGGTCTAATAAAGTGTGGACCAAGTTTACAAGATAGAACTCTTATGCAGATGCTTCAGGGATAAGAAGGGATAAGGATGTGTTCTCCTTTTCACGATAGTCTTTGGCATAATCTCCAACCCTCACAAATTCTCCAGTACACTATAGTTGAAACAGTATATAACACTCTTAAAAATTCCAAAAGATAATGTATCTCTGAATCAGAAGTATCACAATGCAATATGGGAAGATTAAATCCATATTGTCAATCAAAGGGTGACATGTTAAGGAAAGAAGTATATAGAAAAGAAAATTTAAAGTAGATGAAATGAGTGCTCTTCAAAAAATGATCTATGATAACCAAAATGTTGGTTTGGCCCTTGGACACATGCTGATCTGTGAAGAAATCTACAGTGAGATCCTCCCAAGGACAAGTTGAGGGATCAATCGGTTCAATAATCTCTTGCAGATGAGGCTTTGCTGTGACAAGATGTGCCACATGCTTTAATTATATATTTAACATCCTGAGTTATATTTGGCCACCAAAATTATGGTTGCTCAAATTCCAAACAAACCTTCCCTCAGGCATTTCTGGAGGCAGTGGGGAAGTAGCCCAAACAGACAGAAGAGTCTAAAATCTATAATAATGGACCTGAAAACCTTGCAGACAGGGATAATAGGTTCAGGTTACGATACTGCTTTATTAATTTCATACAATCTAGATTGCAGTCACCAGGTTGGTAAGTGATTGCAAAATCTAATTGACTTAAAACAAACCAATGAACTTGTCTTGCATTGAGTCACTTAGCAGATTTCAAGTATATTAAATGTTTATGGTCCATAAATATATTTACTGTAACACAAGAGCCATACCCTGTAGCCAATGTCTCTATTCTGCTAATGCTGGCATAACAGCTAACATCTTTTGTTCATCTACATAATAATTCTGTTCAACCTAGGACAATTTATCTGAAAATAAATCATTTTATATATATACCACAATTTATCTGTATGCAGTAAGTACTGGGATAAGACAGCCTCTACACCAACACTAAATGCATTAGCTTCAACCTCCAAAGGTAAGGAAACATCAAAAAGTCTCAGAACGGGATTCTATATAAATTTACTCTTAACATCATCAAACACATGAGTCCTACAAAACCTTTTGCTAAGTTACTTAATCAAAGAATCAATTTCAGTACAGTGACTATGAAATTAGAGAACCCCATCAAGGGCTTAACCTGTCTAATACTTTCTGGAGGTTTCCAAATTAATAGAAGACCTTTTCTTGATCCATTTCCATACCAGAATACCCCAGAAATACTACCAAGGTTTAGTGGAATTCACAATTTCATAATTTCGCATTACATGAAGACAAGACAACCCCCCCCCCCCCCCCCCCATGCGAGAAAGATGAGATTTAAAATTCTTCAAGAAAATTAAAATATCAATATAAACCAACAATAAACGCTACAAAAATACAAAAACATGGCATTAGCTGACTTATCTGACATGACAACATTTTCGTAATGTCCTGAAGCTGTGTTAAAGGTGCTCTTCCATTCATCCACCTCTCTGATATGCATGAAATTATACACTACATAAATCAAGTTTTGTCAGTGATGTGGAGCCCATGATTTGATCTTGAAAACAGGAAATTAGAGGAAGGAGATAGCTAGTCTTTATAGCGATAAGATTGAGTTCCCTAAAATCAACGTAAGGATTAAGGAAATCATCCTTTATGGAAACAAAGTGTGATAAATAAAGCAAATGAAACAGATTAAGGGTTGGGGAGCCTCCCTGAATACTGGTCGTAGGTTCCAGTAATCAGCAACAAGGTCAAAATCACAACAAAAAGTTTGATACATTTGACAAAAACACAGGGGACAGGAGGCTTTTTATAGAGGGACAAATCAAAATAATGGAGGTGACGAAGAGGGAGGGAGTTGTAGATGACGTCAGGAATGGAGGGACGGAACTGAAGTCATCAGGACAGGACCGGAAGTGAGGTGATTCCCTGAGCTGGAACAGAGCATTTTCTTCGTGGTACGGAATGTGGTGGAGATCAGTGCATTCGTTGAGGTACAGACTTTTTACTCAGGTGTGTTTCTGTAGATGAAAAGGTGAGAAAAGCATTAATACCGTGATCCAGATCCCCATTTCTTGTAGTTTCACGCACGATAGAGCCCGCTGACTGTCCCCTTTTCGTGCATGTGTGACAAAAGTAAAATCCCATCCCCGTAGGACTATGAAATGGTCAGATAAAACCAATATCAATATTATCACAAATGTAATAATCCATTGCTCAAGTTTCAGAATGCAAGAAAAAATAAATGTGACCCTTAGGCAAAGAAGCACCTGGGAGTAGGTCAATGGCATAATCATAAAGGAGATGGGGATGGAAAAGGATGAACCCTTTTCTGGAAAAAAAAAACATCAGCAAACTCTATATGAGATTTAGGAAGTGTAGTTAAATGGCAAACTGAAGAGATGAACAAATTGGAAATTGTATACACATTTTGAGACGTGGGGATTCCAAAAAACAAGTTCTCTTTGTTCCCAAACAATAATTGGATAATTTAACTGCAGCCAATAAACCCCAAAATAATTGGTGTAATAGAAATTAGGCAGCATGAAAAATAAAATGTCTTCAGTATGAAGGCTGACTACCACTAACATGGTAGTGCATGTTAAAAACTTAACTGCCCACCGAATTGTCAATCCATCAATCCCTGCAATGTAAAGGGACACCAACAATTGTTTTATCCAACTATCAAACGCTGTGGTTAGTTTGTGACTAATACAATTTTCTGAATCAATAAACTCCCTAGCTCCTTGATTATTTAATCAAGGCATAATGGAAAAATCAAGTTCCTTTTTAATAGGGTTTGACCACAACAATCCCACTAATCACTGCGCTAGTAGTGACCAGTAGCAGGACTGTCCTGCTCTGTGTTTTGTTAAAATTTTTGTTACATTTTTCTTTCTTTCTTTTATATTTGTGTACACTTTCCTATTCTTTTCTAGGAGTTAACAGTGTTGCAGCGAAGTAAATGCAACACTGAAATATCTTATCATTTCGATTTAATTTCATCTGACTTCGGTTGTGGAAGAAACCCCTGAGGAAGACAGGAATAGTTCAATCAATCAGCTTTTATTCAGTCACAGATAAGTACATGGATTCATGCTTCATTCAGCGAAGTTCCCTTTTTCAAACGGCTTTTTTATATTTTCTCCTCCCTCCCCCTTCCCCTTACTTATCAAAAAGCATAATATCGTTTACCTAAGCATTTCATCTTATATTGCGCAAATCAGCCAACCATTTCTGTTTTGTGCACGTGTCAGATGGGCCATAAAGAAGGAAAGGTCATCTTTCCTGTATCTAACAGATGCTTTCCTAAAGAGGAACTTGTCCTAGGTCAGCTTACTGCAAGCTGTTTTATGGCAGACGCCTGTATGAAATACCTGCTGTTAGTGCAAAACAGCTTTGTCAGTTTTTAACCCTTAGTAGCTTGCAAGCAGTTAATTTTTCTTTCACAGGATCTTCATGCTACCCCTCCTAATCAGCCTTCACAGATTACATACATCAGGGAGTCAGTGGAACTCACCTGAACACACGAATCTACCATCCGATTTCTCAGATAAACTTAGAAATGTTTTATATTCAATAATTTGTCATAATAAACGAGTAAACAGAATATTAAAGACAATTACCGTATATACTCGCGTTTAAGTTCTTCCGCGGATAAGTCGGGGCATGATTTTACCATATACTTTCCGGTATTTTATAATGCTGGTCGTATAAGTCGAATTCGGAAAACTCACGTTATTGGTGCAAGAGATTATGAGATGCTAATGCCCATCAGAGAGAATAACCACAGAGCACACTGCATTTTTTTTCTATGTAATGTGCCTGCGTGACCACACGGTAATACCCAAACTATTCCGAAGCAACGTTTGCACTGTTTTGTGTTTTTTGTATATCACATCCTCATAAATCTTTATCGTAAGAGACATCCCTTATCTATGATGGAGCATTTGATCAGAAGAAAATATGAAACTGGTTTTAAATTAAAAGTCGTTGAAGTGGTGAAAGAAATTGCCACAAAATTTAATGTGTCTGAGAAACTGGTGCGAGATTGGAGTAAGCACGAAGATGTAAAAAAAAAATAAAAATGAAGTGTTGCATTTTTGAACAGGCATATAAGTCGGGGTCTGATTTTATGATCGATTTTTTGGGTTTCAAGACCCGACTTATATGCAAGTATATACAGTACAGTATTCATCTTTAGTTTCCCTACATTTTAAGTCATTCAGCTACTTAATGCACTCCCTTACTATAATAAAAACCCAAACCCACTTTGCGGCAGCACTCCTGTGCTCTTAAATTTGTCTTTCCTCTTTCCAAAGGTCTAGGCTGTTCAGGTTCAGATGTACTAGACTAAGGGAAATGCTAAACATCTGAAAAACTCTCTCATCTCTGCTCCTTACATTGAGTTCCTAACATTTATGGAATATATAGCACCTCATCTAAGGTCTCCTCCAAATTGTATTTAGTAGCCTCATCTTTAATATTGTCTGACAAGCCATTTCTACATACAATGACTAATGTGGCATTGACATGCATCGACAAACATATCAGTTCCTGCACCCCACTACATCCTTTTGCACAAGCACTTTTTTCTTCCAATTACTGTCAAAACACTCAATCATCTGGAATTCCCGGTAGTCCTTTTTAAATAACATTGAGGAGTCGATTAACTCCCTGAAAAGAACCTTTCACATGCTGAGGAAAAGGTGAGCCCTCGTGGCATGTTTACTGTCAATCACAGGTAGCGGCCCCACTCTGTCTATAAGTGCCTTGGTCTGCTGGTCACTACAGTATTAGGGAAAATCTGTTCCACTAGGAATACCTCTCCACAAAAGTCTAAGACTAAGGAATGAAGTAAATCTAATTACATAGCATTATAAAAAGTCAAAGAAGGCTTACTGAATTCAGGAGTAATAATCAGTTTTAATGTTTATTACCACTGCTGCTTGCATGCGCTGACAATATATCATGTCTCATCTCATGCCTTCAGGATAGGAGAGGTCCACTGCTTTTTCTGTACTCCTTCTGGATAGTAGTAGTAGAAAGTAAAATGCCTATATTGAAAAGGAATCTCTAGCAATAACATTTTCAAAATTTTAAATGTGCCAATAATGCCTGTTTGGAAGGAAGTATTTTCCATTTGTGATAAATGGAATAAAGTTAAAAAATTTAGTTTGTATAATGGGTTCACTTCCCAGGTCCTCCCTGCGTGGAGTTTGCATGTTCTCCCCGTGTCTGCGTGGGTTTCCTCCCACAGTCCAAAGACATGCAGGTTAGGTGGATCGGCGATTCTAAATTGGCCCTACTGTGCGCTTGGTGTGTGGGTGTGTTTGTGTGTGTCCTGCGGTGGGTTGGCACCCTGCCCAGGATTGTTTCCTGCCTTGTGCCCTGTGTTGGCTGGGATTGGCTCCAGCAGACCCCCGTGACCCTGTGTTCGGATTCAGCAGGTTGGAAAATGGATGGATGGATGGATGGATAGTCTGGCTGCTTCCAAGAGGCATTGTTAACAGCAAAAGGTCTATGTATCAGGCACAACCCTTACACAAAGGCAGGAGTATTACTTAAGTGGGACTCTAGCCACACACCTCTTTTAACGCTACCAGGTTCAGACCACGGATAGAATATAAGTTTACACATATGAACACTGTATAACACTTACCAGTGATAGGTGTCATTTCCACAAATTGTTAGTTGTCAGTTTTAAAAAAAGATATATCATAATAGATTAACACTATTCACCCTCCACTCTCTACAGAAAATGATTCAATATCAGTTCTCTTTCATTCCTTATGTAAATCCAAACTTTTTCCTTTCTCAATACTACTGGCAAAATGTCCCCATAATTTATTTTCAGTAATTATTTCAGTAGTTCAAAATGTAATGACAAAATCAATTTATGACTTCCCACATGTGTCTGCTATCTTGATGTGCTAGTAGTGCTGCCTCCTGTGAATATGAAAGAGGACAGCTTAAGTAGATATGATAAATGTGTGATTATGATTGTAATGCTGTTGACATTTAAATTCAATTTGAAAATGTAATATTGACATTCAGCATGCATGGGTAAAAATGTATTTGAGCATTTTGGAAGAAAAGCTCAAACAAATCAAATGAAAAAATGGTACGGTTCACTAACCAGAGACAGCACTTAAACCAACTATATGGCAAAATGTGTTGGCTGATCACATTCTTCTACAACCAATAAGGATGGGTCATTAATCCAAGTATTTAAAATCCTAATCCAGGTATTTAAAATCCTTAAAGGGACTGATAAATTAGATCTAGCAGAATTCTTTCATATTAAGGGTGAATCACATGCTCGAGGACATCAGGGGAAATTAAGGGGAAGTGCATTTAAGACTAAAGCTAGGAAGCACTTCTTTATGCAAAGAGTTGTGGGACTCTGGAACAAACTACCGAGACATGTGGTTGAAGCAGAAATTTTAACAATCTTTAAGAATAATCTGAATGCGATATTAGGACAGCTGAGGTATTAGCTAAACAAACGGGCTTGATGCACTGAATGGTCTCCTCTTGTTTGTCAAATTTCTTATTTGTTAGGAACCCTTGTCAGTAACTTGTCAAGCAGGACTGAATAAAGCCTAACTTATGTCCACAGTACAGCCCAACAGTTGTGCACCCTTGGTCCTTCTATATCTTACCTGCAAGACACTGGAAATCAGTGATGAAAGTGAAACAAGAGATTCAAAGTTACCTCATTTATGTGAAAAACCAGTAAAGCAAATAATAAAATAAAGAGCTTAAGGGCCTGTTACAATAACCAGTTAATGAAATAAATGCTAGCCAGACCTAATTAGCTGAAGTTACACTCAAAGGAAACTAAACACTTATGCCATGAGATGGAAACAAATGTGGCATTTGACAACGCTTTCAAACCAAATTTCTAAACGTTAGTCACTCACCATGACAAAGGACATGTTTTTAACAATTAAAGTTGAATAGTCAAATAAAGTCTGACTGAGGCTGAGTGAGGCAGTGAATGAATTAAGGGAATTATAGCTACAGGATAAACTCTATGCTGCCCCCCATCTCTTGGTGCCCAAACCACAAGCTTATTTTGCTTAATGGTTAATCCAGAGATTGTCTATAAGGAGAGGTGTAGTGTACCCAGAAGTCTCCAGAAGACCTCAAAAATCAAGGGGAACGTATGAGCCAAGAAAACACAAGCTCAGATTTGAAAGGCACAAGGTAAAAGATTACAGTGCGATTAGAAAAATATAAAAGCAGGCAAGAAAAAATGTATCCAAAATCTGTAGAAGCTTCAGACAGATGGAGACATCTACCCCTATACTGGTAGATTTATAGATTTATTGTGCATATGTCTCTGTTACCTTCCTATGATGACGTGTACTCTACAGTTCAGATTTATAGGTGCATATTTTCTCAATACTAGTGTGAAATGGCACATTGGTTAATGCTGATTCTTAAAGCTGTCGAGGCACACATTTGATTTCTGGCCTGACCACCCTCTGTGTGAAGCTGCACATTATCTCTTTTGTGGACTTTTTCCTCTCAAATTCCAAAGATTTTTGTGTTAGATTAATTAGTGGCTCTAAATTGGCCTGAATATGCCCTGTAATGAACCGTTTACTCGTAACTTGTTGGTTTTTTCTTTATAGTGTCAAGTTTCCTGAGACCCTGTAAGACATGAGATTCAGAAAAATTGAAAACAAAAGTTTAACAAAGTACAAAACTACTGCATCACCAGAATTATGTCTTCATAATCCATCATCTAAAAGCCAAAAGTCTGAACAAAAAAGTCATTGAGCTGAAACAGTAGAAATATAAAGGCCAAACATGCTTTAACAAATAAAAGAAGCAAATACTTTGAAATAACAAAGCAGCTCCGTACTTGTAAATAAAATTGTTACTTCACAAAATGTTAAAGTTGTGACAGTTGTGGCGAGCGCCCTCTTCTACGCAGTGGTGTGCTGGGGAGGCAGCATTAAGAGGAAAGACACCTCACGTCTGGACAAACTGGTGAGGAAGGCAAGCTCTATTGTTGGCATGGAGCTGGACAGTTTAACATCTGTGGCAGAGCGAAGGGTGCTCAGCAGGCTCCTATCAATTATGGAGAATCCACTGCATCCACTTAATAATGTCATCTCCAGACAGAAGAGCAGCTTCAGCGACAGACTGCTGTCACTGTCCTGCTCCACTGACAGATTGAGGAGATCGTTCCTCCCCCAAACTATGCGACTCTTTAATTCCATCCGGGGGGGTAAACATTAACATTTAACATTATACATAGTTATTGTCTGTTTTTCACCTGCATTATTATCATTCTTTAATTTAATATTATTTATTGTATCAGTATGCTGCTGCTGAAGAATGTGAATTTCCCATTGGGATTAATAAAGTATCTATCTATCTATCTATCTATCTATCTATCTATCTATCTATCTATCTATCTATCTATCTATCTATCTATCTATCTATCTATCTATCTATCTATCTATCTATCTAAAGAGTTTCATGGCATGGCCTTCCTACAATTAATGTTACTAATCTGTATTGTTAATGTTTAAGATAATAATAATAATAATAATAATAATAATAATAATAATAATAATAATAATAATAATAATAATAATAATAATAATAATAAAATGTATTTATTTAGCGCCATTCCCATGCTCAAGGCACTTAAGAAACAAATAATTTCTGCATAGAACAATAAACAGATAAATACAGGATACATAAAGCATTAAATAGAATATAAGAAAGACTAAACCAGAGTATAATGCTAAATTCAATAGTAAAAGAAAAGCATGAACAAATCACATATTTTGTGATATAACATATACACAAATTATCCTGATTATCTGGACAGAGAGGTAAACTGAAAGAAGGAGCAGAATGTTAATTAAAGTTAAAAACCTTCCTGAACAGATGAGTGTTAAGTTGTTTTTTAAAAGAATGAATGGAGTCAGCTGATCTAATTAATTTTGGGAGGTTCACCCAAAGTCTGTGTGCTTTACAGCTGAAGGGCTTGTTACCCACAGAGTGCAGGTTAGTGTGGGGTACAAGAAGATTTGCCAGAATCAGAGGACCTTAGTGGGCAAACAGGAGCATAGCAATGGAGAAGGTCATTGATGTAATCTGATGCAAGGCCATTTAAAGCTTTGTATGTTATTAATAGAATTTTATATTCAATCCTGTAAGACACAGGGAGCCAGTGAAGGCGAGGCAAGATGAGTGCTCTGTGTTCACTGTTGCTGGTTCATATAATGACTCTTGCAGCAGAGTTTTCAATAAGACGGATTTGTGACATAAGATTAGAAGGGACACCTGCTAGTGGGGAGTTTCAATAATTAATGCAGGTAATTAATGTGATAAAAGCATGGATAAGTGTCTCAGCATTAGAAAAGGAGAGGAATGAGCAAACACAGGATATGTTACGGAGGCGGATGGAAGAAAATTTCTTAATGTGGCTTATGTGGGTAGAGTAAGAAAGGGAGGAATGAAAAATGACAAGAAGATTCCTTCCATTAGAAGAAGGTCTAATGAGATCACTGTTAAGACAGACTCATTTTCTTTAGTTGCGCTTTAGTTAAAATTTGCAGGAGTACAGTTTTGTTGCAATTTAATTTTATGAAGTTATGCTCCATCTAGGTTTTAATTTCACAGAGGCAAGTTGTGAGCTGAGAAAGCTCTAACAAAGTTTAACTTTTAACATTGAAATAGAGCTGAGTATCATCTGCATAAACATGATAACTCAATCCAAAGCTACAAATAATATGGACAAGAGGAAGCATATTGATACAGAAGAGCAGAGGGCCAAGGACAGAGCCCCGAGGAGATCCTTGCTGAGCTACACTTGCTATTCCCAAGACTAATTATCAGTCAGATAGGACTTAAACCTCTGGAGTGCAGTCCCTGTGCCAGAGATACCCAGAATGTTCTCCATTCAGGACAGTAGAATGTCTTATCTGACAATGTCAAAAGCTGTACTGAGGTCTAACAAAATCAATATGCTAATATGATAATCTATTGTGTACCCACCTCATTTCTAAAGTCAGCTGTTTTCCCTTCTTGATTCCTACTTTTTGTCGATGTACAACCCTATTGATGAAAAACGTCTATCTATTGTATGCTGGAGTGACAAAAATGTTGAAAATGGTGTGGGGCCTCTAAAAATAATTATTAAGCAGGCCAGGGTCTTCATTGGACAGCCCAGAAGAAACTCACTCCAGACCAACCTTCATACTGGATACGTACAAACTGGGGATATTGGCTTAACATTTCAAATATGAAGAAATGTCCCAAAATATCATAACTGCTCTACAAGAGAGGGGGTTATCAGAAACCCATAGCTTGTAGACTGAAGGGCAAAAGGGAATCTTTATATAAGCTTGCGTTGTTGAGATGGGAACACTGTGATGTAAAAACTGGTGCTGCCCTTCAGATGAGACATGAAACTGAATCTCTGTGGTCAAAAAAGATCTCCAGACATCCTCCATGATGGGTGAATCCCAATGTCATGGATAAATTGTCCACATTGGCCTAATCATTCTTGCCCCCTAATCATTCCTTGTCTCTGATTGGTTAACTATCTCTTCCACCACTTCACCACCTAACAGCTAATGTGTGGTGAACGTACTGGCGCACAAATGGGTGTTGATGTATCATCCAGGTGGACGCTGCACATTTGTAGTGGTTAAAGTGGCTCACCACTCACTTTATAGTGTGCTTTGAGTAGCGAGAAAAGGGCTCTATAAATGAAAGGAATTATTATTATTATTATTGTTGTTAGTGTTATTATTATTATTATTACTAAATTACAAATTCATTTAGCAAAGTAGAAAAATAAGAGAAAATGCTCAGAAGAGCCAAAAAAGGAATTGCCTAAAAGGCAAGTCCCAATACACACTTCAGGGGAGGAATTCAATAAAGAGAACAAAAATTGTCAGAGAAAAAGAGAATATCCAAGATAAAAACAATACTTATGAAACAAAACTCTAACCAAACTCAATAAACTGCTACTGGATTTCTTCTGCTCACAACCCTTTATAGCCAGAGGGAAAAGACAGTAGCAGTGAAATCAGGGTGGCCCCTCCTCCTAAGGCTGCATCCACAAAGAACAAAGAATAGAAGAACATTTAAAGGGACAGTAAACAATTACAGAATTGCAAATAAAACCAAAAGAAACAACACAAAGACATGAAAATAAACTAATTCACAGTTAACAAAAATAGAAAACTACACAAGTACAAGCCAGGGAAAAGATCCTAGATGTAATATAAGACTAACTCCATTGGCATTCCAAAATAGATGAGCAGTGACCAGGCTGTTGGATTTTAAACCACAACATTTTGATAATCCTTTTATCCATTTATGAGACATTTATGCATGCATGTATAGAATAGCCATCTACTTGTAAAACACCTAGTATAGAGTTCACTATATAGAGGTGATATTTACAATTATTTCTGTATTATGCAACAGAAGGTGAAGAGCTGTTCCCAGTTAAGTGAAGCAAGAATATATAAAGTTTGTGTAAGGACTGACTCATAGTAAAAACAAGGAGATCAGTAGACACTTTGGTGGTTTTCCTCTACAAATGTCTCTGTCTCTTAAATGACTTTTGCAGTAGTCTCCTCCATCCATCAGTAAACTAATCCCACACTCAACAGCAGAAAACTCAACCAGACTGTTCTACAAACATAAGTAAGAAATAATATTCTTCCCTGTCCTGTCCACAACCACATTGTCCTTCTCTCTGTTGTTTTCCCATGTTTCAAACCTAGCCTCCCCTCCAGCCCCTAGCTTGACCGGGGTCATTGCCTTTCATCTGATTTTTCAGTCCATATCTGTTCTCAGCCTTTAACATTCTGCTGTTGAGCAAAGGAATACAGACTCTGTGCTACCAAGGGAACAAAACAAGCTATGTTGGAATAAATGTGAAAAGCAGCAGCTTTGTACTCAGCATGATTAACAACGTAACACTTAATATCTTTTTAATGAGGCAGAAGGAGATGTAATTGTAAACAGTGACTAAATGCAGGCCGCAAGTGTTTCACCATGGAGTTGCCCAGCCGTACAGCCGGAGGGAGGTTTCCTTTTATTTTTGCTTTCATGGTATATAGCAGAAACATAAAGAATTGCTTTTTCAAGGGATTTTTTGCTATTAATGGACACCTTGCACAGCGGCAAAAAAGTAGATCAATGCAACGTCCGTTCCTTAATGTGTGCCCTCAAGGAAATTAGAAGAATCTAAGGAGTAGTGAAGGAGTGAAATGAGAAACATATAAGAACAAATTTATGCAACAGCAAGCCATTCAGCTCAACACAGCTTTGCAAATCCTGTTTATTGACCTCCTGCTAAGTAATATCAAGCTGCGCCTTAGAACTCATCAGAGTCCTTCAACTTTACATCTCCCTAACTAACTGGTCAGGCATGCTGTAATATTTTTGAGGTTGTCTGTGTAAAAGAATATTTTCTTGCAACACTTTCACACTAGGGCTGTGACGTTCTAATAAGATACAAGTGCCTAAGCTTAGTTCCTGGCCTGATCCCTGAGCTGTTTTACTAGTGCAGGTTAGGTGGATCTGAGTCACCAAATGGGGTCACCACTGAATTAATTTTGCAAATCTGAGTATTCAGGAAAAAAAATCATATAGATTCAACAAAAAAACATGTCAAATCCAAAAAGATGGTGTCAGGGCTGGAATCAAAATTAAACCCTATTGAGAAGTGTCCAGCTACAGTCAGGACAGTTTTAAGCCTCGGACAGATCCGAGCACTTCAGACACTATGTGATCTATAAATTGACACCCCCTTCTGGAGCCACTCCCCTGTTTTGGTGGTGAACTGACGCCTATATTACATGCCTCTCATGACGATTTCAATTCTCTTTAGTTCTCAGTTCTGCATCCAAAGCAGTTAATTTGGTGTCAGAAACAAATTGAACAAGAAGAATAAATTATATGCTGCACTCAGCAACGATTAACACTACATACTGTATTCTTATAGACTCTGAATCGAATAAAACATATAATTTGTGTCAACAGTTAACATATGCAATATTACGTGCCGGCTGTTTAGGAGCTCTTTAGAGTACAGTAATCCCTCGCTATATCGCGCTTCGACTTTTGCGGCTTCACTCTATCGTGGATTTTATATGTAAGCATATTTAAATATATATCGCGGATTTTTTTGCTGGTTCGCGGATTTCTGCGGACAATGGGTCTTTTAATTTCTGGTACACGCTTCCTCAGTTGGTTTGCCCAGTTGATTTCATACAATAATAATAATAATAATTCATTACATTTATATAGCGCTTTTCTCAGTACCCAAAGCGCTATCCACATAGGGAGGAACCAGGAAGCGAACCCACAATCTTCCACAGTCTCCTTACTGCAAAGCAGAAGCACTACCACTGTGCCACCTGTGAGGACAAGGGACGCTATTGGCAGATGGCTGAGAAGCTACCCAACCTCAGCGCGTATTACGTATTAAATAAAACTCCTCAAATATATTGTGAGCAAGGGGGCTGTTCGCACCCCTAGAGGACATGGCCGCTCCTCAAAAAACGCTGAAAGATTACCTTCACATTGCTCTCTTCCTTGCTGGGCTTATATCTGGCTGCTTTGCAAGCGATATGCTTCCCTCATGGTGCTTCGCATACTTAAAAGATCAAACAGCACGTATTGATTTTTGATTGTTTGCTCTCTCTCTCTCTCTCTCTTTGCTCCTGACGGAGGGGGTGTGAGCAGAGGGGCTGTTTGCATACTGCCCTAGAGGATACGGACGCTCGTCTATAAAATGCTGAAAAATGCTTGCTCCCTTCCTTGCAGCTACTTTGTCCGGCGGTGCTTCGCATACTTAAAAGCCAAACAGCCCTATTGATTTTTGACTGTTTGCTTTTTTTTTCTCTCTCTCTCTCTCTCTCTGATGCGCACTCCTTTGAAGAGGAAGATATGTTTGCATTCTTTTAATTGTGAGACTGAACTGTCATCTCCGTCTTGTCATGGAGCACAGTTTAAACTTTTGAAAAAGAGACAAATGTTTGTTTGCAGTGTTTTGAATAAAGTTCCTGTCTCTCTACAACCTCCTGTGTTTCTGTGCAAATCTGTGACCCAAGCATGACAATATAAAAATAACCATATAAACATATGGTTTCTACTTCGCGGATTTTCACCTTTCGCGGGGGGGTCTGGACCGCAACCCCCGCGATGGAGGAGGGATTACTGTACTGTCTTTGTGGTCCTCTCTGTGTTATATTATTAGTACTGTATTATTACTGGTGTACAAAATTTTAATACTTATATAAACGATGAATTAATTGTGGCGGAGTTTATGCTTCAGAAGAATGATGCACTCACCCTCAGAAGGACAAAAAGGTATAAAGTAGTCGTTTGAGTCCTCCAGCTAAGACCATCTCTTTTACCCAAGCGACTTTGTGTATCCATTGGGGATGGCTCGCAACCTAGCAGAAAGTATCAAGACGTTTATGACATTAGCACAACAGTTTATCCTGGTGAAGCTTTTTTATTTATAATAAATACTTTTTTGCACATACATTAAATTTTCCACCATTACTATAATAGTACATTTAGCACAAAAGTGGAGAAGTGTACTGCTAACATGGGGGCGAGGGAGTGGAAAGTGGGTGGAGTCAAAAGAAATGCAGCTGACAGGGGCGTCATCTTACGGGCCTCAGAATGTCTCAGGTCGCTGAATCTATCCGAAGCTTAAAACTGTCCTGACTGCATGTGGACTCTATTGCCACTATCTGGCCATTCATCATCTAATTATTCTTGTTTCAGTTTTCTAAAGCACAGGCATTCAATTAAAGTGCAGCAGTGAACCAATACTTTTTCATAGAGGTATAAAAAGCAGGAACCAATACTGGTGGCTACTCCAATCTAATTTCTGATTGTTGTTTATAACTCCAACATTTATATTTTAGAGCTAAAGCTATTGTCTGCAGCACCTTTACATGCAAATTCAATCTCACTTGCTTTGCCCTAATTTAGAATATCCAATTAATTTATTATGAACATTTTCAAGATCTCTAAGGTCTTGGGGAGTTAAACCAGATCACTCTATTATCATGCCATTAATCTCTCATTCATCCCACAGATTCTTGCATCTCCAATTTAGAGTTGCCAGTTCCCTTATTTATTCACATTTCTGATATAGTGTAGCAAACTACTAAGGAATGGTTGGAGTTCCTTCTATCCTTCAAAAATGATTTATCCAATTGTGTTCGATTAACTATTAAGTACATCAGACTAAATTTCAGATATTTGTATATTGTTCAGCTTCTGAGATATCTGAAGCTCATTACAATATATCTCAAAATTAATTCCTCTATATTTCATGATGTTCACAATATATTTTGAGGAATATCAAATGAATTTCATGTTATCAAAAATACATTTTCACATACCTCAAAATATTGTCCTGTACAATTTAAGATATCTGACAATCACCCTTTATGCATTTTATGATACTGCCTGGAAAATCTCCTGTTTTTTCAACAGGAAATACTGTTTATTTTTAAATGTCTAAAATATATATTTCAAGATATCTAAATATCATTTTAAGATATCTTTAAATAAGATGGGAAGTTATTTCAGCTATCTTAATATAGATATTTTAGCTGCATTTCTGATATCTTAAAATGATATTTAGATATCTTGAAATAACTTTCCATCTTTTTTAAAGATATCTTAAAATGTTTTTCAGATATTAAATTTGAAGTAATTTTTAAAATATCTAACATTGAACAGAAACACATTTTAAAATCTCATGAGATGAATTTGAGACATTTAAGGTGTCTTTTAGATATATCTAATGCCAAAATGAATATATATAAAATTTATGTTGAGATACCTTGACCTACATTTTAAGATATTTTGAAATTCCAACCAGTTTATTTTGGAGCAGCACACAAAATAGAAAAAATGGTTTAAGGCCTTTAAAACACCAACAACACCAGAGGCTTCATGCATAACGGCGTGCATAGAATTCACACTAAGACATGGCGTACGGACAAAAGCGGGAATGTTCGTACGCACAAAAAAATCCAGATGCATAAATCTGTGCGTTCACCAACTTCCATGTTCCTCTACTACATAAATCCCGGTCAGCGTGAAAAGTAACGCCTGCTGCCACTCCCCAACTCCTCCCAAAATTATGCCCCTTTTAATATGCAAATCAATATAAATAGCCCTTAAGCTCAGCCTTCTGTGAAAAGACAATGGCAAAAGCACGAGTGAAAATAAAAGAATTTCAGCAAATACCAAGTAGAAGCAAGGAAAAACTTACTATTTGTTGGTTTAAACAGTGATATAATCAACAAAAGGAACTTGATCGAGTGACATAGAGTGTCGGAGAAACTTGAAAGTTCAAGTTCACAAAGTCGCACAGTGCCCGAAATAAAAAAGAAATGGTCAAATATCAAAGTCACCGTGAAAAGGCGAGTCGTAGCCCACCATCTGAGTGTCATATGAAAGCTTATTAGGGTACAGAGAAAAATAAATAGGCACAAAGTGGGAAAAAAGCACGAAATGTCAACTTTAATCTTGAAATTTCCACTTTAATCACGTAGTTTATTTTGACATTAAAGTAGAACATCATAAACTTCATCTTAAAATCATTTAATTTACTAGTTTCTTAAATCCCATTGTAACTAAAGTAGCACATTAAATGCTTTGTTTTACAGATCTTCTATGTGCAATACCTGCTTCTTAAATGGGCTTTCTCTTCCTCCTACAGGACACAGAATCCATTACATTCGTAATATTATAGCTCTCTGAATAATTAAAATACTGAGATGTATACGTGATATCATTTTCATGATGATAGGAGTTAAAGCATGTTATTAAACATGGGAACACGGTGGCACAGTGATAGTGACGAGCTGGCACCTCGTCCACAGATTGTTCCTGTCTCCCGCAAGATGCTTGCTGCTCCGTGTGCGACCTTCGTTTAAATAATTTATTGCAGCAGTACTGTCTCTTTCAAACGTACTAACCCCCAATTCCTACCCTTCCTTTTCTTTCTCCAAGTAACCAATCTCCACACAATCAGCTCTGTAATAGATGTTAATCCATCTGTAAGCTTAGAACGCCGAATCTTTAAAACTTTTAAAGAACATTGAAATATCTTTGTAGTATATGTTTAATTATTCTATCCATCTGTCTTTCCGCAGTGTCACACCATCCCCAGCAAGAATACAGCGCAAGGCAGGAATAATCGGGGCGATTATTTAAATGATGTTAACATTTTATCTATATAATGTAATAAACATATTTTGCTGCATTTTAATCTTAAAAATGATATCATCATCATATGTAAATACACGCTTTATAAAGTGGCTCAGGTTGTGCAATATTTTAACTGTATCACAAGTTTACAGTGAGGTAATTGTACTTGTAAGTACAAACAGTTCTACAAGGAGCACTTGATGGACTGACTGAGTGCGTTTATAGTTCTTGGGATACTAGGGTGTTGTACCGTGTTAGCCATTATGAATGTAGAGAAAAGCCAAGCAAAATGACACCTTTTATTGGCTAACTAGAAAGATTACAATATGCAAGCTTTCGAGGCAACTCAGGCCCCTTCTTCAGGCCTGAAGAAGGGGCCTGAGTTGCCTCGAAAGCTTGCATATTGTAATCTTTCTAGTTAGCCAATAAAAGGTGTCTAGTTCTTGGGATGAAACTGTTTCTAAACCGTGAGGTCAGTAGAGGAAAGGCTCTGAAGCATTTGTCGGATGAGAGCAGTTCAAATAGCGAATGGTTGAGACAGCGTATGCTTGATTCTGTATACCGATAATTCTCTTTCCGATCAGCTGCTCCGAGTGGTGCAGTGAGAGTAATATGGGAAAAGATGATCCGCTGTGGCAACTCCTAACGGGAGCAGCTGAAAGTAGAAGAAGAAGGTGCAGTGAGAGTAACAACGCTAAAGCAGCTATAGTATTTGGAACAGTTTGGCTATTCCGTGGACCATTATATTGTTCCAAGTTAATTACAATCAGATGCCTTAAACTAATGAACAATATGCGGTTGATTTCAGTGTATATGATAAAGCCACGTCAGGGATGTGGATCTAAAAAGAAAGGGAAACCACACTAGAGCAAAAGCACTGTTTGACGCTGGGTGCCACCAGTTTGCAAAACCGAGCGGAGAACTTGCGTACGCCTGGGTTTGAGCTACCGTGAATATGTACGTGGCTTTATGGCAAGTTTAGGTTTTATACATTGCCATTTGAGCATGGAAACAGGAGTATGCAACATTTTTGTGCGTACGCTCCGTTTATACATGAGGCCCCAGAACTTTTATTTTGTTTTTCACCATCAATTATTGTCATGCATTTTGGTTTTCATGATTGACTCTGGTTTTGACTTTCTTCATTTTGACCTTTTACCTGTCCTCCGACTCTGCAACTACTTGCTCCTTTACTCTCAGCTTAGCCTGACAACATTACAGATAACTGCCATGAACCTGGAGCATGACTGGACGTTGCTTAAATTACTTCAATAAAATGTTTCTGATGATTTAATTTTTATGTAATCTTTGTGTTGTGAAGATTTTCATTTTATTTTTATTTTGCCAATTTCTTTTAAGTATTGTGGAATAAAATGAAACAGAATAACAGAAAGTATTGGGGTTCCCACTGAGTTTCACGGTTAAGTAGCAGTGATGCTAGTAAACCGAAGGAAAAGCAAGGAACAACAAATTAAGTCATTTTTGGGGTTGTTTCAGTAATCAGGTTTGGTTCTGCAGGCTGTCTGGCTCCAGTAGACACAGTCAGGCAAATAAAAGCTGCCTTTTGGTTGCATCATCTCTGTATATATAAAATCCAACATCTGTCTGCCTGTCTGTCTGTCTGTATGTCTGTCCGCTTTTTATGAGAGAACTATTTAACGGATTTGCTTGAACATTCTGGTTGATTTTATGACTTCTCTCATTGCACTATGTATCATAGTTCACTTGCACTACCGATTTATTTTTGCGAATCCAAGATACATGCAGCGGGTCGAGGGGGGGGGGTCTCCTCACCCACGTGCCAGCCTCGGGCATATCTTACATCCGCTCAGCTAGCGAATGAGAGAACTACTTAACAGATTTAGATCGGGTGTTTTCCTATAATTTGCTTGAACATTCCGGTTGATTTTGCGACTTCTCTCATTCCGCTATGTATCATAGTTCGCTTGCGGTACCGATTTATTTGCATAAATCCGAGAGATATGCAGCAGGCCGAGGGGAGGGTGAAGCGTGACGTCAGGAGTAGGGAGCTGGGCAGGGCCTTCCTCACTGTCCTGTTTCACTACTATGCGGGCAGAGCCGTGGGGGACAGTTAGTTTCTTACATAGCGGGATGATCAGAAGGGGCAGAGTTTCTGGGGTGAAGCAGAAACATCTTCAGTGCTCTTCAATGGCCTTCTCCTGCACTCTAGGACTGGAAGAATAAGAGAGATTAGAAACCTTCACGCCCAAAATTGTTTCCCCAGTTTTCCTTATGCACATTCATGATAGTGTGTAATATATGATTGTTTTGAATTTACTGTTCTTTCACAGTACCATCTTGGTTTTTGAGATGTGCCACACCATTTTGAGTTTCGGTTGTCGAGACATGACAACAGATTGCTAGAGATAGAAATAGGAAGCTATTTTGATATTTTGTGAATAAGAGGGCCGGTATTTAAGCCAGTGCATCAGCATAGTTACATGGGAAAAGTCTTGGCAAAAGAGTTTACTGAGTATTTCTGTGTAAATTATTTTTGACTATGATTTCTGTGGGTTACATTTTAGCTTGTTGCATGTATCTTCTGATATCCTATTTTTTTTACTTTTACATGTCATTAGACTTAGGTTTAATTTCTGTTCATTTCCTAGACTTATATTCATCTTCCAATGTCTGCTTTGGTAATCAGGTATGATAACAAATGGGAAAACATTAAGTAAAAAGTAAAAGAGTGACAGCAACAATTAGGTCTACCTACAAGGTGTTCTGAGCCTGTGACTGCATTGTTGCATGGTAATTCTCACCTCCTGTCCTTTCTGTCTCTTGTTACCCTGACCTTTGTTCCTTTCATCAGCCAAGTGGTCACTACTTTGAGGCAGTTTAAATTCCACCACAAGATCATTTTCCGCCAAGCCCTTTTTTGCCACAGGGACAGCAGACAAGAAAAAAAGCCCAGTGTTGCACCCCTAAACTGTCTGTTGCCTTCAAAGAGACTGCTCTTCATAGTAGCACTTACCTTGCATGTTCTTTTGAAGGTTTAAATTGATCACCAATTGTGCCCTGTAAGCAGCAAAGAGACCTGGTAGTCTGCCACCTAGCATCCTAGGGTAGTATAACATTCCTATGCCCAGGCTGCCTCCTCTTTCTGTACATTGCAGTGTAAGTATTTATATTCTCATGACAACGTGTGCTGGCCATCATCCATCTGCTCCTCTCCTTCTGGAGCCCTAGTGAGGACTGTCCCTGTCCTGTGCTGCCCACCTGGCTGCTATTCCCTTGTCCGCTTGTCAAACAATTACAGTTTTCAGGGACGTGAACATATTTCTTATTATGTGTGGAGGAGTCTTTGCATTATTTCTTGACATAATTAATACAGATATCATAAGACTTACTGGGCATCAGTAAAGGTTTTCAAAGGGAACTACTTAAACAAGTGTACAATGTAGGATCAATTTTACAATGAAGTTAAATCTTGCCCCCAAGCTCTGTCATGTTTGAAGTGTCATATCAGGCTATAATCAGGATGAGAGATCAAAATAAGACAGACGCGAATTCCGCTCCTTTGTTTGTGGACAGGTGTAAATTCCCCCCAGGGTAATTATTCCCTTTTAAAATACTTTAATGTTGTTGATGTTACACATAATTGTATGCTGCAGTCCATACTACACACTGTTACTTATTCCCAGCATAGAGGAAACAATTAGGAACGTCAGCATTAAGTGCAGTTTGAACACAATAAACATGGCTTTTATCATATCAGATAACAGCTCACATTCTACCGCAGGATTTGGAGGCAAAGGAGGATCTGGCCACACCTGCTAAAGGATTTAAGGCTAAATTATATAATTTTACAATGCCCGGAGACCCCAGTCTTTGCAAAAATGCTATAGGTACTATATATAAAGTAAAACTGAAGAAAAAATGTTCATAGTGAATCATGCAATGGGAAAGTTTCTCTGGCAATTATTCATAGTAGAAACACATTTTATTTCAGTTGGCTCTCAGAAGTTAAGCATAAGGGAAGGTGTTATGATAAAAAATGTAATATACACATGGAGGAGAGAAGAGCTACGCAATGCACAGTGGAAAACGTTGCAGCCTCACAGTTCAAGTGTGTTAGGTCCAAATCTCAAGTGTCTCTTTTGGGTGTGCAGGTTCTCCCCTTCTCAAATTTTTTTCGATGTGCTCTTACTTCTACCCTCTTCCCAAAACCACATGGGTTAGTATGACTGGGCATCTAAACTGGCATGATATGGGTTAATATGTGTATGTGGATGGGTGCATCCGGTGATGGGCCATACTTTATATTTGTTTTTGAATCTCTCTGGAGTGCCTGTAACCCTGGCTTGGATTAGGTGTGTGCAGAAAATAAGTGAGTGTGGTGTGTAAGACAATGAGCCCTGTGTTAAGATGGTGCCTTGTCCAGGGTCAGTCACTGTCTTCTCACAACATGTCTGGTCAGGTCAGGATATGCTCTGTCCCTCTGTGATCCTGTAGTAAACTAAAAGGGTTCAGAAATTCAATGAGTGAATCAATGTGGTATGAGGTATTGCTGATGCCCCTGCCAGATTTTAGCCGTGTATTTCTCTGGATGCTGTCTAGAGTTACAACTTTGAATAGTGGAAAAGGCTTAATGGGAATACAGAAACAGGAGTAGGAGCGCCTCTAGTAAGCTGAATTGTGTTTTCTGTTTAAATGGAATAATGCACTCTTGTTTATCATGGCACTACAGAGTGGCGACGTATTGCATGTTAGTTGGACACATATTTAAGGACTTCACTGTACTCTGCACATGTGACAATAAATTAATAAATAATATATCACATTTGACTATAATTTGAACAAGAAAATAAAGATCTTTGAGAAACATAAACATAAACGGCAATATATGGCAGGAAGATCCATCCATTATCCAACCCGCTGAATCCGAACACAGGGTCACGGGGGTCTGCTGAGAGAGTCTAATTGAATGAATTGTGATTTGGAAGATTTATACAAAAAATGAACACACTTAAAAGAAAAAGAAAAACAATTTGAGAGATTATCCTGATTATAGGGGTGCAGGCTAGGGGCCTCTTGTTATTTTTTGCCATTATCACCATCCATCTATTAGCCTGATATCTCCAGTACAAGGTCAAGCTTCACAACTAGTTACTGGTATTGCTTTGGCATTCTTTTGAGAAGTTTGGAGGTTCTAGATACATTTGAGAAAGCTACTTTTAAAAGTGGCTACTTAGGTAAAGCAATAAATGTGTCTGTAGCAGGCCCTGAAAAATAAAGGACATGACTTCTTTCTGGTACATATGCAGTAGTCTGTAGAGCTTCTAAGTATTTACCATACATGTGCCATAAATCAACTGTAATATCTAACGGTACCTCTGCTATTTCAGCTTCAGAGACGACACCACAATAAAGACTACCTCTAACCAGAACCATACACATGTTTTACTGTCTTGCGGCCTTATTTTCAAAAGTTTACATGGACCTGCACTTGAAAATATATACCTACCAAAAAAACAGAAAAATGCGTATGCCAAAAAAAAAAATCTGACCTGTAAAATATGGCGTATAAACAAATAAACTATATCTTGTTTCGAACCAACAGTACAAACATTGCACATCTTTATTTCATGCTGTACTTTTCGCACCAAGTGTCATATATTACTATACAATATCAGTTAATTAATATTAAGTTCTGTGCTCTCATGGACTGATTGCACAATGTCACACAGCAAGTTGATTAGATTACGACTAGCGAAGAATGAAACAATCAAATTTTAATTTGCATTTTCAAAACTAACATTACAATTAATTTCATACACAATTTCACAATTAGAAAACATGAAACTCACTTTTGGGATTTCTAAGGTTTTTGTTTTTTTTAAAAGGCAGACGGCTGCAGAATTAATGCATGAAAATGCGTCCAGACAGGGACTAAGTGCCTTTCATCTTCTGCCACAAATTTCAAAGGATGAGAAATGAAATTGATTTCACGAATTTCATTGAAAGTTTTGCTCAGATTCAATCTTGCTCTAATCATTTCACTCCTCACTAATTGCAGCCATTAATCACAGTTCAGTTTACTTATTGTGATTTTCCTGAAGCATGTTGTAGTGGCACTGTGAATCCAGAATCCTTATTTTGCCTGCTTGTTGACACTATTTTGTTTGAGCAAAAGTCAATGACAGTCAGAGCCTCTTTCACAAATCTTTGTTCAAAGCATATTTCATGTCTTGCTCTTGATTTTTATTTTTATTATTCTCAGGTTGTACTATAAGGTAATCACTTTAGTTTTATGTGTCAATAACATCTTTCATCATCTTGTTGTGCTCTTTATTTTTATTGTTTTTTATTTTGGGATGGTTTTCTTCTTATCCTTGAAATGGCACAATCTTCATTGAAAGTTTCCCATAGGTGCTTCTTCTATCTTCTGTACCTGAATACTATAAATCAATCTTTGGACCAATTCCTTCAAAAACACACAATGTTAAGTAAGTGCCTTCCCCTTTTCTTGTTCTTTGCAGTTTGGATTTTGCTATTGACATATTGACCCACCCCTAACTTGTCCATCTTTCATACATTTGCAGTCATCCTTAACTTTCTAAATGTTTTCATTTGCATGCGAATGACTTCTCCACTGAAGTGAATTCCTTGATTTTCAGGAGCTGGAAATACACTCTGTGTAAGGTGACATTGATTGTCTCGACCACCCCTCTGTGCTGCTTATATGAAAATTAGTTTCTGTCTTTAGGTTTGTCCTGTCATTTAAACAAAAATATATTAAGCTAAATCTCTTAGCCTGTTCTGATAATGCTGAAGCTATTCACGTATGCATTTGCGTGTGCATTGGTGTAGGCATCTTGACAGCACTCTTTCTAAGTGTGTTAAAATTTTCAGCACAATAATACAAAAGTGAAACCTTAAAACTGATCAAGATGATATTTAGGATTTTATTTTACTAATATTATCTATTTATTTATTTTACAATTTGTTTTCAGTTTTACTAATATATTCATTAGTTTGACTTTTTTCCCTTCAGATACCATGAAAAGATTACTGAAGTCAAGGAGAGGAAATAAACAAAGAAGAAAAAATGAAAATAAATTAAAAAGTATGAAAGCAATAGGGCACCCTAAATATTCTTCAAATTTTTGAACTTGTGTTGCATTATAAGATTCTTCAATTTTGTAGCACTGAAATTTATAATTTAGAAAAATCAGTCAGTCATAGAAGACATCAAATTTCAATGCACATAGTAATCAACTAAACTGAAATGTTTCAGTCAGATCATGAAAGTGGACAGAAGAGACTGGTGCTTTTAACAGGAAAAGATGAAGGCGATGAGTGAAAATAAGGTGGATAAATTCCATTATAGAAGACGCTAAAATCAATTGTAAAAATTTAAAGATTACAATGTAAGAAAGCCTGGTGCACAATTAATTCACCAAAGAGGAGAAGTGACTGACTGAATAGAAAAACAAGGGAAAAAAGTCAATGGTCAGATTGCTGTGTGCAGCACAGAGCAGGACATCTTCTACTGAATGACACTGTGAACATAACACACATTGAATCCCCTACCTCCTCCAAGACTAATACTGTTTTTGCGACTCTTATCATGATGCCAATCATTATATCATACATACCTTTACTTTCCACTGATGGACTCATTTAATGTTGTTAATAATCTTAACAGCACGCCCTTGTGAAACAAAGTCTGGAGATATTGGACAGATCGGGTGTGAGCAATGGATGCAAACTCAATGCAGCAGAATCAAGCAAGAGTCTGTGATCTTTGAGATAGTCATGCTAATGTGCTATCTCTATATTTTAAATATTGAGCCTGCAACTGGGACTCTTAAAAATTAGAAGATGAAGAAGAATTTAAAGGGGAAATTGCTTTTGATTTACTAACAGCATCAGCATTGTAAAATCAGTCATACAATCACTTTTTCATACAGCACATTTTGTAGTTACTGTATCACAGAATCTATGATCAAAACTCAGCCCTCACAGCGTTTATAGCAGTGGTCATATCAGGTGATCTTGAGGTTGGAATTAATAACACTGGGAGTTTTCTCAGCTAAGAGCTGGAAAATCATTGCTTGAGTATTTCAAAAGTATTCAACAGATGTGTTCAAGCAATATTAAACAGGAAGGCTAAGAAACAGGACTTGTGAAAGGTAATATGTTATTGGTAGTGACTAGGTTGCTCCATTGTGTTTTGTCTCCTTGGAATGCTCTTTTTTGTGGCTGTTCCCAGGTGGGAAAACCCAATGCTTTGATAAACAATGTCCGGTGATCCCATAACAATAAGAGTCACTGCTCATAGCTCCATCTGGAACACCTCTTGACCTCTGGTGGCCTCCCTCGCCTGATTGGACAACTGCTTTATTGTCCCGCACATATCAGAGTGCTTTGTATTATTTGTCATGTCATGTGGTGCGAAGCATTGATTTAGAAAGGAGGAGGAAATGAAACCACCACTCATTGATGAGGGAGCCAAAGAGTCAAGACCCTCTCTGCCTCTTGACTTTGTTCTGTTTTTGTAAACTGTGTCCAAGTAGTTAAATTTTATAACAATCTGAAGTAAGACGTGTAAATGAAAATGTTTTGGATGTTTTCTAAACTATTTATCTTTTACAAAAATATAAAATTAAACTGATACTGATGTTGATTGTTTTCCAGATTAAAAAAGGGTGACAATCTTTTATGGAAACAGATCACGCCATACAAAATGTGCTGTTCTGTTCCACCAACATTTGGGCTTAAATATATTTAACAGTTTATGTATAAATTCCATCCTTTGCATTACTTCAGTCAGTCAGTCAATAATGTGAGCTGATAAATGTGTTCAGAAAATACACTTTTTGCAAACCAGGTAAGTCCATTTACACCAGTGTATGGTCTAGTGGATAACACACTTTCTGTCTATAATATGTATCTGAGTAATCTTCAAAGAGTAAAGAATAAAAAGAGAATTTACTCAAGAGGTAAGGTTAAGGGTAGGTCAGGCAGCTTATAACCTGTTTTTTTTTTTGTTTTACAGCTTCTATAAAACTTAATGAAATACTGCTGGGGCCACAGATTGTTTAAAAATTTATAGTGGGCCACAGACTTCAGAGCCATACAGAGATTCAGTTTGAAAAAACAAATCTTCTTTCTCGTATTTACCTAAGTGTGTTGTTGTTTTTTTAGCTTTCTTCTGCCATGATTGACTTAGAAAGGTTAATTAATTCATGATTTTTTTCAAATCTGTGCTTTCTAATACAAAGTTCACATGGGGAATGAAGCTTACAATAGCAGCATCAGGTGCAAGACCCTGAAGAACCCAGAATCAAGTGCAAGTCTCTCACAGAGCAAACTCATATACTATACATACTCGCAGAAAATATTAGCGGTGTCAGAGAAATGTAGAATACACAGAAGCAAGCCAACACAGACATGGGGAAAAGATGCAAACTACACATAGGCTGTGCATGAGACAGGACACAAACGCAGGAGGTGTGAGGCAGATCAGGAGATGAAGGGAGGTCAAAAATACAATCAGGGTCGTTACTAAAAAGTCAAACTGATCTTTCAACAAGACTCGAAATCAAAGGTCAAAAAGAAATATCAAAAGCCATTGGAAGAAACAATGACAAGAAATTGTGCAAAAAAGATTGAGAGAATCCAAACACGGATGCCTAAATGGGGCATAAATATGAAGGTCGCCCCTAAGATGTCACATGATGCACTTTCTTTAGGAATTTTGGGAAGTTATCTCGGTAACAGCTGACGTGAAAATCTCAACATTGCATCATGGGTCGAATTCAAAATAGCGTCGCACAAAAACAGTAAAAATTTACAGATTCCTTAGGAAATAATATAGTGCAAATTAAATGTCAAAATCAATTTCCTTGGTTTCAGAAATGCCTGAATAGCTGACAAGATGTTCAAAAAACTCCCCAGAAGAGCCACAAAAAGTGAATGAAATGCACTAATCATAATAATTTTGCATTATTATTAACACCAACCATGACAAAAATGACATTGACCTGAAGCAAAGTATTGTCATAATTTCTGTTTTTGATGCTAGTACATGGAATTTTTGGGTGAATCCAGTCAAGAACTTCAATTTGGATATATCTAGAAAATGTAGGCTGCAGTTAACCTGACATCAAAGCTTTCATAACAGTGAAAATTAGGTTAGAACAAAAACTCAAATTTTCCTTTAGTAAAATCTCAGTATTTCAGGTTGTTTCACCTTAGATTATTTTTAAACAAATCATTTCTTTGACTTGAGTAAACCTGATTGAAGTATTTGTTAGCTACTGCAAAAAATGCATGTGCAAAGACTAGACAAAAAAAAACTTTAAATCTGGGTAGACAAAATTTACTTGACAATATTTCTTAAAGTAAGCTAAATAATTGTAAATATAGATTTTTGATAAGTCAATAAATCTTACAATAAGGAAAACAAGATGTAATGTCATGATATAAATACTTTTTAACTTGCTTAGATTTCATTTTTTGCAAGTAAGTAGTTTGTAGTATAGCTTGTGGGGTAAACTGACTGAACATTTTTACAGTGATTATAGGCCCTCTGACAGCAAGCAGAATTGAGAACCTAGATTGTCAATGGAGAGACTGTATGTTGGAGAAGAGATCACAAAGACTTGTTCGTGGATCTGTTGGCCCAGTCTCACAGATGAGCCACCACTTGTCTAAGTGGGTATTTGTTGTTACTGCAGCTTTCCTTATGGCATTTAACATTTGGTAAGTTTCCTTAGGCAATATAGGCTTAAATTACTGACTAATATGCAAAAAGAAATAAATATGTCTTTTTTGTATGAGGATTGAACAACTAATACTGTGTGATGTCTCTTTATTTCTATTGCTCTCATCTCAGTGCTCATCAGAGGATTTAAATGCATCCCTTTTCAAAGCATGTGAATGTGCCTGAGTCAACTTTGAAAGAGACTGACAAATATGGTCTATGGGAGGGTTGAACAAAAAAGAATTATCTGCTCTCAAAAGAGACCTTTAATATATGGCTGGTGTTTGTAGAGTTCATATGGGTATAGAACATGTCTTCTGAACAATGTGTTCTGGGTAGAAGTGGAGTCATCCATTCCAAACACTACTTTCTCTTGATCCTTGACTCCCACTCTCCCCTGCTCTGACAATCCGCATTGAATCCTTAAGGGGGATCCCGCCACCTGCTCTGACGACTGGCAACAATTCTTCAAGCGAGACGCCTAAACGTGCTATGGCAATTGTCTGTGAATCACCAAGGAGGGAGTGTTCTAAGAATTGTCAGGGGATCTAAAGAGGAATTAGTCTCAAAGATACTAAGAAGGTCAAGTTTGGGCTGCGACAAAGAAAAGTTGAAAAAACCCAGCACTGAAGGATAAATGTTATCTGGTCCTGGTTGTTTATTAGATTTCAGCCTATTTAATCAAAGCAGTACTTCTCCCTCTACAATTTTTAAATCACTGTACAAAATCTCACACTGTTCCATTCCATTCAAAATAGTGTGGTGCTAAGGTATCACCCGCTTCTCAGGTCCTAATTTGGGATTCTGAGGTTCGTCATGTGGTGGGTGCGGCAACATGCTGTTTCAGTGCATGCTCCCAACCTACAGTAAGTACCACTTGGACAGTTGTTGTTACTGTCGGGAGGCTATCACCTTCTTCACATGTGTTAACTTCTGAAAAACACAAATGCTATATTGGATTGTTTGAATGCTGTGAAGAAAGCAAACGACACAGCATAAAGTTTTAGGGTTTTAGCCCCGTATACTGTAAATCAAATAAGAGTAACGTCTCCACTATACAAAAAATCAAGGTCAACATAAGACATTGCATGAAGGGAATGGGGGACAATTTATACAGGGGGATCAGAAATTAGAAGGTGGAATGCTGGGAAAACTGTGATGCAGGATGGGTGCTTGTCCGGGCGTTGTTACGGCAATGATTCTTCGTTCTGGCTGAGAAAACAAGAAAAGAAAGGTTAGTGTGCCGTCTTTGTCCCTCGGCACGACCTGTCGCGATGCAGCCCGGGTCCTTAAACTGCTCCCCATGCATTCAGCCCAGACCCACCGGGTCAGGCGGCCTGAACTGAGAGGTCGTGAGCCCGCAAGAGGGCATCCACGTTGGCCTGAAGGTTACCCCAACGATAAGTGATGGTGAACTTGTATGGCTGCAGGTCCAAAAACCACCTGGTAACCCAAGGATTCGACTCCCTGTGAAGGGCCATCCACTGGAGGGCAGCATGGTCCGTCACCAGGGTGAACTCCCGGCCCAGCAGGTAGTACCGCAGGTGAGTTACTGCCCACTCGATTGCCAGGGCTTCCCATTCCACCGCCGCATACCTCGTCTCCCGGTCCAACAGTTTCCAGCTCAGATACATTACGGGGTGTTCAACACCGTCGATACTTTGGCTCAACACGGCACCCAGGCCAGTGTCCGAAGTATCGGTCTAGAGGAGAAACAGGAAGGGAAAAGTTAGGTGTTCTCAAAATAGGTGCCGACGTGAGGGCCAGTTTTAAGTCACTGAATGCTTGTTCCGCTGCTTCATTCCACACCACATGCAAAGGGGCCTTCTTCTTTGTCAAGAACATGTGATCTTTTAGTATAGGCCAGATTTTGTCTAATCGATCGTGTAATTGCGCAATATACTGCAGCAGGTTTGTGGAGGGAAGTGCCTCCCCTTCCCAACCTTCCTTTAGTAAGTCCAAAATCCCCCGGGGCTGGCGCCCATAGAGAAGTTCAAACGGGGAAAATCCCGAGGAGGCTTGTGGCTTGTGGTACTAAAGGCAGTAGCTGGTCCCAGTTCCTTCCGTCCGTGCTGACTACCTTACGGAGCATCTGCTTAAGGGTCTGGTTAAATCTTTCGACCAGCCCATCCGTCTGTGGGTGATAAACAGATGTTTTGAGATGCTTAATACGGAGTAACTTGGCCACTTCCCTGAACGTATCTGAAGTAAAGGGTGTACCTTGGTCCGTGAGGACTTCCTTAGGTAGGTGCACTTGGGAAAATAACCCTACCAATTCCCATGCGATGTTTTTTGTATTAGCAGCTCGCAGGGGAACTGCTTCTGGATACCGTGTTGCATAACCCACCGTGACCAATATATATTTATGGCCTCGGGCTGAAGGCTCTAGGGGTCCTACACGATTGACTCCGATCCGCTCAAAGGGAACGTCAATAAGGGGAATCGGGACTAGAGGAGCTCGGTCCCTCCGGGGAATCTGGCGTAACTGACAGACTGGGCAAGACTGACAGAAACGGCGGACCTCCTTGTTGATCCCGGGCCAATAAAAGCGGAGTTTAATCCTCTATAGCGTCTTTTCGGCCCTGAGGTGGGCATGTGCTAGGTCGCAGACCTCCCGCCGGTAGGTTCGCGGTACTAACAGCAACTTCCGTACCTCGCCTTCGTGTTCCACAACTCGGTACAACAAGTCATTTTCTAGGATAAAGTAGGGTCCCGGTCGTGTGGAATCTAGCGACACTAGGTCATCTATGGATACAATAGCATTCCAGGCAAACTTCGGGGAATCGTTGTTCCACTGCTCTCTTTTAAGTGACGCCAGCGTAGAGCGAAATTGAAAGTCTAGGCCGGCTAATACATCAGGGCCCAGGCCCGGAGTGGCACCCCCCTGCCCCGGAACCCGACCCGGCTGTACTTTCAGATCGGGGTCCGTCTCCGAAGGGCGTCCCCCTGGGCCGCCCACATCATCAATAGTTGCCGATGAGCACAGCGTAGGAGCAGTTCAGAGGGTCCCCTGACCATCCATAAACAGACCCAGCTTGTGTATAGGAGTGGTGACAGTTCTACCGCATTTAGTTTTGGACCAGACTTGTCCCAATATAACTGAATAGGGGGGCTCGGACAACACCGTAACCAGAAGCTGTTTCAGAGTCCCCTTCCATGTTATGAAACTCTTTGCGGACCTGTATGACCTGTCCATGCACACATGTTATGCTCATCCGCTTTGCAAGCCATTGTCGCGGTAAAACATAACGGTGATCAACAATGGTGATATTGCTCCCGGAATCAAACAAAGCCACCACCGAGTGCCCATTCACCAACACCACTCCCATATTCGTGACCGCCAGAGGGTTCGACAGCGCACAGTACCTCTCTCCTCTCACATAGCTGCAGTCCATAGGCTCTGTGTTGAGGGAACAGGTGGGAAGGATGTGTCCCACCTCACCACACTTGAAACAGCGTGGCGGGGTGAGCACTCGGTCTCTTGACTTCGCTGGTGGCTCCGTAGTGACAACACTACGGGGGGGCTCCGGGGTGGCAACCTGTCCCTGTCGGGCCGTACAAGCAGGCTTCTCAGACCCCCCCAATTGGATTCACCTCCAGTTGTCGCTCCAAGACCTCCAGGATCCCATTCATATCCCGGAAGGGGTGTCTCTGGACCTGCTGGGCGAGGTAGTCCAGCATGGCGTAGATTAACGTCTCAGAGGCTACCAGCTCAACCACCTGGCAGGCTTAATTGACATCTGACCGTAGCCAGTGCCCGAGTTTGCCCCAGAAGTCAAACGCCTGGGCCCTAGCTGGGAGCTCCGGGTTGAACTGCCAGTGCCGCCATACCCTCGCCTGCTGGCCGGAGGTCATGCCGTAGCGCTTGTATAATTCACCTCTCAGGAGGTTGTATTGGCCGGCTTCCTCCTCAGGGAGGTCGTGATAGGCCCAGCAGGACCGGACCCCTCAGGTAGGGAGCCAAGATGGACGCCCAGTCCGCTCGTGACCACTGATTCCTCATCGCCGTCCTCTCAAAGACGGTTGGGTAAGCTTCTAGATCGTCGGCTTCTGTAAGGGGAACAATCTGGGGAGGTGGAGGACGTGTGAGTTCTGGCCTCGCAGCTTCCGCGGCCGCTAGCCGTCTCTTTGTTTGGGCGAGCTCCACCTGAGTGGCAGCCTGGTCCACCTTGACCGTCTGGAGCTCGTTTGCCAGAGTATTCAACACAGCATTCAAGTCCTGCCCTTCAGACATCTTCGGACGTTATCCTGCTGACTACGCCAATCTGTGAAGAAAGCAAACGACACAGCATAAAGTTTTGGGGTTTTAGCCCCGTATACTGTAAATCAAATAAGAGTAACGTCTCCACTATACAAAAAATCAAGGTCAACATAAGACATCGCATGAAGGGAATGGGGGACAATTTATACAGGGGGACCAGAAATTAGAAGGTGGAATGCTGGGAAAACTGTTATGCAGGATGGGTGCTTGACGTCATCATAGCGGAACTAGAGGGTAGAAGGGAACCCGGAAGTATAGCGGCTTTTTGTTTTGTCCGGGCGTTGTTACGCCGGTGATTCTTCATTCTGGCTGAGAAAACAAGAAAAGAACGGTTAGTGTGCTGTCGTTGTCACTTGGCACGACCTGTCGCGATGCGGCCCAGGTCCTTAACTTGCTCCGCATGCGCTCATGCGTGACAATGCCTTTAAATTTATTTTGAACTTAAGAAAACTACAATGGTTATTTCATGGACATATTTCATCCATTAGCGGAAATAAGCAACTGATTGTTTACATTGAATACACTAAAATGTATTATTCTTGCAAATAGAGTCATGGGAGATTTAATTTATAATATTCATTCTGCGTGTGTGGTCTGCAGACCACATGTAGTCTACGAGTGTCAATCAAGTGGTCCACAAGGTGACAGGCAATGTATCTGAGCAAAGTAATGTTTACGTTGCTAACATGTGCTAATGTGTTATGTACTGACTTATATATATTTATTTACTATTTATTTATTACTTATATTTTTAGACAATGACCTAACTCTTAGCCTTCTAAATGAGCTTCCTCACTGTTAAGACAACAGGTTGGCTCTAACACAACCACAGCAGAGTGCTCTTTTTATTTTCTTGCAGATGAAATCATTTACTTCTATTCCACTCTTTTCTGCTCTACTCTTCTTTGTTCCCAGTGATCGTTCCCTCTCTCTCTCTCTCTTCTAACACACTTTCAAACTTATAGTGTCTCTCCAATCTAAATAATTTCTGTTACACTGTTATATCCCCTAATATCCACATTGAGATCCCACCAGTGCCAAAAATAATCCCTTATTTTCGTGTTGCACTCTACTTCTGCTGCATCAATACTTGCAGAATTCATGCTTCCCTGTCTACTCTCATCTAGGCTGAGGTGCCATTATGGTTCACTGGCTGAAATTTAGTACTTTGAAACTCGAGTCCAGCAACAATAGATTCATTTTTCACATTAGTACATGACATAAAATCAGTCAGTCATTTTCAAAATGTTTCAATTCAGTTTAAGGGCATGGGGTTTGCCAGAATCTATCCCAAAAATGATGGATGTAAGGAACTAAATTAAATGCAATAAATGAGATAACTGTAAAAAATGTGAATTTTACACCTGGAAGTGACAGTTGAGTATTGACAATAATATCTTTGACTTTAGCATAAAGGTCCTTGTCCTGAAATACATGTAGAACCACTGATGTACACAGTTATAAATGACTGGCTATGCACTACGTTGATCTGAATTTAGTCCTTTAACTGCATATTCTAAATGTATTAATGTTTAAGACATCTGTCAATCTAGACTTGCTGGAAGTATTCTTGATGAATACAATGTATTCAAAATGTATTCAAAGCCCTTCACTTCAGACCTTTAGATTTAACATAAAATGGATAAATTTTCCATTTATGCCCATCAATTTGCATTCAATAACCCATAATGACAATTGAAAACACGTTTTCAGTAAGGTTTGCAAATTTATTAAAAATCAGAAACTGAAATCTCTCATTTACATAAGTATTCAGCCCCTTTGCTGTAGCACTCCAAATTGTGGTTAGGTGCATCATGTTTGCTTTCATTATCATTGAGATGTGTCTAGACCAGTGTTTCCCAACCTCGGTCCTGTGGCCAACCTGTGGCTGCAGGTTATTGTTCCAACCACCTTCTGTTTTTAATTGGACTCCTGGGCTAATTAAGTGATGTGTTATTTCCCAAGTTCTGTGTTTTGGGAACAATATAGAAATTAGAAAACTAAGTTTGGTAAAAAAAAAAATATATTAAAATGTACCAAGCAGTTATATGGGAATAATGTATTTTTTTCTTTTTAACAATATTTTCATCTTGATTTTCATTCTACTTTTCTAGGTGTTCTAATTGTTTAATTAATCCATTACTTAGTGGGTCTGATGCTACAGTAGTTGCAGCCTTTGATTATTTAGTGTTGTTTGCCTGGGTGTCTGCTCTGCTAGTTTTGAATTGTCGTTAATAAGATACAATGAAGGGGGAAAACTGCACAGAGAAAGAGCAAAATATAATGAAATCAACAAAATAGAGTTAAGTATTTAAATCTATAGCAAAAGCAGAAATATTTCTAAATGTCTTATGAATGTAAAAATCATGCTGCTGTGCTTTTCTGAATGTAAGAAAAATAATACCAGCTAATTAAATGAAATCAGTGTTATCAGGTGTTGCCACTGATTAGGAATCTGGTTGGAATAAAAACCTGCAGTCACAGGGGGGCCACAGGACCGAGGTTGGGAAACACTGGTCTAGAAGAACTTGATTGGAGTTCACCTGTGGTAAATTTAATTGATTGGGCATTGTTCTGAAAGGCACACACCTGTGTACATAGGGTCCCAAATTTCACACTGCATGTCAAGACAAAAACCAAGTTGTGAAGTTCATGGAATTCTCTGTGGACCTCTGTGATAAAATTGTAGTGAGGCATAGATCAGGGTAAGGGTCTGAAAGTATTTCAAAGGTTTTGACTGTTCCGCTGTTCCACAGTGGCCTCAATAATTGTGAAACAGAAGAAGTTTGAAACTAACAACGCATTTAGTAAAATTGGCCATCTGGCCAAAGTGGGTAACTTGGTCAACGAGGTCACCGATAACCAAATGGTCACTCTAACAGAGTTTTAAAAATTCTCTGCTGAGATGGGAAAACTAGTAGAGGACAATCATATTAACATCACTCCATCAATTAGGCTTTTATGATAGAGTGGCAAAATGGAAGCCACTCTTGAGTAAAAGGTATATGACAGTTTAAAAGACTTTGAGAGCATGAGAGAAATGATTCTCTGGTATGATAAGATAAAAATGTAACTCTTTGGGCAGAACTCCAAACACAATGTCTGGCAAAAACCTGACACTGTTTATCACCTGTCTAATGTCAACCCTGCAGTGAAGAATGGTGGTGGCAGCATCATGCTTATGGGGGTGCTTCTCAGCCACAGGGACAAAGAGACTGGTCGAAATTGAGGGAAGAATGAATATAGTAAAATACTTAGATGTCTTTGAAGAGAACCTGCCCTACAGTGCATCCTCAATCTGGAGTGACAGTTCACATTTCAGTATGAGAATTACCTGAAGCATGCTGCCTAGGCAACCCTGGTAATAGCTTCAGGATTATCCTTGGATGGCTCAGTCAAAGGCCCAGAATTAAGCCCATTAGAACATCTATGGAGAAACCTGAAGATGGCAGTTTACAGCTATTCCCATACAATCTAATGGAGCTTGAGAGGACCTGCTGGGCAGAATGGGATAAACTGTCCAAGTCCAAGTATACAAAGCTAGTACAGACTTACCTAAGAAGACTCCAAGCTTCTAAAAAGTACTTAATCAAGGGTCTGAGGACTTATATGAATGAGAGATTTCAATTTTTGATTTTTAATAAATTTACAATCCTTTTTGAAAATGTTTTTTCATGTTTTTTTATCATTGAGCATTATTGAGTGTGGATTGATGGGTACAAATTTAAAATGAAATATACAACACAATAAATGGGTATGGGTGAAAGTCAGTAACATGAGAGAGACATTATTTTGATATAAATGGAGACAAATCAAACAGATCAATTCCAAATCTAATGACAGATAGACTTTCATAAAGTTGTTGGCTTGTACTTTACGTGCCTTTATAATTGGTCTGTTTTACTGTTGCTTATATCAGTGTTGACACCAGAGCAAAAATAAACATTTTTGCCTAAATAATAGAGCCACACACTGAGGCCTTGAGAAGCAGCAGTAGTAGCAGTAGTAATGTTATCACGTGTATAGAATACAGTGAAATTCTTACTTGCTTGTTCGTCCAACATGAAACATGTCACCACTATCTAACACGATGATAAAGCAAATGTATGCAGGCCACATCTTGGTAGTTCCTAAAGCATCTCGTCTCTATTGAGAAGAAGAGAATGGAGTCAATAATATAAACATCCTGAACATTTTAAAAGCCATGCATTTTTCGCCGCTTAGCAGATTTATGATTTTGATTTGCGTTTGAATGGTTCATGAGTTATAAGTCACAATGGAAGTGTCATTTCTACATTGGCTTCTGAACAACAGCCCCCTCTTGATTTGTAGACCGCTCAACGTCCATGAGGCCATGTCCTGTGACCTGATCCCTTTGTACTTAAAATCTTTCCTGTGGTTAGGTTATCCATCACCATATCTTAAAGTTTATTCCCATGCTAGTCACATTGCAGTCTGGTGTATTTTTAGATGATCCCACCACTGATACAGAATTTGTTCAACTTATCTGATTTGTGTAAAACATGCCATACTAGAAGATTTCAATAATAATAATTAATACCAGCAAATAAAGAGGCACTCTGCGCAGATGGTGTGGATTTAGCAGCAATCAAATCTTGAACTGACTGTGACCCAATGTTTTGCCATTCCCCTTCTGGCCGAGTGCCTCCCAAATGTGTTGCTCCAGCAGAAGGTCCAAAGCACTAATCGCAGAACCAACTTTAAAAAAACAAGTCCTAGGAAAGATAAACACTGGAGAAGACTACTACAGCTAAGGTTTGCAAAGAATGCTTATCATTTTTCAGGGGTTTTCCAGCATTTTGAAGAAAGCATGTATCTATGGGATTAAAAGATATGAGTTATTGTAACTGATCCCATCTCATTTTTGTCACTTAACTTACTGTAATTAAAGGACTGTGAAAATTATCTGCCTCACAGTGCAAAGACTCAGTCTCAGATTTTTCTCTGAACTGGCATCTCCTTTAGTCAGCAGATAAAATTTTTTAAAGTATCCTTCTTATGTTCTTAATGGAAAGATTTTGTACTCCCATAAGTCAACTGACATCTGTTCATTCTCCAAACCATTTACCTGACCTGGTGTCTAACACCACACTTCTTTTATTTCCTAATCCATAATCCATATATAAAATTAAACATAGGGTGCATTTAGGTTTCCAGTCAAAACTAAGAATGCAGGGTGTCACACAAGTGCACCTTTGGATCACCTTCAGGGCTTAACTAAAGTAAGTGATTCTTACCCAGACCAGGAGGAGGTGTTGTTGCCAACCATCCAGCACCTAACCCCACCATGGGGTTCTGTCTAATAAACAGGGGCATGGCTAAAGCACCACGTCTCATTCAGACCCTAAACCTAAGCTACCTCAAGCTGATAGTTCTGCTTTGCCATAAGTGATAGAATTTCTTGTGGCTATTTTTTGTTATTTCAAAGACTCAATTGTCCAACTTTTCTTTCTATGACAAGCCACAATACCTCTCTTTGTGAACTCACAGAGTTTTTCTGGCTATGACAAGGCCAAAGAGGCTGCCACGAGGCAGGACAACACTAGACCCCAATGAGGTTCTGACAGTAAGAAAGCAGTGCACTCTGGCAGTATTGATGCTAAGTGTTGTGCCACAGCAAGAGGTGGAAGAGGCAAGAGTCATGATATTTTCAGTGAGCACCGCATTGACTTACTCCAGGGGAATATGTATAACATGTCATTTAATAAAGTCCACCAGGCAACTACGGGGCAGTCCATTGTGTACAGGAAATGCTACCTTGGAGTTTCCTGTCCCTTTAAAGGAAGGCTGGCACTCAAGATGGAAGCAGTACCTGGGGCTGCTACAGGAAGTTTTAGGAAAATGGCCCAGACTTCCAGTGCACATTCTTGATCCCAGTAAAAGTTCCCAGGATTGCCATAGAAGTCTTAGTATGGAGTGCAAAGCCTCCTTATTTTCTGTATCGAGGAGTACAAGGAACAAAAGACACAGTTAATGCTGAGGGTTCATACAAATGGCACAGTGGAATGGACAGCAAAAACTCGCAGGATCAAAATTCACTGCTGGCATACTGGCTGACCTTCCTCAAGTCGTTTAACTTGCTTTGGCCGCTGTTTAAAAAGCGTGTTTCAAAGTTAACATAAAATCAAAGTGAAAAGCCTGTTTTATGATTAATTTTAGTCATTAAACTTTTTGTTTTAATTTTTCTAACAGAAAATGGTATGAGCTCCAAGAAGTCTATAAAAAATATGAATAAAGAAAAACAGATGGCCGGGAGAAAGATGCCTATGAGAAACAATATGTGTTTGAAAATTAAATTTTGATGTCTTCACTCAGTAGTTTATCACTTTGTAGAAAAGGATTAGCAATGGCAAATACATTCAGGGAAACAGCACAGTGCCTGAATCGCTTTAATCAATCATTCAATCAAAGCACATCATTAATCACTCTGTCTGCTGATTGATCATTAAAAGCACGTCATCTTTTGTATTTGAACCATTTTTATTCATGCAGTCATCAGCTGTGACAGTCTGTTAAGGGCTTTTAATAGCCGTACAGTCCCTTTATAGCTTGGCAACTACACAAGTGTGATGTTTTAACTTAGGCAACTGTTACTATATACTTTGATTTATCTGGGAACAAAACTGAACAAAACAGTCGTATGTAAGTGTGGCCTTTTGAATATTTATGAGTGAAACCTAATATGTAGGGGGCGCTTTTTTAGCTTATTAATTCCCTTTATTATTTTTGAAGAATGAAGTTGAAGGGAAGGTTTACAGCATGTTATATTGTGGAAAATTTTTGTAGTGGTAGGAATATTGGAATACTGGAAAAAAAACAACAGGTAAGAAATAGCCTTTAGTTAAGTCCACTTTATCTTAGAGGGATTCCTAAAACAAAAATCAGAATTATTCACGGACGTTTTATTGCATGTTGAAATTACATTACATACATTGTACACGTCAGTATGTTACATTTACTCTGTAATCAGGCCTGATGTGAACTTAACAGCCCATAAGTTACTTCGTATCTCATCATTATTGCATTGCTAAGTGGGAATTTTGATAATATTCCCTTACACTTGCTTAGATAAATAGCCGGGCCTACTTTTAAAGTTGGCTAATACCCATGGCTCAGTACCAATGACTAGTTGCAAGGGTGATGACAGAGAATGGAGGAAGAATGCAAGACAAAAGAATGTCGGGCAGCCAAGGCACTCATTGACGGCTGCCCTGTAGAACCACTGAAAAAAAAAATATTCAGTGTGCAATGAGAATAAACCAGCACCACACAATGTAGCATGGGGAAGAATAGTCATTGGCTAAAAGGTGCTGTATTACAAAAGATGCTCTCTGACACAAATCCTACTTGGCATTTTTTTTTCTGAAAAGTTACTTCTGCAAGAAGATTCTGGAGCCAGACATTTTGCAATATACAGTATGTGACATGCAAGTGTGGGGGTGAAGTGACGTTTATAGCTGAGCACATTTAAAATGAATTGCTACAGCTCTGAAATGCCAGTTGAAGGAAACCAATTACCTTTGTAGTCAGTCATTCATGAGTAGGTGTGAGCAGAACTTGTCATTAGCTCTAATATCACAGACACACAAAAATTATGAATTAAAGATATTTTCTGGAAGTTAAAAATATTTATAGGGGTTGATTAAAAAAAAAAAAGATTTTCATTAAGAACAAAATGTTTCTCCATTTGTAGTTGTAATAGTTGTTAGTTATACACTGAGCATTACTGACACTGATGTTTAATGTTATTTTAATGTTCATCTTATTGATGACAGATATTTCCCAGCAATGAAGTTGACATCTTTGTAACTTGTATTCATTACTTCATATAAGATCTGTATTTATCATTGACAATTTTGTTCTTTTGCTTTGTGTGATTTGATTTCATCTTGCCTGAAGAAGGGGCCTGAGTTGCCTCAAAAGCCTGCATATTATAATCTTTTTAGTTAGCCAATAAAAGGTGTCATTTTGCTTGACTTCAAATTGCTTTGTATGATTGTGAGACTAATTGAATTTATAATCCTAATAACAATGGACTGGACAGAAGCTCACTCCTATAGGTGCCATCCAGTGGTGTCAATCAAATGAGCAATTCAGTGATCCCAATTAAAGTGGGATAACGTAATAAATGAAAATGAACACTTTACAAGTTCAGTCATTGTACAGTCTTTATATACATTTTTACCATTGAAGCACACATAGATTAAACAACTTATTCAGGGCCACACAGTGGGTGAAAGGCAGGAACTAATCCAGCTACTTTGTGGATGAGAAGACTGTGCCCTGGTCATTGCGTCATGCAAGGTCCTTAGACAAAGGCAACATCATAAAAAAATTAAAACGCCACAGAGATGGATAATTGTACGGCGAGTTTTTGGTGGTGTCACTATCCAGCTTAATAAAACTCCTTTCGCAATGGGAAAAAAATCCTACTCCTTACCTTTCAAAAATATACAATAAAGGAATCAAAAACTTTTAATAGTGAGCTTCTTGTTAAATTCTTACTCAGAAATTAGTGAGCATCCAAGCACGCATTGAAAAGCACACTCAAAAAAGACTCTTTTTCCATCTTTCTGATGCACTTGGTTGCCTATTCACTAAGCTCTCTCAGTACCTCAAGCTCTTCATTTCATGGATGATTATCTGCATCACCCTTAGTACTTTTTTCTCTTCATATTCAGTTGACTTCATTATTTACAGTGCTTTAACTTCACTAATTATTTTGAAAATTTTATATACCAGGTTTGGAACCCATGTAACTTTTGCATTCTACTCCAAGAAAGTGTAAAATTGTAATAATATTTAAATGTGAAAGAGTTATTCCTGCTTAGTACTGTTTGCCATTTCCTGTTCATCTAATATTTCCACAGTGTCATCAAGTGAAGATTTGATGGCTGCCAAGGTTTCTGCTTCAACAACACTGCTTGTTAATTTGTTCTTTGTGTGTACAATATCAAGTCCAAACAAATATGGACAGAAGTGTTTTTGAATGTTTTTGAATGAAGTCTAATTTGACTTTATTTAAGTTACAAATGCCATTAGCTTAGTGTCATCAGCTTTTGCAGGAAACTTAATATGCCTTTTAAAGGTCGAGAGTGTTTTAAATTGTATTTTGAGATTTTTTCAAGTAAGGATAAACAAGTTTAGAGTTAAGGAAGTTATACTTACTAATCAGACAAATGCAAAGAAGAACTCCAGTGTACTTTGAGGCATGAAACAATGCTGTCCATATAAACCTGTATTTCCTTACATTTCTGTAAAATGTTGCCATATCCAGAGTTCCTCTGTATCCCTGAAAAAGATTCATTTCTAACTGACAGCTGAATTCCACTTTACTTATTCTTTATATAATTTGAAGCATTGCCCTCATTTTACTTCATAATCTCAGTATCATTAAGATGAACATGTTCAACTCTTTCCTTATACCTCATTCACCAAAGATATGAAAACAATCTAGAAGCTCTTTTGTGGAATTCTTGTGTGCCGATACAACAATTATTTGTATAGCACATTTTCTTAAATATGATGTTGCTCAAAGTGCTTCACAAGTTGTCAAAGAGTTAATTACATACAAAGCAAAACAAATTAAAATTAGATAAGAAAAATAATGCATAAATAGTATACACAAATGCACACTTACATATATAATTAAAAGAAAGTATCCTTAAAGATAGAATTTTTTTAAGTTTCTAAACAGTGGTATACTGTGTCACATAAACAAGTCACAGACATCATAAAGGTTTGGGGGCAGAACCCATATATTGTTTTTCTGGCTGCAAAAGTTGATTGAAAAGCGAGAGATGTTCATAGAACAGAGTCCAAAACAGAACTAACTGGCATTGAGTCAAAATGGCATTTTTAACATAGAGCAAGGGAAATGACATCATTGATGCAGATGAACTGGAAGTGACGTCTTCATAACTGGAAGTAACGTCATAGGTGGCATTGGAACTAAGCAGGATTTCCCGAGAATGGTCTTAAAAGAGACTATAAGCGACAGTTAGCACATTCTGCCGCCCCCTGGTCTGGCATAGAATTACTATTATTTAGGCCATTTAGCTGCTTCCCATGTGCACGTGTGTGGCAACTGATCAGATCAGTTAGCCAGGGTGGACAGAAAAATAAAAAAAAACTCCACTTATGCTGGAGAAAAAAAAAGCTAAATCTGCGGGGGTTCCAGGCCAAAAGACCACCCAGATTCCACTGGGTATTCTACCTAACATAGACAGTCTTAAGTAGTTCTTTATTTTTTTTTTAGGCTTCATCTTAGAGGATTTGACATGAAGGGTCTCGTAGCAGGTTGAGGTATCCACTTTCATCCAAACATTCAGACATCACAGGTGGCTACACAGAACTTTGATCAGGTGGTGGTGGCACAGAACACAACTACACAGAAGAACCAGAAAAGAAAGCAGAAAAAAGTAAAGATGAATAAAGATTGCAGAGTATCATCATTCTAAGCATATCTGGTTTATTAAGGAAAGAAGTAAGTCGTTGTTACGAGCAGGCCAAATTAAAAAAGAGGGTTTTAGGAGTTGCTTAAAATGATCCACTGTGTTAGCCTGCACAGTAAAGAATATAATAGTGAATTTACAGTAAATTATTGGCTACTAATTGCATTAATTTCACAGTATTTACTACATCATATTACTGTACATTGCAACAAAAATACAACACTATACAGTGACCTCACAGTAAACTGCACCATGTAGCAGTACGCTGCTGATGTTAAATTATAATAATAATTTCATGATTTTTTAAAATGTTAACTGTAATAGTACTGCAACTTAATAGCCAGTAATTTAATAAAACAATTTTAGTTAAAAAGCTTAACACAACTCTGTAAAACAAAACACAACTCTGGTTGTAACCTAACAGTTAAGTGACTAGCAATTGAGCTACCAGTCTTGTTTCCTTCAGACAAAAAGACCATCATTTTTATATATTGAAACAACGTCAATGTTTAATAAAACTGTTTAATAAAACTGTTTCATGTTATATTGTGGAAAAGGAACTGTTGCTTTTGTGATCTAGGGTGTGTACAAGTTTACCAGTTTATCAAAAAAAAACACCATACATCAGCTTCCATAACCACAAAATAATAACCTTCTGCACACGGAAATATTACCTTGATAGTCATCTTTAAGTTTCTGTTTCTCACAGTGCAAAGGTGTGGGAGTCATCAGAAACAATTTACAGTGTTGCTCTCCAGGGAGTGTTCCTTATGCAAATATACTAACTTTATGCAAATTTTGTTTTGTGCACTATTGTGACTTTGTAGCCATATGACAATTATTCATTGAAACAATTAATTGATATTTAAAGCTAAAACACTGTTTAAATTAAGTTTACAGCATATAATTATTTAAAATCATTATTTTTAACCATGTAGTTTATTACTGCTGTTTGACTGTGAAAATGCACACTTAACGTAACGTACTTCTACAGGATTGTTTTTACAATGTATTCACCTATTTTCCCCAAACTTTACTTCAAGTTGAGTTTTGAAGGTCCCTAAAGTCCTTCTCCTGTCCACTTCACTATTTGGTCGCTTAAATTTCCACCTGGGGACAAATACAGTTATCTATCTATCTATCTATCTATCTATCTATCTATCTATCTATCTATCTATCTATCTATCTATCTATCTATCTATCTATCTATCTATCTATCTCTTATACCTGTGGTTCTCTGTCTGAATAAAAACGTTCCAATCAAACTAATTTCCACCAGTGCCCCTGTAGCAAGGATTTTACTTTTCCCTGTCATCTTACCACACAAGTAAGTGAAACACTATAAAATGCACAAACCAAAAATGTCCCACAATGAAACACGGACCAGTCCAAATACAATTTATAGTAATTTGCTATCTTATGTTAGAAGATGGCTTAACCTGCTTACACAATAGCTCAGGGTACTGCCACTCAAAAAAATGAACGATTGATGCTCATGGCTTAGACAAGCCATTGTATTATTACATCAGGTAAGGACCAAGTGTTTGACCGACAGAGAACACTTGGAAAAGGAGCAGATCAAATAAGATGATTTGTGCTTCCTATTTAAATACAATGAAGTTATTATAATACATTCTTGTTTCTCATTGTGCCAACGAATAGTGAAATGTTGCGTGTTAACAGGGAATGCAAGTTTGAATTTCCCTGTACTCTGCATAACTGACACTACTAGTTCTACTCCTACTCCTGCTACTACTACTACTACTACTACTACTACTACTACTACTACTACTACTCCTACTCCTACTCCTACTACTACTATAGCTCCTCTCTCTCTCACAGACAGCATCATATACTTTCCTCCAATCCTCACATACATCATATAAACTAATTCCTGTTGATCTCCTGAGTCACTGAGCACAATATAATAGCATACTGCCATCGAACGGTATACACATTGGCAGGGTGGCGTGTATTATCAATGTTAGTTTGTGTTTCTTCCACACTATGAGGCTTTTTGTATAGTCCTGTCCTTGTCATGTGCCACATTATTCTGCTTAAACTTCATACCTTAGCTGTGGTCCCTGGTACACAGCCTTAACAATTAATTTCCCTTTCTAGCTGCTTCTGCTGTTTGGCAAAAACATAAAACGTTGACTTTCCATGAATCCCTCAACTCTTGGGTATTGGTATTTTTAGCTCAGTATCCACAGTTTAATATCAATAATTCATGTCCTTGTTAATTTAGTGTATAGTCAGATAGCCAGTAATTTGAGTTCCAGAGTTAAAATCGGGAGCAGAGCAGGAAGCAACCATGAATGGGACACCACCAGTCTATCACAGGACACTTAGACTCTGCCTTGGACTCCTCCCTTCATTTTCTGCTTGCCACAAACCCTCACATGTACAGTAGTTGTGCTGCTTGTCAACAATTAACTATGTCGGGAGGGTGATAACTGAAAAGGAAGCCAATTCCTTGGGCTGTGGCACAGCATGTTCACCATTTATATGTTAAAGTGTTTCAACATCTGCTTGACTTAGGATTGACTCAGACTGTTTGTTACATTAATTTGGAATAAGCCAAGCCAGAAACTGGAAGGATGGATTGATAATTCTTCTTACCTTCCATTTCTTTTGACAAATAATTCGCCCTTAAGCAATGAATGGAAAAGTGTTAATGAGATAGAAGATTTATAACCGAGACAGTAGAGTGGGTGCTTTTTCTCCACAGAAGACTTCCTTAAATTCTGTAAATGGAACTGCAAAGATTATTATGGTCCATTATATTGCTATGACCATCAGTATTTCTAACAAGTATGTTCCATTACAACATTATGCTTTTGTTAAAAAGTCACATGTATACCAACGTATGACTGTCCCGAAATAAAAATAATTTTACCAGTAAAATATTGCAGTACGGAGTGGAAGAATCCTATCTTACTTTAAATAAAATAAAATATTCTTTTTACCTGATTGTTTTGTAGTTGGGATGCAAATGTGCACGAACGTGAAATCCATATCTGCAGAGTAGAATCTACTTGGAGAATTTGGCTCAGATTCAGCAGGCTCTTAACATTAGGCCCATTTTTGGTTTATTATGTCTATTAACTCACACAGATCTTGAGAGTAGTGAAATTGGTCCCAGGGATGTCAATAAACTGTAAATCAGTCAAAAAATTAAAGTCAGCATTTTGGTCATGTTACAATACTTATCCTTTAAAAGAATTTAATATTCAAAGCACCTATTTTTAATAAAATTGAATCGTTGCCACACACCGGCATAATCCTTTTCTTTTTAAAGGAGTAAACACTTAATATTAATTTTTTTAGCTAAGGCTATGTCTTGAAAATGACCTATTGCCTTAATGTTGAACAGTTCCTTTCATGGTTGATTTTCGCCATGTACTGCTAGAAAGAATCAAGCAGGTTTTGAAAGATGAAGTATAGTCACGTAAGAACTCAAAGTGTGCACTGCGTCAGCTAATTTAAAGATTCGTTGGGGTTGTGTTTGTATTTCGTAAAGTATTAAATGAGTGATTTGTAATGGAAGGAGTGAATGTGGCAAGGCTGATACTACACATGAGGTCCCCTCACATTTAAAAGCTTGATTCTGCCACTGTACCAAAATGAGTTCTCCTTTAGCTCAAGTGGGTGAATGAACTGTTAATAATTCAAAGGCCCCAGGTTTGAGGACTACCATGGGAGCACAAGAGACTGAGACTGGGGAAGTCATACTGAGCAAATTCCTACGCAGTGGCTTGGAGTTAAAAACTCAACACAGTACAAACAAGTGTGTCCTCTTTAACACAAGTAGCTAATCTCCACTTACTGAAGACTTTAAAGGTGTGTTTGGTTAATGATTTTACTTTTAAAGATGTATGGGTTCTGCCACTTATAATATGTGAACGTTTAAGCTGTCCTCCCTCCCTCTCTTCCTCTTAGTCTTTTCTACCTCCCAAGCATCTCACGGCCATTAGTGTTGCAGTGGTGTTTTTTATAGACAATCTAGTGGATGGAGATTCCACGTGGGATCTAATCATCTGAGATAACTGAAAAACTTCCTTTGTACCCTTGGTTATTCGTGATCACATCCCTATAATATACTCAAGGTTTTTGCTCTTTTTTAACATTTAAATATTATGTTTCATAACAGTATGTGTATGAAATGAGACTGTAAACTGCATTGCATAGATTGCCCCATTGTCTATACCGCAAATCATCAGCACCAAAGCTGAGGTGTGGTAGGCTTCTTCTTCTTCTTTTGGCTGCTCCTGTTAGGGGTTGCCACAGCTGATCATCTTCTTCCATATCTTTCTGTCCTCTGCATCTTGCTCTGTTACACCCATCACCTGCATGTCCTCTCTCACCAAATCCATAAACCTTCTCTTAGGCCTTCCTGTTTTCCTCTTCCCTGGCAGCTCTATCCTTAGCATCCTTCTCCCAGTATACCCAGCATCTCTCCTCTGCAGTATATTCTTACACCTGGAATATGATCTGATTTTCCAGTTTATATTCCATAATCTTTTTTTCTAAACCGATCAGGATTTCTCTCATTTTAAATACACATCAGATATTTTTTTCTTTATACATTGCCCATTTACGCTGTTCAGTAACTGTTTATGTAGCCATTAGACTAGTTAGTTAGTTAAGTGGAGCTCAAAGATTCTGGCAAGTAGAGAGGGCTCTTCTGAAAGGGTAAGTTAAGATCCTGGAGCCATCCAAGTAACAAGAAGCATGCTCAGCATATTACCATGGAAAAGTAGGACAAGTCAGTGAGTCATCTACAGCTGCCAAAACATGGAAGAAGCATCTAGAAATAGAGCCAAAATTTTGTTTTTGTATTATCTGGCTCTAATTTTAGTTCTTTCAGGTTTTTGAAGAATTAGATGTCTAGAAATCGTGTTAGGTGACATGTTAAGCAGAGCAAGGGTAAAAACAAGTTAAGGCATGATATTACATAAAATTGCTTTCCAACATTTTAATAGCTCTCCTAATTTAAATTACAAGATAAACAGTTCAGTTTAAATATGGCTAGCACAGATGTTAAATGTTTCTTTAGAACCTACAGTTTCAATGGAAGGAGTCTGCAAAGAGACAATACCATTTACAAGGTATTTAAACTGTGAAAAACTTCAGTGGCACAGAGCATTTTTTATTTGTCAGTATATCGGGGATAAACAGAAAGAACAGAAAGGGCAGAGATTTGTGTAACAGACGACATTTTTTTTAAAACAGTTTTGTACATTGTGGAGTTACAGGAAAATTTGGCTCAACTAAGCATGGGTGCAAGGCAGGAACCAACACTCAATAAGTCTCCAGCACATTACAAGAGACCACCATGCACTCCAGTTCACTAACACAGTAACACTTAATTAGTAATTAGTGACACAAATTACTTTATCATGAATATCCTAAGAGTGGAGAAAAAGGCGTAGAGGTAGGAAGGACATTAAAACTTCAAAATGAAAACTCCATACACACATTGCCTGGAATCTGTATACTGAAGGCTGTGAAGGGGTACCACCAAAATCCCACCACTAACATTAAATTCTCCTGTTCTTCTTCTTATGTGCATTCTTCAGTCCGGAGTTTGCAACCATGACATTCCACTTTCCCTTACGTTCTGATTTTATTTTTTACTTCCTCCCATTTTTTTGAAGCCGACCATTGTTTTATATCATCACCTCATGTTCTTCTTTCTCTAACAGCATATATACTGTTAAGCTATTATTAAATTTAAAATCTTGTAGTTGCATCGTTTTCAATTTCTCAAAGTCAAACAGCTACTGAGTTGGCAAGGTAGGATCCAGCATGAGTCGAACACGTAACAAAAGAAATTTCTCAGTCCGATAAAGTTAATTTTAAAATTGTTTAGTGAAAATTCAAAGCAAAATAGCTCACAGAAAAAAGTTACTACACACGTAGGATAAAAGCTAAAAAAGGAAAAAATGTTTCTTTTACAAACTTAGCTTTTTCTTTTTAAACTTCATTTACTTTCCATACTTAAAGATTGTGTTGTTTCTCTATGGCAGACTTACAAATGCTTTACTTAACACATTCAGTTCGTTCTGTACATATGACACATTCAGTATGGTCAATATGTTCAATATGATACAATACAGTTTGAAACTGTTTGTCCTCCACGCCTTACCACCTGCAAGGCAGATCACAAACTGGGACTAGTCTGCAGTGGGAGGGAAAAGAAATAATTCAGATATTCTATTTCAATTTAGCTTGTGGGGGTTATAATATAATCTCCTTTAGACTATGCATTAATGTATAGGCAAACATTTTAGCATAACTAAGAAAGTACTTCAATCAATTTAACATAACCTTACTAAGTAACAAATGGCTCTTACAAAGCTACTATTACATTTAACACTGGATTATGATGAAGAGGAAAATGAGTGTAGGAGACAATTGAGCAAGAAAACCTTTGACCTGCCAAAGTATCATCTTGTGAGACACACAAACATAGTTTTGGAAATTGTGAAACATGTTAAATTCACATTGCAATTAATCACCTGTAAAAATGAGAGAACTCCAAATGTTTGGATGCTCAAAACCCCAGGACTGTCCATCCTTTTTGGCCAGTAACAGCACTGTGTTGTCATACACGTCCCTGCTCACTCCAGTCCCAAGGTAACTATAAACTTACAAAGAACATAAAACATTGAGACATGTGTAAAGAAGAAGAAGAAAAATGTCTGCTTAACAAATAACCATGTCCAATATCAAAATCCACAATCCTTTTTGATTAAGTGCTACCTTAATTTTAGTTTAAATGTACTAATTCTTAATTTTCACCAGTGTCATAGCTGTACCTTTTCCGGGTTCCCAAAGCTGAGCTGCTGCTGAGTTGGCAAGGAAAGATCCAGCATGAAAGAAGCTTGTAACAAAAGAAATTTCTCAGTAAAATAAGTTTGTTTTAAAAAGGTTTAGTGAAAATTCAAAAAGGAGCAAACCACAAAATTTAGAAAAATGTTATTACACCTGCGGAATAAAAGGCAAAAAGGAAAAAAGGTTTCTTCTCTGTTTCATTACAATCTTAGCTTTCTCTTGTTAAACTTTTGTTACTTTCTATACGGAAAGGTTGTTACTTTTCTATGGCAAGTTTACATAGGCTTCACCTCAGTAGCTCAATATGTTGAATACTTTCATTATGTTCAATACATTCTGTATAGTTTGAAACTGTTTCCTCTCTATGCCTTACCATCTGCAAGGCAGATTTTAACCTGAACTAGTCTGTAATCAGAATGATAAGAAATAATTAGAATGTTCCATTTATAATTTAGCTTGTGGGGATTATACAGTAATTGAACCTCCCATTGACTATGGGGCGGAGTGGTGGCTCTGAGGCTAAGGATCTGCGCTGGTGTCTCGAAGGTTGCTGGTTCGAATCCCCGTCACTGCCAAAAGGCCACTGCTCTGCTGGGCCCTTGAGCAAGGCCCTTAACCTGTAATTGCTCCAGGGGCGCTGTACAATGGCTGACCCTGCGCTCTGACCCCAAGGGGTATGCGAAAACTACCAAATTCCTAATACAAGAAATTGTATAAGGCGAAATAAAGAACAAAAAAAAAAAAAATACTTCTATCAACTTAACCTAACTAACTAACAAATGGCTGTTATAGGTGTCATTGAGTAAGTGATTTGCTCTTTAACTGAACAAATTCTTCTGAATCAGATTTGATGATGCCTTTCAAAATTCCAAAGACCTCCATTATGTTACCATGCAGTCTGTTCTGCTCAAGTCTAAAGAAGTTTAATTCTGTTTGCTTGTCAGAGTAGGACATGTCCTTAAGTCCTGGGATGTACTTGGTTTCTTTTCTATGCACAGTTTCTAGTAATAGCAGAACGTTGTGATGGTGGTTTTAGTTGTATTTTCACTTGTACAGAATATATTGAAATTCTTAACTTGCCTCTCCTACCTACATGTAACGCATCAGCACTCTTTGGTGCCAATATAAAAAAAATATAGAAGAAAATCAAAATTGCCCACATGGCTCTTGGTGTGCACCATGGAGTTTTCTCCTGTGCATTTTGAGATCACAAAAACTGTTGTGTCCTTTTTGTTGGATGGTGCTCAGATCTCCACACTACATTTGACAAACATTTCTCCCCTATTCTACCATGTGTGAGCAGGTTCAACAGAGTGGGAGAGACAGCTTTGAATGGTGGTGTACCAACTGGGTGAAACAAAAATGGTAGATGATGACACAAATAAAGGGACATCTGTATCAGCCCAAAAACATCATTCCCAAGGATCAGGGAACCATTGGTGTGGCACAGGAGCTCTGCCCGGGTCGGGTTCTGAATCAAAACTCAGTTGCCACATTCCAGGGACTGCCCATTTTTATGGCATCTAGGTGTCCTCCTTGAGTGTCTTCTCAGAACAGCAGGTGAAAGAGAGAAAACAGTTAGCGACAGAGGGGAAATCAGATACTTCAGCAGAGTGAGGAAAGTGATCACCTGGTTCATATAAGTGACATGTGCTTCAGAAAAGTGGACCAAATCCATAATTACAGTATTTAGGTTGGCAAAGGCATCATTCATATCTGCTGCTTGGAGATAATGTTTTCATTTATTCAACACTACCAATTGTTTTACTGAATCAGCATGCAATTTAGTTGTTATTTTTAATACTAGTATGTCATTTAAAACACACATAACGAAACTATTCAAAACCTGTTTTTCCATTTTAAAAATGTTGAAAGATTAAGATGTTTTCTAAATATGCAGGATACAAAAAAAATAATTCACACACTTATTTTTAGTAGGACTGGCTGTTCAAAAGTTATGTCAAAACTGTGCTGCAAGAATTATTACAAGAACCAAAGAATACAAACATGTAAACTTCAGATATCAAGTCCTTATGCTGTCTCCCACTTAAGTTTTGGGCTGATTTGAAAATTCCCCTTTTAATATATAACAATTTAAATGGCCAAGCCCCTGCTTACTTACCTGAACATACAATTACTTACAAACCAGAGAGCACATTGATATCCCAAGACTCCAGCCTACTTAAGATTCCATGAATTAATAAATTAAGTGAGAGGTTAAGCTTTCAGTTACAGGGCCCTGAAGCTGTGGAATGATCTACTAATAAAAGAGATGCCCCTTCAGCTTTTAAGTCCAGTCTGAAGACTTTCTACCTTAGTCTAGCATACCCTGACTAGAGCTGCTGAATAGCTGTCATAGTTTTCAGGTGTGCTCATTCTGTATGTATATTGACCGGTTAATATGTGTTCTTTGTCAACTTCAAGAATTACTTTTATTTGTGAATAGTTTTTGAACATTACAGGACTTAGTTCCATCGGATTTATTTCCTATGGGTGTTTGCAGTGAAGAAGATTTACTGCAGCAGTTTTCCCCATCTGCCTGCAGGACTGCCATCCAACAATCATGCCTCACCAGGAGGTACAGAGGTAAGCAGGCTGGCGCTATGGTGCACTGGAGACACAGAGGTTTGTGTGCTTCACTCCCAATAAACAACTAACACAGGTTTTGCACATACAGTATATGTAACTTCTGTTTTACTGAAATGTGGCTTAATACGAATTTGCCAGATAATGTTGTTGAAATAGCAGGATATCAGTTATTCAGAGTGAACACTGGACTTTGTGGCAAATCACAAGGTGGCGGTGTGTGCATGTTTATAAACAACAGCTGCTGCAGTGATACGTCGAAAATTCTTTCTTTTTCCTTTGCTGATTTAGAAGCTCTTGCCAGTCATTGCATGTCATTTTATCTACCCAGGAAATTTAATTCTGTTATACTGTTTTTTATTTACATTCCTCCTGATGCAAATGCTCAATTGGCACAACAGTTGCTAGCTGATGACGTTCATCATTTGAAAAATAAATTCCCCAGTACTGTAAGTTTTGTTATGAGGGATTTTAACCACAGCTACACCAGATACCACTAACTGATCAACTGCACCCACACGTGAGTACAGAACATTGGATCACTTTTATACCAACATTAAAGGGGCATTTCGCCATTTCTCCTGTGTACCTCTTGGCAATTCTGACCATGCCGTGGTTATGCTTGTTCCCGGCTATAAACAGAGACAGTAACAGTCAAAGCCCACAGGGACTATTAGCCACAGAGGGACACCTGCAGCTGTTGGAAGGCTGAGGGACTGTTTAGACTCCACATATTGGAAAACCACAGAAGGCTGGTGTCGCAGCATAGATAAATATTCTGATATTGCAACATCTTACATCTCCTTCTGTGAAGATGTGTGTCTCCCTAAGAAGACCAGTGTGAGATACAGCAATGACAAGCCATTGTTCGCCAAGGAGCTGAGTGTTCTCAGAGCTGCTAAGGACCAGGCATACAGGTCTGGGAACAGGCATGAATATCGATCTGCAAGGCAGCAGTTTAATAAAGCTCTCAGAAGTGCAAAAGCCACTTATAAAGATCAGCTGGAGAAAGGTGTTAGCAGTAACAGCCAGGCAGTGTGGAGTTCTCTGAAAAAATTACAAATTATAGGCAGAAGTGCTCCCAAGCCTTGTCCTCCCCCTTTTTGGCTAATCAGGTAAAGGAGTTTTATTTCTGGTTTGATAAGAACTTGAGCCCCTACTTGGACTCTGACATTCTGCCTTCTATATCAATAGTGCCCCCCTCCCTCCCTCTCACAACCATTTCATTGTCACCATCCCACCTTCATTGAAGTCCGATTCACCTTCTTCAACTTCACTTCTCCTAAGTCATTCCTCTTCACCCCATCCTATACTTTCTGTGAAGCAAGAAGAGGTACAAAAACGTTTCATGAAACAGAACATTAGGAGTCTCACCTGGTACTCTTAGAGACTGTGCAGACCAGTTAGCACCTGTCTTCACTGACATTCAACACCTCCCTGCAGCTGGGCAAAGTTCTGAACGGCTTTAAGGTAGCTTTGACCTCAGTGGTTATGAAAGTATTTGAAAGTCACATGCTTTCCTACCCTACCCTCTCTGTGATCCATTTCAGTTCGCATATAGGGCAAATTGCTCAGTGAAGCAGGCACACAGTTAATTTATGCTTCCACTACATTTTTCAGCACCTGCACTTGCTTAACACCTATGTGAGGGTCTTTTTTGAGGATTTCAGTTCAGCCTTCAATACCATTGTTCCAGAGTTGCCTCAGAGTAAACTAATCCAGTTAGGTGTACCCTGTGGTGTCTGCCATTGGATTATGAGTTTCTTGACAGGTATGAAGCAGCATGTGAGACTGAGCCCCAATTTGTCAAATCCAATGTCAATTAGCATAGGCTCCTCCCAAGGCTGTGTTCTTTCACCCCTCCTGTTTTCACTTTATACAAATGACTGTAGATCCATGGACAAATCTGTAAAAATCCTAAAGTTTGCAGATAACACAACCGTAGTGGGTCTCATTTCCAATAATGACACATATTCTGTTTTTCACCTGCATTATTATCATTCTTTAATATTATTTATTGTATCAGTATGCTGCTGCTGAAGAATGTGAATTTCCCATTGGGATTAATAAAGTATCTATCTATCTATCTATCTATCTATCTATCTATCTATCTATCTATCTATCTATCTATCTATCTATCTATCTATCTATCTATCTATCTATCTATCTATATTCCTATGAAAGGGAGTTGTGCTCGCTTATGGAATGGTGTTCTTGTAACAATTTGGAGCTCAATGCTATTAAGACAGTAGAAATGAGGATTGATTTCTGCCAAAAAGTCACTAACTGTCCCTCTTTGCAAATTAATGGCCAGACTGTGTCTATGGTTCAGTCATTCAAATTCATGAGGACTACTTTCACTAACATGGGAAAGGTGCTATATAAATAAAATGTATTATTATTGTTATTATTAATGTATTAAAATGGGACAAGCACCTCCATCATCAAGAAAGCCAGGCAGAGATTGTTCTTCTTTCGATAGCTTAAGAAGCTTAGCATATCAAGGCGTATATCATTACATTTTTACTCAGCCATCACTGTGAGTATTGTGATCTCCTCCATCAACATTTGGTTTCCTTCTGCTGCTTCTCTTTTTAAGACTCAGATGTAGTGGGTGATTTGTTCATTTAAGAAAACCATTAGCTGTTGTCTCCCAGCATTCAAAGATCTGTTCATTGCCAGAGCGAAAAAGAGAGCAGGAAGTACTGCTGCTGATTCCACCCACCCCAGCAGCCATCTGTTCATTAAGTTGCCATGACAGAGGAAGTACAGGTCAATTGCAACCCAAACTACACGCCATCCCTGCAGCTTTTTTCCTCAAATTATTCAGATCCTAAATAAACTTACATAGGGTTACTCCGAACTGTTTTTGCAATATATAAGTGGTAACTGTGCTGTTTGTCTATTTGTAAATACTTTATACTTGCTCAACTTGTACTATTTGATAACTATATTATTTTGTTTAGTTTTTCTGTTTATTTGAGTTAACTGTTAAAGTTTGTAAATGTTTTTGTTCAAGAAATTGTATTTGTGTGGTGGTTTGCACAGTGTCAGGTTAATAGTGGGTTGAAATTGTATTGTCTTGAGTTGGACCTTTTGCACCTAACCAAAGTTAACTCAATGTTTCACATGCTAGCAATAAAGTGATTCTGATTCTGCATCTCTGTTGTTAGTTCTTCCTACAGAAATATAAGTATCCCCATATTTTTAAACTGTTACTAATCCTTTTCTATTCTAATTCTCTTCCTGGTGTCTCAATGTGGCACTTAGTACTACTATTCTACTGCCTGGCTGCTCTACCGCAAATTGAAAAGTCATCTTGGATAAAGGGGCATTGGATTCATTAGATGGAAAGATTCTCTCATCAGAATGGATTGCCACTAGACAACCCGGGAGAGGGTAGGTGGCCATTTAGCCAAGGTCTCCAGGACTGTGACTTTATTTTTGACTTTCTTTGTATGATTTTAATCCTCACTGTTGTCAACAGGCCATAGTTCATCAATCAATTAATGGACAGATATTGTTGTTTTCCATTTACTGTGTGTTTAATCAGTTTTACCTTATTTTGGCTGTTTTAAACAATCTGCATTTATATATGTAACAGTTCCATATTAAGTAATTAGTGTAATCTATACTTGTATTTTAACTGAGAATTATTCACAGCGATCAATGCCTGCACTCAGTAAAGAGCACTATACAGAAAACAAGTTGCATTCTATTGTATTGTATTGTACTGTAGCTTTGAAAGTATCAACTAAAGAAACATTTATTTGAAATTAAATAAATGACATTACTTTTCATACATCAATCAATTTTATAACCCATTTATCCAGGTCATGGTTGCATTTTCAGGAGCCCATTGCATATCCACATGTAGGCTTAAGGTAGGAGCCATCTCTCTAGACCATTGCAGAACCCACTGAAAAACACAAACCCTTGGGATTAATAAAGTATCTATCTATCTATCTATCTATCTATCTATCTATCTATCTATCTATCTATCTATCTATCTATCTATCTATCTATCTATCTATCTATCTATCTATCTACTAATCTGGTGCCATTTATCCTAACCTGCATGTCAGTGATACACACCAATTCCTACAAAAATGGCAGATACCAGGTGGCTGTTATGTGGTAGGTAAGAAAAACTTTTCTAATGGGAACTAGGGACAGCCTTGAATTGCAAGTTGGTGTTCCTATTTTTCATGCTTAGTAAAGGCACTGGCAGAGTGGATGAAGCCTTAAGTTTAAAATGACTATTGTTATCTGCTACCTGTTGTGGTCAAACTATGAAAACATTAGCCAACATCTTCCACTGTATTTTTTCTCCTAATATTGTCACTTACTGTTATCAAATATTTCTATCAAGGTCACAAAAATATCCCTCTTTGGAGTGACATCAAATTGTCCTTATGCGTCCCATCCCTCCTTCAAAAATTAACCATGATGGAGAGCTTAGTAAGGTATTCGAATTGAAGAGCTTTTAACTCCTCTTCAGACATTCTTAGGAGATGGAAAATGATTTTGTCAATTCCTTAAACTTTTTTGTCGATAGTTCACCTGAGGTTATTTGATGTACAGTGAAATCTCAGGGCCCTAATGATAATTCCTGTTAGGCACTGATATTTTGAAGTTCTCAGATTTTTGCTTCCATAAACACCGTCATATTTTTAAAACTCAATGAAGTTACAAAGAGATCTTTCAAATTTCATCACATTCATATCAAATAGGAGTGACAGCTTATGAAAACACAGCCATGCTTTTTTTGTGAGGTACCCAGTACACAGCAGCAGGTTCTAGCGCTTGATGCTGGCTCTGGATGCTTGTCAGGTTTTGAAAATATGACCAGAGATTCAATGCACAACCACTGCCTGTTTTTGAAATGTGAAAGAAGGGGGAATTGTACAGGCACAAAAAATGATTCTGTTATCAACAAAGTTACTGTTGCTTTAGTTCAGATTTCAATCAAAGCAATTCTGAAATTGTCGTGGGTTGTCTAATGTTGCAAAAATTCTGGCAGCATATTCCACAGTCATTGAAACTGATACAGAAACATTTGGAATACATTTTAATTTTTTTGGTTTAAAGGTACAGATGTGTGCCAATTGGGGCATTCATAATTTATGTTAGCCAGTTGAAAAATTAAAAAACAAATAATAAATGCACAAAAGAACTGTACTCACAAGAGTTGGTAAACCAACAACTGAAAAGAGGCATAGGTCTTCTGAAAAAGAAAACATTCACTCTCTGGCATTTTTAAGTTACCATCTCAAGGACTTATTGTGTAACCTTGACAAACTTATTTTTCACATTTTAGCAGATGCTTTGAACAATGTCCAACATATTGTCTACACTAAAGTCTTGTATTTCACATAATGTTTGAATTTTTGCAGGAAAAAATCTTACAATTAAATAAAGGGTCTTGCTTCTCACATGATCTGCTTCAGACTAATTCCAGGTCTGGCGTATATAATTTTTCTACCCAACTGCATTTTTACTCTGGTCATTCCAGGTATGGGCAGACTGTTGACTTATCACTATTCTGCTAACAGGAGCCACTGAAAATTACCTTTAGATGTTTGAAAACACACTTTGTAGAAAAATGCAGCCATTATTTGCATATCAAGAGCTATAAGGAATTGTCTTTATTGTAGCTGTGCTCTGTGAACACCACAATAAAATGTTAAAGTAGAAGAATGATCAAAAAGAACATTTGTCATTGAAACCAAGCATGGGCTGCCATTCCGGTCGGGATGCTTCAAGGCTCCTTACCCTTATCCAGGAGGCCAGTTTAATGGAAGGACAGAGGGACACCACTTACTTTGACTATTTGCTCCCCCCAAAAAAATAGGTGGCAGTCTCCCTGGGCTACCGTGCCCACATGGATACCCACAGGACAAGCTGGGAGCTGTAGTCCCATTAGACAGGCCTGCAGGTTTTCTTGAGTTCTTCAGGTGGAGCTGCAGGGACAGACTGTCCCTCCTTTTAGGAACTTCCACCTGACCCAGAAGTGCTTCTAACATGCAGTCCCGTAACACCAGAAGTTCTCCCAGGTCTGGCATAAAAGGGCTAAAACGCTTCACCTTTGGGGAGTAAGAGTTGGGAGGCAGACAACAAAGCTCACCTGGAGTGGAAGGAGAAGAAGAAAGAGAGGGGAAGATGAGATCTGTGTTTGAATGATTCTATTAATGATAAAAAGAAGTCTTTTGTTAAAATAAATGATTAATTGAACCTGGGACGTGTGTTAGTGTTGGTGTGGTTGAGGGTTTGGGGGCTCAGCAGAGCCCCCTACAGGTCACAATTATAATGAAATCATCAATGGAAATTACAGTAATTATAAATGTATTTCCAGGATTGCCTTTCATAGCTCAGGGTTGATGTATTTTATAATTTTCAAAATTAAAAGCAACGACTTATTTGAAATGTAGGAGGTTTTTTATTTACTTTTTTGTACAATGCACAAATGAATAAAATAGAAGCTTGTTATGAACACATTACCTCTCTTTTTCTTAAGGCCAAATAGTTCATATTTACTAGGCTTCTGAAATTCACTGTTTATTTTGTTTTGCCTTTGAAAATTCAGACATTGATAAATTAATGATCATTGCTACTTAATCACTCCATATTGATGTTTTGTAATAACACCCTTTTGAAAACCATGCAGCAGACCTGATACATAGGGTGTGGTGTGTAGAGCTGGGTCTGGGGGGGCACCCAGTTTGTCCGCCTCTATTTCCAGTGCTAAGGGGCAAGTGATATAGAAGCAATGGTGACCTTGGTGCAATTAAAGCTCATCCTGCAGCTTCAGATCTCTGGGCCCAGCACCTGATGATGGGGCTTTAACATGTTTGGTTACCTGTTGTAGGCCTGAAGCTACTGGCAACCCATAATTCACGCCCCTAACCCTGTTTAACCTATCAATAAAACCCCTTGGTTAAGACTCTCACACCTGAACTTCTGAGATCAGGAAAATGTAAGAATCCAGGTCAAAATAAGATTAAAAGATTCATCTTATTAAATCAAGCACAAAGCAAAGCACAATAATAGAAAATAGTACAAGATATAATTCTCTGGCTTTATGCCTGCTTTAACTAATATCCTGTAAAATACAATTAATATAAGTAACAAAGGAAAATAATATTGCACCTTAATAAAAAAGACAAGTGTCTGGGTATCTGTGTATTTGTCTGGTTGCTATGTCTTTGTTATATGCCATTTGGTATGGGATTCTCAAAAGCAGTGCTAATGTCTGTGGCGTGCCATCTGTTGGAATGAAAAAGCCAATGCATTTTATTACTACACATGCACTACAAACATTTGCTATGGGGTTCATAAAAGCAGTGCTAATGTTTGTGATGAGGCATCTGTTGGAATGAAAAGTACAAAGCATTTTATTATTACATGCATTGCAAAAATTTGGTGTGGGATTTGTAGAAACAAAAATGTTCAAAAATTAAGATCAAATTTTGATAAGTCCACATATGTTAAAACGAACAAATATCCCAGGGTGACAGGGTGCACTCACTTTTTTGACTGTATGTCATTTTTGAGTTACTTTTGATAATGTAAACATCAAGAGAGAAACTAGAAAACAAGATTACAGCTGAAGGACTAGAAATTGACAGGATTTCAGGGCATATGGAATTATACAGTTTATTGAGCAAATTCTGTAAATAATCCGCCTTAATAAAAGGACAGGTGTCTGTGCATCTGATTGCCATGTCTCTGTTATATTCCATTTGTTATGGAATTCATCATGTTTGTGATGCACCATCTGTTGAGGTAAAATATGCAATGTGTTTTATTACTACACTAGTCATTTAGCCCGTTACAATAACGGGCGCTAGAACAGTAGTGCATAAACATTAGTAGGAACAGTCTATATTAAATGGCAAGGGACTTTGACCTCATTCTTTTTGTTGGTCGTATTTTTCTTTCTTTCAGCCTTTCTTTTGTTGATGTTTACTTGCTGAGCTGACCGTTCTTCGTGGGCCGCCGCCGTGTATTGTGTGTCTTTAATTTTCTGTGAAAGTAATACTGTCTTGTACGGCTCTAATCAATAAGGGCGCGTAGATAATTTAGTTCAAATGGCTCTGGAATATGTGAAGTGCAACAGGTGCAGATCTTTATTTACGCGCGCCTTTATTCACTGCACCCAATTGAGGTCATCCTTTTGAGGCTCACCTTTTTGTGCGCGCCCTTATTGATGGATACCGACGTTGTCCGTAATATACGTCCATACGTCCGTAATATACCTTTAATTTTCCCTGGTGGTAATACAGGCGTGCGCGTCGGTAATATGCCTTTAATCTCCTCTGACAGTAATACTGGCTTGTATGTGGCTGTAATATGCGTCACTGTATTGTGTACCTTTAATTTCCTCTCGCAGTAATACTGGTTTGTATTTCCGTAAAACGCCTCTAACTTTCTCTGACAGTAATATCGCACATAGCACCGTGCCCCGCGCATGTGCACTTCACCAGAAGACACCCACACACGGACACCTGGACGCACACAGGGATTTTATATATATATAGATGCATTACAAAATCCATTCTAACAGACAGTGCACTGCAAATATTAGTGCTGAATAAGCTGAGGTTTACGCCAATTATTTAAATTTTAACCCATCTTAGACAGTAAGCACAACTAGCCTTACAATAATTCAGCAGCACTGACACAGATTCCACTTTTGTATTTTAAAGATAGATGCCTCTGCCAAATCCTTTCTACTGTCTTCTTAAAATGTGTTCATTCTGCCGCCTCTGTGTAGGACTGCACCAACTAGCCCCTTGGTACAAAATGGTACTGACATCTACACGTAATGATCTTTATCTAAAAAGAACATTCTGTTTTGTGGTGATAGACTACTTCCTTGTCAAATTTTGACATACTGTATAATATAACTAAAAAGTACTTTTCTTGTATGATTTAATTACATTCCTATACATCTAATTCTAATTTCAATCACAATTGACCAAAGTTTTATGTTTACTGTATAACTGATTTTAAAAAGCATACAAGTTTTTAATTAAATAATAATTTAGAGCAGGCAACTTACTGTATCCTTATATACTGTACACATGGACAAAGATAGTAACAGTGATGAAGCTAAAACAAAAAATGATCACACAGCATTCATGGTTATTGACACCTTAGGAAAGCATTGATGCCAGCGAGGAAGCACAGAATATGTCCACTTTCCACTGTTTCTTTGTGTCATTAATTCTATCATTCCCTTTAGTATCAATGCAATCCTACTATGGATCTTGCCATGGACACCAAGCCTGGACTGGAGTCCTAGCTGGGATGGTTCAAGGTACTTTACTCAGCTGGGAGGCCAATTTAACAGAAAGATGGAAGAAGACTGCTACCTGGAGCCATTTGCTCCCCCAGTCTGACAGGTGACAGCAGCTCTGTGGTGGGTCTCCCACATACACTCCCACAGGGCTTCATGGGAATTGGAGTTCTAATGGGCAGCCCTGCTGGGTCTCATGAGAGCCGCCAGAGGGAACCATAGGGAGCAGGTTTCCTCCTTGTAAGGAGGTACCGCCTGACCCGGAAGTGCTTCCTGCATGCAATGTGGTGATACCAGAAGTACTCCTGGGAGTCACTCCTCCTCACTCAAGGAGTCAGAGTCACGTGGAAGAGGACAAACATTACCTGGAGCAGAGGAAGGAGAGGAAAGAAAAGGTGGGGTTAAAGATTGTTTGGATTTTGTGCATTGTGCAGTGTTTGAGAGAAGCCTGTGAGAGATATTCATGAAAAATAAAAGCTTTAATTAAACCCAGGACCTGTATTTATGCTGGTGTGTTTGGGGCTTGGGGCTTAGTAGCACCCTCTACTGGTCACAATCTGAAAGGAGTGATTGAGTGATCTCTTGAAACTGCTGAGTCTTGAGTTTCTCAACTAGAAGGACCCCAGCTCTGTAACTTACCACCTTACCTTGCTTTAAAGATCATATCATCCCCCTTCTGACGAGAACTGTCAAGATAAGGACAAAGCTTCTTTTAGAAAATGAAAGAAAGTATGTGGCTAAAGAAAGTATTGTGGTGCAGCCTATAGCCATTTCATTCTGCATTCTGCAGAACCAGTTGTGATGTGAGCATTTAATTTTTTTTCGTATTTTATGTGTGTTCATCTTTTTCAGTATAAACAGTCTCAATAGTAAAAGGAAAATTAGAATTGGCAAGTAGGAACCAGAAGCTATGTCTTCTTGAAATGGACTGGAAGTTAATATTGAAACGATTGTAGGAAAGGATCAAACATCTTCCTGAAATTTTCTGATTCCATTCACATTATGCAAGAAAAAAGATAAAGCAACCATGCGATTTGGGATAAAATGCTCCAAAGCCCTAAATATAAGGGCAAATCTTTGATACACAAAGAACCCAAGAGCCTCCCCTTCTCTAGATTGTTAACTAAACATTTTCTTTAAGATCTCTGCTAATACCCCAACCACACAGTGCTGAGGAGAAGAGAATGGAGACTAACACAGAGAAAGAAGCAGAGTTTTCTGTGAGGAGGTCAGGACTGGCGAAGAGAAGATTGTAAAGAAAGGTCAGATTGGGTAGACATGGACCGAAGAAAAGTATCAATGCCAAATTAAGAATAATGGCTTGCTGAGCTTTCATCCGAGCCTTTCATTCCACTGAATATGTTTATAAGAGTGCTTTTGTGAGCAACGGAGAAGATTTATATTTGAGTAACTCAATTGGCAATTTATTACTAGATATCAATTGTAGTTTTCAAATAGCTTCTTTTGGATAGCTTTCAAATGGCAGATTAAATTTAGAAACGCTGGAATGTCGGATTAGTGTCTAGTCCAGGTGCAATAATTGCTAGTATTTTATATGTGTCTCATTCTTTGTGAAAACTTTACTTTGGAGGTGAATAAAAGGCATTATATGTCTTAATCCTTAAGTGACACAATAAACCTTGCAATTATGTATTTTAGAAGCCATGGATTAAGGAGTTGGTGTTGTTCTTCTTGTAGGCATGATTATATCTCAGACATAAGTGATGTTAATTTACAAAATGTGGTCTTATTTTGTGCTCCTTACATTCTGAAATGCAATAATAAGATAAATATAAATGTGTAACTTAAGATGTGATCGTACTATCTAAAAGTGACAATAGCAAAAGTTGTTACTTGTGACAATGGAATAGAACAGATAAAGGAGAAACAGAAGATATTTCTGTTGACAAGAAGTAAGTTGTCGTTCTTTTAAAGCCATTGATAATTAAAATATTTTCTGAAAAGAAAATGTTGAAATTTGCTCTTGTATTAACAGTGGGGCGTGTGCTCATAGTATACTCGGAACCCAGAATACAAGCTGGTGCTAAGTAGGCAAGCATGTTCACAAAAAGGTGCATTTTAGTAGACATCATAAAATATATAACAGAAGGAAAAAACAAAAGAAATAACCAAAAAATAAAAGAACTAAATAACTGCCATAGACCCATCTAGGCCAAGCTACAGTATGAACAACTTGTCCACTACCCAACACAGCACTACAGTAAAGCACTGCCGTTTAGGTCCAGGTCCTGAGCTCATTTCTGGTTTACTTCAGGAATGCCATCTGAAAGTCCTGTTTGGTAACTTCAGGTGCTCCTCCGCCTCCATCCCAACTGACTGGAAAACGGGACTTATTGTCCCTATCTGGAAAAGGAAGGGTGATCACCTGGATTGCAGCAACTACAGGGGGATAACACTGCTCTTGGTGCCGAGTAAGGTCCTTGCTAGGGTTGTCCTCAATAGGATCTGTGATCACTTGCTCACCTACCAGCGACCGGAACAGTCTGGTTTTACACCTAAGAAGTCTACCAGCGACCGTATCCTGGCACTGAGGGTTCAAATGGAGCGCAAACGCAAATATCATTAGAGTATCTTTGCAGCCTTTGTCGATTTTCACAAAGCGTTTGACTCAGTTGATCGAGCTGCCCTGTGGGACATCCTGAGGATTTGCGGGATCCCCTCGAGGTTGCTGGATATCATGGCCAGCCTGTACACTGGTACTGTGAGTGCTGTGCAGAGTGGAGGCAGGACCTCTGCGTTTTTCCCAGTTGATTCTGGGGTTCGTCAGGGGTGTGTTCTTGCTCCTATTCTGTTCAATGCTTGTATGGACTGAGTGTTGGGCAAGGTCGTGGGGTTCAGCGGCTCTGGGGCATCTGTTGGTGAAGAAAGGTTCACAGATCTTGACTTCACTGACGATGCTGTGATCTTCGCGGAGTCAATGGAGGCTCTGATCGGGGCGCTTGAGAGACTGAGTGAGGAGTCTGAGTGTCTGGGCTTGCAAGAGTCCTGGATAAAAACCAAGATCCAGGCCTTTAATGACCTCTTGGGCACAGCCATCAGCAGTGTGTCTGTTTGCGGAAAGAGTGTCGACCTTGTTGAGAGGTTTACTTACCTTGGCAGTGACATTCATGTCTCTAGTGACTCTTCCTATGAAGTCAGTAGATGGATTGGGAGAGCATGGGGGGTCATGAGGTCACTGGAAAGCGCTCCCGATATCTATGCAAAAGGACGAAGGTCCAAGTCTTTAGAGTCCTGGTGCTTCCTGTCTTGCTATATGGTTGGACTCCTTTGGTACTGTGTCTCTCCGGAAAATCCTTGGGTACCATTGGTTTGACTTTGTGTTGAATGAACAGTTGCTCATGGAGTCCCGAAAGAGGCACATTACCTGCATTGTGAGGGAGCGTCAGTTACAGCACTACGGCCATGTGGCGCGTTCCCCCGATGGTAATCCAGCTCGTAAGATCCTCATTGTTGGGGACCCGACTGGCTGGACCAGACCAAGGGGTCGCTCTCGTAACACCTGGCTGTGACAGATAGAGGGTCATTTCCGGAGGGTGGGACTGGACCGCGTGTCTGCCTGGGGGGTTGCAAACCAGGATCCTGAGTTGTTTCATTGTGTTGTGGGTGCGGCAACACACTGTACCAGTGCATGCTCCCCAACTTGACTTGAGTGTAAATTCTCCGACCTAGACTGATGTTCAGAAATTGTATAGGTGAGATGAAGTTGTGTACATTAATACACAGTAACCTTCAGGCAGCCATAGGGTATGTTTTATGCATATTAGACTGTCATCAACTGGCTGTAAAGAAACACCTTTTGTGTGAGATACTATAAAGTGATATAAATTACTGTAATTTACAAATAGGCAATCAATCATACTTCATAATTCAGTAGGGGCTGGGCGGGTGGTCTTTTAGCCTCAGAACCCCTGAAGATTTTGTTTTTTTTTTGTCCAGCATAACAAGAGTGTTTTTAGTTTTTCCGTCCTCCCAGCCATCTGACTCACAATCAGAGACTTTAAAACCAAATCTATATTTAAGGACTCTACTTCTCTATTAATTATGTATCTATCTTATGTGAGTATGCATTATTTATTTTTATATACTATTTATTCTTTACTATTCCTTTCTAATCTGTTTCTTTTACATCTTGTAAAGCACTTTGAGCTAATTCGGAATGGTGGCTCTGAGGCTAGGGATGTGCACTGGTGTTTGGATGGTTGCCGGTTCAAATCCCATAAATGCCAATAGGGACTCTGCTCTGTTGGGCCCTTGAGCAACGCCCTTAACCTGCAATTGCTGAACACTTTGAGTAGTCAGAAAAGTGCTATATAAATGCAAAGAATTATTATTAATTCCTTTGTATAAGAATGTGTTGTTGAAATAAATGTTGTTGTTATTAAATGATAATTCATATATTTGTAACACTTTATAATAACTTTCTTTTGAAGGTTCTAAACAGATATTATGTATTGTTTCTTTATACTGTTACAAATCTTTTATTCATTAGTTGTAGATCTTACAGTATATAACCTAAACTCAATAGCATAAAGGTTTCTAAAGGTTTATTAATAAAATTAATGAAAAATTGAGTCCAAAATGAATTGCCTGATTATATAATACTAGCTGTCCCCCGCGGCTCTGCCCGCATAGTACTTAAAGAGGACAAACTTTAAAAATCAATAAAAACTTTTTAAAAAATGTAATTTTTTTGTTTTGAGAAGAATTTATATTGATAGCTTTCATATCCGAGGGCCTCTTGATATAAAATATTTTTGGATTGGCTATCAGATGTCCATTCACACTGAAGTTCACTGCTTCAGATTGCAGTTACTTGGTTCCTACTTTAATGATTTTAATACGACTCACACACAGAAAAGGTCTGTAAGAACGTTTTTAACTAAAAATAAACCGGGGAGAGATCCTACATTTACTTGTAATTTTCATACTTAAGTAAATTTAAAATGAGATACTTTAAAACTTCTGCTAGAGTAGGTAGTTGCTTATGGGCAAGTTTTACTTTTATATTTCTACTGTACTATAGCTGTTGGGTTCTTCATATACTGCTGTGGTGGGGGGTGTTTGGGGGGGTTTGTTGGTGTTTGCTCTTTTGCTACTTTGTGTTCTTTCTGCAATAAACGCACTTTTGTAAACACTCTTTGTTACGAGTCAAAGTGGTTCACAGAGGTGGTCCCATTTACAATTTCTTGCCTTTTACAATTCCCCCTCATAGTTAATTATATATTTATAGCCATATTCAGGCCACTGACTTAAACCTCTAGTTTGGCATGTGTTCTACAACTTGTTAATTTTAAGGCATTTTCTACCACAAATTAATGTTAAAAGTTATTCAGGAAGAGGATTTCACGAACTAATAATTTTGTTCATATGTTTTTTAAGTAACCTTTATCGGGAATAATCTTTCACCTTGTGTTATACAAATATAAAACAGAATGAGGGCATTGCTGTCACTTTTTTTTTTTGTCTAATGATTGCCATATTTTTAAATATAGATTAATGAGTTTGATTTTGATTTTCAGGTATTTTTATATTACAGATTTGATTCCATGCATTTCCAATATGAGTTTTCCATGCTATTGTTTACTTTGTCAGTTTGCAATTTAGCCTATTATATACAAAAAAGGCGCAGCACATTTTCTAGATACCCTTTAAGTATTTATTGCTGTATTTAGTTTTAAGTACGTTCTATGTATACAAACTGCTTGTCTAATTTATTGCATCTGTTATATCTGAGTTATACAGTCCATGGTGGAAAATCAACCTACTCAGTTAACCATTTTGTTTATGTTGCATGCAAAATAAAGAGGAAATGTTATTACTGCATTTCAGTTTTTTTGTTTTAGCTGTAGCACATGTCAGATGTTTAAACTAAGCATTCTATCAAATTTTCAGTAGAGCATAAGAATAATTGGCTTATTTGGAAGGTACACTATTACCGGTTTACATAGCTTAAACCTATGAGGAGGCTAAGTTAGTTTAAAATCAGAGCTGTGGCTTCTTCCCACTCTTTTCTATTTTTCATTCCCTTTTTTCATGGCAAAGACTTGTGCTCTGGGCCACCCGGTTACATTTTCTTGTTCTCCTTCTGAGTCAGACGTTTATATTTTTTTCTTCTCCTTCTCCTAATTTGGTATATAATGTCATTTATCTCTTTCTTCTTCATATGACTTATACAAATGAATAACTACAAGGTTTCATTTTAAAACTAGGCTCAGCTAACTGCTCAAGACAAAATTTTCACTTACGCCCAGTGAAGACCACTGAAGTGTTATCACATCTCTAGTGGGTTGGAATACATATTGTATTTTCATTTGTTTTAAGATCAGGTTGGCACAGTTTTAATGTTCTAATTACCAATCTTATGCGTGTCCGTCCATTTGCAAAAGGCAATACTTACTTCAACAATGGCAATCTTTAGGGTTTCAGACATCTTTGAAAATGATCCCCAACTAGGATCTTAATATTTATATTATTTTCTAATCTCAGCTTCTCCACATTGGCCACATTTACACGACTAGGTCAAGATGCCTAAATCAGAATTGGTGAAAAAATATGATCAGATTTCTGTGCCGTTTATATTACACAGTCTAAAGATGGCCTGATTAGTTATACGACATTCTGCCCACGTGAAATGTTCGTTGCTTCAAGTGAGTTATGATATAGTGACACAGGTAAGAGGTAAGCAAGGATCCCCACCTCTTTTTCCATAGCATTAGCTATTTCTTAAAATATTGTGTGGTATCTTTAAAAACCATCTAATTGATCACTCCATAAATGTTGTATCCTTGCTGCACCACTAACTGTTCACTTTGCCCAATATGATTGTTTTAATGTGTCAGATGATGAACAAAAATGACTTAATCAAGCCACATCACCTCCTTTAACAAAAATCTTATCTGACTGGTTAAACTCATACCAGATATCAACAATAAGAATGAAATTGGAATTCAGGACCACAAATTAAATGAGCTCAAAAAATTGGATACTATGTGGTTTGGGGAATTCACACTTAAATTTGATCTGTGTCAGATATGTGGACAAACCTGAATGAGGTCACATCAGAGTAGTGCTGTAGCTATAACATTACAGTAATTTCAAATCATTACTCTCTTATTGCAGAGACTGATCTCTCAGTAGGTCTCCATAAATGCAACCAATGGATAGTCAGACATTTTTTGCTCTCTGTCCTAGATGTTGTCTCATTTATTATCTTCCAAAGAGATAAACAGCACCCTAGAAGTTTGCTCTGTTACATCTTCAGTGAAAATAATGACCAGATATATATTCAAATAAAAAATCCCTTTCCTAAAATCAAACAAATACATATATTTCAGGTGGGCACGATGATATAGGGATTAGTGCCACACTCTCAAAAATCCAAAGCAGAAACCATACGGGTTTACACCGAACACTGTCGGGTACATTTTGCATGGTTGTCAACATGTATGGATAGAATCTCTTGTTTTCTATATAAATCAATCAGCCTTAATATTATTTCTTGTAGAGTTGCTAATAGAGTAAATCTTTACAGGGAATTTGACAAACCAAAAGCAAAACATTTCAAATTAGATGCATTAAATACAAGCACTGTTAATGTGGAGACCTAGACCCCTTGGTAACCCCACCTATGGATCCAAGGTCATTCTTTCTGGTGTGGTATATAATGTTAGCACTCCTGATGGTTGAGGAATAAGATGCAGAACTGAAAACATCAAACTTTTCAAATTATTTTTGTTGCTTTCCACTTGCTTCCTAATCATGAATTAACTCAACTAAGTTTTTTTTCATTTTTATATAATCCATACCCCATTGTTTTAGGGAATGTGTGTCATCACAGCATACTGTCACACCAAGTGCCAGGTCTAGATTAATGTGAAACTGCATGTTGGATGAGGCAGCCTTAAAAAGGCTCTTAAAACGGCAAGCAAAAAGCTATTAACCAACTATAGGAATACTATTTAGATGGCAGTTATTTTTCATTGTCGTAGGTAAAAAAGGAAACCAGTGGTTGTTTGCTTGCTGCAATAGGTGCCTAAACGTTTAGCTCAATGATATCCTTAATTAATCAGGCATCTGATTCATCACTCACGTCCCATTACCAAAGGACAAACTAAACTGTTATTCAAAATAAACACAAAAATTACAGTAACCTAAACACAGCCATATGTGGAGTTTCAACCATATTTCACGTCTCTGGCAGAGATTTTAGTGAACAGAGGCACTCAATTGATACTTTGGTGCAACCCAGTGGGTGCCTAGTAGCATATGGCACCAGACTTAATATTTAGCAAAGTGGGGTAGAATTTTATCACTCCAGTTAATAGCAGGAAAGATTCAGGTGGGCACAGCCTTCTATTGTATTGCAGTTACTAGGAAACAAATTTAACTGTACCCAACAAAAGCCTACCTCAATTATAAATTACAAAAAATTAAATAAAACCTGACACAGTTATAGAGGGTTGGGGAAATCCTCTTCGACTGTATTGAGCAAGTAATTATTTAATTTCATGAATCAGTTTGGCTTTCGCCTTGTTTTCTCCACCTGGTTTATATTATGATATTCATTACCTACAGCATTAATCTACACTATTTGCTTTTCCCGCTTCTTTATTTGTGTAAATATTTTTTTAATGAAAAAAAAAATGTGGCTTGCTCTGCCTAATTTTCAGTTTTACTACTTAATAGCAAATGACAGAAGGATCGACTTAACGCATGGGCATGCTGGGCAGTTGCCCGGGGGCCCCACAAATATAGGAGCCCCATGCTAATCTATGTATGTTGTGACTTGCTGGGTGGTTGTGTAGGTAGGGGCCTCAGTGCACTGCTTTTCCCAGGGGCCTATAGTGCTGATAAAACGGCCCTGAATGACAGCCCCCTGCTTGATCATGAGAATCCAATGTGGCCTACTCAAAAAAAACAAAACTGTCCTCTAAATGCTCAACCATTAAAACCTTGCTGTCTTCTGTACAACATCATTCTTCCTTGGATTCAGTTTAGAAAGCCCTTTAACTTCATGTCCAGCTCTTTTCATTTCCTTGACCCCAATTCCCACATTCACCAGATGTTCCCGTATTAGGCAAAGGAACAGAGTAGCAGCAGCTCAGCTATTAGCTAGTAGGTATTTTTTGCGAATAACATTTATGCCTCTTTTGAACAACACAGAAATGAATCCAGTTTTAACTTAAGTAAAAGTTAATTTTGTTTTTATATTTGTGTAACCCATGGTAAATACAGGGAGTGAAGGAAAAAGGCAGGGGCGTGGTAGGGAAGTGGTTTTCCCACGCAAGTTTTAAAAAAAAACAAAATACAGAGAGACAAAGAGACAAGGATGTCTTGAGGTAATAGTAATTTCTTAGTTTTATTAGTGCTGTCATCGCAATAGAATACAGGTAGAATAAAAAGACGCAAGGACGAAATAACTCCGTTACGGGAGCAGAAAAAAGGGGCGTGGCTAATGTTGAAAACAGAAGAAGGAGGAGACAAGAACACTGCTGGATTTTATTTTTGATTGGCTGCAGCAAGGCTTTGAAAGACGCATTGCTAGAGAGCACAGCGAGGAGCTGTATTATATCTCGTTTTTTTTTTGGTGGAGATGTCTTTTTCCTTATTCGTTCTGCTTACTTTATGTAAGCAAAGAGACATTGCTAAATTCATTTTGCCACACCACAGGCAAGTGTCATCTCAGACCTGCAATGGTAAGACATAAAGTGTTTTAAATATAAAGTGTGCCGACTCCAAGAAGGAAAAAATAAATAAAACCTAGAATTGTGTTTTATAAGTTTTATAAGCCACTCCTGTGTTGTCTTTGTTTTTTGCTTAGAGTTATTATCCTGTTGGAAGGTCAGCCATCTGTCAAGTCTAAGACCCAGAGAGCTCTGCAGCAGGCTTTCATTGGAGATACTTTTGTACTTTACTCTGTTCAGCTTTCCCTCAACCCCGACTATTCTCTCAGTCACTAAATAATAACACCACAGCCACCATGCTGCACTGATGGAATTGTATCATGCAGATGATGAACTGTGTCTAGTTTCCTCCAGACATGACATTTGGAATTGAGGCTGAATAGTTCAGTCTTGGTTTCATCAGACCAGAGAATCTTGTTTTCTTGTTTCTCCCATTTCTACACAGGTTCTCTGCAGCACAGCCAGAGTGGCCATTCAGGTTTTTATTCACCTTTTACAAACATCCCTTTCCCCAGTTGTTCACATTGGCTGAACAGCCAGCTATATAAAAGAGTTGTCATTGCTCTAAATTTATTCCATTTAAGAATTATGGATGCCACTATGCTTTTGGGAACCTTCAATGCTACAGAAGATTTTTTTTACTCTTCCCCAGATCTCTGCCTCGACACAAACCTGTCTCTAAGTTCTGCAGGGAATTCCTTTGACCTCATGGTTTGGTTTTGCTCTGATACACACTGTCAATTGTGGGGCTGTCTATAGACGTGTGCCTTTTTAAATCCACAGATGGACACAAAACAAGGCGTAGAAACATTTCAGTAATGATCAATAGAATGAGTTGCACCAAGCCAAATTTCAAGTGTCACAGCAGATGGTTCTGAATATTTGTGTCAAATTGATATTTCAGTTTTTACTTTTTTTAAAGGCAGCACGTTGGCGCAGTGGTAGCGCTGCTGCCTCGCAGTTAGGAGACCCAGGTTCGCTTCCCGGGTCCTCCCTGCGTGGAGTTTGTATGTTCTCCCCGTGTCTGCGTGGGTTTCCTCTGGGTTCCTCCCACAGTCCAAAGACATACAGGTTAGGTGGATTGGCGATTCTAAATTGTCACTAGAATGGGCGTGTGTGTGCGCGCCCTGCAGTGGGCTGGCGCCTTGCCCGGGGTTTGTTTCCTGCCTTGAACCCTGTGTTGGCTGGGATTGGCTCCAGCAGACCCCTGTGACCCTGTAGATATAGCAGGTTGGATAATGGATGGATGGACTATTTTTAAAAATTCAAAAGTCCCTTTTTCACTTTGCTATTCTGGTGTATTGATTGTTTAATGAGGGAAAATTAATTTAGATGATTTAAGCATAACAAAATGTGAAAAAAGTCTAGAGAATTGAATAATTTTTGTAGGCTCAGTCATTCCCTTACTTTTACTCAAAACATTTCTTGAGCTCTGTGATAATGACAAAGATACATATTAACTGATTTATGCACTCCCTTAGGTGTGAACATTATGGCAAAAAGACATTGTTACGGTCATTCAGTTTGACCAATGAGAGTCCATTCCAGCCTGAGCTCACACTTATTCTAGCCTTGCCAGTCATAGCTTCATACAGTTTCCCATTTTACATTACCGGCACATGTCTATGTCCAAATCTGACAATGTCTGTCCAAGATTCAACATATGACACAGAAAGATCATTCCAGCCACCCTCATACTGTAAATATCTTTGGTCCTGTTCTAGTTCTTTGTTAGTCCTCCATTTTGGATACTTTTCACTTAAATGACTCATCTGAAATGTGATCCAAGTCTTTGTTTTCTGAATGGCACCTGATAATCTTTCCTGCCCCATCTGTCTTTTAAATATTTCTTATCCTTTTAATATGGCATCCAAACCCACATTTGATTATGGATGACAGAAAAATGATGTAGATTCGTAATTTGTACAAAATCAAATATACACTTGGGGGAACTTGAATTATATTCTTTAAAGCTTGTCTGGCCTTTCTGAACTAGGCTGAGAGTTTCATCCTCGTTTTCTGCACACTAAACCTCATTCTACTTAAAACTGAGTACTCTTCCCCTTACACACATTTTTTCTACTTTCTTGGCTTTATACCCTTTTGAATGGGGGGGGGGAAAGAATTTAGGAGGATTATTTGCAGAAGATGAGAAATTCCTCACTTTCACAGTCACTTCCTTTGAAAGAAAATATAATACAAACAATTTGCACACTGTAATCCCTCTATTCATTCGTTGTCTGCACCTGCTTGGTCTATTATATGGTAGAGCTGAAGACAATCCTAGCAGCATTAGACAATAGGCAGGAATCATCCCAAGATAGCATGCTAGTCCATTACTGGATACACCCAACTGCCCATTCTTAGTGACAGTGGGCAGTTTAGAGAAGTAAATTAATATAATCCTTGCACATCTGGAATGTTGGAGGCAACTGTAGTATGTAGAGAGAAACCTCATGAACATACAGAGAAACTGTAAACTCCAAACAGACATTGTCTTCAATTGGAATTCCATCCACGTTTCTGGAGCTGTAAGGATTTTGTGCCATCATACTGCCCATTATTCTCTAGAACATAGGTTCTTAAACTATGGGCATGTAATATATTTTGGTCAAGAGTATAAGGGTGCATTTCCTGGTTGTTCTATGGTATTGTCTGAATTTGGGTTGTGCAGTGTTTCACAATTCACAATAATACTTAATGGGAAAGGGTCACGCATGGATTGCGGAATGTAATGCAGTGGGTCTCCATGAGCAGCTAATATCATTACTGCACTATGAACTGGAACTCCAGTTCTCCAATAGAGGGCCTCCATACCTGACGGGATGACTGTGATTCTCAAGGCAAAATTGGGCCTTGAGATAAAAAGGTCTTAGAACCATTACCCTAGGACAGAGGTAGGCAAAGTCGATCCTGGAGAGTCGCAGTGGCTGCAGGTTTTTGTTCCAACCCACCTTATTAATGAGAAGTCAATTATTGCTAATGAAGCACTTATTGCTCAAGTGACATTTTTCTGCTTCATTTTAGTGGTCTCGCTTGTTAAGGTTCCCCACCCTTAATTGCTTATTTCAGTCTTAAACAGCAGCATTTGCTGTTTTAATGGCTCCTTATTAGCAATAAAATGTAAATGACAAAGCAACCAGCAGTTCTCCTTCTAACTTGTTTCATTTACACCTGTGTGGATTCATCATCCACGATTTGGTTTAATAAAAAACTTAAGAGAAAAATGTGACAGACTGAAAATGATCTGTTTTAGGCTTCAAATCATAAATGATCCTTTGTCATTTGCATCTTATTGCTAATAAGGAGCCATTAAAAACACTGAATGCAGCTGTTTAAGACCAGCAATTAAGGGTGGGGAACCTTAACAAGTGAGACCAATAAAATGAAGTAGAAAAATGTCACTTGAGCAATAAGTGCTTCATTAGCAATAATTGACTTCTCATTAATAAGGTGGGTTGGAACAAAAACCTGCAGCCACTGCGGCTCTCCAGGACCGACATTGCCCACCCATGCCCTAGGATACTGTTTGAAAATATGGAAAATAATATATTATATAGTTTTATTGGTGTAAAATGCAATAACAATACTTCTAAAAATGAATAGAATGCTATAAAGATGCAGGCATGAGGGTATTGTGGGCCACTATTGGATATAGCCATGCCAATAAATCACTTATCATTATATCTAGTAAATTTGGCAAGAAGTAGTATACAAGTGGGTGACATTAAATAATAAAATGAAACCGACAAAAACCCAAAAAGTATTGAATAAGAAGAACACAAATTCATAGAAATAATCATTTTTAAATGAGTCTAAAGTACAAGAAAGGAAGCTTGTTTTGACTCAATAGTCTGTGTTATTCAAGACATAATGTAGAATTGAGTGGCTAATGAACTATCAAGAATCATAATCTAATGATATTAATGTTTTGGCAGTGCAAATTGGCAGAAGACTAAGGGTATTAAAATACAGTTTCAAAAGCCCTGGTTTTTGTAATTGTGGAAAAGCCTTAAAATACATTGGGTTAAGCTTCAAGATTTATGCACCATTAAGGAGCAATGGAACAGATTTAAAAGATCCTGAATTTTTTGAAGCAATAATTTTATACTAAGAATCAGCAGAGTAAGGTAACTGATGTGTATCATCAGTGAAAGAGTTAGGATATAACAAAGAAACTACTTAATAAAGGGCAGTTGTATGTCTAAGAAAAATGTCAAAAGACCAAGGAGTACATGAGAACAGCAGTTTAAAGACATATTTAAATATCTCAGATAAGGACAGTGTTAAAAATGCAGAATCAAACCTAAAAGTCCTTTTTGAATATTCTAGCAGTAAGAGAACGGCCATTAAGTAAATGAATTGTGGGGGCAAAGGCATTGGGCATATTGAATACATTGACAAAGCAAAACACATACATCTAACATTTTAAAAGGCTAAAAATAAGCAAAACAGCAGGACAAAACAAAATATTTTACCAATAAGTTAGTGATTATATTTGTGAACTTTTAAGGAAACTTATGAAGAGTTACTAAAATTAGAGAAAATTCTTAAGAACTGTAAGCTATGGTAATTAGCTTTATACTATTAAATGAAAAAATATGTAAATTAACTGAATTAGTTTATAAAACAAGATGGAAATGCTGCCAACACAGGTATTAACAAATAAATCTGCACATTTTTAGGTACTGTTTTACTAATATAATAACATGATGTATGGAAACATTTATTATTATTTACAGTGCCTATTGACTCATATTAAGTTTTGTTAACAAAACCTATTAACATTTATTTGAGAAATTTCATGTATATTTCACTGTGGTGCAAATGTATTATTTGTTGTTCATTTAATTTGTGTTAGTCTTCATCTCTTTTCCATTAACACTGTTCCACTGCTGTGGTTCACATTGATAAGATCGTTAGCAAAACAGGCCATGCTAGAGATTTCCATTTCTACTGGAATCCAAGACCCCCATGAGAACCAGTAGCACTGGCAACCAGTAGAACAATCTGCAGTTAGATGGTCAGAGAAAGGGTTATGAGACTGTAAAGATGTGGATTATTAAAAGCATGATAATCTAATCTAATTAATTATTGTTAAATAACTTTAGGTGATCTAAATAACAACTAACTGCAATGCCAACCATGCAGCACATGCATAACTTATCTAATTTCTGATGCCTAAAGTGAGTAATCAGAAGATAGATTTGTAAAAAGTGACACCTAATATCTTCTTCAAGTTGTTTTTCTACAAGCAGACAATTTTAAATATAAGATCAGGAGAAGAAGCAAGGTCAAAGATATGTGCTGGGGTAAGAACTGGGTAAAGAAACTGATAATTCACCAAGCCAAAGATGTTAAACAAAAATCAAAGTAGAAACTACGTAGGCTACCATTAAGAGGTCATAATATAGATAAGAACCCAGCGCCTAATGATGACTCTTATAGGGTTGTGCCATGACGTCACACTCTTGGAGCATTCATGTCCTACAATAACAATGTCTGTCAACATTCAAAATGGTGGCATGATAAGATGATAAAAATGTATACGTTTTTCATGAAGAAAAATAGCAAAAAATGAACATCAGAATTAAATTCTCCAAGATCCAAAGCTCCAATATTGCCTCTTAGAAAACTGCAAAACATCTCAGAAAAGGTACAAAAAATTCCTAAAATACACTAACCATACTAAGGTGTGGCCTTTAAATGTGTCCATCGGGCTTCTGTAGAAATCAAGCATGAAAGCGTGTTTGATGCTGCTGCCTGCAGCCAGTGTATCGATGGTGGCAATCAGGTACTCCATCCTCCACCTCAATATTTCTTCCTTAAAGGGGAAAAACAAAATAAACATGTACTGCTGTATTAGTCTTTCAGTGTTGCTGTGCTTTCTTATTTAATAACCATACAAATTTTTTAATCTAGCTTTAATAATCTTTGGATAAAATAAGAATATCATTGATATATAAAAAGACAAAAATGCCCAAAATATCACAAAAAGTATCGTTCACAAATGACTGAAATACTGTCAGTGCAACAAAAAAAATTAAATACATGGAAGACTCACTTGAGCCAAGGATAAAACCCTGGCTGAACCATAACAGTTATTGTACTAAATGTTGTTGCAATCAAGACTGAGATCACATTAATAGCAGTAGTGATTCATTAGAGAGCCACCGTAATGCAGACATACAAGGTTGATTTCTTTATACAAAGTCTTTATACTGTGTGGCCGGGTGCAGGAATAACAGGTCAGGCAACAATGAAAAGTTGGGACACCAACCGGGTTGTCCCATATAATGTAACAGTCCAGTGACACCTCAAGGCGATAAAGAAAAGGCCACTCAGGAAGAAACAAAAGAAAAAGGTTTTTGGCTTTCAAAAGCAAGATTTGCTCCTTGCAACTCCATCCTTCCAGGCAGTCAGGCTTTTTATAGTGCACAGAGCAGAAGGTGCGGGGCTAAGTGCCCTCACAGGGCAGTTTCTCTGCGCTGCGGGGAGAGGAGAAGAGAACATTAGCAACAGTGCCCCCTCGCACCCCAGCAGGTTATCACAACCCTCGATCGAGCTTGTGAGGAGATCCTCTGACCTGCAAGTGTAAAAATTATTAAATCTTTAAAACATAGACATTAACCTTGTTATTTTTTGCAATATTAAAGAACATTTTCTACCATTTACTTGAATATTCTTTTCAGCGAACTCAGTCAACCAACCTCATAGGAAGTTATGGGATTCAGATTTGTTGAAAAGTTTGCAGGAATATAGAACAATGTTTTATGCATGTAAAATGAATATACACATTAAATAGAATGAAACATAAAATCTTAGCCAGCAAAATTATAATAGCTGCCTTATTTCAGACTATTTTAAGATTATCCTTATAACTGTCATTATATAATGCTCCTACCATGAGGATATTTCTCTTGTGCTTTTCTATTTTAAAACTGACTCTGTATACCCTGGCTGAAGTTTGAAATATGTTAAATGTGGTTGTCTGTAATTAATTTAAAAAATACGAACATTTATTTTCATCCTCCCAAACATGCAGTCAATAAGGTACGCAATATAGGAGTATCATAAAAATAAGTTTTCTTGCAAGTGCAGCATAAGTTACCATTAACATATAAATGTATGCTGTCCGCTACATGTTTTGGAATAGAACAGTTATTAAATCACTACAATGGAGGTAAATTAGAATCCATCAGCTTGTAGAAACTGCCATGTACTTATCTGAAAAAGTCCTCTAATGGTGTGTAACAGATTGGACGTGGGCTTATTGACTGAACATTCTCAAAGCTATAATAACCCAAGACCACTTCAATAAAACAGTTGCGTGACCTTTGGTAAACACAACAACAAAAAATGTGACAGTCTGGAGGATGGAAACATCATTGATCAAGAGAGATGTCTCAGTGTGACAAAGGCTCATAATGGCCATATTTATGATAGACAGTCAATTAGGCGAGTCAAATTGATAGTCATGTGGGTGCCACTTTTTCCTGCTGGTATAGTTGATGGGCAGTTGTTCACTTAACTGTGAACTAAATTACATTTTTTGAGATAACTTAATAGCTAGGCGAAGCTCTCAATTTACCAGTCGATCTATGTTCCTACCCTCACCTATGGTCATGAGCTATGGGTAGTGACCGAAAGAACGAGATCGCGAATACAAGCGGCTGAAATGAGTTTCCTCCGCAGGGTGTTTGGGCTTTCCCTTAAAGATAGGGTGAGAAGCTCAGTCATCCGGGAGGGGCTCAGAGTAGAGCCGCTCCTCCTCCGCATCGAAAGGAGTCAGATGAGGTGGCTCGGGCATCTGATCAGGATGCCTCCTGGACGCCTCCCTGGTGAGGTGTTCCAGGCACGTCCAACCGGGAGGAGGCCCCGGGGAAGACCCAGGACACGCTGGAGGGACTATGTCTCTCGACTGGCCTGGGAACGCCTTGGGATTCTCCCGGAAGAGCTAGAAGAAGTGGCCGGGGAGAGGGAAGTCTGGGCATCTCTGCTCAAGCTGCTGCCCCCGCGACCCGACCTCAGATAAGCGGGAGACAATGGATGGATAATAGCTAATTGACTTATGACGTACCTTATATGAACTTTTAAGCCCTTATCCACTTCCCAAACCTGCTTCTTCCATTTCGGGGCCACAGAAGCAACATGCTGTAGATGCAATGTTAGTCTACAAACAAATGGGTTGTGAGAAAAATTGGCACATCTAGCCAAGCCAGGAATCAAGCCCTGCACAGTCCAATCACCAATTTTAAATTAACACTTAAATTGTGCCAATGGAAAACGTATACAATCTACATTTTTTTTTTATAATTTTATTAATTTTATTGTAATCATTCATACAAATCGATCAATTTTTACAAAAAATAGGATTGAAAAACAAGTCGAACCCCCACCCCTGAGAGAGAGAGAGCATGGTCAACGGGGTAAAACTTAAGGCTTGTAAATATACCCTAAATTCATGAGTTTAATATGCCAGTAGAGATGAATGGAGAAGAAAAAGAAATGCGGAGATAATTGCTTCCTCTGTGCTTTAAGAGCTTATTCTAAAACTTTATTGATTACTGTATATCCTGCCAGGTTTTAAAAAAATTCTGTACAGATCCTTTAACTGAATATTTGATTTTTTCCAATTTCAAATAGTATAAAACATTGGTTACCCACTGACTTAAAAGAGGAGAGTTAGGATTCTTCCTGTTTAGCAAAATAAGTCTGCGTGCCAAAAGTGTAGTGAATGCCATCACAGTGTGTTTGTCCTTCTCCAATTTAAACCCATCTGGAAGAACACCAAACACAGCTGTTAATGGGTTAGGAGGGATTGTGACACCAAGGCTGTCTGAAAGGCACTTCAAAATTTTGGTCCAAAATGATGTTAATTTGGCGCAGGCCCAAAACATGTGACCCAGTGAGGCTGGGACTTGATTGCAGCATTCGCAGGTTGGATCTTGCCCTGGAAACATTTTAGGCGAGAGAGATGTGCTCGATATATAACTTTGAGTTGAATAATTGTATGCTTTGCGTATATGAAGCTCGAGTGAAGTCTCTGCATCACTGCTTTCCACTCCCTTTCTGATATATTGTTTAAGAGATCTTTTTCCCATTGTCCTCTTGGATCTTTGAAAGGGAGGGACTGTAAAATAATTTTATATATTGCAGAGATGTTGTCTAAGTCCTTGAAATTGAGCAATATTTTTTCCAGCATGGACGAGAGGTGCAAGATGAGGAAAATCGGGCAGGTTCTGTTTAACAAAGTTCCTAATTTGAAGATAGTGAAAGAAATGTGTAGCTGGAAAGTTAAATTTGGAATGTAATTGTTCGTAGGATGCACAGATGTTGTCTATATAAAGATCTCTGAGCATTTTAATCCCAAATTTTTTCCAGATATTAAAAAATGCATATGTTTGCGAGGGTTGAAAGAGGTGGTTCTCTTGCAGAGGTGCCACATTGGTTCCATATTCTGAGTGAGTGAAGCACAATTGGGTTATTAGTATATTGCCAATACCTTGCATTTATTGGGGCACAAAGCAGGAAATATAAAGAAGTACTGCAGGATTTTACTTCTATTGCGGACCAGGCCTGTATATGTTCATCTATTTGTGTCCAGGTTTTTATAGCTTGTATGTTTGCTGCCCAGTAATAAAACTGAAAGTTAGGTAGAACCATGCTACCTTCTGCCTGAGGTCTTTGTAGGGTCGCTCTTTTGATACGTGGATGTTTTGAGTTCCAAATAAATTAGGTTATTGTTGAATCTAATTGCTAAAAAAATGATTTATTGATATATATTGGAATGCTTTGAAATAAGAAAAGAAGCTTAGGAAGAATATTCATCTTAACGACGTTAATTCTTCCAGCTAGAGTGAGATGAAGGGTTGACCATCTATGCAAGTCTTGCTTATTTTTTTCCATGCAGATGGCGAAATTTTGTTGATAAAGAGCTTTGTGTTTACTTGTGATGTTTACCCCTAGGTATTTAAACTGATCTGCAATGATAAAAGGTAGGGTGTCCAATCTAGTATTATATGCTTGAGAATTCACTGGAAAGAGCACACTTTTATTCAGATTAATTCTGAGACCAGAGATCTTTTGAAATTCTGTAAGTGCTATTAAGACTGCAGGCAGAGAATTTTGTGGGTCTGATATATAGAGTACCATATCATCTGCATATAGAGAAATTTTCTGTTCAAGTCCTTCTCTGATAATCCCATTTATCTGATCAGCATTTCGACAATGAACCGCCAGTGGTTCAATGGTGATTGCAAATAGCATTGGTGACAAGGGGCATCCTTGTCTGGTACCACGTTCTAGTTTAAAGTAGTCTGAACAAATGTTGTTAATACAAACTGAAGCTTCTGGATTGGTATACAGTAGTTTGATCCATGCACAAATGTTCGGGCCAAACCCAAATTTCTCTAATGTAGTGAAAAGGTATTTCCATTCAATCATGTCAAATGCTTTTTCTGCATCCAATGATAATAATATTTCTGGAGTGTTTGACTTTGTTGGTGAGTATATTACATTACACAGGCGTCGAAGATTGGAGGATAAGTGTCGACCCTTGATAAATCCAGTTTGATCTTGTGATATTACCGAAGGCAGCACTTTCTCCATCCTTCTAGCTGTGATTTTTGAGAGTATCTTAACATCTTTATTCAGAAGTGAAATTGGTCTGTATGATGCACATTGTAATAAGTCCTTATTTTGTTTAGGTAAGACAGTGATTAATACTTGGCGAAAAGTTTGAGGTAGAATATGATTGTCTCTAGCTCCTTTAAATGTTGCTAATAGGAGGGGAGCTAGCTGAGCAGAGAATTTCTTATAAAATTCTGCAGGGTAGCCATCAGGGCCTGGGGCTTTCCCACCTTGAAGTGACTTTATAGCATCTAGTAATTCTTATAGCGCCAGAAGTTTATCCAATTCCTCCGCACTAAAAGTATTTATTTGTGGTAACAGTAATGTATCCAGAAATGCATTAGATTGTGTGTTGTCTTCTTTAAACTCAGTAGAATATAAGGATTTATAGTAGTCTCTAAATGTGTGCATTATATTTTTATGGTCAATGATTTCATCTCTGTTCGTGTTGGTGATTACTGGGATTGCATTGCGAACTTCTTGCTTGTGGATTTGTTGAACTATAAGCTTATTAGCTTTCTCTCCATGTTCATAGTAATGATGTCTGGATTTATAAATTAGTTGTTCAGTTTCTTTAGTTGTCAAGAGGTTGAGTTCTGAATGCAGATCCTGCCTTTTCCTATGTAGAGCCTCGCTTGGAAGCCTGGCATGTTCTTCATCTACTAGCCATGTGCGCCCAACTACGTTGCGCATGTTAAAGTTGTCTGTGAAGGGCTCCCTGTTTAAATGCAGCTGCCAGTCGTGAACTGGGTCATTCGTCACACAGCATTATGATTTTTTTATAAGGGAAACAAAATTACAAAACAAAACCCTTGGATATTGATTCGATAGGAACGGCCTACTCAGAATCACTGTCCGAATAGTAATTATGTGGTGGTGGAAGAGCATTTCTTCTTCTCTCCATTCACAGTCCGTCTCGTTTTCATGACGCTGTTGTTTCTTCTCACAATCTCTTCTCAACCTTTCTCCAATCTCGCAGGTTGCTTTGTGGCAATCCAAAGAGTAAGGAAGAACCAATGCTTCTTTCTTGAACTCCAAACGCCGACTGATGGAAAATCACAGATGTGTGTCTGACTTATATACTCTGACTGCCGACTCCAAGGAGTGGGTGAACATTCGATTTGGACGAACTGCTGCCAACGACGGTCGATAGAAACACAAAAAACCACAGTCTCGACAATGAAGCAGGTGTCGACACCAGATCTAAACAAAAAGCATGGTGTCGACGCCAGATCTAAACACAAAGAGTGGTGTCGACGGCAGATCTAAACACAAAGAGTGGTATCGACAGTGTTTGTAAACAAAGTAACAACCAAGGTGTTGTGTATTCAGCCAGTACAAACAGCATGTAGTCTCCTTTAGTTCAATCCTCTTTAATCATCACACTCCAGCCTCATCCAACGATCCTCCCCCTCACTTCCTCTCCTCCTCCATCACTACTGCCCTCTACTGAACACAGCAGGAACACCACACAAGGCAGTTAATTTGCGGACAAACAAAGATCAAGATCCAAATGAAGTTTATATATAAAGATTCTAGTAATTTCGCTTTTTAGTTCTGATACTTTCTTGGTTTCTAATTTATTCCTGTGGGAAAGATATGAAATAATCTGTCCTCTTAAGAAGGCCTTTAGAGTTTCCCAGAGTATTCCAGCAGAAACCTCTAAGGATGTATTTGTCTCTAGGAAGAAATTGATTTGTTTGGATTCTTTACAGTTCTCGTCTGCTAATAGAAGCGGGTTAAGACACCATCTACGAGGTGAGCGTGTGGGGCATAGTGACTTTAGCTCCAAGATCAGAGGAAGATTTAATTGTAGGCAAGAAATTATTATCTATAAAGAAATAATCTATTCTTGAGTAGCAATGATGTACTGGTGAATAGAAAGAATATGTTCTTGAGTTTTGGTTTAGAAACCTCCAGGGGTCTGATAAGTTGTGGTCAATTACAAACTGTGTAATTATCTTTGTAGTGTTAGATGTCATCCCCCCGTGAGAGGAGTCCTATCTAAGAGTGGATTTAAAACACAATTAAAGTCCCCAGCCATTATAATTTTATGAGTGTTCACATTGGGAATGGATGCAAATACATTTTGTATGAATTCCTTATCATCGACATTAGGTGCATAAACATTTATCAGAATCATTTTACAGTTAAATAAGTTGCCCATGACCATCACATATCTCCCACATATCAGATACTACATCTGATGCTACACATGAGACTGTTCTATGTATGAGAATTCCCACACCTCTAGTTTTCTTTGTAAAGCTAGAATGGAATATTTGGCCAGCCCAGTCCTTTTGCAGATGAAACTGATCCTTGCTTAGTAAGTGGGTCTCCTGTAAAAATACTATTTTAGCATTTAAACCTGTTAGGTGAGTACTTTCTTTCTCTTTAATTCATGATTCAGGCCTTTAACATTCCAGCTCACAAAGTTAACTGTCCCATCATGGAGATATTGATTCTGAGTTTTTGATGTCATTTTATAGTCTTAACTGGAAGTGAGACAGCTTTAACCTTAATTTCCTATTTCCCCAAGAGTTATTGCCATGCAGCCTATTGTTACGTTGGTAGTTATAATTATAAGGATTAAAAGGATAGATTAGATATAACCTGCTCTCTTTCTCTCCCCCCTTATCCCCCCACCCCCCCATTTTGCCTCCCCACGTGAGACTGGATCCCACTTCACAAAGTCTTGGTCCTCTGACATACCTAGAGATAGAGCACGTCCAAAGCAAATCAATCCTCCACGCAGCGGCGTTTTAGGATTAAAAAGTAAAGATATCTATTGCCAATATAGTCTAAATACTATATGCCTAAAATATAATCATTAACAAACTATGATTATATATAATCATTAATACCAAAAAAATAATAAGGATGCCAAAAGTATACAAAAAGAGTAAGTTTATTATAGGTTTATAGGTCCATAGGGTCATTATTGTTAGAAAAAAAGCCCACAAGGAGGGATGAGCAAATGAGAATAAAATGTATGAAATAACTAAACAGAAAGGAGACACACCGCTGTACTACTGGACATAGCTGTGTGGGTGATGACCCCTGTCTATATGGTGGGGTGGCTCACAACATTTCCAGTCTTTCATGTGAAATACCACACTCCTAACTCTCAACCTCCATCATTCTCTCATACACTCTTTCTAATCCAATCTCACCTCCTCACACCAGTAACTCATCCTTTCCTCTTACCCACTAAGTTTAAAGACCTTCTAACTCAAGATCGCTTAAACCTCTTCCTGCCGCACACTACATGCCGTCCTACTGGAACACCATACTATAATCTCTAACACTTTTATCACCAATACGAACCAGATGTCTGACTTATTAAAATGGCAACTCAACCTGCATTCCCATAGTCTGGAATCAGGTGCTACCCTCTGTCAGTCAGGAGTCCTTTATCCTCTAACTGGCTTTTGATAGCCCAACATCCCTGAATTTTTGCATCTTATGGGAACTTTTTCTATTTTCTATCAGCTCACACTTCTGTTTCTCTCTCTCTCTCTCTCTCTCTGACTTTAGTGCTTATGCCCATAAATATTAAGTGAAAATACCAAATATTATGCAACATAAAGATTTGTTTTTTCCACCATGGAAAACCCCATGTAATGATGGCAAAATAAAAAAATGAAAACAGGCATGGTAAAATGCAACTTTGCCCACCACAAGAAAGAGTGTCTCTGAATTGGAGCTCCATTTCTGTATCTAGCTGCTGGTCAAAAATCAGTGCCCCCCTTCTGGCTGTCATCTTGGTTTTATAGTTCACTATAGAAGGAACAGGGCTTACTGGACTGGTGAGAAAGTGATGTCAGCCATCTTCCAGCTGGTTCCCCTCTAAACTGGAGTTCAAAAGGGACACAAAGATAATAACAGCACCCTCTCACGACTTTGGGTTGGTATCACTTTCCTGTCTTCAGCCATTAAGTTGTCCCCTAATTGCACATGCTTGACACATGGGAGAAAATTGAAAGTACACCTTATGAGAAGGATTTAGGAGTCATAGTGGACTCGACACTATCAATGTCAATTTCCAGACAGTGTTCAGAAGCCATTAAGAAGGCTAAAAGAATGTTAGATTGTATAGCACGGTGTGTGAAGTACAAGTCCAAGGAGGTTCTGCTCAAGCTTTATAACACAGTGGCGAGGCCTCATCTTGAGTATTGTGTGCAGGTTTGGTCTCCAGGCTACAAAAAGGACATAATAGCACTAGAAAAGGTCCAGAGAAGAGCGACTAGGCTGATTCCAGGGCTACAGGGGATGAATTATGAGGAAAGATTAAAAGAGCTGAGCCTATACAATTTAAGCAAAAGAAGATTAAGAGGTGACATGATTAAAGTATTTAAAATTATGAACTGAATTAGTGCAGTGGATCAAGATTATTTTAAAATGAGTTAATGAGGAACACTGGGACACAGTTGGAAATTTGTTAAGGGTGAATTTCTCACAAACATTAGGAAGTGTTAACTCCTAAACCTGTATGTAAACCTTCATTAAACTTACCAGAAACATAGCAAAATTTTATAATCTGATAATAAATGTGTTATGTAAATGCATTTTGTGCATTATATGCTGTGAAATAAATAATATCTATCCCCAACATGAGCCAGTGCTGATCTGCAGTATGAACACTGGCCACTGCACCAGCATATCACACTGCATGAAAACTATACTGACACTTTATTCATAGGCTTCATGCACAATATTACCAAATTAACTCCATAAGTTTGTGAAATAATGCAGTATTTTTTACTTTTTTAGAGGTTTGTGAATAAGTTTTGACAATGCTAGCTACTATCTTTATGATATCAAAGATGGCAGTTACGTTGGAGCCACTAAGCAGGAGGTTTGGTAACGTAACTATAATATTGAGTGATGACACTGTGAAAAGATTGGACAGACACAGCAAGAGGTTTGGGAGCAGCCGCCCATATGCTTGAATTAGGCTTCCAAAACTGAAGAGTTGGTTCCATAGAACAGGTCTCAATAGAGTTCAGTCCAACAATAGAACAAACGTAACAGGCAAAGATGGCGGTTTAAAGCCAAGCAGGGGAAGTGATGTCACTGGGGCAGGAGCCAGGAGTGACATCCTCCAGTCCAGGCGAAATTTCCCGTGGTTGGTCTGCCGATGAAAAAGAGGGAGTATTACTGCACTCTGCCAACCCCTGGTCTGGCATGGGATTATCCCTTTGTGAGCCCTTCAGCTGCCTCCCGTGTGTGACACAAAGATGGCAGTTACGTTAGAGCCACTGATCAGGATGTCTGGTAACGTAACTATAATATGGATTGACGACACATAGATGTGAGAAATGATTCTTAACTAGTTTCTTAATAATTGTAAAGTTGTGTCAATTTCTTATTGCGTTCTCTCTCGTTGTCCAGGTCTCGTGGCCTGGAACCCCTGCAGATTTTATTTTTTTCTCCAGCCGTTTGGAGTTTTTTTTTTTTGTTTGTTCTGTCCTCCCTGGCCATCGGACCTTACTCTTATTCTATGTTAAGTAATGTTGTCTTATTTTAATTTCTTACTTTGTCTTTTATTTTTCATTTCTTCATTATGTAAAGCACTTTGAGCTACATTTTTTGTATGAAAATGTGCTATATAAATAAATGTTGTTGTTGTTGTTGTTGTTGTCTCTGTGTAACAGGAAAACAAAACATTTTTAAGAATGTCCTTTTTTCCCCTTTAAAATCCTAACCCCTAACATTCTACTGGAAATTACCAACAACAGGAATGTCAATCAAAATCAATATAAATTTAACTCATTAATGAACATGCAAATACCCAACAGTAACACTCTTCTTCTGACTCTGATTATTCCTTCTTAGCAGATGTTGTGATGATGAAAATGAAAAACAGATAGAGGCACGATATTATTTTTCTCTTACAGTTGTATTTTTGCTTTGTGACGCACAGTTACACAGACCAGCGACACATCAACTGCACAACTGCCATCCTCCAAAAATTGCCCACCAACTCGATTTTATAACTCTTGTGTTGTCACAGTAACTTTTTGCCCTAACTTTCAAAATTGCAAAAATTATATACATAAGGTAATTTTTTTTTCTAAAATATGCTTTACAGTAGTAATGCGGATTTTTTTTAAGTAATGCAGGTTATTTTACTTTAGTATTGCATCAGGTCACTTGTCACTTTAAAAAGTAATCTGACGACATAACGCACATTACTTTAAACACATTACCCCCCAGCATTGCCCCATGAAATTCTGTCCATCCATCCAACCATCCTCAAAGCTGTTAAATGCAGTTCAGGGTGGCAGAAGCAGGAAGCCACCCTGGCAGATCAGAGTGAAGCAATCATGGATAGACCACCATTCTATCACAGGGTCACATTACAATACTCAATTTAAAAACCCACACACCTTTGGGATATAAGAAAAATAAAACAGAGAGCCTGGCAGACAAATCCATGAAGGTAGGAGGAGAACAATTAAACCCACACAGACAAGTGGCAAGGCCAGGATTCAAATCCATGACTCTGGAGCTGTGAGCCAGCTGCAATAACCAGTGCACCATCAGACAGCCTTATAAAAGTCATCTATTCTCCTGTCTTATTGAAAAACAGGCATAATAAAAAGTGAAACGGAGAACTTGATAGTTTTCATCTACTTGGTTGAAATGGCTGAAAAACATGTTTTACATCATCGTCTTGAAAAAACTGTATCCATTATATTAGGCAAAAAGAGATTTAGAACACAAAGTACAGTCATGTCAAATAAAAAGCCAGTGCAATTATTCAGTGGGCAAAATTGTAAGAGCTTCTCATGGAATCGCATCTGTAGTTTCAATTTTCTTTTGTCGAGCATGAAAATGATTCTATCAATAAATGCTTACAGTATGTAATGGGAGAGTGTTTAATTTTTTTTTTTATGTTCTGCTTATTGAATGTAGCCTTCAGGTTATTTATGTCAGACATTAAATTATTTTGTAGGATTATTTTTCATTCATTTGATAAATGTAATGTTTTATTTCTTTATACAGTTGGAAAGTGGAAAAATATCTGAAAAGCAGTTTGATATGCTTTAAAACTACAAAGAATTTACAGTTTACTTAAACCGTGAATGTAATATTATTATAATTGAGTAAAAAAGGAGGATGGAGTGACACAACAGAGCAGACAGAGAGATTGGTAAATGGTGAAAATATGTCTCAAGCAATAAACAACTTGAAAGAATATGCGCCTCCGTTTGGTGCCAGTGTTTGACAAGGAGTTATCCGGCCCTCACCACTGAATCGTACATTGACTGCTGTCCTTATTTGGATAAATTTTGCTTGACTTTCCATAGTCTGTTGTATTTTCCTTTTCCGAAAATGAGAGTAATACAATACAGCAGTATATACTGTACTTATGAACACATAAACACACATAACCATGGAATAAACAATAATTTAATCATTTAAAAAGATAGACATTTTGAGTGATACCAAATGGCTGTAGATTGAAGAATTGCTGACCTCTCATTCCAAGCCTAGGCTGAAAAATAACTTAGGCAAAAAAGCAAAAAAAAGCTGTCTTTCTGTTTACAGTGGCTAGTCAAATAATTCAAAGTAAAATATCCAAAAAAGAGGGTCGTTAGATGTAATTACATAGTGTGTTGTGGATGAATATTTTTTTATCAGTCTAAACTAAAACCCCAAATCTGTCAATTTGACTGCTTACCTGCTGCTCATTCTTCTGTAGCAGTGCTACTGTTGTAAGAACTCCATTTCCCAGCAGCCCAAGGGGGATTACCCGCATAGGATGACTGAAACGGAAGTAGGGGCTGCTGGGGACAAAAGGGGCCAGCGGGAAAGTTTAAAAGGGGAATTTGATGGAGCAATAGGCGGTGTTTTTTTTGTATCCTGTCCAACGTGTGTCAAGTGTGCCCTGAAACATTTCCCATTAGGATGAATGTACTGTCTCGTGTCTGCCTGTCGTGTGTAAAGTGGTGGATTAATCATCATGCATCTTCAAAAGGAGCGATCCTGGAAATCTCACCCCACGCCGCTCAGGATGACCGGTAGGACTGTTTCACTCATTTTTACCAGAAGCTGTTCTCGGGATTCTCATCTTCACACCATACCATTTCACCTGCTTTTGCTGTATTGGATTGTATAAGGACATTGTTGTGAGTGTTTATTGTTGTGTTTCATTGTTATGTTACAAATGTATCGCCATAGGGGAAAGGGGGAGGTTTGTCTGATTGTTGAGGTTGTGTATTGGGTTTTCATTTATTATATTATTTATTTTGTGTCTCTGCTTGTGAGTGTGTGCGGGTCAGGCCAAGGCTGGGTGTGTCCCTGGAATCTCCACCAAAAAAATTAAATAAATCACCGTCTCTTTGACGGTGTGAATCTTAGCGGCACCGGGCCACTGCACTTCTATAGCTGTAAGTTAAGCTCCAGTTCTCCTGGTGCTCAGGTGGGCTCCCACAGTAACTTCTTTTTTCCCCAAGAGAGTCCCCTATATTACATTTTTCAATCTATTCTCAAAAAAAAATGTAAACATAGCTAATTTCAGTGCAGTAACCTATGCATATATTGCACTGAACACACTGTTTCTACTTCTGTGAACTATTTTTAATAACCAATCAAATTAGTTCATTCTTAAAATGGATACAAGAACCAATCAGACATTCAGTGGCAGCAAAGTTCATGTCTATGGCAATGTGCATGTTGAATGGATGGCTTTCAATAACCAGGCATTCACCCTGCGGAAAATCACCCTGAGTCAAAAATGCTCCTACAGAAGGAGAGTAAGCAGTCCAGCAGCTTCAGGTAACTAACAAAATATATAAAATCTGATTTTGCAAAGTTAGGAACACTGTTAGATTTTGAAGTTAGTGGTTTGCATCCTTTGAGGTAGTCTGCTTCCTTACATTTTTGTTTAAGTTGTCTTGGCATGCATAAGGAGTTGCCTGTAGTATAACAATTATGTAAGTTGTTCTTGCAGTCCGAAACTGTCTGGTTGGTTATAGTTTTGTCAGGGTTACAGGGTCATTACTGTTACTATTATGTCAGTGAACTGACAAGACTTGAAAAATGGCCAGAGGACTAGACAAGTTATCAGAAAAAAGCATCAAAACTGGGAAGCCAAAATGAACAGGCAAGTGTTGTGGTCAAAAAATTCAAAGTAAAAGTCAAAACCAGTAAATGTAATGCCTATCAAACTTTTAAAAAAGACGATTTGAAAAAAGTATTTTGAATTTGAACAAGGAATTGAATTTTAGGATGACCTTTTATCTAATTGTGTTATACCAGAAGGGTATGATATACCTCCAAGGACACTCCCCGAGCAACGTTTAGAGTGGTCCTAACAACAGGAACCAAACATAGTGGTGATCATGAAAAATACAAAACATCAGATAAATGGTTCAAAAACTTTGAGAACTCTTTAAGCAATTGGATTTTCAAAAAAATGATCAGTTTCAAATTCAGGGGCCTCAAAAACATCAAAAATGTGTGTTTGTTATCAGACACTGATTAGTGTTAGTTATAGTGTAGTCAGGGGTGTTTTTTGTTTGTTTATTCTTTTTTTCATATATAATTTTCCATGTTATGTTATTAATTCTGTTTTTTTTATTTTGTTCTGTTTTGTACTTATGTAATATTGTGTTGTTTATTAATTTTGCTATTAAGTATTATGTTAACAATATCTAATATTTTTTGTTATTTGCCATGTCTCCAGTATGTGGGGCCTAAGGAGGCAGAGCTACCAAATTATGCAGCTATCTTACAAACCCCAGTAGTGTTTAAGTTAAAACTGCTGAAGGATTAGCAGCTGTGGCATTCTACAGTAATTTTTATTATGATTCCTGCCTTTTGTGATTTTGTAATTATTTTAATTTACTGACTTTTGGCCATTGTTTTCTCTTTTGAGGAACTGTTTCTGGCTTGTGATTCTTGAATTTGTTTGTCCCTGCCTCATTGTGTTCCATTGTATTTTGAATTTTGGCTTTGTTGTCCTGGGTCCAAAGGTATTACAGTTTCTCTGTCATTTCTTATGGATATTTTTGAACTTTAAAAACCTTTGCCCCATTTTTGGGCCTCTGCTGGCCACAAGTCTGCCTTTTGAGTTTGGGTCTAGGCTGCTTATGGTAGGGAAGCCTGCTTCTTTATTGCAGATCTGTAGTATGTTGCATATCTGTCTTTTCTTTGGTTTGGACTGCACTCATTTTTGAGCTTACATATGACAGGAATCACAAAAGTGATAGGACAGTCTAAAGACATATGTGTTGTGCATCCTGCCTCAAAAAAACTAAAGAAATGAGGCAGTGCCTCTCTTATCTAGGTACAGAGCACAGTAAAATTATTTCTTGCATTTGCAAATGAATATTCAGCATGTCACTGTGAGCGTGGATATACTTCCAGATAGAAGCACCAGACCAAACGTGTTACAAATTAAAAAGACCACAAGATAATAAAGTTAGTAGTCAGGAATAATGCATGGGTCAAAAGGTAAGTTTGGCAGCATGCACTGCCGCACCAACCACACGACAAACCACCTGGATTGGTACCCGAGTGCAGCAGGTGACACCTCAACACCACAATATGAGGCTTTTTACAGTGGCTGGAGTGCCAATCCTGCCACTAACCCCCAAGTTTTCCCTGTAAGTTGGAGGAACTGCTTGCAGGGCTGGATGCAGGTTAACGTCATACCCAGGATGAAGCAATTGCAGGTTAAGGGCCTTGCAAGGAGACAAAAATACTAATTGTCAGTGCCTCATACTTATACCAAAAGTCGAAGCTGAAATAAAACACAGTCTTAAATCCCTAACCAGAAAGATCATTTTGAATTATCCAGAAATGTGGGAAATGTCAATAACACTGTCTTAGATTATAGTGGCCCAATGATGCTACATGTCACAATTTCCTGGCACCAATAGTCTGTCAAAACTTGACCTGCAAATCAGAAATGAAAAAATGGGGAGAAAAGCCTAATTCTAATTCTGCAAGGAAACACCTTTAGTTTGCTTGTGTGCTAGAAACAACGAAAGAGAGATTTGAGAGTGAAAAAGGTGACATCTACAACACTAAAACTGTTTGTGCTGGGAATTTAAATAGTTGAGAAGCAATGATACCATAAATAATGTGACATCAGTATTTCATAATGGGCATTTGGTGCCAATAGCACAGTCAATATGGTCACCACTATGAGCAACAGTACAAAATGGTGACAACTACAAAAGCAAAATGACATCCAGATGATAACACTATCACAATGATAAAAAATAATAACATGACTGAAAAGAATGGGAAAACATGAAAGTACCTTTGAAAATTTGATGTTTATGACAACGATAAATAAAGCCTGTCACTTTAGATTTATCAGAAGCAGTATTCTGATGTTTGCAGTTGCTAGTTCAGCATGAAGAGTGCTTATCTTAAATAGATGTAGCAGGCCACAGAAGGAAAGAGCACACTACAAAGACGAGACACCCTTGCAGTCAGAAGTCTGATTATTCCCTTAGAATTATGGAGGTTCTTTTCAATTTGACTAGCTAAGATGTTTGCTTTCCATACTCTACACAGAGTGTGGACGTCAGTTTGTTTCATGGGACCCCAGTTGAGTTGACATATGGGGAGTGTCACCTAAGTCAAGAGAATGTGGTTACATTGGTGTCATGACCCAGCTTCACCAAAGACAGAAAACATGAGAAACACTTCACTCAAAGAGACCAAAATCCTTGGAGAGGAGAGTATGGTGGAGCTCAAATGGAATGGATCCATTGAAAAGAACAGATGTCCTTACAGTAAGACCGTCTAACTAGTCACTCGAGCTGATGAAGTTCAGCTAGCTAAGACAGGTGCTTTCCATGTAAGGCCTAGACTCCAGATTATATCCTAGGAGCCTTTTGGTGACAACGTTTGTGGACTAAGTGCCACCCAAGTTACATATACTGTACACTGCATGGTCAAACGTTTGTGGACACCTGACCATCATACCTAATATATATACAATACAATTTATTTTTGCATAGCCCAAAATCACACAAGAAGTGCCACAATGGCCTTGCTTTTTGACAGCCCCCCAGCCTTGACTCTCTAAGAAGACAAGGAAAAACTCCCAAAAAAACCCTTGTAGAGAAAAACTGGAAGAAACCTTGTTCAAAATGAGGCCCCTTTCCAGGTAATTTGGGCATGCAGTTGGTGTCAAAAAAGGGGGTAAATACAATACAATACACAGAACAAACCACAAGTAATCCTCAATATAATAATGCAATAGAAATATTACAAGTACAGAGCAGAATTCTACAGTAGATAATATCACGTAATAGGATTTGGATTTGTTCAGAGTCCTGGAGACCTTGGTCATCACGTTGCCTCCTCCTATTGGCCATTCCACAGCTGAGTCAGTGCTAGGCCAGTCAATCCAATGAAAGAACCCCTCTACTCAACGATTCCTGTGATCCTCCATCAGTGATGACTTTACCTTAGGCAGGCAAAACAACTTGGCAGGTGGGCCGTGGCACCAAGTGCCACATTTGAGTACCAAGAAGAGAAACATAATAGATGAGGGTTAGTAACAATTATAACTATCATATTACTTAGGTTTAAGTGCTAATGACTAACAACAGAGATGCAGTCTGTACAGTTAATCAGCAGCTCTAGTCAGGATATGCTAAACTGAAGTAGTGAGTCTTCAGCCAGGATTTGAATGCTGAGACCGAAGGGGCATCTCTTATAGAAGCAGGCAGACCATTTCACAGTTTAGGGGCCCTGTAACTAAAAGCTCGACCTCCCACTGTTATTTTATTAATCATTGGAATCATAAGCAGACCGGTATCTTGAGATCTTAATGTGCGCTCTGGTTTGTAAGTCATGATAGATTCAGATTAGTAAACCAGACCTTGGCCATTTAATGCTTTATATGTTAAAAGAAGGATGTTGAAATCTGCCCTAAACTTAACCGGGAGCCAGTGTAATGATTTAAGAACTGGAGTTATGTGTTCGTGTTTTCTTGTTCTTGTAATAATTCTTGCAGCTGCGTTTTGTATTAACTGGAGGCCGTATAAAGAACAGTTTGAGCATCCAGTGAACACCGCATTGCAGTAGTCAATCCTACTAGAAATAAATGCATGAATTAATTTCTCAGAATCCTGCTTATTTAGAAAAAGTCTGAATTTCCCAACATTTTTAAGATGGAAGAAACATGATTTAGACAAATTTGTAATGTGCACTTTAAATGACATTCTAGAATTAAAGATATGAGTTATACAAGATATATGAGTTTGTTGGACTTCCCCATTTAAAATCCATGGTCACTAATATGAAGTTGCCCCCTCTTTGCAACTATCACAGCCTCCATTCTTCTGGAAAGGATTTCCAACTTTTTCTAAATTGTCTGTATGAATGGGTGTCTGTTCAGATAAAAGAGCATTTGTGAGATGAGGTACTGATGTTGGATGAGAAGACCTGGCTTGCAATCGGTATTCCAATTCACCACAAGTGTGCATGTAGGGTTGAGTTCAACATTTTGTGCAGGCCTCTCGAGTTCTTCCACACCTAACTCATTAAAACATGTCTTTACGGACCTGACTTTGCACACAGGGGCACAGTCATGCTCAAACAGAAAAGGGTCTCCCCAAAGTGTTGCCACAAACTTGGGATTGTCTAAAATGTCTTTGTATGCTGTAGCATTAACAATACCCTTCAGTGTAACCAAGGGTCTGTCACACACCCTGAAAAACAGCCCCACACCCTCATCCCTCCTCATTCAAACTTGGCAGTAGGTACTATGCAGTCCACCAAATCTAAACTCATCCATTGGATTGCCAGATGGTGAAGTGTGATTAATCCCCTCCAGAGAGCACATTTCTACTGGCTATGTGTGTTACATCACTCCAGGAAACACTAGGCATTGCACATAGTGATCTAAGTCAGTTGTGCAGCTGCTCAAACATGAAAACCCATTTCATGAAGCTCCTCATGCACAGTTATTGTATTGATGTTGCTTCCAGAAGCAATTTGGAACTCTGTTGTGAGTGATGCAACAGAGGAAAGGCCATTTTTATATGCTACGTGCTTTAGCACTTGACGGCCCCACTCTGTGAGTTTGCATGTTCCACCACATCATGGCTGTTGTATCTCCTAGATGCTTCCACTTGACAATATCAGCACTTATAATTGATTGGTGGAGATCTAACAGAACAGCAATTTTACATATTGATTTGTGTCAATGGTTGCATCCAATGATAGGGCCACCTTTAAAGTCACTGAGCTCTTTAGTCTGGCCCTTTCTACTGCCAATGTATGTGTGTCCTTGATTTTATATACCTGTTAAGAACAGGTGTGTCTGAAACACCTGAACTTCATAATTTCGAGGGGTGTCCACATACTTTTGTCCATATGGTGTACATAGTAATTATGACTGTGTCAACAGGAGAGGAGGTTAGCTCATGACATACCGAGGATCCCAGATTAGGACCCAAGTGCAGTCATGCAACAGGTGACACCTCAGCACCACACTAGTTCAGATGGAATGGAACAGTGTGAGGTTTTTTTTATGGTGGCTGGAGTGCCAATTCTGCCACCAACTCCCAGGATTTTCCCTGCAGGTTGGAGGGCCTACATGCAGGGCTGGATGCAAATTAACATCATACCCAGGACGGAGCAATTGCAGGTTAAGGGCCTTGCTCAAGGGCCCAATGAAGTAGTCATTTTAGGCGTTTATGGGATTTGAACCGGCAACCTTACCATTACCACGCATTTAAAAATCATTTTCACTGATGCATCAGTTACAATGATTAGAAACTCAATATTAGCCTACTATGGGTATGTAGTGGGGTATGTGTGAGCGTGGCCATGCAGCATTGGTTCTTGCCTTGCACTTGGTCTTTCCAGGATAAATTTCAGACCCTTCATGCTTTAAGTGGATTAAGCAGGTCTGTACGTATGACGATAAACCTAAACATGAACTTGAACATCTCAATAAAACCTTCTTTAGTCTTTTAGGCCATTGAATGATGTAATACTGGGTCAGACTTTGGATCTTATCAAGCTATGAGGCCAGCGTAATGCATCACGATACATGTTGAGCATACTGATTTGACAGAAGGTTGATGTTTGTTACAATGCTTACAGTAAATCCTTCAAAACCCTTAAAGAGGACTTTGGAGACCCAGAGGAACTACACCACAGAAAGAATATTGAACCAGACCATCAGGATGTCTGCATCAGCACTTTCAACCATCTACAAAGATGTGATGCCCAGTGTTGATTGTGAGGCAATGCCTAGATATGTGGGCAGATGATTCAGAGAGGTCAGATTCCACTCAAATCATCCATTACTATGTCTACCATTCTCTGCTCAGAACTGCTGATGGTTTAGACTGGTGTCAAAACACAAGGCATGGGGACATCTTCTGGAATCATTTCTTCTTTTTTTTTTTGTTCTGATGACCATAAAATTTGAACATGTAGACATGGGCAATGGTGCACAGAGTTTTTAACAAAATGTGCATTGTCAGGTAAGTGATCATGGTCTGAGACGCCATCCCCTATTATAGTTCATCATTTCAGTTTCTTGCTGAGAACAGCATGCCAACACAATTCTCTAACAGGTTCAGGTCAACCACTGTAAGAACTTTCATAGCATTACTTTAGCCTTTTTCAACTTGATAATGTATAAACTTCACAGCTGCAATCTGTCTGGCATGCTTACAGTACATGATGACTGCACCATTCTCTGGAAAAAGGATGGAAACTCTAAACTGTAAGCCACAGTACTCATCACCTCCCTGAGACGTTTTTGGTTGGATGATAACTTTCAGCAACTGTATCAGCCAAAAATCAATGCCCATATGTAACTCCTTTCAGGGAAAGCAAACCATTGATCTGGGTTTGAATTCTTTTACTGTGTTCAACCGGCACACAAAGTTATGTACTAGTTATGTTTATGGACTGTTATTAAGTGAGTTAAAAAATAGAGATCGGGAAAACTATCCACTTAGCGCCTGCTCTGATCTCACGAGTTGTCTGCGCTGCTCAGCCGAGCCGAGAAGTGAGCTCTGCAGCGGGTTTGTCAGGCAGTGGCAAGCGAGCACTTCGCGAAGGTCGAGTCACTGAGGCCGTGATTGTCAACACTAGTCTGATTTATTATTTGTTTATTTAGTTATTTTATAAGAGCGTGTTTTGACCATTGCTTACAAAAGGTAGCCTACCCGGCTCTGCCGATCCCAACCCACACATCACTCACTGAGGTCGCGTCAGTCAGCTCCTTGATCCTCTGGGAGAGCTTCACGTGAGACCTGCTTGAAAGTAACCATGGCTACAAAAAAACAAATCAAACCTGTGGACCAAACAAAATTCTTTATACGATTAAACGAGTTTTCAGAGTACAGCATCACGTGTAGTTTGTATGATATTGCAATTACAAAATCGGCTTTCGTATTATTAATTATCCATTAAATGTAAGACAATGCAAAATATGTCTTAAAACCTTAGGTTTGTGGTCTATTAACCAAAACAGTATAACGAATATAACATTTATTATGTACACATTGTCAGAACACATATAACATTCTCAAAGTCGCTTAATCTAAATTATGATAAGCTGAACAGTTTCTTTTGTAATAATAATAATAATAATAATAATACACATTTCTTTCAAAACACCTTTAGAATGCTTCACTGTGACTGTGGCTGCATACTTTTCTTTACCAAAGTCAGATATTTGTTGTTTTATAGTAATTCTAGTGTGTATCTGACTGTGCACGTTGTCTGATATATTTCGTAAGCTTCTGTAAAAGGCCAAATATCCCCCTTGTCACAGCGACGGACGGCACTGACGTCCCAGGAGGCTCTGCGGTGCGTCATCTAAAAGTACACTGTTAATTTTGATTTCTTTCATGTTGGGATTCAAACAGTTTGCTTAATGTTGGTTTATAGCTTTTGGCAATGAGAGTGTTTTATTGCAGTTTAAAGGGTGGGAGATTGAATTACCACCACTGACTGATGCTGCCTGGTGTATGAGTCCCGGTATCGCGACTAAAGAAAGAGTGTAATTTTATTATTGCTGTTTGTAACGATTGTGCCACGACATTACCAGTATTAAGAAAAAAATAAGGAAAAAGTTTTATTTTAAAATCTACCTATCAAATCAGGGGTTGTGTCGGTGGTGATATGCGCAACGTATTTGCCGCAACGCAGTTTTTATAGCGCCACTTCCTCACAGAGATGCGCGCAGGCACGCAGACCATCACACACGCACACTCATTTTGTCTCAGTCTCGTATAAATCGCCATTTAGGCCAATTTGCACATCTTTGGAAATGTGTAAGGCAAATCAACATCTGAAACAAAACTACCACAAACACAGGGAAAATTTGTAAACTCCACATAGACTTTAGGGCCTGGACATACCATTTGAGCCCTTGATCGTATTTATTATTGATTATTTTTTATGGAGTTACATTGTGTCGTTTTAAATTTACATTTTTATGTCCATCAGTTTTCAAAGTGACCCCTACAAACTTTTTTTTCTTTAGTGCTAAATTAACAACGGTCGTTTAACTGTGCAGAACCAATCCTGACCGGTGAGTTCACCAATCGCATGGAACATTCACGTGCTCGCGCGCGCGCGCACCAACACATCGCTCCTCTGTTTGCCATCATTCATTTAATTGGTTTGCTTCACTGTCACATTCATTCACTAAGTTGCTACAGTTCCCAAGGATGGGAGATACTCTACTTAAAATTCTTGAAAAAAAATTATTTCCTGCTTTGTTAAGTGTTCTTTTGTTATTACAGTAAATCGTTCTTGTTGTTTCTTATATCTTTCTTTCTTTGCCATCGCTGTTCTTCTGTCATTCACGTACGTGACGTGCCCCGGGGCAGCAGCAACGGCTGTCCGCTTTCTTTCACCGATCCCTCACTTTCACATGTTGCTTTTCCGCCCATCTTCCTTTTGAGCTGCAGTGCTGTCTAGTAAATTGCGAGTCCCGCGCACGCTGGCCAGCCTGTGATTCTGTTTACAAACTTTGCTAAAGCCCATCTGCTCTGTTCGGCCCCTCCCAGCGGCAAACCCCCGAATTCTCTCTACAAGGAAACTTGAGGCTTTTTTTTTCCTCCTCCCGACCTTTTCAGAAGCATCAAGTGCAGTCCTCTCAGAGGCAGGCGCGCTCATTGCTGCTGCTTCCTTCTCATTCAGTCCCGGTTCGGGTAAAAAATTGAAGGCTGGCTGCTCATTTGGTTACTTCTTCAAGAAAAGTAAAACTGTGGCTGAAGGACAAAAATTAATAAAAACTAATTCAAACAGCTTTTAAAGGATTCTATAGTGTCAGCCTATCGAATGCTAGCAGGTATGAAAAAGTATTTTCTTAATTTAAATGAAAGATTATTATTGTTAATATTAATGTACTTTGCACAATCTCTAAGGAGTTCTTAAATAGATCTAAACTGATTGTTTTATTGCAATGGAACTTTTACCTATACAGGTTAGCCTCTGAAGATTTTTTATAAATAGGTTTGAGAAAAATTTCGCAAAAGCAAATGAATAAATTTATGCACGCACACCGAACTAGTTGCTTGCTTATTTTGTGCAGATAAGGATTTGCATCATTTTTCTCTTTCCTTTTTAAGTTTTATCTCTCATTTCATTGTGATATTCTGCTTTTAATTATGACCACCAAACACACTATGGGGCAAACTGAAATACAAATAGAATAACGGTTTTATTGCCATAAGTTAATTGATTTGCAGTTGCAAACTGTTTAGGACGATCTTATATGCCTCGAACAACTTTAACCGAAATTTTATTGTGTTGCCTCAATTCATCATTAAAGGAGCACTGAAGTCGGGGCTATTTAGGACCCAGAGGACGCCTTTGTTCGCAGGGTGAAATCCCTTAGAATAGACTGGGGGGACACCTCCGTGAAGAAGAAAAATGGCCCTGCGCACCTCGCCACGACTGCCGTCTATTTAGTCAGTAGTGGACTTAATTACAGCGATTTGGCAAGTGAGGGGTTCATGTCTCAGAGGAATGCCAACGTCAATCAGTAACAAAAAGTGCTCGGCTAAAACTTTTATCTAGGCTTAAAGTTCTGAAAAGATGTAGTGGAGTGCAAGTGTCAGTAACCTCTGGAAACAGTTTACTTGGTAGAGAAGCTTCGAAAGATATTACATAAAAAAAGTTATGATTTAAAGAAATTGTTTGGGATGATAAGTGTAACTGCACAACTATCGAAATTTGCCAAAATTAAAAAGAGATATTATTGACATTATTTTTCAAAATGCAGTGGAAAAAAACCTTCACCTTTGAGTGCTTGTAATTAGCATGTCCTATAATCAATCATTTGTAAGTGTGCAACTAAACGATTTCACCTTAAATGGGGCATGCCAGTTGAAACAGACTAAGAAGAGCAAATGATTTATTGCTCCTGTGGTTAAACTCTGCTTAAACAAAGAACACAAACATTGTATTGTGTTCACTGTTCTCTGGTCAGATTATTAGCTCATGGACAGTCATTAGATAAGTTATACATATTGCTTGCTTATCACATAGCTACAGTTATCTATTTCATAACCATTTTTCAAATTATTTTCTTTAGCATCACTATAGAAGGTTTATTTTTGAAATGTATAGCAAAGATAGATAAGGAGTGACTAATAGATATTTAGTTAGATATGGTATATAGTAGATAGATAAACAGGAAAGACACTTTATTATAGATAGATAGATAGATAGATAGATAGATAGATAGATAGATAGATAGATAGATAGATAGATAGATAGATAGATAGATAGATAGAATGAACACTATATTATAGATAGATAGATAGATAGATAGAATGAACACTATATTATAGATAGATAGATAGATAGATAGATAGATAGATAGATAGATAGATAGATAGATAGAATGAACACTATATTATAGATAAATAGACAGACAGAATGAACACTATATTATAGATAGATAGACAGATAGATAGAATGAACACTATATTATAGATAAATAGACAGACAGAATGAACACTATATTATAGATAGATAGACAGATAGATAGAATGAACACTATATTATAGATAAATAGACAGACAGAATGAACACTATATTATAGATAGATAGATAGATAGATAGATAGATAGATAGATAGATAGATAGATAGATAGATAGATAGATAGATAGATAGATAGATAGAATGAACACTATATTATAGATAGATAGATAGATAGATAGATAGATAGATAGATAGATAGATAGATAGATAGATAGATAGATAGATAGATAGATAGATAGATAGATAGATAGATAGAATGAACACTATATTATAGATAAATAGACAGACAGAATGAACACTATATTATAGATAGATAGACAGATAGATAGAATGAACACTATATTATAGATAAATAGACAGACAGAATGAACACTATATTATAGATAAATAGACAGACAGAATGAACACTATATTATAGATAGATAGATAGATAGATAGATAGATAGAATGAACACTATATTATAGATAGATAGATAGATAGATAGATAGATAGATAGATAGATAGATAGATAGATAGATAGATAGATAGATAGATAGATAGATAGATAGAATGAACACTATATTATAGATAGATAGAATGAACACTATATTATAGATAGATAGATAGACAGAATGAACACTATATTATAGATAGATAGATAGATAGATAGATAGATAGATAGATAGATAGATAGATAGATAGATAGATAGATAGATAGATAGATAGATAGACAGATAGGGCCAGAGTTTTCTGGTGTTCAGAAGCACACACCTACAGTTATATATTTGTAAATGCATAATGCAGAGAGAGAATCCAGTCAGTGAGATGTATAATTTGAAACTCGTACTTCTATGCCATCTAGTGTCTTCTGACCTCAAAACAGGAAAAAAAATGCTCCATTGAAGAATAATGCAAATGTGTCTGGTAATCATTAATTCTATGACCTTGTTGTTTCACTTGAAGCAGCTTACTTTTTAATCAGGATAATATTTCTCTGGAGCTTGTTTATCACGCTGGGTTGTCATAATATTTCCGAGTTGCTGTCATTGATTTTGTTCACATCGTATTTGGTGTTCCTTCACAGAAGGGCATCAATGTACTGAGCGGACACAAAGTAACGATTCTATCTGTCTAAGTGCACACCCTTGTGTCTGGATTTATGTTTTCAGGTCTTTAGTTAGGGTCATAATTTAAACTAAAAGAATCCGGTTATGTTTAATTGAGCTGCCGAGGGCTATAATTATAAATATTAGTAGATTAATGTTATATACAGTAAACAAGTTGTTTCCATAATGTTTAATTATTTCCTTTGTTTATTAGTCAAAAAGATATTTGTTGAAAACTTCCACTTCCATCTGTATGGTTACTTTGCTCTTATACATCTAGATTTTTAAAAACTGATAAAGAAATAGAATGTTTAGCTACTAAGATGTTGCTGCAGGCTCTGTGTTTCAGCATTCTTCAGTTCTTACATATTTAGTCAATTTAAAATAAAACAATGCTTGGTGCATTTGGACTCAGGAATTCAACTTTCAAGGGACTCGCCTTTAAATGTTTCCTCATCAAACATCCATGTTTTTCTGAAAATGATTTGGGATGTATTCTTCATTCTACTCAAAAATCCCCCGTTTGGCTCACTTTTTTTGACTGGCTGTTTCTGGCAAACAAAAAGATTTGGCTGATTCAGGGCAACCCTTTAAACTCTATTTTGGGAAAGATTCCTGTTCTCGGCTTGAAAGCTTGTGAGGATTTACATTCTGAGGGACAGTTTCCAAGGAAGCTACAGCCAGCACTTTCAGGTAGTCAGGGCGCGGTGTTGGATCTCATGTGATAAGTACAGGAGGCTTCACATTCTGTGGTATAATAGGAGTGTGGCTCAAATGGTATGTCCAGGCCCTAAAGTCTATGTGGAGTTTTCAAATTTTCCCTGTGTTTGTGGTAGCATAGTAGTTAGTGTGGCACTCTGACCGGGGCCTAGAAGATTAATAATTCTTTGCATTTATATAGGGCTTTCCTCACTACTCAAAGCGCTCAGAAATTGTAGGTTAAGGGCCTTGCTTAAGGGTCCAACAGAGCAGAGTCGCTATTGGCATTTACGGGATTCGAACCGGCAACCTTCTGATTGCCAGTGCAGAGTTCAGTTAATTCAATCAGGTCACTGTGACCTCAAGCAAATCACTAAACCTGCTGTGGCTTCAACCTATACATGTAATCATTTTTGTAAAGAATCTGTACTTCTAAAGTGCCCTGAGATGCTATTTACTGTACAATAATAACAGTTGTTTGGTTCAAGTCAGATCACTGCCTGTGTACATTTTGCATGTTGCCTCCGTATCTGTGTGGCTGTTTCTCCTTTCACTTCCTAGACATGAGTGTAAGTTAATTGGCTACTCCAAACTGGCCCTGTGTGAGCAGACTGGATCCTGCCATCTGAAGGCTCTTGCTAAGTTAGGTTTCAGCACAGCACTACCCAGTATTAATCAGATATCTCAGTAAATCCCTCTATGACTTCACAGTGTTATCCAAGGCTTTGTACCACATCTCTTTGTGTCCTCAAGATCGAAATCGCTTCCCTCGCACAATCTGAGACATTGCCTTACTGTGTCTTGGAGTTTCAGACCTTGAGAGTGCTTCTCTTTCCAAAATGTACTTCACCTGAAGCAGTGTCAGGGTCCAAGGCTTATATTTGGTCACTTGCTTTTCATGCATTTCTCCTTGATTTTGCGCACCACAGCTCTGTGTGATTCTGAGAGGAATGCATTGTTTTAAATTCAGTGAAAGAGAAACCATTCAAAAAGCTCATGGACTTCGCAGATGGTGGAGTCATGTGTAGCATCACAAAGGTGTCTGAGAACTCTGGATAAGCTGTGAAAGTGGATCGGTGCCTGCTGACTTGGCTGCACAGATGAGGAAACTCAGAGGAAAGCAGAGGAGTTAGGGAACAGGGCAAGACATGCGTACAAGTAGTCAGATAAAGTGTTAATGAAGAGAAATGGAGTGTGAGATGGCAGCAGGCAAGCGGAACAGGTGTCTTCAGGAGGCCGTCAACTACATCAATCTGCAAGACCTTAAAGTTGTCAAAAGAAGAGATACAGTAGATGAGCATCCTTGGTGAGACAGAGTCAATGAAGGTTAATGTGATAAATCATTAAGGGACAGAATGCTGCAAAGTGAGACAGTTCCTGTTTTAGAGACAAAGCATCTGTAAAGAGAAGAGAGAGAGATAGATGGGAAAAGTTCAATATAATGGATAGATAGATACTGATATCTGAAGAGAAATTCACTGCCTAAACGTGTATACAGCATATTGATATAGTATATACAATCATGTGTACACGTTCACAGTATACTAATCTATATAGAATATGAATATGTGTGCATGTACTGTTTTCAATTCCTACTGTGTTTTCAGTATCTCAATGTATATACCAGCTAGATTCATATGTTTGCAGTACATTATACACTGAGCAAAGAAGATCAGATCTCATTTTTTACTGTATGTTACTGTACATTATATGCTGGCTAGACATACTGTATGTGTGTGTGCAGAATGGTATACGTTGAGGATAGAAGATCAGATATCACTTTTCCGCTTTGGTTGAACATTTCCAATTCTCCCCATTAGGGCGCAGGAAGCCTAATATGCTTTACACTCTTTTAAGTGCTCAGGCTTAATTAACCAACTCATTGGTGTTGTGTTCTGATTTACTCCCACTAACAAACTGTCAAGACCAATTTCATGGTGTATCCCAAAAACAATGGCTCGGTGAGTGGAAACACTAGAGGCTGGCTAGCTTCCCTCTCATTTGTATGTGTAATGACAGACGCTTTTGAATTTCAAAAGCAAATTCCATCTTCCGGTACTTTCTTCCAAAGGAAATTTAGCGTTTGCCTGTTTTGACTCAAAATTAAACCCCCGCTCTGCTGGGCTGCTCAATTATCCTTTAACAGGAAAGTGATGGTCCAGTGCTCCGCCGAAATCAGTGTGAATACATTTCTCATCTGCTGCAATCAATTTGCCTGCATAAACCTGTAAATTCAGACACTAACTGGTGAGAATAGCCATGAAATAATGGTTAGGAAGTAGTGAGCAATTAAGCTCTGAATGGTAGAGTTGTCCCTGAAAAGAGCTGTGCCATAGAAACCCAACTCACTGGGTGATCCAGTGTTAATAATAATGTTGACACCACACCACCCTAGGGGCCTTGGTTCGGCTTCCAGCTCCATGTGGCATTTACATATTTTTGTCATGTTTGCATGGCTTTCATCTGGGAATTCCAGTTCTCATGAATTATGGGGTGAACTATCCTGATGAGGCGAATCCACTGATGGGTCAATGTATCTTCCAGTTCCCACCTTGTGCACACTGCTGTCTGGGTAGGTGTCAACTCCTTATCTCATTGTCAAGAAAAAAGCAAATGGAAATTGAATGGGCAGTTTAACTACCTGGGCACCTAAACCTACTGGTGACCACCTCTGCCAACTCAAAGTGCAGATAACGTTAACACCATTAAGGAGATCTTCACTTGTCCCATCACAAAAGACCACAAATGAATCTTTGCTTTTCTCAGCAATTATCTTCTTCTGAATGTATGGAGTGAGCACCGTACTGTACAGATTATAAAGATTCCGTACATTTTTTGCTCCTGTGTTCAGTATAAATTTGTGATATGTTTGCTTTGCACCCTCCCTCACCATAACCTGTTGTCTATGCGGGAGGAACAAAAGCTTTAGATTCATCAAAAATTTCGATCTCCAGTTTAAGGTCCCCCGATACTAAAAACACTGATATCTCAAAGATGTGTGTCTGTCTGTGTGTGTGTCTGTGTGTCACAGTTTCTTGAGGACAGTTTAGACCTAAAATGGCAGGACGGAAAAATACCAAACTTGAAACTTAAGCCTGTTATGAGATGACGATGTGCTGATTAGTTGTTAGCCAAATCGTGCAAGAGAAAGAGGCACTCCAGAGGAGCCCTCAAATACCGTAATTCTTCAATTAAGTATGAATTCTGCTTGTCACCTGCTATAGTAATGACTTATTTTATGATCAGAAAGATCAGCATCAGAGTGGTAAATAATTACTGAAATGTTATAGAATAGTTCGGGTAACTTGGTTCCTAGGGCACAAAGCCTACTGACAATCACGTCCGAATTTTTCTACCATGGAATGTGCCACAACTGGCATTGATTCTCAGTGTCTCTTGCTCACTAACCCTAACAGTAACATATCTTTACTTTGCTAGCAAAGCTTACAATAGGCACCCATTTTTTGAAAATCTTGTTCCTTATTTTGTGCCGTACAGATAATTTTCTGTTGAAGGACAGACACAAACCTGTTTAAAGAGTTCTGCGCTGTTCCCACATTTGACTGAATTTAACAGAATGGTCTAATGGCTCAGCAGGCCAGTTTCTTCATTTTTCTACTCTGTAAGAGGTCTGATTGACACAAGCTGATATGCTCAAGTCTTAGAGTGGGACTTGTTGCATAGGTGTAAGAAGTGGGATTCTGTGATGCAATGAATGAGGTGCTACACTTTAATACCTCAAGGTCGCTGGATCAGCACCTTCCTATGTCCCAGAGACTGTCACTTAACCTCTTTGTACTCCAACTGCATCCAAAACTTTATCTGTAAATAGTGTTAACCTGACCTTGGATAAAAGTATTAAACAAATATGATAAGATAATTAAGTGCCATTGGTTCTAAATGAGCTAGAGTGCTGCATCTGAGTAGACCTGCCCTTTGAATGTATGGTCAAGCACAGTATGTTTTGTATTTTATTCTATGAATAAGTGGTAGCAATTAATACAATGTAGATCATATAGTCTTTATAATCAAGCGTGTCTGTTAGTAACTAAGTAGGATATCTATTGTCAAAAAGTAACTGTAAAGGCAAATGAAAAGCAGTTCAATCATCAATTCCTAAAATTCTTTATTATTATATTGCTCAAAAAATATTTATCTCATGATTAACGGTCTTACACAAAAGGTAAGTTCCTATTGTGATGCTCATTCTTAAGTAACAGCACAATAAGTGCTGCATCTCCAACAATCAATGTGATGACCAAGAACTAATGTCATTGGCATAGGACAAGCAATGAGAAAGAAAACCATTAAGAAAATGGGGAAATGAAAATTTTATTAAATGAAAAATTAAAAATTATAAATCACTAATTTATGGCTAGAACATGAGGGACTAAATTTAGGGTTACGAGTGACATTTCTGGTGAAATCTCTTTAAAGTGGGTATGTACAGCATGAAGTGCTTGCAGGTTGGCCTCTCTCATAGCTTGATTTGGTCATGATAGTTAAAGAAGGCAGAAATAAGCAGGACTAATGTGTGAACACTGCCTCCATCTTTGCAAATTTAAGCAGGAAAAGTCTAACCGAGTGAAGTTTTGAGCCTGCTGCTTGGAGCAGTGAAGCAACATCATCACCTTTAAATGCTTTGTTTTAGAGGGCACCAAACCTGTCACAGTATTTTTGTGATTATTGTCTATTTCAGTGATTCTCAAACCTTTTTATTTTGCATGCCCATTTGTAATAAATAAATAAATAAACGGGGACTCCATTTTCCAAAAAAGCAACAACCAACCCTACTCAATATTTTCTATTACTGTTGGATTGTGCAACGCTAGGAATCAAACTTTTAAAAATTCATGCCAGTGTGACAAGCCAACATGGACATACAGTAACATCCATCCATCCATTATCCAACCCACTATATCCTAACTACAGGGTCATGGGGGTCTGCTGGAGCCAATCCCAGCCAACACAGGGCACAAGGCAGGAACCAATCCCAGGCAGGGTGCCAACCCACCGCAGTACAGTAACATAAAATTGCAAAAGAAAAATGGTATGAGCTCTTCAACAGTAAATTTATAAAGAATAAACAAGGGAAAACTGAGCACCTTATCTTCTTATATATTCCTTTCTCTGCAGGGTCATAGTGTTAATTAAGTAAACTTAGTAACGTACATGGTAACAATAAAATAAATTCTGTAAACATGAATAACATCCAACAAGGCTTGCTTGTGAGGCTCCTTTCATGTCAATATGTTTCAAACTATTGTCTCTCTTTCATTATCAAGTGGACTTCCTCTTCTTCGTTAACATTTGGTCTTCACCATGATCCCGTCTAGTGCTATCTATTGCTTTCTTTTTCTTTTACGTCCAGTGTTTTGTCTTTTGCATTCATTGTGACATTGCTTGCAAATTTCGTAGAAACAAAAGTACATTTCAGGAAAGTTAATTTTATCCACAGTTCACATCTTATGCTGAAACTTCAATTGCAAAATGGCCTTCAGCTTATTAAACCCATGTTATACATTTATCCTTATTTCTGTACCCATTGATACTCTCGACATTCTGAGCTAGTCTATGATGAAGGTAGGAATATAAAATTAAAGTGATGTGAGTTAAGATGAATATAATGTAATTGATGCCCTGTGATGGACTAGTGCCCTGTCCACGTGTTATTTCTGCCTTTAGCCCAATGATTGCTGGGGTACCTCCATCTGCCACAGATCCTGCTCTAAATAAGTGGGTTAGGTAAGTGGAAGGACAGATGATTTTATTGAATAAGAATGTATTCATGTAGACCATGGGTTCTTAAACTATGGTTTGTAAACCCAAAATGCATTGTGTGTGTGAGTTACTGTTGTATTTAATAGTATTGGGTTCACAAAGTGGTTTGTAGTGGGTTGATAATCAATCGATATTGCTCTTACGATCATCCACGATTACCACACCCTGACAATTATCCACAATTCCCCAAGGGGCTAACTAATTGGCCAGGCATTCAACAAGGAATAGGTCTTAAAGACCCTAAAAAAGGAAAGACTAGGTTGCAACAAAAAAAAAAAAATTAAGAATCCCTTTTGTGGATTAATGAGTCATGGGAAGGTAATTTATGGGAATGCCATTCCAATTATTTGGCTGTGAATCTTACCTCATTGTTTACTTCTTGATTCTTTAAATGCTCTGTTACATGTACACACTGTCTCTCTCTTGATCTCCTGAATTCTCCTATTACAGTAGTTCCATTCAATTTCGTTTTCATAGAAGGAAGTGTTCAAGATGTTATCACACACTGTCTCATTGGGTTTACCAAACACTTTAAAATATCTTACACTAGAAACTATAATCTAGAAGCTAAGGAATTGTATCGAAAACATTTGATGACCATGGAACAATGACGTAACAGGGCCAACTGTGTCGTCGGGTTCAAAAACATACAGTATGACATAGTGTGTCTCTGGAGACACAGAAAACAATGTTGTGCAAAGTTATTATTACAAAGATCAGGGATTTTATTGTAAAAATGTCATTTTTTAAAATTGCATGAGCACGGCTAACATTTGAAGTTTGTCTTTAAAAATAAAATGTCACACTTTGTAACATGATAGATGATAGATAGATAGATAGATAGATAGATAGATAGATAGATAGATAGATAGATAGATAGATAGATAGATAGATAGATAGATAGATAGATAGATAGATAGATAGATTCCATATGAATCTTTTTCAGCCTTCCCCGTACTAATAAAGGCAGATAAAAGGAGTGTTGAATGTTTGAATGTAACCATTTTCAGGTGATATATTGATTTATGATATGCTCAATTTTCACAGAGATTTCATCAATTTGAGACTTACTTTTGATACATTCTTGGTGCTAGAATGAAAGTGTGCTAATGCTGATGATCAGAAATTTAGTCATTCAAAGATAAAACCAATATATTATTTTTTCTTTTTACCAAAAAAGAGGGTGTCTGATGCAAAATGTCCATTAGAGTCATTTTACAATGGAAATTAAAAAGTATCATTTTGAGTAATCTACTTTTTCTAACTCCTGTGCCTAAAATCTATTGCTGGTTCTAATGTGCAACCAAATATTTCTGAAAATAAGCTAATTGGAAAAAAAGAAAAAGTAATCAAACTTCTAAATAACATTTCACTAACTTGTACAGCAGTTATTAAGAGAGGTTTTAAAACTTTCACCAGTAGGAATGGCCATATTTGAGCACCACAGTTTGGAAACTGGCACATTAAGGTACAGAATGTTGAATTTATTATAGTGAGCACTACAGTGGTCCATCCAATCTGCCCAGGGGGTGGTTCACTTACAGTACTTGCCCATCTCCAAGTACCAGAAAGCATTCTGTCCCTAATCTCCCTTCTCTTCTTCTTTTTCTCTTGCAGATCCTTTGTTACACTGTGTATTAGAGAGTTTTCTACTGACATTTCTGTATTCTACGTGGTATGTGTCTAGGTGAGGTAGCACAGCAATAGTAACATTTGGCTTTGTCACATTTTGTTAACCTTTTGTGACTGACCTGATTTATTGAGCTAGGAAGTGAAAAGAAAGTCACTATATAAAGCAAAATTGCTAAGTCTGTTGAGGTGAAATACCAGCTGGAATTAGCTTTAGATCAGTCGTCATTCCAAATGGAAATAAGAGATAGTCAATTAATGGGGGGAGACCTTCTTTAATGGCCTAGCCTGAGTTTTGAAGGGCTAGTGTGTGAATTTGCATCAAACAATTTATTTTTTTTAAAATGTTACTAAGTCAATGGAACAATGGATGCAAATTGATAGGAGGATTGGACGGTAACAGCCTGTTTTATTTTATTTAATTCAGAACCAAAAACATGTTAAGCCAGCTTTAAGGCCGTATTTCTCACTTTGGGGAAGGACAAAAACCGCACATGCTAATGCCTGGGCTCCAGTTACTCATTGTAAAGTGTGACAAGTACTCCAATATAAGATAAATGGCCAACCTACAGCTGAAGAGAGAGGAATTTTAATGCAGATTGCAGGTGTCAGCATTGACTTAAAGAGATTGCTCGGCACTTGAGCAATTAGGGTAAGCAGCAAATGTCTCTGCTTTTTGAATGAGGACTGCAGAACGAGAGCAGCGCTTTGATATGAAAGAGGCTGGCAAGCGTCAGGACATTGCGTCGGTCAAACAGCTGATGAATGAAAGGCAGTAAGGGAAAAAGGAGGAGGTGGATTTGACTGGTGGAGGAGGTGACGCTGCAATAAAACACAAATTTAGCTTGGATCAAACCAAATCAGAAGGTCTCACATATATATGTAATAGTTTTAGTATGAGAGAAAGCGTAGTGTCACCTTTGTAAGGAATATGACCATGAATTAAAGATAAGGCAGGAACCTGGGACATGTTGTGATACCTGCCAGTCTAGCTTGGCTGCTATTTTTAGATCCTCAACTGTTGCTTTCAAATTAGTATTTCAGTTAGAACATGGAGCGCAACTATAAGCCTATTAAGGGTAATTTCACAGAACAGCTACAGAAGCACAGAGAAGCATGGATTTGTGGGATACGTTACCAAATAGAGTGGTAGATTGTTGTACTTTGAGGACCTTCAAATTTCAACTGGATGATATTTTCCAAAAATTGGGTAAACTGGGATTGAAGAGTTGTGTTTCTTAAAAATATTGTAGGGCATTACTGGAATGCAGCATTGCATTTCCGATTCTGAACGGTCAACTATAGACATGATGGATATTTAGGGTTTATCCATCCATTATACAACCCGCTATATCCTAACTACAGTGTCACGGGGGTCTGCTGGAGCCAATCCCAGCCAACACAGGGCGCAAGGCAGGAAACAAATCCCGGGCAGGGAACCAGCCCACCGCAGGGCGCGCGCACACACACACACACACCAAGCACACACCAGGGACAATTTAGAATCACCAATGCACCTAACCTGCATGTCTTTGGACTGTGGGAGGAAACTCACGCAGACACGGGGAGAACATGCAGACTCCTCGCAGGGAAGACCTATTTAGGGTTTAATATCTTTAATTTAACTAAGTTCCCACTCAATGTTGCAAATATCTGGCAATAGATAGACATAAATAGGCAGAAACATTGCATAGAGTTTAGAAACACATGATATCGTACTGAAGTGGTACACCGGCCCAGGATTCTGTGTTTTGGCTGTAAAAAATGCATATCCACAAAATGAGCTAATTGACCATGAAAGATGCTATATGAGGTGAAGTCTGATTAACTTTAATTAAAGATTGCGACTTGATAAATCAAACTAATCCTTTGTTTGATGGTGTACTGTGCCCCAAGCTGACCTACAACACATGGCCAGGTAAAACACAGCTTATAGAGGTGTACATTTCTACATGCAAGTGGTCTACGGACTTGCTCAGTGGAGGAGAGCACCTTTTAATGGTAATTGGTAGTTGTCTGGTATTCCCTCAGATCCCTCCTGGTTTATTTAGAAGTAGTAGGACAGTGTAATGGACAGCACTGCTGTGTCACAGATTCGGTATCCTGGGTTTGAAACCGTAACCTTATGATTCATCTGTGTCGAATGGGTACATTCTCCTCATTTCTATGTGGGCTTTCCTCAGGCCTTCATACCAGAGGTGTAGTGCAAGGTAGGTTATCTGGATACTCTAAACTGGTCCTGCTATAAATTACATACCCCCCAGCACCCCCCACCATTTCCTGCCTTGCATCCAATGCTGCTGGTATAGCCTCTGGCCCACATGACTTAGTGACCATGAAGTGGGTTTGACAATATTATATTTTATTTGTATTGTAATAATTTACAGATTAGAAAATGGATGAATGAAATCGTTTGTATTGTTGTGTACAGTGTAGTGTAGTTGCTAAGATGTTGGACTTTAACCCCCACTTGTAAAGTACCTTGAGATGGTGTTCACCGCAGAAATGTGCTCTATTTGCTTATAGCACAGGTTGATGGGACATGCATTTTAAAATAAAGGTAAACTGACTGGGGTTTCTTGTATGCTTTAATCCCAACCCTTTTCTTTCAGATCTCCAAGCACAGAGAATAACTGTTGAGATGTGGGGCATGACTTGCTCATCATCACACAATGAATTCAGTGTGGCATCTGAACTGGTAGCCTTATACTGTAGTTAACAGTCCAGTTCCTTATCCGCTAGACCACATTGCCCAGAGGTTTGCAGTTACACTTGCAGTAGCAGCTTTGGAGTTTATACTTTGTGCAGACAAATCTAGATAGGCACATTAATGGCAAAGTGACTACAAAAAATTGTAAGGACTGTTCAGAAAAACTGAGCCATCAGGAAGCTTAGACTTGTAACAGATCCAATTGAAAATTGGCAGCCATACAGAAAACTTGATTCAGGGCCGCCAGCTTCTGAGCTGTGTTTAACGGTGGTAAAGCAGCCCTTTGCAGGCAGGCTCAGGTTTCCAGCAGTGCTGAAAGCAGACAGATGGATATACCAGAGCACCATCTTGTGGCAGCATCCTCAAATCAGCCAGCTCATTATATTGCATATGGTTGCATCAGCCTTCAACACAGTTCGCTTACTGAGCCGGAAAGGAGAGGTAATGAGGGTTTTTGACTCAAGTTTATTAAAAATAACTGCTGGGTTCTTGCAGCTGTAGACTAACTCAAGTACAAATGCTATAAATAAAATCAGTCCTCACTTTCTGTCACTTTTGTCCTTGTCAATAAACTGTTGTTTGTTGCTGTGAAACAAAACTATTAAAGTCCAAACTAAGGGCTTCAAACCTCATGGGCCTTAGGGTGGAATGAACTATTTATGCTAATCATGGGATGTTTAGACCTGGAAAAATGAATTTAGCTCCACAGTATTTAAGATGCTTTTGAATAGATCTGTGTAAATACTGATTAATTAAAAAAAACACTTGCAGCCAAGATATATTAACATATGTCCAGTTTGTTTGAATAACCAGGAGCATCTGACCATTTATTAACATGATTATCCAGTTCAGGGTCACATGAAGCCACACAAATATACTCAAAAAATTTAAAAACACCAGTTCACCTAATAAATATATCTCTGAGATGTGGAAGGAAAGGCAACATACCTACAAAAAACAGAGAAACTCAGGGAGAAGATGCAAACTAAACACCCAGAGGCAGCTGTCCTCTAAGTTTGTGAGGCAGCAGTGCTCATCACTGTGCCAACATTTTCAGTAGATTTAGGCTGAAATTCTAATTTATTGTCACATATACTGGGTACAATGAAATGTCTTCTTGAATATCTGGCCAACGTAAAGTAAAACTGGTCCAAAGTGGGTTCTTCCATTCCCAAAAGTGTCTTGTTCAACCAATAACTTGACAATCTTACTGATATTGGACAAGCATTGCAATAAATTAATTCAAGTGTTCAGTTCTCAAGTACTTCCATAATGTGCTCTGACCAATGTGACCTGCAAATGAGCAAATACAGCTAAAATGAAGAGGGGGCAAAAAGCAAAAGAAACAGATGGAAGCTTTGGAGGATGAGACAACCAAGATATCTTTTGCTGACCTGCAGTAAACCATTCCAACTAAATACACACAAATTGTAACACTATTATACAGGATGGCTCTGTGGTTAGCAATGCCTTTCCAGAGATCCATGTTCCACATGTAGCCCAACCAATATCTGGGTTAATACCACACATTCATCATTTATTTACAGGGGGCTTTCCCTTGGTATCTCTTGTTCTTCTCACATCCCCAGTACATGCTTCTAATGCTAATTAGCATCTTAAAGTTCTCCAAGTGAGCGTGTGCATGAATGCAACCTGTGATGGACATACGTCCCATCTAGCCTTGGGGCTTAGCTTGTGTTCAGTGCTTTCAGCATTGACCCAAAGTCATTGAAGGGTTTGGAGAAAGGATAAATGGATGAATTGAAGTTTTATTTTTTTAAAAGTAATCTTGTCAGTCATATAAAAAAGCATACACAACATATTCTGCTCCAAAGACTATTAATAAAAGTTATTGTAAACTGCTGATGTGTAATCCCATTAACTTTCTTCTTCTAATTTTGCAGAGCTAGGAGCAGCTTCACAATGGGCCCAATACCACTGTTACTTCTACTTTTCCTTACTGTTCTTAGCCCCTTTTCAAGGATTAAAGCTGAGGAGGATTTTACCTGGGAAATAAAGAAAGTACCATTGGTCATAAATAAGAAAACTGTTACCCTAAGCAGCCCAGATTTCAAAGCTGAAGCCAAGCGTGAGTTAAATGGGACCTGTGGGATCGAGTGCCAAAGCAGGCTACCTCTGCCAAGTGTCAGTGACCTTCAGGATTTCCTTTCCTACGAAACCGTCTACGAGAATGGCACTCGCACCTCCACAGAAGTGTACTTCAGGAACTTTGACATGCAGGCAGAACACGAAGTCATCAAGGACTCTCATTCACGAAGGAAGCGGCACGTTTATGGTATGGATAGCCGCTTCAGCATCTCAGACAAGCAGTTTGTGACTAACTATCCTTTTTCCACTTCTGTCAAAGTTTCTACTGGTTGTACAGGTATCCTGGTATCACCAAAACATGTTCTAACAGCGGCGCATTGTATCCATGATGGAAAGGATTACATTAAAGGAGCCAAGAAACTTAGAGTAGGGATTCTGAAACTGCGTTCCAAAGGAGGTGGCAAAAGGCGCAAAGGCTCAAAACGGGGAAAGAGGGAAGCAAAGCCTGCCGAAATCAAGCCTTCTTTCCAGTGGACAAGAGTAAAACGCACCCAGGTACCAAAGGGATGGTTTAAAGGAGTGACAGATGATGTTGCGGTGGATTACGACTACGCAATTTTGGAACTTAAGCGGCCGCAAAAGAAGAAGTTCATGGACCTTGGCATTAGCCCTACGGTGAAGAAGATGCCTGGAAGCCGGATTCACTTTTCTGGATTTGACGACGACAGGCCAGGACAATTGGTATATAGATTCTGCTCTGTCTCTGATGAATCCAATGATTTGTTGTACCAGTACTGTGATGCCCAGCCTGGATCCAGTGGCTCAGGCGTCTATATACGCCTAAAGGACCCTGAAAGCAAGAAATGGAGACGAAAGATTATTGGGATTTTCTCTGGCCACCAATGGGTAGACGTCAATGGCCAGCAGCAGGATTATAATGTCGCTGTCAGAATAACCCCTCTAAAATATGCACAGATCTGCTTCTGGATACATGGGAACTATGCAGGTTGCCGTGATGGTTGATTACGTAATGGGACGAGCACCTATGTTACATTCAGACTTTTAATTACTGTATTTTTTACTGAGATGATTGGGTTCTTCTACACCACAACACTCTATGCACATACAATGGTAGTAAAAGGGAATTATACTGTAGTGAAAACAGGGTCGCTTAGTATTAACTTCCGAGGTGTTCAACTCTTGTGAACAGAACTGTCCCTTTATCTGAGAAAATTTTGGCAGGCGCTAATGGAGTAAAATTTTTATTGTTTGCTTTATTTAATAAATTATAACAGCACAGATACTTTTTAAGAATTGAAATGTGCTACAACTCTTTAACATATCATTGACTGCTGGGTGCTTTTATGTACTCCGTAGTTGTTTTCCAAAGCTCCGACACCAAAAAACTGGTCTTTTTGTATAGTTGTGAATTGATTTTCAGAAACAATCGATGTACCTTTCACACAAGTTTAGGAACATCACTCTAAGCTTCTAACTTGTGGATTAAGCCTTCACCCGTGACTCACTTTTGCTTTGGCGTAGTGTTTTCTTTTAAATATATGGCCTTTCTCCTCTTGGAGGACCAAGTAAATAAAAAAACACACTAACTGAAAGAGCAGGGTTTAAACAAAAGGTAGGAGCTGAATGTGTTTCTTGAGTCTTTTAAATATAGGACTTTGTAGAAATGCTGGAACAGTAGGCAAAACAATTCAAATTATCCTCTCTGGTAAAAGAGTTTTTTTAATCCTGCATTGTTAAATTGGTTGGCAAAACAAAAACTCAAACACTCACTATATCCAAAACCCATAATAAACAATCTATCAGCAAATAAAATTGTATTTTGCATGTACTGTAATTTTTTCATTTGTGACTAAAGATGATGCATCAATACCTTGAATTCAACAATTTAATGCTCGATTTTGATACCTGCCTTGAATCAACAAATCATCGGGGTTGGGCCTTGGCAACCAGAAATGCTGTATCAAGGGGGTGCGACTGTTCACTACTTCAATATTTTATTTGTGCATTTCTACAGTTTGGCCAAAACATTGAGAATATCAAATGTATAGCCTCTTCCTCACCACCATACCCTTTCAATAATGTCAATTTTTAATATACCCAGAACGCGGCTGCTAGTGTTCTCACGCTCACCAGCCAAACTGAACATATCTCTCCAGTTCTTTGGCTTCATGTATCAAATCTAAACTAACACTCATTAGCCTTGACATTTTACATGGTCTACTTCCTTCATGTCTTGTATCGGTATAATCCTGCATGTGAACTTAATGGACTGCTTATGGTCCCACACACCAAGCATTCTTCCTGGGGTAAAAGATCATTCTGTGTCACGGCCCCCTGCTTCTGGAGCTCATTAACTCAACATTTGTGTCTTCACTTTCCTCTTTTAGGACTAATTTGAACACTTTTCTGTTCAACCAATATCTTTCTTCAATCTTAGATTTTTAACACTTGTACTGGAAGACTATTGTGTTGTGTTTTGTTATTGTTTTTTTTTTTTGTTTCTGATTTCTTATAGTTTTAACAATTGTGTAAAGCGTCCTAGGGTTTGATAAAAGCACTATATAAATAAAAACTATTATTTTTATTTATCATTGTTGTCAACTCTCTTGGATGCTTTAAATGAGACATTAAGAAAGTCTTTTTACTTTAAATAATATAAAATATAAGTAAAAATAAATGTTATTCACTTGTAAAACATATTGGTAGGCTAACACAAGAAGATGCTCTCTTCCAGTGCTCGCTTATCAGGACTAAACCTTCGTTGTGTGAAAATAAAGAGAACATGTCCGAGAAATGGCAAGAGATAGCCAACGACTGAGAGGCAATTCTGGGAAAAGGAACAGGCAAAACAGGCTGAACACAAAATAGGAAAAAAGCAAAAAGGCAAGGCAAACATTGTCATGGAAAATCAATTTTAAAAATGCAAAGTATTCAGAGACAACAGACAAAAAAATAGAGAAACAGGGAACTACAATGTTCAGTAAAAGACAGTAGTAAATAATAATTAGAGCGGAAAATTATACAATGATAGCACTTGCTATGGAACAGTAAATGGGAAGTGTGGCTAACAGCATGTGCGTTCATATAAATATAAAATAATTAATGCTTATTTCCTAACTTTTAAATAAGTCACATTTGAAACTGATAAACGTTGTCCATGCAGCCTTAATAAACACACATAGTATTGTTCTATATGCAGATTGCAGTCAAATTCTTACAAATGCTAATATACAAACAACATGCCAACCTTCTCACCATGATTAGTGTGTAATAATAATAATAATAATGCATGTTATTTATATGGAGCCTTTCCCATTCACAAAGCGCTTCACAACAGGTACAAAATGGATTAACAGCACAAAAAAAGATCATACTGGAAACACTGGATGCAAAATAATGTCACATTAAATGCCAAATAATAGATTAATAAATTAAAAATAAAATTCTGAATTAAAAATAAGAGACAAAACAAGCAGGAATAAAAAAATACAAAAACACAAAATGCTAGAAGAAGACCAAGAGAATTTGTGAAAGGTTACATGTAGGATTATCAACATAGACGCAAAATTGCTCACAAGAATGACTGCCTGGTTCAATTGCCTTACTTTGAAAGATATGCCAGTTGCAGAGCTACCTACTGTAAAACATAACTGTACTAACTGATAGACAATTAACATTTGAATCAGGTTTCATTTGTTAAAATACATCTACTGTATGTTTATCACATCTTCTTAAAATACTGTTCCTAAACATGGAGAGTTTCAGCCTCAGAATCTGAAGTCCAGTAACTGTGTGCCTGGCTATAATGTCATTTGATTTAGTGACAAGTTTCATGTAATAAGAAGTTATTATTTAAAAATATTGATTTATTTAAGAATTTCACTTAATGTTTACAATTTGAATGATGTTAGTTGTTATTAATGATGCCAGGCCAGCCATCATGAGGGCCACATGTATAAATGTGCCAGTTTCTAAACTGTGGTGCTCAAATATGGCCATTCCTACTGGTGAAAGTTTTAAAACCTCTCTTAATAACTGCTGTACAAGTTAGTGAAATGTTATTTAGAAGTTGGATTACTTTTTCTTTTTTTCCAATTAGCTTATTTTCAGAAATATTTGGTTGCAAATTAGAACCAGCAATAGATTTTAGGCACAGGAGTTAGAAAAAGTAGATTACTCAAAATGATACTTTTATATTTTCCATTGCGAAATGACTCTAATGGACATATTACATCACACACCCTCTTTTTTGGTAAAAAGAACAAATAATACACTGGTTGTATCTTTGAATGACTAAATTTCTGATCATCAGCATTAGCACACTTTCATTCCAGCACCAAGAATGTATCAAAAGTAAGTCTCAAATTGATGAAATCTCTGTGAAAACTGAGCATATCATAAATCAATATATCACCTGAAAATGGTTACATTCTAACATTCAACACTCCTTTTATCTGCCTTTATTAATACGGGGAAGGCTGAAAAAGATTCATATGGATTGTAACATTCCAGTTTATAAAGCCTCATAATCTAATCAGTGATTAGTAAAGTAAATGAACCATGTTTATGTCATGTAAATTTCCAACTCTCTTAAACAAGACCAAGGTCACATTATGGGTGAGGTTTGGGGTGCGGTTTCTGGTGTCAATTCTAGCCAGCATAGGGTGGAAGGCAGGAACAAACCCTGGACAGGAAACTTGTGCATCAATGGATGAACACACAAAGACAGTAGGGCCAATTCACTTAACATGTATGTCTTTGGACAGTGGGGGGAAACCAGAATACCCAGAGGAAACCCATGCAGACATGAGGAGAACATGCAAACTCCATGTAGGGAGGAACCGGGATGGAAACCCTGGTCTCCTTACTGTGAGGATGCAGTGCTACCACTGTGCCACCCTGCTACCTAAATCAATTTTAGAGCTGATATAATTATTTGATGTAAATACCAGGCCCATGTAAACCAACCTTTGATCTATCTATCTATCTATCTATCTATCTATCTATCTATCTATCTATCTATCTATCTATCTATCTATCTATCTATCTATCTATCTATCTATCTCCATTCCCATTCTCTCTTTCTTGTATGTATAAACGCACAAATGTCTGTCAAATCTCATGAAAGCAACATTTCTGTTCATTCTGCCAATTTCACCATTTTGGTATTATTTAATAATTTCAGTGTTCTTTTGCACCCTGCCTGTCTATACAGCATTCTAAGCCATAATAAGTTTGATTTTAATTGAATTGAACTGAGAATACCACAATTCGCTAAACACAACTTGAAATTGTTGAATTCAAGACAAGGTAAAAGTGGATACCTTCTTTTACAGCAACCCATTTATGGAGCTTTCTAGCTATTCTGAGATCATGGTGCTTTTTAACAAAAATCAATGCACATTTCAATTATGGTGCTTTATGTTTTTTGAAGATTTTTGGATGGCATGCTTTGAGATTTATTTAAATTTTGATGTGTAAAAATAAAAAAAAGTCTAAATATAGTACAATAATAATGTTGTCTTAAGATAATTACAATATTTAATGCATAGAAAAACTGCTACGTTGGGTCAGTCAGACTGCTCTAAGCGCATATGTTTGAAGAAGTTCAGACGGCTCCACATCTAATGCTAGACTGCTATGCCTGTAAGTCCATTGTGTGACCTTCCTATGTGGAAAGTTTTACTATCTTTAAAAATATGTATATTGTTATTGTAATGTAAAAAAAGCTGAAGTATCTTTCTGCGGTATTGTAAATGGTTTTTTTTAATACAATACATTTGGACATTTTTATTTTAAACTTTTTTTAGCAAAAATAACATCATTGTTTGGCATCAGAAAGCTAATCGACATTTTCCAGAATTGTTGAACGTTATTCTGAGATTGCATTCACAAGAATAAAGGAAAAATACAACACTTCTGAATGGCACAAAAGAACATTTTCCAAGATAAGGAAAATTGTTACATAAACTGGGCATATTGATATGCAGCGTAATGTGAGAAAATTCTGCTTAAGTACAAAAGTTATAATGTACTTCAGGCATAATGGCCATAGGCAACACACAACCGGGGTGCATTACAGAGGGTAAAGTGGGCTCACCACAGTAGCTGAACAATTGGACATTCACAAGGTAAGTGTGGATATTTCAGATAAAAACGCAATATCATTTGGAGTTTGTCCAGGAATTTGTGTAAATTTAAAGCACAGTCAGCATTCATCCATTTTCTGAACCTGCTTTTTCAATTACTGGCACACAGACAGGCAAAACTCATTCTCGCACCATCAGGAACACAACAGGGAACAAACATGGCCATGATGGCATACCCAAGATAATTAAGAGTGAAGGCAACTTCCAGCAAGAGAGAGCGTAAAAGAGTTAAAGGAAAAGGAACCTTTACTTACTGTACTGAGTGACTGAGAGTGAATGACTGTCCTGGAGCAGCCACACTTCCATTGTTCCAGGAATGACAGAAACACAACAGTACAGAGCCTGAATGGTCTGTTTAACTAAAGGACCCTTAAAGTGAGCTGGATGACATAATAAGAAATCTTAGGACAGAGCCACTCATGACAGAAAACAAACCACTTTAGCAAGGCAAAGTAATACGATGAATGTAAGTGAAATTTGTTCTACCCCACTTTTTGATAAAATGATCAGTGACATTTACTCACTCAAAGTGTACTCAATACAAAGTATTTTGCCAGTTGTTATCTTATTTGCTAGCCAATCTTTGATGTATCGAATTACAGGTCGGGTTTCATTTCTATACATTAGGGACATTCACAATCATTGCCAGGATTTATACTCAAATTTTCATATAATCATCAAAAATGGTTATTTAGCCAAAGTATAAAATATTACATTTCATTCCATAATGTATTTTCTGGTGGAAATGCACAAAGCTGTGCCCTCTCTAAGAAGCAGTAAAGCTCAAGAAAAAAATTCAGTTAATTTCAACATGGTGTCCATTGTATGCGGCATGAAGGCAAAACAACAAAGACAGACTCTGAACAACAAAGTGAACAAAATTAACATGTATTCAAATTGAAAGTATATTAATAAAGAACAGGAAAAGGAGAAGAGACACAATTAGCAGGAACAGAGCAAAAAAGCAAATTAAGAATTTAAAATACCTAAAATGAAAAAAGTGAAATTACAAAACTGGTCCTAAATTCAAATATGTATTATCTACTGATAAAATCAGGGCAACACCAAAAATGATAATCAGAATTTCAAAACAAATTCAGGAACTTTATATTTTAAAATTCAGTCATATAAATCCTAAAGCAGCAAACATCACATTATCAAAATTCTTAAAGAATTCCTGAAGAAAGTCCTAAGAAGAAAACTCAGCTAAACCACACCATTTAGGACAGCTCCTTTTATGCTATAAAAACCTTTTTTGCTCTGCTCTCTTCCCATGGCTCTCACACAGCCATCGCACCTGCTTTGTTCTGAGCAGCAACTATGGGACTTACAAAGCGTACAAAAAGCTTTCTGCTGTTAGGATTACAATTTCCACTGGCACTATCGTTTGCCCCACCAAGCATCTTACAAACCAGTGCTAAGAAAAGTGAAAGAACCCAAAACCAATCTGACTCTTTCAGAATGTTTTAAATTATGCCAAAACATTAGAAAATGAAAAATGTATGAGATGAATATATTCTGAACAGTGTAACATCAGACATCTAGCTCTGGTTTCTGACCTTCCCTGTGAGTCTGGCTGAACAAAAACCTTCACAATCAAGAATTTTAAACCTCTTTAATTATAACATATAGAAACAAATACTTAGCACAATTATGGCAGCTAAATATTACATTTGATTAACCACACAACTAACTACATTTTCTGAAGTTATCATTTTCAGTATTTCAATTGGTTACAGAAAGCAGTTGGAGAAAAAGAAAGGGAAGGACATGAATTAGGAGTTACTACATTTGGAGAGAGATACTGTGACTGTAATAAAGAAAACCTTAACAGTGGAGAATCCATTAAATTCTGTGTCCATGTCTGTGATCACCACCTGATGAACCCAACACTAACACATTATTTAAATTAAATTACTGGGCTATGCTTGATATCCATTCAGTCTCCTCAAGCTTACTCAAACTGGCCTTAAAGGTTCTCTGCACTGAACACATTGGTGAACATATTTACAATCACTAAGGATTTTAATGAATATAAGAGCAATAGAACAATTTAGACAAGAACAGGTTATTCAGCCCAACAAAGCTCGCCAGTCCTATCTGTTATATTATATTGAAGTTATTAATATTGGACAGTAGGTGGCACTGTAAGAAATCTCTCTATTATAAAAGAAAATCTTGAGACGAGACAAAACTTTTGCCAAGAGATTTTTTCAAGTCCCGCCCTCCTCTCAACCATTTCAGGTTAACGGCCCACGCCCACGGTCCTCTCACCTCATTCGTGTGAATGCTTTTGTCAGACACACATCCTGCACTCTCAGCTCTTATAAATTTTTACGTTTTCCTCATTTTAAGTCATTTATGAAAAATCCTCAGTTTCATCCTTTAAAGAAGTTTTCTGGATAGTATTTTTATACATACAATCTATTCGTTTGCTTCGATGTAGTCCTTTTCTGAACAATAATTTTATACATTCTAGACGACATGTCAACGACTAAGCGAAGAAGAAAGGGCAGCGCGTTGAAAAGAGGCCCAAAAACATTGGAGAGAAAAGAATTCAAAAAAGAACAATAATAATCTAAGTGCAAATTTGGAAAATAAGGAAAGTAATATTCAGTCCGGACCAAGTGGAACTGAAAACCTAGCAGGTCCAGGCGGGGTCGGAAATAAAAGACAAAGAGTAGAACACAAAGTAGAACATGGTAAAGAGGTTCAAAAATGTTGGCACAATACACATGCAGAGCAGGTTACAGATTATGAAAGCAGTGGAATTCGAAAATCTCAAAAAAATGTTGGTGCAATACACATGTAGAGCAAGTTACAGATTATGAAAGTAGGAAAATTTGAAAATCTCAAAAAACTGATAGTAAAAATCACATTAGCGCTAACAAATGAAAATTATTACTCGGTGAAATAATGGAACAGTGAAAAGAGATTGAATATATGGACATAGGTGATATGACAGAAGTATGTAGATATTGTTCAGCTTTAAAGTTTAAGTCATAGATCGTTTTAACAGATGACAAGAAAGATAATGTAGTACATATTCCGAGAATAACATTAGACACCAAAGGAGATCTTGATATGTCATTCGTATTAAAATATTTACAGTTGCCTGTTAGAATAGCTTTTGATATGACAATTAACAAATCACAGGAACAAACATTCGAAAAAATTGGTTTATTTATTAGAGAGAAAGAAACAATATTCACTCACGGACAGTTATACGTTGCATTGTCACGATGTAAGTCCAAACACGGAATCAAAGTTCAATGCGATATTGACAAAAAGTTAATTCCAAATATTGTTTTTACTGAAGTTTTACAGTAAAAGTGTAAGTTTAAAAAGTATTTGCATGTTAATTTCAAAGCCAAACAGACCGAAAAATGTATAACGCAATGAATACCTCTAACGTAACATGAAACATAATTTTCTTTTAGTTTATAACATTTTACTATGGTTAATTACTCGTTGTAATGTAAAATAGTTCTATTATGCATATATAACAATTCCCATGAAAATAACAATCTGTTTAAATTGTACATCTGCTGCCCCATATGCAAGCAGCAGATCTGCAAAGTGGCTATTGCATAGCGCCCGTCCAGGGGTTGGCAAGCGAAGTGATAGTAATAAAGAAAGAACAGGGAGAGGAAACGGAAGGGGAGCTCAAAGAGAGTGAGAGAGTCAGAGAGATCAAGTTGTTGTTTTAATAAAGAAGGTGTTTGGAAATTACAACTTTAAGATGTCTTTATGTACTGCCAGATATTACACTATCTGCTTAATTTATCCAAAATAATAAGTCTACTTCTGAAAGTCCCTAAAGTCCTACTGTCTACCACACTACAGTATTTGGCAATTTATTCCATGTGTCTATGGATCTCTGTGAAAAGAAAAACCTCCTAATATTTCTGTGAAATTTACCCTTAACAAATTTTAAACTGTGTCCCCATGATGAACTCATTTTAAACTAATGGTCTTCATCCACTGTACTAATTTCCTTCACAATTGTAAACACATCAGTCATGTCTCCTTTTAATCTTTTTTTGCTTAAACTGAAAAGACTCACCTCTTTAAATCTTCATAATTAATCTCCTGTAGCCTCATAATAAGTCTATTCACTCTTCTCTGGGCTTTTTCTAGCATTGCTATGACTTTTTTGTAACTTGGAGACCAATACTATACACAGTACTCCAGATGAGGCCTGACCAATGTGTTATGAAACTTGAGCATAAAGACTGGAATGGATGAAACAATGGCCACATAATAAAAGAAAAACTGTAAAACATCTTTTATTTGTCCCCCGATGGCTCTGCTGTCATTATGGTAACAGAGCTCCTTCTGAGGTCCCAGTATGGTACTGATATTCTTGCTTCAGTTCGGTCAGGTTAGGTGGCACACACTGGTTGGCAACTCTCCAGGCAGACATGCAATCCAGTCCCACCCTCCGGAAATGACCGTCTATCTGCCACAGCCAGGTCTTCTGTGGGTGTGCCTTTGGCCTGGTCCAGACGATCAGGTCCTCAGTAATGAGGATCCTGCAAGCCAGACCACCCTCAGGGAACATCTTATCTGGGTGTTTAGATTAAAGAGTTTAAGAACCCATGGTATGCTGTGATAGTGAACACATGATGAGGCTCTGACCAGTGTTCTGAGGGCACTGAAACACTGGCATGGCAGTTTATATACCTGCACACTACTGACTCTTTCCTTACAACACTCTGAAAGTGCATGCTTGCACTGCATCCATTTCGTTCATTTCAACATTTTGAACTAATTCTTCAGCGCCTTCACCTCACAAGCTTCTTTTTGTCATTCCCTCCTGTCTTGGTTTTCTTTATATATGCCTTTTGTTGTCAGTCATCTCTGTGACGTGTAGTTTAAGAAACTCCAATTCTCCCCTGGATAAGCTGGTTAGGAAGACCAATGGATCAATGGATGCTCTAACAGGCTTTTCAAAGCCACTGGTCTGCATGCTGATAATCAACATCATATTTTTCAATGGCTTATTATGTGTACTTATGCACTATTCATATTGCTGAATTCATGTACTCATCTTGGACTTGTTAAACTGGGATATTTTTAATAGTTATGTTATATTGGATTATTACAGTATACATTTTCAAGTTTGACCACATTTACTGGTAGATCTGGTATTATTGGGTTTCTGTGGTTACCGGAACCACATCAAGGGTTCTGTTCCAGGACTGCCATTTGCTTTCAATCAATCAACTTTAAACTTACTATATGACATCATAAAGTAGGAATGTCGTGCAAGAAGGCAAATAATTCACAAGGCTTTAATAATGTTGAAAAAATCTGCTTACTTTAGTCATTTAAATAGGGATTGTCCAGTCAGTCTAATAGCAGCAGGTTTTTGATCAACTTAATTTCTTAATTACAAGTCAGTCCAAGTTGAATTTGCTATTTAATTCAATGGCTTTCTTTCTATCATATTAGATCATTCTTCTCATTTAGATGATTTGGACTGATCAAAACTGTTTAGTAATTTCCAGTACTTTTCTTTCTGTCCCTTCTTTGTTTTAGTATAACACTTACATTTACATTTACTCACTAAATAGATGGCTTGGGATGTCATTCACTCTCCAATGTAAACTTGTACTCCTAGTTATGGGGGGGGGGGGGGGGACTGCTTCTCATGTCTTACTTTGGGGGAGTACAAATTCTCAACCTAGTCAGACTTTTAGTATAATTACTAGAAATATCTCAGAGAAATTTCATAAATAGGGGCAGTGTTCAGCTGATGACTCCTTCATCATTATTATAATTTAGATAGATAGATAGATAGATAGATAGATAGATAGATAGATAGATAGATAGATAGATAGATAGATAGATAGATAGATAGATAGATAGATAGATAGATAGATAGATAGATAGATACTTTATTAATCCCAAGGGGAAATTCACATACTCCAGCAGCAACATACTGATAAAGAACAATATTAAATTAAAGAGTGATAACAATGCCGATAACAATGTGGGTATACAGACAGACAATAACTTTGTATAATTTTAATGTTTACCCCCCGGGTGGAATTGAAGAGTGTGGGGGAGGAACGATCTCCTCAGTCTGTCAGTGGAGCAGGACATTGACAGCAGTCTGTCGCTGAAGCTGCTCCTCTGTCTGGAGATGATACTGTTTAGTGGATGCAGTGGATTCTCCATGACTGACAGGAGCCTGCTGAGTGCCCGTCGCTCTGCCGTGGATGTCAAACTGTCCAGCTCCGTGTCTACAATAGAGCCTGCCTTCCTCACCAGTTTGTCCAGGCGTGAGGCGTCTTTCTGTTTTATGCTGCTTCCCCAGCACACCACTGCATAGAAGAGGGCGCTCGCCACAAACACCTGATAGAACATCTGCAGCATCTTATTGCAGAAGTTGAAGGACGCCAGCCTTCTAAGGAAGTATAGTCGGCTCTGTCCTTTCTTACACAGAGCAATTTAGTAGTTGGTTGAGGAAATAAAGAATCAAATTAAAAAGGGTGAATGCAGCTATTTAACACAAAAAGAAGCAGTCAAAGATTGGGAATCTCAGCTAGTGAGGTAACTAAAAAGAAGCACTTGAATGTGTCCTGGAATCATAACTTAGCTATGATTGCTGAAACAACAGAAACCTGATAACAGCAGCTCCACCTCACATTATAGCCTGATAAGCCTCTTTAAATACACAAAGACTTTCTCAGGGTGGCTTTGTCATTTTGGTTGCTTTTATGCTGAGTATATAGAAAGACTGAGGACATGAGAGCCAGGCCATAGATCCAGGTGTGGAATGAGGTAGGGAGTGTTCTGCCAAAGGACGGAAAAACCAGCCGAGCAGAGAGGAGCAAAATGGTCCAATATACTGGGGGGTAAGTAACCAGAAAGACAAGTTATCCAGAATCTAAGGCCATGTCCACTCTACTATGTTTTCATTTAAAAAATTGACTCCATTTTCACCTTTTATTCACAATAGCCCATCGTTTTCAACCCCCAAAATTGAATATTTCTGAAAATGCTCTCCAGAGTCGAATATTTTTGTAAATTCAGCTTTAGCATTGTGGTATGGATAGGCAAAAACTGAATTTTCGGAAAATTATATTCTAATCACACTCTGCTTGGAAAACATATTCTAGGATAGCGGCATAGAAGAATTTTTTCCCATGGTGCCTGTTGTGCTGCTTACCAGTACTAATCTAAAAAGCGAATTATTTACTGGAGGAAGGACCTTCCAGGGACATCCGGAGTACTTCCGGGTGCAAGGGCAGCACTTCCGCCACACCAGGAAGTGCTGCCAGAAGAGTGTCATCAGGCACCTGGAGCACATCCGGGTGGGAATAAAAGGGGAGCTAGAGTCGGGAGTAGAAGCAGGACGAAGCTCTCATGAGGAGAGAAAAGGCGGCCCATGTACATTAAGAGAAAGGCCTGTGGAGGGTGATTTGTGCTAGGACCCAGTGCTGTGCGGAACCTGTTTAATAAATGTGTGTTTGATAGAGTGCTGGTGTTTGTCTGATGGTGTTCGGACCTGAGCTCACAACTGTTTCACTTCGGTATCGCTTTAACATTTGGAGTGTGTTTTTTTTTAATGACAAAACAAAGATCACCAGCTTAGAAGACAGTTATTTTCAACTCTGATCAGCACATTAACGTGACATGGGTACAATTCCCTGCGGCTCCTTAAAGAATTTCTTTTTTTCTACGACGTGAATGCGCTATCAGAATCCATAGGGCGCTGATACTCTTGAAAGCACATAAAACACAAGGAATCTGATTTTCATGTGGCTCTGTGTTTGTCACTATACAGTCTCTTCCCCAGTGTAGTCAAACGTAAAGGTCCATATCATATGAGTTTTTGGGAATTTTAGTATGGACAAGGAACCTTTTGTAAATGATTCGAAAATCCAGTGTAGACAAAGATTGTTCTGTTTTTAAAATTAAAATGCAATAATGTAGACTTAGCCTAAGCCAAATCGAAAGGCAAGAGTTCAAGAACAAAGTTTCCTGGTGAAATATATTATAAACCAGATAATCTATAGTACTTGCAAAGACTTTTGAGAGAGTATCTACAAACTTGGACATTTAGTAGACATGCAGTTGGGTTAAATATTGTCATTCAGTGCGACTTCCGAGTGACGCATTCCCTAAAAATGGGTTATTGCATGATGGCATCAATAATCCAAAATGACAGCACCTGCTACAGACTCATTAAATTTTCAAACATCAATAAACATCAATAAACCAACAAACCTTAAATAAAACAAAATAAACTTGAAACTGGGTTCTCCATGTCTTCAAACCTTTGCAGAAGATGTTTCTAATGTCCTAAGAAATTAATAGACATAATGAATTCATAATAAGGTGGACCCAATTTCTATAAAAATGATATCACAAGGAGAAATAAATTATATGGTACCAGTAATGGAAATGTGACAGCAGCAGCAGCCCTCTTCAAGCGGTAGCTTCCCGAGTTACAGTAGACATGTTTCCCTCAGTCTGGTGTGTGATCACAGGAAGGGAAAAATTCACAGAGAACATATACTAACTCAGTCTCAGTGTAAACTTCAGTACGTGTTTGGTTGTATTATTTATATATGTACGGGATAACCAAACAACTAAACTAAACCAAAAACAAAACTAAATATTTAGGTCATGCAAAAAGACCATTTCTCCTTGGGGATTAATACAATATACCAAATACCAAAAAATTGAATACACAGCTATTGAAGCTATTGTTGCAGTGTACTGGGATCAGATCCTAACCGTGTTACTGTCTGTGTGGCAATGACACTTTTATCCTGTGTCTAGTTGGTTTTTCTATGGGTATTTGATTTCCTTCCAGATCCTAAAGTTCATAGGTACTTGTAAAATGGTTCTCTATAAGTGACTGTGCACTGTGTTGTCCAATCCTGAGCTGTTCATTGTAGACATCAAGCATTGTGTGGATCATGGGAGGCTTTCCACTAACCTACAATAGAATCAATGGTTACAAAAAATGGAGACATGAAAGAATTAAATTTGTCACTAAGATTTTTCTGGGTTTCCTTTGTATGTTATTGGAGTCCACATCTGATTATTTGATTTAACACAGCCAGTCAGGAGTGGAAGACAGTCCCATTATGGAAGCCAGTGTCCACGTCCACAATCTACACAATAATGTGCTACATACCTGCCATTCTGTTTAAAAATTCACCCCCATTTTTTTTTTGTTATTTTCATTAATAATTATTCCTTCTACTGTTTATAGTTCTGATCAGGCTGAAATTATTCTCATCTCTGTTACATCAAGTCACAGATTGCAGACCTCTGTCATTACAGGAATACACATATTTATCCCAAGTGAAGACGTGATTGCAGGGTGTCCATGTGAAGCATAAATCACAGATCTTCTTTGTCCATCTTTGTACATTACACATTTGTGGAAAGGTTACAGTTCTTTTTGTGCAGTGGGAGTACAACACACCAAAGTAGTTAGGGACCACAAGCGGCTCTGGGCCCACATCATACAGACACTCATTGGTCCCAAAAAATAAGGTTTCTGCAGTGGGAAAGAGCCTATTGAGATCTACTTCTGTAAGTATCATTTGGATTTTCTAGTTTTCTTTGATATTTGTTCTGTTTTACTTAATTCTTTTGCTGGATTTTGGACTATATTTGATTGCATTGGTTTGCCTTTTAGAAAACCCTTTTTTGATTAATTTTGCCCCCTTTTTGCCTACCTTGCCTGTTTTGCTCCTCCTTTTGATCATTTAATAAATTACTTAAATATTAAGACAGTTTGTTTTTGTCATTCTAAAAGACCAAAGATGTACAGTTGCCCTCTCTTCTGTAGATTTTGAGGTTTTTAAACTTTAAAAACCCGAGCTCCATTTTCAGCCTGCCTTTTGAGTTTGGGGCCAGGCTGCCTAGGGATTGACTTGTTTCTAGAACTAAGACCTAGTGGAGGACTGGTTTGGTGTTTTCTGGCCTGCGCCCCTTTCTTCATTTTTGTGGTGCCGAAACTCACTACAGTAAAAGCAGTCTTGTTTCAAATGTACATTTTGTGCAGACTTGTTCTAGCCCTACTCACTTTATGTTATCCTCATTCTGTTGATTTTGTGTTATGTTTGTTGGGTGGTCACCACTATTTTGTAGCTCTATTTGCAGGGCCAGAGCCATACAGACTACTGTCATGAACTACGGAGTGTCAGAAGCCAGGAGCCCAATGGCACATAAATCCTGTTAATACTTCAAAAAATTGCTCACTGGAGAGGATTTACCATCAAACCCCCAACTAGAAACAAAAAGGACATTGAAGAATCTTTGTAAAATACAAGATTCGTTTTTAACAAAAATGTAGTGCAGCATAAGAAGCTCCATGGAGCAGGTCAAAATATTCCAATTCGTCACAATAAGCACAAAGCACATCAAAAAATGCAGAACTCATCATAAAGGTCCCAGCACATTCAAAATGAACTGCCAGGAATTATGGGAGATACTCTGTATTTATAGGGTGCAGGGTAGTTACTGGCGGTGATTGGCAGGTGTTCCACAAAACACATGGGACATAACCAAGGCATTGATACAAAGGCAATATGAAAAAAAAAAGGAATTCAAGTAAACACAAGAAATAATAATATAAACATCATAAATGAACAAAAAGGATATTAAACAAAGAGTTGAACTGCCGCCAGAGGAGAAACCCTGGCTAAAATAAAAAAATGACGAGTTCCTAAGTTACAAAGAGTCCTGAAATGACTCTAAATGCCCATTAGAGGAGGGAAAACCATCAAACCAAATCTAGAAATGAAAGGACACTGTAGAATCTTTAGAAATAAAACTATTTATTTTTCACAACATAACTCTTTTACAAAAAAAAAGCTCCAAAGAGCACAAGAGGCAAAGGCAATCCAGAGGCAAACAAGTCCCAAACACAAATCAGATAATGGTTAAAAAACAGAGCAAAAGGTCAAAAATTAAGTAAATCGTGAAAACACAGAATAAACATTAAAGAGCTCACCACACCACAAGTGCATTCACAATGAACTGCAAAGGACTGTGGGTTTATCACAGCTTTTATAGGGCAGAGGAAAGAGCCTTGTGGTGATGGAGGACCACCGACACAAGGCACATAACAGAAGAAACTTTGACAAATAGAAACTAAATAACCTACAATGTTAATTTGAAAAGTGAATGAAATGGACATAAATGAGAGTGTTGAATCCCAGCAGAGGGAGAGAACCCCCACTGAAACATCACAGTTATAATCACTGGGCCCACTTCCAGTGATGTGGTGTAAAATGTCACTTAGAAAGAATGACAGCCCATCTTTGAGCCTTCTCCTTTTGGGGTTAATGGAAGCTGAAACACACTTTGAGGAGACTCCATGGCAGGATATCTTTGGTTACATATTCTGACGTCTGCTCATTGGGTACTCCTAGATGTCTCTATATTTTGACCCTTGGCTGTTTATTCAGTTTTGGTTTTGTCATACTCTTCATTTATTGGGCACTGTCTTCCTTCTATTTAAAATCTTAATTCTTAAGGGAATTTACAAATGTTCTCTGTGTTTATGTGATAACTCAAACAATATGCATGATATGTTAATTAAAATCTTTGAATTGGCCCAGTGTGAGTGGGTGTGGACCCTGTGCAGGGTTATTCCAGCCACCGAAGTGATTCTAATGAAATAGGCTGAGGCTCATGTTGATGAAGAGGATTAGGAATATACGGTAGATAGATACAAGATTTTTTTTAAAATACTGTGTGGCTAAGCGTTAAAATTTATTAAACAGCTGCAAAGCAGGCAGCTTCGACTTCAAATATTTTTTAACAAATGTTGCTTGTATAGGGAGCACATCTGTCAAGACATGTTAATAAACACATCCAATGTTTGTATTGCAGCAGCTGGTTACAAGTGAGCATTCCAGCAACTTTCTCTTCTTGTTTCATATGTGGAGGGGATGGGTACTTAAAATTTAACTTTCCTTTTTAAAAAGAAAAGAAATATGCGAGCAGACATGAAATGGTATAAAGCAGTGTTGGCCAACTCCGATCCTGGAGGGCCACAGTGGCTTCAGGTTTTCATTCTAACCAGTTTCTTAATTAGTGACTAGTTTTTGCTACAAATTAACTTCATTTAATTTATTTGCTATTTAAGACTCGGACCCTTTAAATCAGGGCTTAGCAATGTCGATCCTGGAAGGCTGCAGTGGCATCAGGTTTTTGTTCCAACCCATTTGCTTCTTGAGAAATCATTCATTGCTGATGACGCACTTATTGCTTAAATGACATTTTTCTGGTTCATTTTAGTTGTCTCGCTTTAGATTTTGAAGATTTTGAACCCTAAATTGCATATTTTAATCTTAAACGGCTGTATTTGTTGTTTTAACTGCTCCTTATTAGAAATAAGATGCAAATGAAAAAGGAACCAGCAGTTTTACTTCTTGCTTGTCTCCATTTTCAGCAGTTTGTGTTCATCATTCACTATTTGGTTTAATGAAGTACTGAGAAGGAAACTGAAGAGAAAGTGAAGAACTGAAAAATATTCATCCATTTTAGGCTTGGATGATATATGTATCATTAGAAAGGATAAAAAAAAATATCTATGAATTAAGAATGAACTAACAAGCCATGAAATTAAATAAGATCCAATGTTGGTGAGGATTGGCTTCAAATTAAACAACTGGGTTGGAACAGAAACCTGCAGCCACTGCAGCTCTCCAGCATCGGAGTTGGCAGCCCCTGGTGTAAAGGGTTGTAATGTAGAAACATCAGCTCAGACAAATGCAAATGATAGCAAGATGTGACTTCCATTTTAGAAAGTTTCATTTAAATGTTGGCTTCCTTAACATTAAACCCTCCTGTTCACAACCAGCTGCTCCATAAAATTAACAAAAGGGCTTGTCTTTACCTGTCATCTCTCATTTGCTCATATTCCCTTCCATTCCATGCTCTGGGCTCTCCTCATTTCATTTTTCTTTTGGTTTATTCCACACATGCACACCAGCACTGCCATGCAAATCCACAGTGTGCATTCAATATGACAGTCCACCTAAACATTGAATGCTGAGTTTAAAGATATAATTGCAAGAATATTAAAAAAACTTTTATCAATAGAAATCTATGTAACATCAGGGGGCCCAAATGTTACAAGTTAGAAACATTCTGGGTAGTCTGTTGAACAAGCTGTGGAGAATAAAAAATTCAAAATCAAACTATTACAAGTATGCCTCTCGGTAAGTCAACTCAATTGTCAGTATGCTTATTGAAAAGTAAGATGGCACTATGACTTATACAATCAGAATATATATATTATATGTATTTATATACACACAGTACATATATATACTGCTCAAAAAAATTAAAGGAATACTTTTTATTCAGAGTATAGCATCAAGTCAATGAATCTTCTGGGCTATTGATCTGGTCAGTTAAGTAGCAGACGGGGTTGTTAATCAGTTTCACCTTCATTGGTGTTAATGAAATTAACAACAGGCGCACTAGAGGGGCAATAATGAGACGACCCCCAAAACAGGAATGGTTTAACACAGGGGTGTCCAACTCCAGTCCTCGAGGGCCGCAGTGGCTGCAAGTTTTCATTCTAACCATCTTCTTAATTAGTGACCACTTTTTGCTGCTAATTAGTTACTTTTGCCTTAAATTAACAGCCAAATAAAAATGAGACACAAAATGAGCTGCCACATGACCATCAGACAGTATCTAAAAATAAAGAAAGCTGAAGGTCTCAGTAAGGTTGATCTCTAAAACATTTTGAGGGTGTTCTTAGAAAAAAACAGAAAATCAACAGTTTTGGAAATGTCTGCTATGGCAGAATAAGAGTACCGACAAGCCATGAAATGAAATAACGAGTTTAATTAACAGCAAGAATTGGCTTCTCATTAAGTAATTGTTTGAAGGGAAATTGGTTGGAGTTTGAATCCCCGATTTAGCTGGTCATCTGTTGGCTCACTTCACATCTCATGTGTGTTTGGCTGCCATTTAATGATGAAAAGAATCAATTCAGAGGTCTGAATTCTTAAAAACATGGCTATTAAAATGAAGGGAAAAGGAGTTAATTAGCAGTGAAAACAGGTCACTGATTAGTGAAAGTTAAAATGAAAACCTGCAGCCACTGCGGCCCTCCAGGATTGAAGTTGGACACCCCTGGTTTAACAGGTAGAGGCCACTGACATTTTTCCCCTCCTCATCTTTTCTGACTGTTTTTTCACTAGTTTTGCATTTGGCTACAGTCAGTGTCACTATTGGTAGCATGAGGCGATACCTGGACCCTACAGCGGTTGCACAGGTAGTCCAACTTCTCCAGGATGGCACATCAATATGTGACATTGCCAGAAGGTTTGCCATGTCTCCCAGCACAGTCTCAAGGGCATGGAGGAGATTCCAGGAGACAGGCAGTTACTCTAGGAGAGCTAGACAGGGCCGTAGAAGGTCCTTAACCCATCAGTAGGACTGGTATCTGCTCCTTTGGGCAAGGAGGAACAGGATGAGCACTGCCAGAGCCCTACAAAATGACCTCCAGCAGGCCACTGGTGTGAATGTCTCTGACCAAACAATCAGAACTTCATGAGGGTGGCCTGAGGGCCCAACATCCTCTAGTGGGCCCTGTGCTCACTGCCCGGCACTGTGGAGCTCGATTGGCATTTGCCATAGAATACCAGAATTGGCAGGGCCACCACTGGTGCCCTGTGCCTTTCACAGATGAGAGCAGGTTCACCCTGAACAGATGTGGCAGATGTGAAAGGGTCTGGAGAAGCCGTGGAGAACATTCTGCTGCCTGTAACATCGTTCAGCATGACTGGCTTGGTGGTGGGTCAGTGATAGTCTGGGGAGGCATATCCATGGAGGGACGCACAGACCTCTACAGGCTAGACAACAGCATCTTGACTGCCATTAGGTACCGGGATGAAATCCTTGGACCCATTGTCAGACCCTGTGCAGGTGCAGTGGGTCCTGGGTTCCTCCTGGTGCACGACAATGCCCTACCTCATGTGGCGAGAATATGCAGGAAGTTTCTGGAGGATGAAGGAATTGATACCATTGACTGGCCCCCACGCTCGCCTGACCTAAATCCAACAGAACACCTCTGGGACATTATGTTTCGGTCAATCTGACGCTGCCAGGTTGCACCTCAAACTGTCCAGGAGCTCAGTGATGTCCTGGTCCATATCTGGGAGGAGATCCCCCAGGACGGGCAGCACGGTGGCGCAGTGGGTAGCGCTGCTGCCCTGCAGTTGGGAGACCTGGGGACCTGGGTTCGCTTCCCGGGTACTCCCTGCGTGGAGTTTGAATGTTCTCCCCGTGTCTGAGTGGGTTTCCTCCGGGCGCTCTGGTTTCCTCCCACAGTCCAAAGACATGCAGGTTGGGTGGATTGGCGATTCTAAATTGGCCCTAGTGTGTGCTTGGTGTGTGGGTGTGTTTGTGTGTGTCCTGCGGTGGGTTGGCACCCTGCCCGGGATTGGTTCCTGCCTTGTGCCCTGTGTTGGCTGGGATTGGCTCCAGCAGATCCCCGTGACCCTGTGTTCAGATTCAGCGGGTTGGAAAATGGATGGATCCCCCAGGACACCATCCGTCATCTCATTAGGAGCATGCACCCCCCGACATTATCAGGCATACATACAAGCACATGGGGGCCATACAAACTGCAGAGTACAATGCAATGAAATTTTATCAAAATGGACTAGCTTGCTGCATCATTTTTTCACTTTGATTTTCAGGGTGTCTTTGAATTCAGCACTCTGTAGGTTGATTATTTTCATTTCCATCAAACGATGTGGCATCCTTTTGTTCCTAACACATTACCCAGTCCATATTAGTATAGATATCCAGCAGGATTTTTTTCCCATTGAGATCTGATGTGTTTTCAAAAAGTGTTCCTTTAATTTTTTTGAGCAGTTTATATATATATTGTCATGCATGATTGTTGGAGGTTCGCTTCAGGGCTCAACAGAGATATGTAATATGTCTCTAGAAGAAGAGTGGGCAATGTCACTAACATTTTCATCTGTTTCTAGCTTCACTGCTCCGAGAAGAACCCAATTAGGGTAACTGACTCTCCCTTCCAGACCAGGTCCTATAAAGCTGGGCATCCCTGGAAGGAGGCGTCTAACTTTGTTTCAAGCCAGACCAAAGGACGGAGCTCCAGAAGGATAAGACACACTCAGCCAAGCAGCATTATTGACCTAACAGAAGCCTATAGCTTATATTTCTATTATTTAGTGCCAATCCTGCACTCGTTTTCTTTGCTTTATGAGATGAATCAAACGAGGCAACCCATTTGGCACCCAATTAAAAGCTGCTCCTGGCTTATGTCTAAAATAGGATCTATCTCTCTGCAAAGCAAAATTTGGACTAAACAAGCTTACTTCTTCCTCTTCTTTCAGCTGCTCCAGTTAGGGGTTGCCACAGCGGATCATCTTGTTCCATATCTTTCTGTCCTCTGCATCTTGTTCTGTTACACCCATCACCTGCATGTCCTCTCTCACCACATCCATAAACCTTCGCTTAGGCCTTCCTATTTTCCTCTTCCCTGGCAGCTCTATCCTTAGCATCTCTTCTCTGCACATGTCCAAACCAATACAATCTCGCCTCTCTCACTTTGTCTCCAAACTGTCCAACTAGAGCTGACCCTCTAATGTACTCATTTCTAATCCTGTTCATCCTCGTCACGCCCAATGCAAATCTTAGCATCTTTAACTCTGCCACCTCCAGCTCTGTCTCCTGCTTTCTGGTCAGTGCCGCCGTCTCCAACCCATATTCACTCTTACTGAGACCCGTCTGTCACAATTTACTCCTGACACTCTTCTCCACCCATTCCACCCTGCCTGCACTCTCTTTTTCACCTCTCTTCCACAATTCCCATTACTCTGTACTGTTGATCCCAAGTATTTAAACTAATCCACCTTTCCCAACTCTACTCCCTGTATCCTCACCATTCCACTGACCTCCCTCTCATTTACACACATGTATTCTGTCTTGTTCCTACTGACCTTCATTCCTCTCCTCTCTAGAGCATATCTCCACCTCTCCAGGGTCTCCTCAACCTGCTCCCTACTATCGCTACAGATCACAATGTCATCAGCAAACATCATAGTCCATTGGGACTCCTGTCTAATCTCGTCTGTCAACCTGTCCATCACCATTGCAAATAAGAAAGGGCTCAGAGCCAATCCCTGATGTAATCCCACTTCCAACTTGAATGCATCCGTCACTCCTACCGCAGACCTCACCACTGTCACACTTCCCTCGTACATATCCTGTACAACTCTTACGTACTTCTCTACCACTCCCAATTTTCTCATACAATACCACAGCTCCTCTCGAGGCACCCTGTCATATGCTTTCTCCAGGTCCACAAGGACGCAATGCAACTCCTTCTGGCCTTTTCTAAACTTCTCCATCAACATCCTCAGAGCAAACATTGCATCTGTGGTGCTCTTTCTTGGCATGAAACCATACTGCTGCTCACTAATCATCCCCTCACTTCTTAACCTAGCTTCCATTACTCTTTCCCATAACTTCATGCTGTGGCTCATCAATTTTATTCCCCTGTAGTTACTGCAGTCCTGCACATCCCCCTTATTCTTAAATATCAGCACCAGTACACTTCTTCTCCACTCCTCAGGCATCCTCTCACTTTCCAAGATTTCATTAAACAATCTGGTTTAAAACACCACTGCCATCTCTCCTAAACACCTCCATGCTTCCATAGGTATGTCATTTAGACCAACAGCCTTTCCATTTTTCATCCTCTTCATAGTTGTCCTTACTTCCTCCTTGCTAATCCATTGCACTTCCTGATTCACTTTCTCCACATCATCCAAACTCTTCTCTCTCTCGTTATCTTCATTCATCAGCCTCTCAAAGTACTCTTTCCATCTGCTCAACACACTCTCCTCGCTTGTGAGTATGTTTCCATCTTTATCCTTTATCACCCTAACCTGCTGCACGTCTTTCCCAGCTCTGTCCCTCTGTCTAGCCAATTGGTACAGGTCCTTTTCTCCATCCTTAGTGTCCAACCTGTCATACAACTCATCATATGCCTTTTCTTTAGCCTTCGCCACCTCTCTCTTCACATTGTGCCTTATCTCCTTGTACTCTTGTCTACTTTCTGCATCTCTCTGACTATCCCACTTCTTCTTTGCCATCCTCTTCCTCTGTATACTCTCCTGTATTTCCTCATTCCACCACCAGGTTTTCTTTTCCTCCTTCCTCTTTCCAGATGTCATGCCAAGCGCCCTTCTTGCTGTCACCCTTACTACATCTGCTGTAGTTTCCCAGCTGTCTGGTAACTCTTCACTGCCACCCAGTCCCTGTCTCACCTCCTCCCTAAACTCAACCTTGCAGTCTTCCTTTTTCAACTTCCACCATTTGATCCTTGGCTCTGCCCTCACTCTTTTCCTCTTCTTGATCTCCAACATCATCATACAGACCACCATCCTATGCTGCTTAACTACTCTTTCCCCTGCCACCACATCTCCTTCAGATCAACTCTTCTGCATAGGATGTAATCTACCTGTGTGCATCTTCCTCCACTCTTGTACGTAACCCTATGTTACTCCCTCTTCTTAAAATACGTATTCACCACAGTCATGTCCATCCTTTTGGCAAAATCCACTATCCTCTGACCTTCTTCATTCCTCTCCTTGACACCATACCTACCCATTACCTCCTCGTCTCCAATGTTCCCTTCACCAACATGCCCATTGAAATCCGCTCCAATCACCACTTTCTGTCCCTTGGGTACACTGTTCATCACTTCATCCAACTCACTCCAAAAATCTTCTTTCTCATGTATTGCACACCCAACCTGTGGTGCATATGCACTAACAACATTCATCCTCACACCTCTAATTTCCAGTTTCATAATCATTACTCTGCCTGACACTCTTTTCACCTCCAAAACACTCTTGACATACTGTTCCTTCAGAATAACTCCTACCCCATTTCTCCTCCCATCCACACCATGAGAACAATTTGAATCCACCTCTGATCCACCTGGCCTTACTCCCCTTCCATTTAGTCTCTTGCACGCACAATATATCAACCTTCCTTCTCTCCATCATATCTGCTAACTCTCTCTCCTTACCAGTCATACTGCCAACATTCAAAGTTCCTACCCTCAGTTCCACTCTCTTTACTTTCCTCCTCTCCTCCTGCCTCTGGACATGTCTCCCCCCTTCTTCTCCGGCCAACAGTAGCCCAGTTTCCCCCAGCACCCTGTTGGCTAACAGTACTGGTGGCGGTCATTGTTAACCCGGGGCTCAACCGATCCGGTATGGAAATTTGTATTGTTGTCCACATATTGATTTGGCAAAATTTTACACCAGATGCCCTTCCTGACGTAACCCTCCTCATTTATCCGGGCTTGGGACCGGTGCAAAGAAACACACTGGTTTGTGCATCTCCTGTGGACTATCTCACTAAACTATAAATATCCCAGTTTTCCTCCAATATCCCAAAGATATGTATGTAGATTAAGTGGAGAATTTGGCTAGCCTTGCATGAGCAAGTTGGAGCAAGAGGGACAGTATGGCCCTCAGAACACTGGTGTTTTGTTCACCCTTGGTTAGTGACTGCCAGGATAGGTTCTCCAGCTTGAAAAGTGGATTAAGTAAGGTCACTAAATGAGTGGATGAGTGCATTCCATCTAAGACACAACACAAGACTGAGAGAGCAGGCATGGCTGCTTTCTACCTTTGCAGCCTTTATTAACATATTATGCTGCCTTGTGTTTTCATAATTTACATAACATTATCTGCACCTTGTATGTGCTTTACAAAACAAATTTTCTCATGATGAGTCTCATGATGATTGTGTGATTTCTGCTTCATGATAACTACTTTCACAAGACAATCATTTGCATTTGGTATTATAGCAGTTGTCAGCACAATGGACTTTCAGATCAGAGGGTTACAGGCTACTCCAAAAGCAGTGAAGTTTCCTGAGGAAAACCCATCTTTTCCACAGCAGCTGGATGGTTCTTTTTAGGAAATGGGAGTTGTTCGTCCTTGAGAAACCAAAGGAAAAGAAGCTGGCCACAAGTCTACAGTTGTGCAATAGAGGAGTGCAACACATCATCCACACAATGGGTAAAACTCGAGGTGAGTTGTAGCTTGTCTTGATGTTAACTGTTGCATTAATTTTTAAATTCTTTATTCATCATATACAATTTCTTCTATTAGGAATTTGTCATTTTTCACATTCCATTACTCACTCTCCAGAGACACACAGAGTTTTGGGGTCAGAAATTGCAGGTTAAAGGCTTTGCTCAGGGGCCCAAAGGAGTAGCATTCCTTCTGTTACTGTCACTGCCAGATTTGAACCATCAACCTTTGAGTTACCAGCCCAGATCCTTTAGCCAGAGAGAAATGTGTTGTTAGGTTTAAGGAATTGCCTATTTTCAGGAAAACAATAAATATGCTTGTTTAAGTTCTTGGACCGCTCATTCCATGTGGTGCCTTTGTCTCCATCGTCTTGGTGCTCCTTACAATATAATTAGCTTGGTCTGTGGTCCAGTAATTCAGACTAAACCGCATTGTTAAAATGGTAGTGTTTTGAGTTTCAGTTTTAGTTAGTTATGTTTTTACAGTTCAAAAGGGCAGCTGGCCCAGGCCATGAGATCTGCATAACCTACAGTGGAACAAGAAGAGGCAGAGCACTGAGAATACCACTCAAGTCCTCCACAGTGTAACTTCATTTTAAAAGTTTAATTTGAGCAAGAATTCTAAAAGTCTAAAATTCAGATGATCCAACTTTAATACAAAAGCAACAAACTGTACTAATTTGTGAAGGAGCTAATCAGCAGGTATTAAAAAGGCCATTAAGAAAAATGGAGAAGTAAAAAGTGACCGCGAGTTACAGAAAGAACTGACCACTTTGATCAAAAACTCCAAAAGCCTCACTTTCTCTTTTCCATTCACGCTGATCTTTCTGTCAGTGTCACACTCTCCCTTCTCTTCATCTTCTCTTTCAGTCCCATTTACTCCTACACCTTCTTGGCTGTCAGACTGCCAAGTATGATTTTCCCCTGGCAAACTCTGTTCTTTTTATTCATAGCCGAGCACTGATATTAAGCTAATTAAAAAAAGTACCTGTGGTCATTTGTTAACAAAGTTCTTTACTTGAAATTTGATAGTTTGTCGTTAAAATGAGGTATTGTATGCATCTCTACATCTCTATAATGTTTTTCTGTTGGCCTGTAAAGCTGGCCAGACTTGCACATTACAGTTGAGTTCTCATATTCTCTCATTTAAAAGCTGCTAACTTCAAACAGGGTCCCTTTGACAGGCACGCTTTTATTTGGCTCCCAGATGCTATCAAGCTTACCTTCCTGTATAATGCTGAACATGAAATATGGCAATTTGAATGTGAATGCCTCAAGGTCTGCCTTTGCTTGTCACCTATTGGATCTCCTATTTGCAAATCAAAATAACAGACTTTTTTTCTCTCCAATTAGATCTCTAAATTTTTCAGGCTCTGCCCTTTCAAACAAGGTGGACTTAAGTTGAATTTGAGTCCTGATTTTAATTCTATAAAAAATACACGTCTGGGCACAACTTGCTAAAAATTTTGTAGTGAATAGTGGGGAAGGGTCCAGCTGCAGACCTCCAGAGCTCAGCGTTTCAGGAGCTCTGCTGAACAGCCAATTGGATTGCATGGCCGTGAACAGCAACAGTACATGACATTCGTACTACACTACACGCCCACTACAGACACGCCCACTTCATAACTCCTGATTATGATAACACTTCCACAACCATAATCTTATCCATAATGTAATGACGTTTCATAAAAAGGATGAACAAGGCACAACTTGAAATAGTTAAGAAAGACACAAATAACTGGGCGTGTCATGTAATATGACTGTCGTGTGATGCAACGGCTGCTGAATGTTATCGGACTTGTGCAGTTTGATGGTCTTGTCATCAGAGCAAAACTGTGGAGGTCTGCAACAACACCCTATTTGACAGCAGCAGACCTAAAGCTAAAGAGGCTCCGCCCACAGGGATTTTTCTTAAAACCTGTCTCCATTCTCCTCTAGTCTCTGCACTTTAAACATATGAGGCTTCAGTGTCCAAAGTTTAATCATGTACTAGACAAATGTGTAAAATAACTATGTAAAGACAGGCAGAGATATAAAGAAACTGAACAAAAATAGGAAGGTAAATTTATTGTTACTAATTTAACAGCCTCAGTAACACAAGCTGATTGAAGCCTAATGTTTAACTAATATATTGTAATGAAAAATATGGTATTCTGGCATGGTATATTAGGCATATAATGTTAACCTCCGTTAGTTGAGGATATGCAGTCAGAAAATGAATGCTTGACAGCCTCGTCCATGGTTCTGCTGTCAGACATATTTATTGTTTTGTGTGAACACAATTCCTGTGGCACATAATTTGCATAAAGGTTATAGTTCCTGTTGTGCGGAGGGAACATAACGAAAGTGGCCCAAGGACTACACCTCACAGAAACTCATTGGTTCCTGCAGTTGGAAAACGTCTATTGACGTAGACTCTACTGTCATAATGGTGAATGATCACACACCACATCAGCGACAACCAATCATTCACTTTTTCCACAAGTTCAGTGAGGTCTTTGAGTGCCAATATGTAATTTACTTTTACAGAAAGTTCTTCCCTTGCAACAGGTTATGTTTATTTTTAAAACACGTAATGTGCTTTCTGCACACACAACACATATTATTAACACACGTTTATAAGGGGTCTTTTTAGGTGACTTTTCAGCCATCGGTGGTTTATTGTAACAGTACAACTGTATTGTACAGTCACACCATGTTAACAATGACACCATTATTTTGCAGTTTAAAATCACAGCCCCTACTTTGAGCTCAGTCTTCATGAGGCATTAGATATTAGAAATTTTGCATTTAGCAAACTGTCTAATTGTTCCCACTCACATTTAAGTCAAATTTACGCAAGGTTGTCTCCAGATGAAGGTATTATATGTCTGAATCTGCAAGACTGTAAAATTTCATGACTTCAGACTTGACTCAACAAAACCAAAAAGACTTGCAACTCAACTTGGACTTGAACAGTCATATCTTCTACTCAGACTTCAACTTCCACCTAATAACTTCGTAAAGTGTCAACACCCAGCTTGACCTACTTTGTGTATCAGTATTTAAATGAGGACTGGGATGTTTGACACCAAGGCTTCGAAGCTCACACTGCTTTGACAGAAACACATTGTGTCAGAACAACATATTGGAAGCTTGTATTGAAGTCCCATTACCACATGACTAATGACGTCTGAAGCATCAAACGTTACTGAAACACCAGGAACGATATGACTGCTTTGAGGTGTTGCACATGCTACAAAAGGGGATGGAAAACTACTGGGAAACTTCTGTATTTTATACAGAGGTGATTTTGAATCAAATATGGAGTTCCGAACTGTGAAAATAGGATTCAAGAGTGTGGGAACACTTTAACTTGTATCTGACAGTAAGGTATACTATTCAATTCTTCTGTAGCTGAACTTGTAACATGTCATTACTACTGTAGACACACTCCCAAAACCTCCGTATACACTGTCCTTTGCACTTTGCCCTGTTCCACAAGCACATTCTCTAAACCCTGGTATGATTCTCTTTTTCTCTCTATAAACACTGATGTGTAAAAACTATAAATCTTTCCCATTGCCTCACAGCAAAAATCCCCATACATCAAAACTTGTTACATAATAATGAATCAGTGGTGGCTTATAACGTATTTATAACGGTTGTTATGATGGCAAGAAATTACATCTTTAGGACAATGAATGTAAACATTATTGTTTTTGTTATGAATTTTCATGTACACTAGTATATTAGTATATTGCAGCATTTTAATGACAATGTGCTTATCGTAAGTGAGCACACAGAGCATCCCTAATCTTTTAGTGCACTTTTCAGATTGAAGCTATGTAGTTAACACGAGGTTGTACAGTATGTGTGCATTCTCCGCTGGCTGTCTGGAACTCATAGCTGTTATGGTTTCAGTAAACCACCAGATGTCACTATTTTCAAAGCTCATAGACTTTGGATCTTTTGAAACACTCAGGAAGAAGTCTCAAATGCTTCATCCACCCATCAGTAGTTAAAATGAAGGCAGACAGAAAAGGCTGGATGTATAAAACCAAACATTATCAGGTGTAATTACAAATGCTGTGCTATAGAGAATTGGAAATTCCACATGAACACCCTGCAACCTCAGAGCTACGAGTCCCAGAAGACAAAGCTATCTGGGCCAGATTCTCCGAGTTGCGACCTTTCGCTTTAGTCAAGCATAAAAAATAAAAACAACTATAACCTGGTCAGCCAAAAATGCAATAGTTGTTGTCAAACTGCATATAGAGCAAACTGATACACATAATTGTTTAGTCTGCTCTGTAACTTCATCAAAAAAATACAATTTATCCTTAATGGCTTTTTGGCAGACCAAGTACCAAATCAACTGTGTCCTCGGGTTTCTCCGATAGTCCAGCCATAAAAATCACATGAATGCATAGAAGTGGGAAGGTGTATTGTCAGAAAGCATCGAAAACTCCAACAGGGTGTGAACACGGCAAGAAAACAACATTATTGCAACATACAAAATATGTGTGTTAAGAATGTGTGTGGCGGGATGCACAATTTCTCATATTGTATAGGTAGGTGGTAATGGTCTACATTTACTTCCTGTGTTTTAACTGTCTTTATTGTATATATGTTCCAAATTATTCCAAGCTCATAATCTTACAAATAAATAAATTATGGAAGTATATATTTTTTGTTGTTTACGTCACACACAGAGGAAGATCAGCCTCCTGCCGCTGAACAAGTTGAGGTTCCTTTTACTTTGCACAGGCACCAAAAGAATATTACAAAAGCCATTCAACATTACATTAATCGTGGCAACACAGATGTTCCTGTACCGGCCCACTTCAACAGCCATGGACACTGTGAAAGGGACTTTAAAGTCAAAGTGCTTATGGGCAACTTCAAAACACAGTAAGAGAGAAAACAATGGGAAGTTAAACTCATGCTAAAATTAGAGACAAGAGTTTTATGGCCAGGTATGAGGATTGTTTGCATCTCTCAGACTGACACAGACAACCTGCCTACAGATCCACATTGTTTTGAAAAACACATTAGAAACTTCAAAAGACTTTGTTGGACAGTTATCTTATCCAAAGATCTTGACCATACATTGTTCTTCTCTCTTGTTAAATGAACCCTAGCCTGAAGAAATCTATTAATTTTTTACATTTAAGATTTCTCACTTTAAGGTTTTCCAATGTTGCATCTGTCCTAGACTGTATATAAACATAGGGAACTACAGTTTCTGTATTACATCTTGCCTGAAGAAGGGGCCTGAGTTGCTTTGAAAGCTTGCATATTGTAATCTTTTTAGTTGGCCAAAAGGTGTCATTTTGCTTGACTTTTCTCTACATTCATAATGGCTAACACGGTATAACACCCTAGTACCAAAAGCCTTTCAACAAATCTTGTCCACCTAATTCCATCAAAGTAACATCAAGTTGAGTTTTGCATGTCCTTTAATTCCTATTGTCTAAAACACTACTTGGTAACTTATTCTAGGACCTAATTATTCTCCGCATGAAAGAAAATGTCCTACCGTTTGTTCAAAATTTACTCAATTTTTCAACTGTACCCCCGTGTTCTTGTTGAAGAACTCATTTTAAAGGAACAGCTGGAATCCACTGTACTAATTCTTTCATAATTTAAAAAAAAAATCATTCATGTCACCTCTTAATCTCAGATTGGTTAAAGCTCTTTAATCTTTCCTCATAGCTTGCACCCTGCAGCCCTGGAATTAGACTTTTTGCTCTTCTCTGAAAAGATGAAGAAGAAAGAGACAGAAGGTGTGGCTCACCAGCAGTGGCCAATCTGGATTGGCACAGCCACCAGCAAGACACAGCTCAACATGTTCAGGGTCTGTGGTGTCGGCTGATCACAAGCTTAATGCACTTTTATCTTTTTAAGCTTATTTTCCCTTTTGGATAGCCAATGCTACTTATCCCTGTAAGTGTCAAGCAAAAAAAAATCGGTTTTGAACGAATTTTTAACTCGTTCAAACACATTACGAAACTTGTTTAAATGAGTTAATAACTTGTTCAAAGGGATTATTTTAATTTTTCAGTAGAACGGAGCCTCTTTCCATATTAGTTCATTCAAACAGATTATTATTATTTTTCCTCCTTGGAGTCTAGGTCTTATTATGGAGCCCCGTATGGTTTTACTGGCATACAGTTCAGTGCACCGTGAACTATAAGGTGTATATTAACATCAGTGAACCATAAGAGGAACTAGTTGGAAGACCACCGCAGTCAAAACAGAGAAGTTACGAGAATGGATTTATGGAATTTGCTCAGAGAACGTGACTCAACAATATAAACTAAACCGAAAAAAAAAAAAAAAAAAAAAAAAAAAACAAAGCCAAAGGGAAAAAATGCATATAGAAACCCACTGTCAAAAATGTTATTCCTTCCTTACAATCGTTCTTTATATGAACATCATAAAAATGCCAGCCCTGAGTGAGTATTGGAGTGAGGGTCCATCCTAAGACAGATTTAACAAATCATAAGAAAGCAATAAATAAATAAATAAATAAATAAATAAACATAGGCTTGCATTCTTTTGATTCTCTTTATAAACTTCTTCAACCTCTTTTATACAGTCACTAGGAACACTATGAGAATGAAAGAAATTTGTATGTGGATGAGGAGAGGGTAGCTTATAAAGAAAGGGAGAAGTACAATGTTCTGGAATGGCCGTCACAGTCCGCTGACTTCCCCTGTCATTGAAAATCTATGGGATGATTTGAAGCAGGCTGTCCATGCTCGGCAGCCATCAAATTTAACTGAACTGGAGAGATTTTGTATGGAAGAATGGTCAAAAATACCTCCATCCAGAATCCAGACACTCATCAAAGGCTATAGGAGGCGTCTAGAGGCTGTTAGATTTGCAAAAGGAGGCTCAACTAAGTATTGATGTAATATCTCTGTTGGGGTGCCCAAATTTATGCAACCTGTCTAATTTTGTTATGATGCATATTGCATATTTTCTGTTAATCCAATAAACTTAATGTCACTGCTGAAATACTATTGTTTCCATAAGGCATGTCATATATTAAAAGGGAGTTGCTACTTTGAAAGCTCGGCCAATGATAAACAAAAATCCAAGGGATTAAGAGGTGTTCCAAACTTTTTCATATGACTGTATGTGCACATTGTGGTAATGAATAGAAACTTATAGAAATGTACCAGACAAGAACTTTTCTTTTATTGTGTATTATCAATTTTTTTTTGTGTGTGAAACAATTTTACTTTCTGAATTTCACTAAAAACTTTTGAAAATGAAGATACTTGGACTGTGAAATTATTTGCATACGCATCACACTCTTTGCCTAACTCTCTCTATGAAGCTGAAGCTGCAGAATTTTGGAAACGCTGAGGGTTGTGCTTCATTTATATTCTGACATTAGTCGAAATTCCTGAGGTGAAGTAATGATACTGTGCCTATTTATGGTTGTAATTAATTTAGACCACTTTGCAGAGATCTGTTTTCATTCTGTCATTAAAAAATCTTTATTCTGTTGATCAGTGTCAAACTCTGATTCAATGTTGGGCAACAATGAAAGGAGGTGAAAACTTTTTATAGTCACTGTATACCTGAGCCATTGCTCGTCTCAGTCCCAAATACAGCTCTGTGCTCCTGTTTATTCTCAGCTTACAACGCCTGCAGCATGTCCAGCAGCTGAGAAGCTTCTGCAAGTGGTTGGGCTTCTTGGTGCGTCATCAGGACACTTTAGACTGAAGGGGCAGAACCAAGCAAGCACAAGAAAGGTTGCCAGCCCTCACAGAGTTTACAGCCATTGCCCTGTGCCAATTTGTGATGGATGCTTAAGAGGAGGAGCAAACAAGAGTAATGAGCTAATAAACTGTCGTCAGGGATTTTATTGACTTTTATACAAGGTGGTTTTGGCTTAATTTGAAAGAACAAAAATGTGCTAATAAAAGAGGCCTTAGGCTGTGAAGTAATGGGCCACTGCTTATAACACAGTTCGAGTTCTAGCTGTTCACCTTAATAAAGGCAGGAGGACCAAGTGGTCAAGGCATTAGACTATAAGTGTAGCTAGGAGCGAACCCATCACCTGCCTGTTCTCGAAGAATAAAATATAAATGACTGGAAACACAAGTGAGGTATTTTAAATGAATAATAAAGTTGCAAATAGATTGCACCTATAATATACAGTGGTGTGAAAAACTATTTGCCCCCTTCCTGATTTCTTATTCTTTTGCATGTTTGTCACACAAAATGTTTCTGATCATCAAACACATTTAACCATTAGTTAAATATAACACAAGTAAACACAAAATGCAGTTTTTAAATGATGGTTTTTATTATTTAGGGAGAAAAAAAATCCAAACCTACATGGCCCTGTGTGAAAAAGTAATTGCCCCCTTGTTAAAAAAATAACCTAACTGTGGTGTATCACACCTGAGTTCAATTTCTGTAGCCACCCCCAGGCCTGATTACTGCCACACCTGTTTCAATCAAGAAATCACTTAAATAGGAGCTGCCTGACACAGAGAAGTAGACCAAAAGCACCTCAAAAGCTAGACATCATGCCAAGATCCAAAGAAATTCAGGAACAAATGAGAACAGAAGTAATTGAGATCTATCAGTCTGGTAAAGGTTATAAAGCCATTTCTAAAGCTTTGGGACTCCAGCGAACCACAGTGAGAGCCATTATCCACAAATGGCAAAAACATGGAACAGTGGTGAACCTTCCCAGGAGTGGCCGGCCGACCAAAATTACCCCAAGAGCACAGAGACGACTCATCCGAGAGGTCACAAAAGACCCCAGGACAACGTCTAAAGAACTGCAGGCCTCACTTGCCTCAATTAAGGTCAGTGTTCACGACTCCACCATAAGAAAGAGACTGGGCAAAAACGGCCTGCATGGCAGATTTCCAAGACGCAAACCACTGTTAAGCAAAAAGAACATTAGGGCTCGTCTCAATTTTGCTAAGAAACATCTCAATGATTGCCAAGACTTTTGGGAAAATACCTCATGGACTGATGAGACAAAAGTTGAACTTTTTGGAAGGCAAATGTCCCGTTACATCTGGCGTAAAAGGAACACAGCATTTCAGAAAAAGAACATCATACCAACAGTAAAATATGGTGGTGGTAGTGTGATGGTCTGGGGTTGTTTTGCTGCTTCAGGACCTGGAAGGCTTGCTGTGATAGATGGAACCATGAATTCTACTGTCTACCAAAAAATCCTGAAGGAGAATGTCCGGCCATCTGTTCGTCAAATCAAGCTGAAGCGATCTTGGGTGCTGCAACAGGACAATGACCCAAAACACACCAGCAAATCCACCTCTGAATGGCTGAAGAAAAACAAACTGAAGACTTTGGAGTGGCCTAGTCAAAGTCCTGACCTGAATCCAATTGAGATGCTATGGCATGACCTTAAAAAGGCGGTTCATGCTAGAAAACCCTCAAATAAAGCTGAATTACAACAATTTTGCAAAGATGAGTGGGCCAAAATTCCTCCAGAGTGCTGTAAAAGACTCATTGCAAGTTATTGCAAACGCTTGATTGCAGTTGTTGCTGCTAAGGGTGGCCCAACCAGTTATTAGGTTCAGGGGGCAATTACTTTTTCACACAGGGCCATGTAGGTTTGGATTTTTTTTTCTCCCTAAATAATAAAAACCACCATTTACAAACTGCATTTTGTGTTTACTTGTGTTATATTTGACTAATGGTTAAATGTGTTTGATGATCAGAAACATTTTGTGTGACAAACATGCAAAAGAATAAGAAATCAGGAAGGGGGCAAACAGTTTTTCACACCACTGTAAATGGAAATCTGTCTGAAATCTAGAGTTTAATAGTTATTAAGTAGACTATCGATAGCCCTCTAATTCAGCAGAGAGTTGCGGAAGGCTGGAGGCTACCCAGACAGCACCAGGTATACGTCCACCATAGCTGTAGGAATGGAAAGTGAATTTTAACTTGCCCAATCAGGGACAGCCACAATAATGTGGGAAGGACGAGAGATTTCGGTCAATGTTGGTAACTGACTGAATAATTCCTACTTTATTAACCTTACCTTTCTTTGTGGAACGAGACAGGTCTTCTGCTTTTAGACTTGTATCAAGGTAAGTGAAGCACACTCAATTTAAGAAACAGAATAATACAATTTGATAAACACTAGGATTATAGAAATATGATAACTGCATATATATATGTTGACCTATATGGCTGGACGCAGACACACTAGATAGACTCACATATAGACTGGCTGTTTACTGGTTATTTAGATTTCCACCTAATCTTGGAACAGATAAATTGTTTTATGATACCAAGTCCTTAAATGTGATGTCTGATGTAGTGTAAAGTTGCTGCTCCAGGTTCAAGACGAAGATTCTTTTTCTTTGGATTGCGGTCCTTGTTCAAGTGTGCTATGCTTCTCTCAGTTAAGGTCTTTGCTGTGCAGTCTGCAACTTCATAGTGGAAAAGCCTTACTCTTTCAGGCTCCAGAGTTTAAATCAGTCCCTTCTTGAAGTAATGGCTGCTTCTCAGTAGACTGCGACTTCTGGCACACAGCTTTGGCTTGGCAAACTGGATGTCAGCTTTTGGATCCACAAAGAGAGCAAGAATGGTCAGTTTCAGCTCCCCCGGAGAGGGAACGGCTCATTGGCTTTTTTCAGTTTCAGAGAGCAGATTTCAGGTTATTTTGCAGATTTCTCCTTCCCTTAGAAAATCCCCAGTGAATGCCCAGAGAATATCCACCAGATGGGGTGAGTCTAACTAGTTTATGAAGAATTATGGAACATCCCATGATTGGATTAAATTCACTACCAGATGCAACATCAGGGTCTTTTCATAGGTGTTTTATGCTGTCTATACCAGTTGTCATCCCTTCAAGTTATTGGTCTTTGGTTTCACTTCAGTCCATTTTGCACCTTCTGTCTCACAAAATCTCTGCAAACATTTCAGTGCAACACTATCATCAGATGAATTCCAGGAAGCTCCTGGTACAAGCTGGAGTTCAGTCACTTTGTCTGGAATGTGAAGGGGCTAAATTACAGCTAGAAATCTGTAAACAGGCCTGGTGTGCCGCTAAAGCCTAGCAGAAGGGGCAATGCCTACTTTGTCTTACATAGGGCACAGTCACACTCACCAGGGGAAGTTAAGAGTCTAAAGTTAACACAGCACACAAGCCATTGGGATGTACGAGAAAGATCCACACACAATCAGATGGAGAGCATGTAAAGTCTACACAGTGGCCAGACCCTGCCTGCTCTGCCATTTTTCTGAATTTTAAATGAAGCTCACTTGAAGCACACAGTCATTATAACAGACATATGTTCAAAATAATGTACTCTGTTAGCTTGTTACTGTAAAAAAAGCAATGTGTGACAAGAGGCCTCCAGGGGTTTGAAGCAGTGGTGACTATACAGTAGCCCGCCAGTGCAGCCATGCACACCGAAACGGAGTTCTTGTGAACCGCATGACATTTAAAGCTGAGCAGCTCGGCATTGGAACCTGAAATCTGTTTGCCAGCTGAATATGGGAAAATGTGTCTGAGACGACACTATCTGCATCAAGAAATAAGGGATTAAATAAAAAAAAAAAGAAACTAAAGACGTAGCACTTCTGTGGGCGCAGCCCTCTAATTATTCCAAAAGCCTCACTGCTCTGCTCTTGAAGCTTTGTGGGTGTTTCTGCTATGGATATGACTTCCCACTGTTAAGTAGCTCAAAAGCAAAAAAAAAAGAAGAAAAAGAAAGTAACTGGGATACTAAATTAGGGAAGAGTGCCCTCTGGTGTATCGAGTCTTGTAATCACTAAAGACCCTCTCGTAAATGCTCTCCAAGTATATTCAAAACTTTACAAAACAGTTTCTTATTTTTCTCAGACCTTTTCATGATAACTTTATTTCCTTTGAATTACTGTAATCACTTAGATAAAATAATATGTACAACTCAGTTTTTTAAAATATATGTAAAAAAGAACACAAATCCAATGAGCTGTAAAAAAAGACTGAAAGGAAAGGAAAACATCAGCAGAGTGACCCATATGGTGATCAGGACTCTACAGAATGAATGGGAAGGGCCAGGAACAATGTCACTCACCAATGGCCACCCAGTCCTTTAAGGTTTAAGAAGCACATACCCACTCACTGTAAGTGGAATTTGATATTCCACAGAAACTTCTAGAAGGTGAAGTTGTTAAAGGAGGAGTTCTATGGGTTATGAGAACAAGAGTCAGCAGCTTTCTAGGCTGAGTTGACGGTTCACCATTCAGCACAGCAATAACCTGAAGCATTCAGACAAGACAATGCTGGAGTGTCTTCGGGACAAGTCTCTGTCTTTGAGTGGCCCAGACCTAAACCCCAAAAAACATCTGTGAAGTGACCTGAAGATGGCAGTTTTGCAGATGCTTCCCATCTAATCAAATAGAGCTTAAGAGGGTCTGCCAAGTAGGATGGCATAAACTGTCTAAATCCAGGTGGGCAAAGCTTGTACAGCTAACCTAGGAAGCTGTAAGCTCCTAAACAGGCTTCTACTAGTTACCGAATGAAGGCTCTGAATACTTGTGAGTGACAGATTCAAATTTTTTGATTTTTAATACATTTCTAGACTTTTCTGTAAACATGTTTTCACTTTGTCATTATAGGTTACTTAGTGCAGATAGTTAAACATGGCAAATTTATAATGAAATCTACAACACAATAAAGTATGCAGAAAGTGAAGGGCTCCAAATACTTTCTGAATTCACTGTATGTATGATACTGTAGAATGCCCAGAGAATGCAAAGCCAGTTGGACTTCGTAACCTAACCTACTGTGGACCCCTTCATTAATCCAGTAATCCAGGTGTTCTCCTCTCCTCTGGTGTCGACTCTAAGTATGTTAAGGTAGTTATACTCACTAATATGGCATCAGAGAGAGGTGAAAGTTTGCATGCTGATCAACATGTGCTAGTATGTATCTCACTGTACCCTGTGCTACACATGTGACAGTAAACGACCATGGACTTATGACTTATTCATTCTAACCACTGACTAAGTACTGTATGGAAATGTCATATATTTTAATAATTCACTGTTAATAAATGATACTTGCAAATATGAGTAAGTATACACTCTTGTGAAGAGCGCTGTGTCAGCCTTGACGTCACATCTGTGTGCATGTGAGTACATACTGTGCAGTGCACTGCATAATTTTATTATCATAAAGAGGGCAATGGATGAGATACCTGGCAGCATTAATATGAAAGAAAAGGCAAAATTTTTGTAGTTATTAATAAAAGAAAACAATGAAGGTAGTATAAAAATTCACTCAACAATGAGTAGAGAAAGCTATTTCTGAGTGTTGGCCTGGGACTAAACCTAACAACATTCACAGTCTACAGGTGAAATGGACTGAAGGCTCAAAGACACAGAGCAATGAAGAGGTGAGAGGAACTCCTTTCTATGCCTTTGATGGAAAAAGGCTAGCCTGATGGGAATCATTTTAGATAGTCACAAGAAGTAAAGAAAAAATGCAACGTCCGACATGGGCAATGATCAAACTGGGAAAATAAAAAGGAAAAACAAAAACGAAATCAATAAGAGCTGCAAAGTCAAAAGTCCTAATACCACTAAGAATCTTCACTTCTAACCACTCAGCAGCTGTTTTCCCATCATATTGACTCTTTATGTTCTCATTTTTGATAAATAAAACACACTTTTGATGCTTTTGAACTCTCACTGGCAAGTCTGGGTGTGGTGGGTGACTTTTCAGATTTAAAGGATTCTTTATTTCTTGGAAACTGAAACCCACATTTGCTTGACAAGTGAATATTTTAAGTCAAATATTCAAGTTACTCTCATGCAGAACAAAAAAAAAATCACAAAGTGCTGCTGAAAATTAGTGGTCTTGTAAATAATACAAACTTCAAACATCTATCCACCCATTTCTTCAAATTGCATAACTGAATTTTAGGGTCGCGGAAAACTGGAGTCGATCCTGGTAGTATTAGGGGTAACTCATGAGCCCACTCAGGATGACATGTCAGTTCTTCATAGGGCACACCCACACACAAAAAAAAACCAATATTTCCAAATGGGACTAATTTTCAGTCACCAGTTAACACAACACACACAACTAGGAACATTTCATGCACACACACAGGTAGAACATATAAAATCAACAAGGACTGTGACCAGTTCAGGGTTCGAACCTAGGACTCTGGAGCTGTGAGACCACTGTGGCAATATAATCGCCTTGAAACATTTCTAAAAAGATACATTTTGCATTTCTGTCCAGACCACTTCTACTTTCTCAGCAGCATAACACAAGAATTGCAAGCTCACATTTGATGGTTGAGAGAGGCCCAACACACCCGGCCATGACACTGTCCAGCTTGATGTGAGGGGAACTCAGCCCTGCTCCTCAAGTCTTTTCACCATCTTAACCATCTTCTTAACTTCCAGTTCATTATATTATTATTTTTTAACAATCTGTAATGAGTTAATGTGACTTGTTGATTGTTGACATTCATTTATGCTGTAATGGAAAAAGAAGTGGGAAATACAGATGGATATATAAAAATGTAACACATTTTATGTGCTATCTCATAACACAAAACACAATATCCCCTCTGTCATATTCTCTATTTAAAAGAAAAGAGTAAACGTTAGACTGGATGGTGTTCCTGCTATAGTTACAGGCTAGTAAACCTAACATGGATATAATGATTATGAAGTACAGAGGGAAGCTATTAATGTAGTAAATTTATTTTTTGGCAACAGATCATGCAGTTCTTTTCAGTTATGTACATTTTTAATGTTTTTTTTTTAACTGTTTACAAATATTAGTATTCTGATGGTGACATCATGGATAATAATGTTTCATGGGTGCTGCTATATTGTGGTAATTTCTGATAGCCTTAATGTTTCAACACCATCTGTTAGCCTTAATGTTCCAACACCATCTGTTGCCAGTCATGGGGTCAGGTATCATCACGCAGACTTTATTTAAATGATTGTGCACAGCATCCGGTATCTAATTACTGGATCAATTTCCTGCTTTCTTGTGGCAAATGCTTCTTTGCCATGTATTGAAAGATAAATGATGCTTCTCATATGATCTTAGTGTTAGGAATTGGTTTGGTTTGTGTTCTTTGGCTTTCTGGCTTCTGCTACAGCCTTGACTATATATGGCTTTTGCACTCCTCTACATTAAACTGCTCAGCTTTGAAGACTGTCTAGGTTTTTGTGAAAGAAAAATTAACTGCTTATAAGCTACTAAGGGTTAAAAGCTGACAAAGCTGTTTTGCTATAACAGGAGGTTATTCTTACAGGGGTCTGTTATAAGACATGGTGCAGTTAGCTGACCTAGGACAACTTCCTCTTTAGGAACGCGTCTGTTAGACACAGAAAAGATGACCTTTCCTTCTTTAGGGCCCATCTGACACATACACAAAAAAGAAATGGCTGGTCGATTTGCACAATGTAAGATGAAATGCTTAGGTAAGCGATATTATGCTTTTTTATAAGTAAGGGGAAGGGAGGGGAAAAATATATATATAAAGCCAACCAAAAAGGGCAATCTGCGCTCTTCTCCCTTGCAATGCATGAATCCATGTACTCATCTGTGACTGAATAAAAGCTGATTGATTTAACTATTCCTGTCTTCCTCTGAGGTTTCTTCCACAGTTTCCTGAACATTTATGTTTCAGGACTGTTTGCTGTCTTTACAGTGTTAGTGTCATCTGTATACATTTCACAAAACTCCTAACTGTAGCAAAAGAAAGTCATTAACTGACATCATGAAAAGTAACAGCCTGAGCACAAATTCCGGAGGGACTCCACTGACATAGCATTCTCCTTTTAAATAATCCGGACTTCGTGACTCCTGTTCATTCCTCAGCTCACAATACAGTTTCACAAGTCTTCTATGATCCTTCTTATCTAAGTAAGTGAAATAAAGATATAGAGGACATGAACTGTAACCATGTGATGTCCAAACTGATGCCAAGGTACTTTTCATTATCCCACCATGAAGCTGCACAAAAACACCCTTGAATGAATGATTTGTAATATTTCTCCTATGTTTTCCTTAGATAGACAGACAGATACTGTAGATTATCTATCTATCTATTTGTAACTGGAGGTTCTGTTGTATTTTGTAGTTCTGGTAAAAGACCCTGAAATGTAACTAAAATGGATGGGGTTAATTACACACGTTTCTGTTACTCTACTAAACTTTTTTTTTTTTGACAGTAGTCAGTCATTTGACTATTTGTCAAGAGGAGTAAGCAGTCAGTTTAATCAGTTGTCTTTAGAAGAATTTTTCATGCGATTGTTGTTTGAGCAGTACATTCCTGGCCCTCCACTGGGCTGCCGTTTCAAAGATTTTGTTTTGCTTATCTCAGAAGGATAGTGGTGTTAGCAGATGGGTCAGGCTGCTAAATGTCAAATACTACCGGAGATGGCGATGTTCATGGTGTAGGAGAATTTTTTCCTGTTTGTTAACTTTTGTTTATCCTACTAAATAGAAAGACTGCTCCTTTTTCCCCACCATTTCTGCTGTGCCACTGTCTCACTGTTTAACAGTCAGGGTGAACGGCTTTGACAGATATTAGCAACATTGCGATATTCAAATGCTGCCACAATGATTGCACAATGTAAAGAATGTGCATTTGAGGAATCTAAATGTCATAATCTTTATATACTGCATTTCACTGAGCATTTCATCACAAAGAGCTTTACAAAGAACATGAGGATACAATTCAAATCAACAAAGCAATCAAATAGAGAATAAATTACAGGAAAATAAGAAGTCAACAAGAAATGCAAACTGACAGTACACCATGGCACAACCAGTCGGCATCAGTCCCCTCCTAAAGAAGAGTCAGTTAAAATAAAACTAAATGCAGGTCCAGCCAATTTAAGTTAAGTAAAGCATCTGGATAGAACAGGGTAAGCTTATCCTGAATATATCAGTAACAAGAAGGACAACAAGGGGAAATCAAAAACAGCAGCCAAAAAGCCTAAAAGTGAAACAAAGTAAAACTAAAAAAATGTTTGCTCAGAGTCAAAACCAAAGAAAGCAAAACAAAGCAGCAATAAGCCAAAAGAAACATAAGTTGATTACAAACTATTGGAAGCTAACTAAGCAGCAGTGATGTACTTTATACTTATGGAGGCCTGATATCAGACAGCATGTAAATGCAGGTGATGTGACAAGTAACTATCATGCACTCTGACACTGCACTGCCCATGTCAAAAAGGCACCAAAATTAAAATTCCAGATGGGTATCTTGCAACAATAAATATTTTAAGAAACAAAACTAGTAGTTATGCTAAAGAGAAGTTTCAAAATGACCCAGTGAATCAAAACATGAAAACACTGCATAAAGACAAGAGTCGACACTGTAAAGATCAAAAAGAACGAGAGCGAGTCCTGGATATCAGAACCCACAAAGTCCCAGAGTACACAGAGCTGTAGAAATTGCTTATCAGAGCCCAGACACCCCATGACCAGTTGAGAAACACAGACTTTCTTTTTTGTTTGTTTAGTTTTTTAATTGTAAAGATCTTACCTGAAGAAGTGAAAGGACCCATCTGGGAGGCACAAAAGAAAATGGCTAACCAGCAGTGGGGACAGCAAATCAGCTTTTCCCCAGAGCTCATTTCCAGCTCACCTCTGCATCTATCATTATTCTTTATGCAAAGTTGTTGCTTCTTTCACTTTCACAAATGACTTTCCTACACCAAAGGTCACTGAGCACCAATACTTCTGACTTGATAATATTTTAAGGTTACATGTGTGGGGTCCAGTATTGACATTAAAAAGTTCCAGAAAATACGAAAGGTTACCTGAAATGGAGTTTAGCATTGTATGGGGAAGTCTTCTCCATCATAAATATTAAAAAAAACTGGGATACACTTGCACGGGTCCTTCAGTATTTTTTCTTACGCTACATTACATTCTCAAAGCTCCAGTGTGGGGGTCAGTGCCTATTATCCCAGCAAGACTTGGTAAAGGGGTAGGAAATTGGCAGGGCTCACTCACACACAAACACAGGGCCAGTTTGGAATTGCCAATGAGTTGATATGGGGATGTGAGTGAAACTGCAGTACCACAGGATGCAAACTCTACACAGGCAATGAATGGATGTGGGATTAGAAGCCAGGACGCTAAACGTGACAGCAGTGTTAAGCACTGCACCACTATGCCACCTCATATCAACTCATACACTGTGCAATTACATTTTTTCATATTTTCAAATTCTCTGCAGTAACACTGGTTACGTGAGTAATCACACTCAAGGCCATACAAACCACACAGGCTATATTATTAATTCAGTGAATACACTGCCATTACCCACATCAAACTAACAATCATAACAAAGGAAGCAGACTAACTCATATTAACCAAACCTAAAACAAACTGTAAATCAAAACCATGAAACAGGGTTAATGAAGTTGCCATGTGCACAGATAAATGATCATTATTAATTTATTGATTTGTCACATTTTTTAGTTTATCAGCTATGTGTACAAGTAGACTGTACTTGGGAATTAGAAACTGTCCCATTGCAGAGTGGTGATTCTGAGGCTAGGGATCTGTGCCGGCAATCAGAAGGTTGCAGGTTCGAATTCCCGCAAATGCCAGAAGTGACTCTACTCCATTGGGCCCTTGAGCAAGACCCTTAACCTGCAATTGCTTCATTCTGCGTATGACGTTAATTTGCATCCACCCCTGCAAGCAGGTCCTCCAACTTGGAGGGTTGGTGGTAGGATTGGCACTCCAGTCACCGCAAAAAAATCTCACACCTGAACAGGTGTCACCCGCTGCACTCAGGTCCCAATCCAGGTGGTTTGTTGTGTGGTGAGTGCGGCAATGTGCTATCCAGTGTATGCTCCCAACCTTTCCTCCTCAACGCAGCCAGGAAACATTATCAAGGAAAGTGGAGTAAAAAAAACAAACAAGGAACTCCATCAAGATCTCTTCTCAGGAGTGAATACAGAGGGAAGAAGGGTTTAACAGTTGTCACAATATGATATTGAGAGTACAGTATATACAATCTATAAGCCTATCCATCATTGCACTCAATAGCCTTCTCTCAGAAAAGTATTTCAAATGTACATCTGTAAACTAAACTTGTACTCACCAAGGCATTCCCTCTTGCAACCAGAAGTGCTGCTTCTATGGTGGACAGTTAGGTCACCCACTCATACTTTTTCAAGAGAAATAATTAAGCACACCTAAACATGGTTTTTCATCTGAAATGAAAAACTTCAAATTGCCCATGTCATGCAGTAGTGTTGTTTGCATAGTAGTACAACATAAACAACAAAATATCAACTAAACAGATCCTCTCTTCCTGAAGGAATTTTAAAAATATTATCATCACTTGTACCCTAGCCAACATCTCTCACCAATAAGAGGATCTGAAGTGCACGTCTTTCACGTCAAAACATTAGAAACATAAATTGAGCCATATTCATTGATGAGATCTGCTCAGAGCAGCCACCTTGTTAACCTCTTAGGCCAATTTGATTCTTACACATTGTCCATCCCTTACAGAGTATGTATTTCACTTTACTAATTAATTAAGCCATGGACAGTTTGTTCTTTGACAAATCCATGGGAAGATTTCTCAGTGTCCACTGCTTAATAACACTTGCATAAGAAGTCTATTTTCAGAATAACCTATAGGAGTGTGACATGAGCAAGCTGCTAAACAAAAGAAAATTATTAAATTTTTCTGTTTCAAACTTGAAAGGAAATGTAGTCACTAAGCCCTGTGCCACTTGGCAGTACCAAAGTGTAGCAGTTTTCACCTTAAGAGTCACAAGTTTGATTTGCCTTGGTATTCTGGGCTGGATGCTTACTGTTTGGGTGATGATGCAATTGGAGACATCGTGACTCTGAAAGTGACAACACAGCAGCACTTATAGCTACTAGCTACTAATCTTGAAGTCTGGAAATGGGCAGTAGAGAGCAGCCACTTTGTGTGAGATGACAAAGCAGTCTGAATGAAGATTTTAAAGGTGGGCTCCTATTCTTTTTCAGAAAGACTTGCACAGGGCAGACCCACAGCTTTATTGACAGTTATGTTCTTCCCTTTTTATATTATAAAACATGTGTCAAGTATTTATTTATTTCAGTGGGCAAAGGTGCAAAGCTGAAATAGATCAAGTGTATGGCATCCTCAATCCTATGTGATCATTATGATTGCAAACTCGATACACAGCAATAAAACTGGAAGTACATATTGAATCACTGCAGCAGGAATTAGTCAACCTGAAATAATGTGGACCGAGTTACCACCAATTCCCTCCTGACAATTTGCAAGAAAACATCTCTCCACTTTTAGACTTGTTCAATGCAATTCAAGGTTACCATGGGCCAGCGGCTAGTGCAGCATCACTGGACTCACATTAAAAGACATTTTATTTAAATGCAGACAGACTAAGTTGTTTCTTTAGATCAGTGTATTTATTGCATTTCAAAGGGCATACATGCACTGGGGTCATAAAACAAAAAAAACAAACAAATGCCATTTTAACCAAATTATTATTATTTTTTTTCTTTTTCACCTGCCGTTTCATATTTTCACAACATACGGCATTTCTGATACAGTCACTTGGAATGGTACAATACATAAGATTATTCAGTAATATTTCAGAGTGTACAGGAGCTACTGTCAGACTGATTCCACGGCTTTTCTAAAAAGCTGCCAAGCCTAAACACACAAGTAACACTGCTCAACAGTGATCCCCCTCTTAATGCATAAAGATCTTCAGCTGGACTCCCACCACAGCTTGCATGAAAACAAAGACTGAAGCACCAGAAAATGCAACATGTACATTAACAGAGAGGAAATTAGGTTGAAGGCATGGAGATAGAGATACCAATCTGCTCTACATAATACAAAAATAACACAACTCACAGGCCTGTTAGTTAAATGGAGAACACAAGAAACAAAACATACACTGATTAAGGAAATGACTGCCAGCAGGACCTCCTGTCTGGGCCACTGGTTGGTAGTGACAGAGCACCCTCGCTCATGTCCTAATTGTGAAAAATCCAATGACTGCGGTATACACACTCAAAACACAAGTTTCTAAATACTGTGTTAGTTAGTGCTGAAAGTAAATTATGAATACGCCTTTTTTCCCTCTAAATCAACAGATTTAACTAAAATATAGAATTTCAAGGATAAATAGTAACTCTTCAGAAGGTCATGTGTGGCTAATAAATTGAACAAATTAAACCTCTGAAATATAAAATAATTTAAAATAAACACAAAATAACTCCAAAAACAGGAAACAAAATATTAGGTGGTGTGATCTGGGTTTCTTAAGCCGGCAGCAAATTGTTCAAATGTTGCCTAATTAACTGGATCGAAAATAAGAGAGAAAAAAGGTTATAGTCACATTACTGTTTAAACAGTTTCATATCAGTTCAACAACTATACACTTGCAACAGACATACAGAATAGAGGAAATCCTAGGATTTGCCAGTTATATACATTAAAAACGTTTCCAAGTACACATACATATTTTTCCAGATGGCTCACCACATCGTAAGAGCTGAGTGCTGTCATTATAGAACAGAAAGAGTAAACGCGCTGGCGGGCACCAGTAACATACATCCATCGTTCAAGTTGCAAACACTTATAAGGAATGATATTAATGACACAAATTTCTGGTCAGTGGGTAGGTAGGGGTGGGGCTGGGGTTACATCAAGATAAGCACACATTTCTAGGGTTCACTTTCACAGTTGTGCTACAACATTTTACAACCAGAGGAGTAAACATCTGCATGAAAATTTGTACTGGTGGCTAGCTGGGAGCATCTGGGGTATCGGTGATTACTTGCAGACACCAAGCCGACACTTTCATGGAGTCCCATCAAAAAAAAAAAATATATATACTGTATATATATATTAAAAAAGAAAGTAAACAAATTAAACGGCACCTGAAAAACAAGAGAGTTGAAAACAGAATTGAGCCATCAAAACGTGAGCTAAATAAATCAATTCACTGTTAATAAACAATTCATCAATACATTTTCATTTTTTACAGATTTGTTTACTAAAATAACAAAAACATAACACGCATAAAGATAATCAAAGACTTTTTGATTTTTCCATTACCAAATATCCTACATTCCAATCTTCATACCCTTCTTACCAATAACAAAAAGAAACATTTGATGAAGTAAATACAAATCAAGGCCAACAGTTAGCTCCCAAAGAAGAGGGAAAAGGAATAGAAACGTCATTTTTGGAGACGGTCCTCCTCGGCCTTTGAAAAAAAATCAATGAAGGCAGAGTCAGTACTTTGATGGATACCCAGATACTTCTCTGAGTGTTCTACTAGTGAACTTTATCTGAATGTGCCTGACTTGACCCTTCTCTTCCTAACATAAAATGCTGTGTTTGAAAAACACCTTATTTGGAATGGTATGCAACAGCCAAGGTTTGTTCCCTGGCTCATATATATTTTTTTACATTTTTTTGTTAGATCTGTTGTTTTAGGATTATTATACTTTATGTGGTTTTGTTATTTCTATATTTCTGTATTCATACATTACTTAGTTTTTAGGTTTGGTGTATTTCTGTTTGCCTATGTACCTTCTTGTCTATGATGTGGAACCCCAAGAGGCAGTGTCACTATTATGTCACTGCCTCAGCCTTTAAAATTCAGGTTGAGGACAGGTCTCTCAGACGTTCAATGTAATTGTAGTGATATGTTTTTCAGCTGTAAGTATTGTACTGAATTTCTTCTTGTTTATTGAAGATTTTTTGCTCTGTCTTTGGTTACTGATTACTAGATTGTGGATTTTGACTTGTGGATTTAGACTTGTTACCCTTGGGTTTGCTATTTTACACAAACTCTTATGCATCATTGCTCTTCTAATAAATTCTTGGAATTTTTAGAACATTTGTTTTGGTTTTCTGTTTTCAAGCCTGAGAGTTCTGGTTATCCTTTCTCTTGAAGGGCATTTTTGTTCATTTACAATATTTTCAACTGTTACAAGCCTGAGACCCATTTTGGGCCTATGAAAGCCTTCAAACACTGCCTCTTGTGTTTGGGAGCAGGGGTACCTAAGGTTAGGCCTATTTTGCGCTGCAGACTCAAACAGGAAAACAACAATGTTAAAACATGAGACAGGAGTGCAGTCATGGAATTTAGAGTTTAGAAAAGTGACACCTTATTTTTGTCCTCTACTGCAGTTGAAATGTATTGGGAGCAAAACTGATTTTTCTATGTTAGCCTGAAGTTGCAAGTGCTTGTTCTGTGAAGCATTTGATTTGATGGGTAAGGAACAATATGGGGAAACAGTATTCTGTGCTTGTGAAATTTAATGGACGCTGTCTGGCAACAAATGGTAGACACGTTTCAACGAATCTACTTCATCTTAAAATGATGTGATAATTTCACTATAGATTATGTCAATAAGGCTTACATTTAAAATGCAGAAAATAAGATGTTAACTTGAATTCAGAAGACTGTTTGAGACGTTGTGAGCTGGCTCCTGAGGTGATCTTGCCAACAGCTGTTCTGTAAACATTTTGGTGAATACCCATTATGCTCTGTTATGTGGTTTGTTATAGCTGTTATTGCAAATGAGTTGTACAACTGGTCTGAAAGTGTGAATGGAGCCTAAATTCAAAGGCAGTAGAGGTCACCAGAAATGCATACTGTGTATCTGTTCAACACATGAGTGGACAGGTAGACTGGGAACAAATTTTATTGCATGAAACCTAAGTAAAGATCAGAGGTGCACCATGGCCATGGCCTGAAAGGAGAAAGTATTTCTTGGTGATTTCTGACTGCAGCATCAACTCTAATGAGAGTAAATATAGGAGCTACTTGTCAATAGTCACAGAGTACAAACTTATGCTGAAGTGCAAAATATTTATCAAGGAGGAAGCTGACAGTGGCACAGACAAAGAAAGAGACAGAGACTGCACCACAGAGGAATGAGAGAAGGAGGATGTGGTCAAGTTTGAAAGAAAAGCTGCCACCTCTGAGTAAGAAGGCCTTCTTGTTGCTCTAACCTCAGAATTTTCTTTTTTTTCGTCCTGTGAATGAGTCAACTTACATGGAAAATTATGCGAAGTTGTAAGGTTAAAAATATTCTTTCCCACTGACATACCCATCGCCAGGGTCACCATAGTGGAGGTGCATCTCTCGTTTCCATTGCATTCTATTTTCAATCATCTCTTTACACATCCAATCTCCTGTAAACTCTTCTTTACTATATCCTTCCATCTGGTTTTTGGTCATCGTCTTCTTTCTCCTGGCAATGTCACCTTTGAAACTTTCTTTTTGGAGTCTTCTCCTCCTCACCTTCCAATGCATTCATTTCACCTTTAGATTCCCATTAATATATAATCTCTACTGGAACATTCACTGCAGCATTTTTATTTAACATACATTCCTTAGTCTCCTCCTGGTTGTTCCCCAGATTTCTCTACTATAGAACATTGCTGGTCTCACTACTGTTTTGTATATTTTTCCTTTTATTTTGGATGCTATCATTTTGTCACATTGTATTCAGCTCTAATTCTCTGCCCAATTTCCACCTTCAGGTCTCCATTCCTATGAATCACTGATCATATGTACCAAAAGGACGCAACTTACTGTAACTTCTTTGCTCCAAGCTTCACATTTTCATTACTGCCCTCTCCACTATAATTGCACAACATACATCATTTTTGACCCTGCTCCTTCTCATCCTATGCCATATTAGAGTATCTCTCTAATTTGATATCTAGCTATTGCCATGGACCTTTTGCATAACTCACAATCATCTACAAAAGGCAATGACCATGGAGACTCTTTCTCACATTCTGATCTCATCCAATATTAATATACACAATCTTTACAGGGCTCAATGCGAAAGGACTAATGTAATCCAACTATTACTTCTCCAATTCCTGCTTCACAAGACTACTATCCTCGCTTCAGCCTGTATGATTTTTGATGAATCTTGCGTACTGCTCAGGAACCCCTTCTCCTCTGAAGCTGCATGTGATCTCTTCTCTAGGCACTCTATCTATGGTTTTTTCTCAAGGCCTACAAAGGCCACACTAGATCTTTTCTTTCTTCTTTATATTTCTCCATTAGGATACACAATGCATTCATAGTTCCTCTCCCTCGTTTGAAACCAAACTGATGTTCTTTCACGGTTTCATATTTCTCTTAAACTCTTTCATTTGACTATATCAATAGTCTAAAGGTGTGGAGGTAGTATCTTAATTTCCTTATACAGTATATAGCTATCAAACAGATGTGTTTTCATTCTGTGTGGTTTTTCAATTTGATATTTAATGTCTTTTCTCTGTCACCCAACAATTTGCACACTTCCACTGGTACTTCATCTTCTCCAGCTATATTTTTATCCATTGTACTCTTTCTTCTGTCAGTTTTTTCTTTTCTATAGAACCTTTGTGGGTTTCCACTCTTCTGTTGGGTTTCTGAAACTCTCTCATTGAGTAATTCCTTAAAAACCTGTGCCAATCCCTCCTTTTTTTCTGTTCGTTGCTCTGAAATATTCCATTTTTATCTTTTATTATTTTTAAATTTCCCGTATCTTGTCCTCCAGTCTCTGTCTACTCCACTCTTGAATATTTTGTCACAAATAATTTACCTGTTATTGAGTGTTGATGTGATTCTTGTACTCGGAAGTGTGGCAGAATTTTAATCTAATATCTTTAATCAATGCATGATAATTTTTACAATATAATACAAGCATATTCTTACATCTGCGGTGGGCTGGGCGCCCTGCCCGGGGTTTGTTTCCTGCCTTGCGCCCTATGTTGGCTGGGATTGGCTCCAGCAGACCCTTGTGACCCTGTAGTTAGAATATAGCGGGTTGGATAATTGATGGATGGATGGATATTCTTACATGAAGTTGTAACGATGGATTATTAAAAGTATAAGGAAAAGCACTGAAGGTAACTAAAGGGTTAAGTAAACATGGCATAACGGCTTGAGTGCGTGAGGCTTGCCTCATCTTAGAGGAACCACCAAAGAAATTACTAAGGTTTAAATGAAGTAAATGAGTAATAAACACCCCCTGAAAAAGCTAGGAGTAACAAGTGAGAAGCCCAAACACTCGTATTGTGAAGGCAGTGATAACATCAACGGGAAAAATTCACAGGACACCCCTATTAATGAAGGTATGTTTACAATAATGGAAGAATCAATATGTATACCGAAGTTACTGGTGTCTGTAGTTGATTGGCTAAGATGATAGAATTCTGCATATTAACAGTCAGATTACATGATGTATTAGATAAGGTAATGGTAATAGAAGAGTATAAAAGAGAATGAATTGTATTAATGATTGCTCACTCCATTGGACAGAGACATTTGTGCATATCTATGTGCACATAAAGAATTGTTCTACATTTTCATCTGGTCTCCGAGGAATGACTTCCTTGATAATAGAGGAAAGTTTTTTCCACAAAAATAGTACGGTGTGTTGACAAGCATATGTGACTAACCCCCAATTATCTATGAATTACGTTGTGTGGGTGGAGATAGGTCCATTGGACGTATTTCAGATAATATAAAAGGATATGGAGTGGATTTTACCAATTTTCACTTGATGACGCTTAATTGACTGACTGTGAGTTATCCATTCTCCTTCTCAAAATAATATCCAAGTATTTCTAGTATCAATATACTTGTACCTTTTAACAATATGTTTAATTCTGTGTTAAACTATTTCAATACTCAAATCTTCAGAAACAGCAGTGTATATACAGATTAACACCTATAACATGCTGTATGCATCTCTTCATTATGATCATTTATAAATTACAATATTAATGCAATCAAAACTGCAAAGGCAAATAGATTGACTAAACGTTCTCTCCAGGCACTGTGAATGTCAACAGCTTGTACACTGATATTTTTATTCACCAATATCAACTTAATATAATACTTCAGAACAGATATTATTTGGCAGTCAGGTTGAAGCTAGTTAATCACATGCTTTCATATTCAAACAAATACTGAGGAAAATTAATACACTATTGTAGGTTGTTACATCCCACACAGTAGTTAACCACATCTACATTGCATTAATTTGCAGAGTAAAGGAATCAGGCTCAGTGATAAATAGTCACACACACAACCTACCTTACAGGGTTTATAAGAAATCCTTTATGTTGAGATCTGCTAGAGGATCTTTGGATGGGGGCTTCTTGGGGCTCTGTGTTGCAGGTGTAGGACTTGGAGACAACTAAACGTTAAAGAATTAAAAAGATGACACTAATAAACCCGTGCAGAGCAACATAAGAGCCACCAGTAAAACGTTATGCAACAGAGGTATATCAGTAAAATGTTAAAAATGATTGGGAACAGACAAACAGCACTGCTGCAGGCTGTTCGAAGTTTAGTCCATTAAGGGACAGACTAGGGATTAAAGATACAAAGATATATGGGACCATTAGAAGGCACTCTGTTGTGAAGGGTTCAAGATGTTATAGATCTGTTCCTGACCCCAATAGCAAACCATATGTGTGATTTAAAAGCTCCTCCCTGCCATAAATCCATTGTGCCCTGGCTTCAGTTGTGACAAAGGCTCAACTAGCATGATGATAAACTAGCCATACAGAGCTATTAAGAGAAAATTCAAGGGTGGAAGTATAGCAATTACCCTAAGTTCTTGTCTATAAGCCGCGGCTTATCTAAGGAAAAAAGTTGTGAAAATGAAAAAATAGAATATCGGCTTATACATAAGTCCGGCTTATACAGTAATCCTCCTCCATCGCAGGGGTTGCGTTCCAGAGCCACCCGCGAAATAAGAAAATCCGCGAAGTAGAAACCATATGTTTATATGGTTATTTTTATATTGTCATGCTTGGGTCACAGATTTTGCGCAGAAACACAGGAGGTTGTAGAGAGACAGGAACGTTATTCAAAACACTGCAAACAAACATTTGTCTCTTTTTCAAAAGTTTAAACTGTGCTCCATGACAAGACAGAGATGACAGTTCTGTCTCACAATTAAAAGAATGCAAACATATCTTCTTCTTCAAAGGAAGTGTGTGTCAGAGCACAGAATGTCACATAGATAGAGAAAACAATCTGTAGCAAAGAAATCAATGGTGCTGTTTGGCTTTTAGGTATGCGGAAGCACAGCGGCACAAAGCTGTTGAAGGCGGCAGCTCACACACCCCCTCCGGACAGAGAGAGAGAGAGAGAGAGAGAGAGAGAGAGAGAGGAGAGGAGAGAGAGAGAGAGACAAGGGAGAGAGGAAGGGAGAGAGGGGAGAGAGAGAGAGAGCAGAGAGAGAGAGAGGGAGGGGAGAGAGAGAGAGAGCAGAGAGAGAGAGAGAGAGAGAGAGAGGAGAGGAGAGAGAGAGAGTGAGGAGAGAGAGAGGAGAGAGAGAGAGAGAGAGGAGGAGGGAGAGAGAGAGAGAGTTTGTTTTTCAGTCAAAAATCAATATGTGCCCTTCGAGCTTTTAAGTATGCGAAGCACTGTGCAGCATGTCGTTTCAGGAATCAGCTTTACAAAAAGATAGCAACATGAAGATAATCTTTCAGCATTTTTTAGATGAGCGTCTGTATCGGTCTAGGTGTGCGAACAAGCCCCCGCTGCTCAATCCCCATACGTCAGGATCACAGATAGTCAGCGCAAGAGAGAGAGAAAAGTAAGCAATCTAGCTTCTCAGCCATCTGCCAATAGCGTCCCTTGTATGAAGTCAACTGGGCAAACCAACTGAGGAAAGCATGTACCAGAAATTAAAAGACCCACTTGTTCCGCAGAAATCTGCGAACCAGCAAAAAATCCGCGATATATATTTAAATATGCTTACATATAAAATCACAATTTAAATGACAGCTACGCGCGCGTGTTGACTCAGCGACGCCCAGAGCAGAAAGAACGCGCTCCCGGCCGCTCCAACCGCGTCCATGCGGGGAGTGAGAGAGACGCCAATATCTCACACTCTCTCCCCCCCTTAAAGAAATTAAATGGTGCGAGTGAGACCCACTGACCTCCCTCCCATCTATTAGTTATAGGTTATAGTACGTTCGGCTTATCCATGAGTCCGGCTTATCTATGATAAGATTTTATTTTAAAAATTCGTATGATTTTTGGTCTCCGGCTTATACACGAGTCCGGCTTATAGACAAGAACCTAGGGTATATACGCTGCCGCATGGGGCACTGCGATTTTCAGACAAACAATTTGGGCAAGCCACCTCTTATGTCAGACAGGACAACTATGTGTATAGCCAGACCCAGCAGGTCAGCTGGTCCCAATACGGTTATTATACAACTAAAGTTGAACCTGATTAGAACTCCTAATGTGATATGGATGAACTGTAGCCATGATAGGCTCCAGGCAACAATATTCAGAAAAATCATGTTGAAAAAAGAACAAATAAAATGATGAATGAAAAGACTGCCTAACCTGACTCAAGCCTGGCTGAAGAATTAAACATTAAAACGTATGCCCTACCAACCTGAACAAAACCACAAGTGTAAGAAGCGAACTCACTAAGCATGGGGTAGGTTTCATAACTCAGATTTCTTAGAGATTCAACACATTTATTTTCATTAATATGGGGTACGACTTTAAAACACTTCCAACAGAACACAAGCAAAAAGATCCAAAAAACATACATATGTGCAGATTTTTTATAGTGGCAGTATCTCTTAAAACACATAAGAAGGTGAGCAAGTATTTCATATAAAAACGGTCTAAATTAAAAATTCAGTTGCATTGGCAGTTGATTATTTATAAATAACATTTTTTCAAAAGCTCAGTTTTATAGTATATATATGTTAGGATTAAGAAAAAAACAATAGGAACACGTAGCGTTAGGGCTCTTGGACTATTACAGTCACCTCTTCAATCATGTACTGAAATCAAGACTGAAGGCTCATTAATTCACATTAACATACTTTGTTTAAGCTCTGCAAGTGTGTCTGTTCAGTTTTTGGTTATAATAACAGAAATAGGCTTCTACTAAGGCTTTCCATTCTTGGTTTTTCTGTGCCCATTGTTGACATATTGATACACACAACATATTTATACTAACTGATATCAGAGCAGGACTTAAGTGTCATTGCCAGTTTTACACCTCAGTTTCAGACTTTTCCATATTCAATAAAATCAGAAACCTAAAGGAGTGGGTTAGCCTAAGGAATTTGACCCAACTGCTTTCTTAATGAATGTGAGTTTCATTTTGCTGAAGTTTTGTCTTTTCTTTCCTTTCTTACCTGCTAGGCTTAAAATAAAACTCTTGCATATTTACAGCTAGTAATGTACAAATTGAGAAAATGAGTCAATAGTTGTAAGGGGGGTGGATTATAAGGTGGGGTTCAGAGGGTGTTGGTCATAAAGTCTTTTTTATTATTTGAATGTTCTTCTTTTCAAGCCTGATATGCTGGGTTCAAGTCCAAGTGTCTGTTAGTGACGTTTCATTTGATAACCATGATTCAGCAGCTCTCTGGCTCTCTTAGTATTAGCCCTGAAATTTTACTTGCACAGTTTCCCAGTTAAATATGTATCCTAGCAACGGCCCCTTCACCACACAAACCATCCCCTAGTGTTTGCAAAGAATTATCCGAAAAAGGGGAAATATTCAGTGAGCAGCCAGTTCTCTGTGCAAAAATGCCTTGTTGATGTCAGGCGAATGGCTACAGTAACTCAAATAAACGCTTGTTACAACTGATGTATGCAAACAGCATCTCTAAACACACACACGTTGAACCTTCAAGCAGATGGGCTATTGCAGCTGGAGAACCTGGTGCTACTATAGTCAGCTAAGAACAGCCAACTGAGGGCTACAATTTGAGCAGGTTCACCAAAATTGGAGAATAGAAGATTGCAAATACATTGCCTGGTCTTGATTTCTGCTGCAACCATTCGGATGGTAGGGTCTGAACCTTGGGCATCAACAACATGAAAACATGGATCATTCTGCCTTGTATCAACGGTTCAGGGGTCGTGGTGGTGTAATCGATGTGGGGGATATTTCCTTGGCACACCTTTGGTCCCCAAGGACCAAATGAGCATTGTTTAAATGACACGGGCCTACCTGAGTATTGTTGCTAACCTTATCCATCCCTTTATGACCGCAGTGTACCCATCTTCTGATGGTTACTTCCAGCAGGATAACCCTGCCGTGTGACAAAGCTCAGATCATCTCAAACTGGTTTCCTGGTCATGACAATGAGTTCATTGTACATTGTACTCAAATGGTCTCCACATTCACCACATCTCAATCCAATACAGCAACCTCTGGGATGTGGTGGAATGGGAGATTTACATCATGAATATGCAGCCGACAAATCTGCAGCAACTACGTGATGCTGTCATGTCAATATGGATCAAAGTCTCTGAGGAATATTTCCAGCACCTTGCTGAATCTATGCCATGAAGAATTACAGCAGTTCTGAAGGCAAAAGGATGCCCAACCTGGGTACTAGCAAGGTGTACCTAAACAAAGCGGCCGAAGTGTATAGTATATAAAATACTGCATACATAGGATATAAATATGATGCATTTAAAATTGCATCCGTTAGGCTGGCAAACAAAGGACATGCAGAGAGCTGCTGAGACATGCTGTAGCATGACATGCTTACACCACAAAATGAGACATGTTTAAAGTTACTACTCACTACTTGACTATACATAAATAAATTCACTATATAAGAAAACTCAGAAATAGTGTTGCATTTGCACTAATTAAAATCTATATATGGACAGTGATAGAAAAATTATATAAGAGTAAGCATATTGTTACATAAAAAAGTGTAACTAATGACTTACTGGTGCTCCTGAGGCTGCAGCTGCCCCAAATGGCGGTCTCATCATTGGCTGAGGGTACATCATTGATGACTGGGGCATCATGGGTGCTCCTGAAGCAGGAGGCTAAATATAGATATTGTGGATATTTTTTTTACCTGAATTGAATAAATTGTTCAATATGAAGCACTGTTATAAATTAAGGATGAAGGCAATGTGCTTACCATTCCAAACCCAGGCTGAGGGGGAACAGCACCCATCGGTGGTACAGATGCCCCAACTGGAGGCACACTCCCTACTGGTGGAACACCTCCGGGTGGAACAGGACAAGGCTTTATTAAGTTAAAAAAGAAAAAGTTAAAAACAATAAATTACATTTATAAATCAAAAAACTATGCAATGTAGTGCCTGATAAACTACTAAAAGGGTATCTAAATAAAACAATTTACAATTAGGAGCAACTTCTAACAGGATAGCAGGATGAGCTGACATACTGACCCTTTAAACTTTTTTGCCAAATCAAACAATGAACAGAACCTTCACATTTTAATATGAATTCTTAAAGTAACCATCTTCAGACTAGATAAATTTCACACAATTTTTACTTTCCCCTAAAACTATAGAGAAAATCCACTCATTTTCTAAACTCGTTCTTGACTGGTGCCCATCATGGTAAGCTTGCAGTATGGTCACAAGGCACCAGTATCCAGAGAAAAAATGGGAAGGAAAAAAAAAATTAAAACAGAGAACATGTAAACTGTACAAAAGCAAAGCCAAGGTCATGATTTGACTTTCGAGCTATTATTCAGGAGTGCTTACCATTTAATCACCAGACTGCCCTATAAAAATTACTGTAAAACATATTGCTTCATTTGAATAATACAAGGTAAATGAAATTAATATTAAAATTTCTGTAAACCTATTATTGAAGTAATATTTAAGTTAAAAAAGATTTGACAAAAGTAAAATTTTATGCAACACTAAATAAAGCTAATACACCTCTTCATATGTTACAGAACTAAGAATGCTATTGCTTGTAAATAAGTTTTACTGGTGTTCACTGGTGTTAAACATAATAGCTGATAGTGTGTGTGAACATATATACAAACCATCTTTTTATCATGTGTGAACTTAACATATTCAATAACAAGTAAACAGCAGACCACTTCCATAACACTAGTAGATTTTCTGACCTCCAACCATAAAAAAAAAAATGTGAGCAGCAATAATCTTCCCATATCATAATACAAAACTGAACATATAAGCTTTGCAATATAACTATTTTTTAACTGTTTACTTGGAGTCAATATAAAAAATATATGTACTGTAAGCGGTTTGCTGCTTCCTTATTTTTTAAATGTTAATTGCATTAATGAAACGGCATGTATATTAGTTTACTTCAGTATGCCTGACTGTCTTCATCACTTTAATGATTTTGTTTGTGATATTAGGCTATTTTCAAAATCAGTAATGGAGTTTTCATCTGGCTCTAGATGGTTCAATCAGGTTCTTGGATTTGTTATTACATCTGTTATGGATGTGTTATTATATCTAAAGGAGGTGAAGTACATTATGACGAGGTGGAAAATTAAAGGAAATCTGGGAAATTAAAAAAGATACAGACAGTGAAAAAGCAGATGCTCTAAACTCGCATTTTTCTGAGGTCTACACATGTGAGGAAGTAGATAACCTGTCAGCAGTAAAAAATGACTACTAAGGAGGTACTGAGTGATTTTGAAATTGTAGAGGGAGAAGTATTGCTCAGATAAATAAGCAGAAATCTATCAAATCAGCAGTACCAGATAATATTTACCCTCAGGAGGTTAGGGAGTACATATATAATCCTTTGACACATATTTTTAGGAAGTTGCTGCTCACTGAGGAAATTCCAAAGTACTGAAAAATAGCAAATATAAGGGTGAGGGAGCAGATCCAAGCAAAACTATAGGCCAGTAAAGCTTAACATGTATCACTGGAATATTAATGAAATGAATCATTAAGGATAGGACTGAGCAACCCACAGGAAAACATGAGTTTTATTGAAAAGTAAGCTGGGTTCAGAAGAGGGAGATCATTTTTTATTGCTCAGACAAGGGAAGCAGAGGGTTATGGTATGAGGAACCCTTATCAGAATCAACAGATGTTAACAGTAGTGTTCCACATATATATTTTTAATATATATAAATAATTTGGATAACAATACAAGTAACAAGCTGGTTAGTTTGCAGATGATACCAATATAGTTGGAGAGTCTGATAATCTAGAATCCGTTTGAATAATAGAGAGGGACTTGGACAGCATACAGGCATGTTCAGATTTTGGAATATGAAACTTAAAGCAACTAAATGTAAAGTATTACATGTAGAAAGTAAAATTGTTAGACTTGAATACACAATAGGAGGTCTGAAATTGAAAATACACCTTTTAAGAAAAGAATTTATGAATTGTAGTGGACTTAACACTACCAACTGCCAGAAAGTGTTCAGAAGCCATTAACAAAGCTAACAGAATATTGGGTTATATAGCAAAATGTGTACAGTGAAAGTCCAAGGATGTTATGCTCAAGCTTTATAACGCACTGTTGAGGCTTACCTAGAGTACTGTGTGCAGTTTTGGTCTCCAGGATACAAGGACATAGAAGTGCTAGAAAAGGTCCAGAGAAGAGTGACTAGGCAGATTCCAAATTAAAAAAAGAGCTGAGTCTTGTCAGTTTAAGCAAAAGAAGATTAAGAGGAGACATGAATGAAGTGTTTAAAATTATGAAGGGAATTAGCACAGTAGATCAAGACTGTTACTTTAAAATGATTTCATCAAAAACATGGGGACACAGCTGGAAACTTGTTAAGGGTAAATTTTGCATGAACATTTGGAAGTTTTTCTTTATAAACAGAACCATAGAAATGTGGAATAAGCTACCAAGTAGTGTGACAGACAGAAGGACTTGACTTGATTTTTTTTAGAATAATTAAGTGGATAGGAATGGCGAGTTTTGTTGAGCTTAATGGTACAATTGTCATCTAGATTATTCTAATGTCACTTATTTCACAGTTGTATTGCTGAGTTGGATTTTAATGAGGGCAAAAAGAGATTGAATACATTTAAAAGATTTAAAAGAAGTAAAGCCTGAAAAACTGAAGTTAACTGATTTCAGCTAATTAATTGCTGATCGATTAAATTCCCCAACAAGATATAAGTGGTATTTTGTGAATAGTGACCCTGCCTCAGGAATGTACTTTTTAAATCTGTGAAATGGATTTCAATAAGTTTAAATTAAGTTAAAAAATGGTGACTATTGCATGTCAGTAGTACCTCCCAATTCAGTGGTATAAGATGTATCTGTTTTATAGCAACTTAGAATGTCTGGCCAATAAGACGACGTTACTTCAAAATCCATGACTTTGACACCTGGATACTGCTGGTTTTTCAGTATGTTTGCAAATAATTTGTGTAACTTCAACCAAACTGTTAAAATGGGAAATATGGAAGCTTATATATTCATAATTACAATATAATTTGTTACAGTAATCATCTAATGTTGCTAAAACAATGTTTTTTTTTGATTTGGAAGTACTTTTATATAAGTAGGTCTGGTGTTTAATTAACTTGTTAGTGTGTGTAAATATATAATTAGCAAGTGCTTTGCTACCTGTGCCTAAAACTTTATATTAATTTGATTTTTTTGATTTGATATACTTTTATTAACCCCAATGTAGTTGTCCTTTTGCATGGACCTTTGGGGGTTCAGAGCCCAGCTGTCAGCCATTTGTACAGCACCACTAGGAGAGCCAATGATAAGGGCCTTGCTCAAGGGCCCAGTGGAGTAGGATCTCTTCTATGGCAGATGAAGGGATTTGGAAATGGCAACCTGTCCAGGATACCAGTGCAATTCATCACTCCACCCTGTATGCCCTGATGAATTGTTTACTACCTTTGTTTTAGTATTTACTCTGTTTCGAGGACTACTATGGTCTTATCAAGTGGTGTCCTGACTATAAGCTGCACTAACTGATATATGAACATGGAGGGTTTTTTACCATTTTGTTGTAATATCATCACACTGTACTGTTTGATCAAAATGTACATTTTTTTACTCTTGACTTAATGGGTAACATTTTATTATGCCATTTCACTCTTTTATATAATTTCTACAACTCATTTTTTGCACTCCTTTCTGCAAGGCCTTTTTATTTATCTATAACTGAACATGTACTTCTTTGTCCATTAAAAAAGGTCCATTGTCTACCAATAAATCTACATCAATGTGCTTAATCATAAATGATTTCAGATTTTTATTTTCTAAACACGGTGCATTACTAAATTAAAATGGTAAATATGGCTACACATATCCTTACATGATTACTTAATGCAAAGTGCAAAAGAGTCCAGACATAAAACAGAACCCTATGCCCATCTTGATTGATAGACATGGACAGAAAGAATCATTTTCAAGAAATGTAAAGAATATGCCATACTTATGTACCATTTGAGCCCCTGGTGCCCCCCACGTGGCTGGTGCCACCCTTGGTTGCCAGTTTGCACCTCCTGGTCAGCCTTTTTTTCACCAGGCATTCCATTGAAGATCCCTGAAAGGAATTATATAAAACTTTAGTGCTTTGACAAGATTACTTTAATATATGATGGTTAATATTGATATTTCAGTTCTGTGCCTACCAGGTAAGGATATGAACATTACTATCATTGTCAACGGCTATTTTGTTTTTTGCTGGAGTTGATGCGGAGAGAGAAAGGTAGTGTTCTCTCAGTAGGACAAAAATAAAAATTGTTGCATGAAAAATAAATTCTACCACATTCTCATCATAGATTGCATATTATAATGGATATCCCTGTCTTATGATACAGCAGTGATTGTAGGCACTCATTTTGTGTTAAAAAAACAGTTGGAAAAAACATAAATATGTAACTGCATAGAAGCATAATAAGTAACTGCTTGTTTGCATGCTCTGCCTATCTCAGGGAATTCAGAGTAAAATAATGTGCATGGCACAGATTAGATTCAGCTTCTCACTATACACATTATTAAAATGCTTGACTTTAAACCTCAGGTTCATGCTTTTTTTCAATAGTTGGGGTATAGTTACAGAGATGTGTTTTCAAGTGTAGACAACCATTTGCTGTTAAACTGGGAGAGTGTGGAGTCAAAAGTATTCTATCAGTTTTCACATTAAGTCAGCTTCCTTTAGAATACTGTTATCAACTAAACAAAAGTAACACACAAGACATATATAAGGGACAAGACCCAAAAACAATTGCTTCCCTTGGTTGAATCTGTTTGCTGGTTTTTAAGCAGGATACATTTTTTAGATTAGCCCAGTTAAGTCAATCCTACAATTGTACATTAAACATTTGTCCTTTTGAAGCCTTGTTGTGTGGATGCCATGCACTAAATAAAGATAACAATTACTGAAAAACAAATTTGAAGCACTGCTTATGTTTGGATATACTGTATACATAAAGAAGAAGCCTTTCACTGATGGTGAGGCTATGAAGCAGCACATGCTTGAATGAAGCAACAAAAGATGTAATTACAGATGGAAAAATAATCAGAAGTTCTGTCATAGCAGGGAATCAACTTTGGCACATCAGTTATTAGAAAAACCAAAATCCTCTCAAGCAATGTTTTTGAAACTTTGTTAAAATGACTGTAAAACTGTGGAAGCAACGTCACTTGCCTTAGAAGAGTAAAATAGCAACAGTGTTTTAATTCCATTGGGATTAATAAAGTATCTATCTATCTATCTATCTATCTATCTATCTATCTATCTATCTATCTATCTATCTATCTATCTATCTATCTATCTATCTATCTATCTATCTATCTATCTATCTAATGCGATTTTATGATAGTCATATTATAAAATGCAAGGAGTGATTCCCTTGTATAGACAGGGCCAGCGCAACGATTAAGGTAATTTAGGCATTTGTCCAGGGCGCACCATCCTAATAAATTTGGGTGGGAGGGAGGGGGTTTGGGGGACCTAGCCGCACAGGTTAGCTACCGAACAGTCGGTTTGATGTACTTATAAACTTGGCCTAGGGCATAAAATAATCTAGCACCAGCACTGTGTATAAACACACAGTGAGGAAAATCATATTTCAGGTGTTTCATTTTTTGACAGGAATGGATTGGATATTAAATGAGTCAACATGTTAGTGACAGATGATTATCTTTCATATACTTTGCAACTGCCAATTATTACCAGACATGTCAGCCAAGTATGAAAATTTCTGGCAACTGCACTACTGTTAGAATTCTGAGTTAATGAAGTAATGGAACACACATTTGTATGTGTCAAATGTTGACTGAAAGTAACATATACCTCCAGCTCAACAAGTATAGTCTGAAGATGTCAAGGTCATAAGCAAACAGTTGCTGAGGCTTGTGGAAAAACTACATGGATTAAAAAAAAACAAAAAACTGTCATTGTTTCCAACTAATTGTCTACTAATTTTAGTGTCAAATTTGGAATGAAATCAAAGCAGCTGATGGAATCCCTGGATGAGGGCATCAATGCAATGTGAACTTATCGACTGGCAGTAATCCGATGGCCTGAGGTAGTCAACCCGCTCTGCAGATTGTGTAAGAAAACTGAACCAAGGAAATCATTTAAGAAAAGGTTCAACAGTATACAAGGTTTTTGCAATGATTATCCTAACAAGTATTAGTTCACAGATATATGAGGTTCTAAATTTTGACATATGAACACTAGACATGCCTACCTAACAAATGTGCATATTCATTAGGGTCTCCAATATTAGATGGCCTAAAATATGAGCTAAATATTGCTGCTCTTTTAAGATCCAGGAAGTACTATTTGTCCCCATAAGGACACCTAACATTTTGGATATTTCAGAATTTTTCAGAAATTACTTCATATTAACTTTTTGTGAATATCCTAACATTAATTTCTCTGCTCTGTGTAGGTGGGAAAGGTGCTGTCTGATCTGACTTGAATAAGATATATAGCTGTATATTTTGTTAACTGTTTCACTGTAATGCAATCCTTAAAATCATTACTGTTAAAAAGAAAAGGATAATTTAAATAACACCCTGAAAGACAAGTGAAACAAGTGTTAACTAGAACAGGTCCTTGCAAAGTGACACATTTTAAGCAGAATAAAATCATAAGGGAAACACAGAGCATCAAACCTGACAAATCCAATGTTTCATGGAGATATAAAAGTACAAAAACCAATCACTATCATTACATTTTTCGGATAACAGAAAAAAAGTAAAAATATGGCATGGTAAGGGTTATTTCTCCAAATCTTGTACCTTTGCAACTATGAATTTAGTTAATTCAAACCCAAACCTTTCATATGGGATGAAGTGTTCTAAAGGTGTCTCATAATCTATTAGTACAGCATTTATGTTTTGGCAAGCTGCATGGACCCTGTCACAGTAGTTTAAACTGTTTTTGTTATTGTCCCTTTGTCAATTTTTAAAAATATAACTCATAATGGAAGGAAAATTAAGGTTAAAAATAAAATGTTTTTAGACTGACAATTCTATTTCTAATTTTACAGTAAATAAAAATTGCTCACCTATTACATTATGGCTCCATGTTAAATGAGCATAGGCAGTTTACAGTGCCCCTGCATGTCAGTAGAGGCTCTTTAATACAATAATATACCTCTAGGAATTCACAAATACTATCATATGCTGGCAGTGACAGATGAAGCTTCCCTGACATGGTATTACTAACCAGTTCCCTTTGTTCTAAAAAAATAAGAAGTGTGTTTTGGGAAAAGGAGTCCTGCCCTTTATAATTCTGTCAAAAAGGATAAGCTTTCAAGTACATGGTGCCTCATAAAACAGTCATTATATTAATCAACTTACTTTCTTTTTATTAATCAACTTCCCTTATTCAGATTTGTAATGACTGTAATTAACAAACAAAAGCACCAAACTGTAAAATCTATGTATTTTAATATCACTATTGTTTACATAGTACATTTTTATAATATATTAATGCTACATGCAATCTTATAGTGTATGGCTCTGGCCAAACCAGCTTTCATGTTTTCAAATCATATTGTCGTATGCTTGTGCTTTGTTTATTCTCTCTGCCTTTATTAGCATGAATTAATGATCTAAATGCCACATTAATATACATTTTCCGCTCTGGATAAATATATATATTCTGATTTTATTTCTGTTGAATGATTCATAACATCTTCATTTGAGACTGGTGCTCTTTAAATGCCTATATCAAATTGAGTTCCCAAGATATGAAAGTGGGAATGTTCTACACCAATTTTCATATATCATATCATTCATATAACAAGTTGGAAAAATAAAGCAATGGGGGGAAAAACATTTTACCTTAATAAAAAAGAAAAATGTAAGGCCATTCCACACTAATCACTACAATTGAGCATATGAAATAAAGAAAAACAGTATCACAATACTTACTTCTTTTGTTGTCCGGCTATTCCAAGGTCTGAATTAAAAAAATAAATAAATAATATGAATTATAGAATTCATTGCCCATTTAGGCATTTGTTATAAACCCATTTTATTCAAATCAGGGTATGAAACTTAACTCTAAACATGGAGAGGGCACTAGTCAACAAAACATTTTTTAAATAACATTGCTTTCTGTTTATCTCCTCACAGGTTGTGCAGTGGTAGTTGCTGCTGCTTTGCAGTAAGGAGACTGTGGAAGATTGTGGGTTCGCTTCCTAGTTCCTCCCTGTGTGGATAGCACATTGAGTACTGAGAAAAGCGCTATATAAATGTAATGCATTATTATTTTTATTATTATCTCAGTCTGGAAGAAATACACAAGTCTTCAACATTCTTGGTGATATAGATGATGAAGCTGACTGCAATAAAGCATATTGAAAAAACAAACTCAAGAAAAAAAAACAGATGGACAAATATCGAAGTTTCCACACTCACTGCCTATTAGTAAAACACATATGAATAAATGTCTTACACAGCATTCGAGAATATTTAGCTTACTTGTCTAAAATGAGTCTTGAGGCTATTATTTACCTCTTCATTTAAAGATCTTGTTCAAATTCATTGTTTTGAATGTGCCATTCACTGCCATTCTAAACTGTAACAGATGTTAGCTTGCAGTTCTGGCCTTTTTAAGACAGGTCTCAGTGAACAATGGTTCTTAGGGCCACCTTGAAAATCCATAGATCCGCAAACCATCCTATAAGTAAGCGGTTCAAAACTGATGACCGTATTGCTTTGTGTTCTCGCCATGTTGATTCCCTTCCTTGAATGCCTTACTTATATGAATACACACACTTATTTTGCAATATTTCAATGTTCTGTAGCATTCTTCCAGTTCTGGTAAGTAGACATTGGGGACTGCGATTTTACAATTTTTGACACAAACTTAAGTCACAATTAATACATTTCAGAATGAATGGATTCTCTGAATAGGATGGTACAAGAGCAACATGTGTATCCCTGCCATATCCAAATCCAGATTCAGCTTCCAGTTTGACTGTATAAGGATTGCATACCTGCTTAACCTGGAATGAGCAGATATACTTTCTGTTTCCTTAAGCATTGTATTACTGTGTTGATGTAATGAGTTGCATTTTTCTTTCTTTATTTGCTTTCCCTGTGGAGTTTGTTAAACTTTTATACTTGGAGTTTGTATTTTTTAATCTAAAGAATTAGATTTTGGAATTTTATTTTCTTAATCTAAGGAATTTGATTTTGGAATTTGCTTTGCCTAGAATGTAAAATTTTGTGTCTGGCATGTAAAATTTTACAGTTAATTCTTGTACTTCTTGTAATGCTGCCAGGGAGATAAAGGAGGAAAAAACTGGGAACAGAATGATGGAGTGTGACATAAAAAAACAAAGCAAAGAGTTATAGCCAAGTGTCTAAGCCTAATACGCAAAGACAAAATACAAAGGTACGCAAGAACGAAAACCAGAGAGACTTGTAAAGATTTAGAATTTTCCCATAATCTTCTTTTTTTTAAAAGTCAAACGATTGAACTTCCTGAAGAGGAGTTTAAATACCATGGCGAATAATGATGTCATAAGTGTGCAACCTCTGGTGTGCGCCTCTAGCAACACATATTTATGTCCGAATAACCACAAAACAACAGAGGCTATCAGAAACCAAGATGGCATTGTAGTAAAAACAATAAATAACAAACAAATAATTTAAAATACTTAATGTAACCACAAAATGAAAGTAAAACATACACCTAGAATGCTAGACCAAGATGGCATTGTAGTAAAAACAATAAATAACAAACAAATAATTTAAAATACTTAATGTAACCACAAAATGAAAGTAAAACATACACCTAGAATGCTAGATTCATGGAAAATGTAACTCAACCATGGGAAAAATTCTTTGAAATAAATAAATAAATATATCTTCACTCATGATACCGTAATTCTGCATTGCCACGTTATTTTTTTTTGAGCACATCCATTCTGGAGTGATTGCATTGGCCCATTGCCTCAGCAGTCTTACTCTAGAAAAACATGGGAATGCACAGAGCATTACGTCATTGAAGCGACAGTATAAAGGTCATCATATGCCATCTCTGCAGAATCCAAGAGTAGGATAAAAACAGCTTTGGTATGTGATTCTTTACGACTAAAACTTTACCTGATTAATAAACTTAGTTTTGCATTAATGTCTTTGATTTTTGATTATCGTTTTAAACTTAATGACAGATCATGTTAGATTTTTGGTAACGACTTCAGGTAAACGTTTTGACTATGTCTCATTCCCTGATCCTATTCATTAAACATTGTCACTGCCTCTTTTTGAATCAGTTGAGTAGTGAATCAGCCAGATTGCCTTTTTTATCATATGACAAGTTATGTAAGTGTTAATTAGGAACATATGATTTCATGTAGTTTTTTTGGGTAAAGCTACTCACTAAAATACTTTAAGGACCTAGATTATATAAGACAAGTCTCTATAATAATGCAGTCAAGTTACACTACAATATGTCTCGAGGAATATTTTTTGACAGCAAAGTGCAATTTGTTAAATAATTTAAACTCTTAATCTGTGTTTAATTGTTAGTAATTTAGTTACAGTATAGTCAAAAATAATTGATAATTGTTCTTTTTAGCTATCAACCAATCAAATAAATAAAAAAGAGAATAACTACTTACTTCCTACAATATTAGCCAAAGATGAATCCAGGTCACCACCCAAGACCTTACTAGATGGAGGAGGCAATCCCATTCCACCAAGCCCCGTTGCAGGAGATCCCGGTGTTTGTGGTGTCATTGTAGGCATAAGTAGATCTCCTAATCCACCAAAAACTTAAGGCAGAATCATAAAAAAATTAGCTTTACTATCGTTCAGGAAAAAGCACAAACCAAAAGCTACACTATATGTAATTGTATTCTTCTGATAATGAATTTTGATTGATTGCTGCAGAACACATAGAAAAATTTGCTTTACTGTCATTAAGGAAAAAACACAAACCAAAAGCTACACTGTCTATAACTGCATTCTTCTGACAATTCATTTTGATTGACTGATGAAACACATCATCCTAAAAGGTCTATCCAAAAATACCTGAATTTAATATAAACTAATAAAATAAAGTCATTAGAAATTTCACTTGAACGGTCTGGCACTATTTTCAGAAACATTCTAATAATTTTCATTTGAGCATTTTTACCACTTGTACGAAAGTAAACTTGTTTCAAAATGCATACCAGCATCAAATTACAGTAAATGTGAAACTAGTTTTATACTTTACATTTGTGTCCTTAAATACACAAATACAGTATGTTGCATATATAAAATCATAATTAATAAACCTTCCTGCATGTCTGTCAAAGTGGTATTTAGTTAAGTGCTTTAACTCTGCTATTATTTTCACTGTGCCACCATGTTGTCCTTCAATACAAAAGTGCTGCCTACACAATAAGGAACAAAATAATCTCATATTGGCTTAGGCATTCTTTTTCAGTAACAACTACAACTTTCTATACCATTCCAAAAGATTTTGGGTAAAACCAACATAAATACACAAAATCTAAAGAGGAAGCCTTGGAAAAATACACTTTTCTTTTCATAAGGTGTTATTTAAACACACCAAAGGTAAAATTAAAACAATTTATGGAGATTTTTTCTCTGCTCAAAAATGCATAAATCATTTAAATACACTGTTTATTTGTAGTTTTTACAATTTGTAAGGTGCCTGAGCAATTTTTGCAATGAAAAAGAACAGCCTGCATCAGACAGTTGGAAATAAGCTTGGGAAAAAGCAAAGACTCACCAATAACACAATTGAAGCAAGCAATGACCCAGCAGAAAAAGAGACAGTGAGAATGAAGAAAGAGACAGCAGTGTGAAAGGATTCAGCTGTAAGCAGTTCACATCAAAGATCTAGCTTCTTACAAAGTGAGCAAATTAGTAAAAATCTGGCATGAAAAAGCAGTAAGTGCATGCATACACACGAAGGCTCAGAAAGAGGAAAGTTCTGCTATATACTGTATTACAAATTATTTCTCATGCATTGTTAGGCATGATAGAATCACCTCCAAATAAACATGTATTGAAACTGTTACTGAAAGAAAACTGGATTTAAGTGCAGAATATAAACAACATTTACCTGTTCTCTTAATAAATCTCAATTAAATTCTGTATGAAATTTAGTAAACTATGGTGGTGTCCATATAAAGAAACCCGTTTTATCTTGATTTAGTTTTTGCTTTAAGAGTAAGAATTGCAGAAACCTGGAGAATGTAAAAAGAATCCAGCAGAGGGCAGTGCTCAAGTAGAAAGAATTTGGCATTGTAATATTCATTATGACTGAAATTGAACACATGATGAAACCACAGTGTTTGTGATTGAAGAAATAATCGTTCACAATTTTGTCTTAAAAATAATTTTTAGGTTGTACTTTATGCACATCAACTATTCCCTTTTGGCAGAGGATTTAGTATTACAGTATATTTGCAACAACAAGATTTTCAAGTCTTATATAATATATACAGCACAGAATTGTTTTTTGCAAGTCTTGTAACATTATATCATACTACATAGACTCCCAACAAATACATTTGAGTATATGCTTTCCTATTATAAATACATATTGTTAGAATTTTCAGTGGGGCAGTTTTTTATGCTGTACCTTATATATTTGTGCCATGTCTATTCCTCAGTGCTACAGAAAATTAGAACCTGAATTTCATTAATAAGGTGCAAGAAAAAGTTAGAGGAAAAAAATATTGAATGTATTTGTGACTATTAGTGCTCTTCATTATCTGTATGTCATCTTTCTCACGTAGCCAGGTTTTACTTATGGACTTAAAGACATGGTCATTAAAATCTAAGAGAAATATGGGTGTATGCACTTCAGTTATGACAAAGAAAAACAAAATACAAAGTGAAATAGTTTACCGCCACTATGCGCCTATCATACAGCATTAAAGAAAAAAGTAATCAACATACTACATTATTTATATATAAAATACATTCCATACTCTGTATTTCTAAGTATATAAATCATGTTACCTGTATTTAATTTTGGGAACACATATAGCATGAAATGGAACCTTGTAGATTTTACTGATGAAAACTCTTAAAACTTTCCATCATTTTGTGTTCATGCTCTGAGCTTGTGCCAAGGTAAACATATGAGCTGAACTGGAGCCAAGAGAACCTCTCCTCCAGACCACACCAAATCAGGTGCTTATATTTAAAAACAAATACATGTGGAAAGTATTTTAATGGACAAATAGTTTTCAGCTTTCCTTAAATCACAGAAAGGCTTACTGTGGAAACTCAAAGTATGTTGCACATTTACATTTTTTTGTCTAAACTGAAAGCTTAACTGTAAATGTAAGTTTTATCAGTTCTGGTGGCTAGGCAAAAAATTTTCTCTGCTTAGAATTTCACTCTGCTCACCAATAAGAGTGGGCATGGGTAACCATGAAGTTGAAGAGCCATTTGGATGAAAGTACCAGAATAACAAAATAATAATCGAATGTATTAAGGGGCATAGGAGTGGGGACTCCAAAATACTGTAGGTAAGCTGCCTTAGAAGACATTAAGGTCTCCTGTATGTGATCAATGATGCATCTACCAAAAATAAATGTGTTTGTTTAGCAATCCTACATATAGTTACATATTATTAGACATATTTGTTTCTTTGTGATATATCCAGCCATCCCTGCTACAGGGTAAGCTCAGAGATTTGCTGGTGGATGAGCCTATTGTGTCCTGGATAACAGACTATCTGTGAGACAGAATGCAGTTTGTGAGACTCAAGGAATGTGTCTCTGATATGGACGTGAGCAACACTGAAGTACTCCTTTTCTCTTTACTCTGTCCACACAAAGGGGGCTTCGCTCGCCTACCCCCGGCGTTTTTGAACCCGTGCCCGCTGGTCAGCCGTAGTTTCAGACGCGCGTTGTAGGAGCTTGCATTGTTTTGAACCCGTGCTTGCCCTGCTTCTGCGGTTTGAGACGCGCGCTGTAGGCGTATATCCGTCAGTTGAGCTCGTTCGGTTTAAACCTGTACCTGTTTTGCCTCCGCAGTTTCAGACGGTGGATAGGAAGTAAAGAACGCATTGTATGGCAAATCACAAAGATTTATTGGAATATCTCTTTATATACAATATTGTAGTAAAGATGGTTTGTTGTCCTTGAATGATTTTTCCTTGGTATTGGAGTATTTATAACTTTAACTTTAATGTCAGATGAACGCCGAACTCATGAGAAGGCTACATAAAGTTGTCCATGTCCAAATACGCGCTCAGAGAGGTATATGCCAACTTTGTCCATGGTCTGTGCTTGGGATTTGTTGATTGTCATGGCAAATGCAGGTTTACTGGGAAATTGGCGTCGTCCAAGTGTAAATGGCAATTCAAGGGCAGAACTTGTAAGGTGAATTCTAGGAATTAAAACAGTATTGTCAGTATGTGATCCTGTAAGTATTTTTGCTTCAATAACATTGTTTGTCATGGTGTTGATGACTAAACGTGTACCGTTGCATAAACCCTGTTAGTATTAAGGTTTTTTATAGCATGACAATTGTTCCGATTTTAAGGTTAAGATTGTGTTGTGGCAATCCGGCTGGGTTAATAGTGTTCAGATATTGTAAAGGGAAATTAAGATGTTCAATGTCGTCTTCAGAATCAATTTTGTCAGTACTTAGAAAGGGGCGGCTTTCTCCAGGAAGTAATGCAATGACTTGGTTATTTATGTGATCAACATCAATATTCTTTGGACATAATATAGCCCATCGCGTTAACAGTGGTATCTGGTCTATTGTTTTGGAGGCGTGAGCGCAACTACATTAGTTCTTCCTTGTTTAGCATTAGTAATATGGATAATGGATTGCACTTACTGTTAATACGTAGGGTTTTCTGTGGTTGAATTGTTAAAAATGTATGACTGTAATGTGATGATTAAGTTATGCTATATAGTCTTCACGTGTGAGGATGATGAACCTTTAATACGGAGTGTTCGTTTATTCTTATTGCCCATCAGGTGTTGTGCCTGTGTCTTGTGTGGTTGCACTGTTAATATTGTATCACTGTAATGTGATTCAAATATGTTGTGGAGTCCGTATTTGTGTGGTTTCTGTAGTATATCGTGTTTTTGCTTGTGGGTTATTAGAGGTGCATGGATCATGCATGTGTAGTGTGTTTGCGTACTGTCTGGCGCTTTCCGTACTCCAATTGATTTGTGACCCTTTCTGGACTCTGTAGTCTGTCCCGTTTTACTTTGGGGTGGCGTATCATGTCGGGTTTGATTTGTGAACCTTTCTCGACTCTGTACTCTGTCCCGTTCTACTCTGGGGTGGGGCGCTGACTCCTGCTGTTTGTGTGATTGTATCACTGTAATGTGATTCAAATATGTTGTGGAGTCCGTATTTGTGGGGTTTCTGTACTATATTGTGTTTTTGCTTGCGGGTTATTAGAGGTGCGTGGATCATGCATGTGTAGTGTGTTTGCGTACTGTCTGGCGCTTTCCGTACTCTAATTGATTTGTGACCCTTTCTGGACTCCGTAGTCTGTCCCGTTTTACTCTGGGGTGGCGTATTATGTCGGGTTTGATTTGTGAATCTTTCTCAACTCCGTATTCTGTCCCGTTTTACACTGGGGTTGGGCGCTGACTCCTGTTGTTTGTGTGGTTATGTCATTCGTAGTCTCCATGGACTCCGTAGTCTGTGGGGGGGTTTGTGTGGCACACCAAGAAGCACATTATTCCTAACTTTACTCAGCAGTAGTGCCACTCACAATATGGCGGCAACGTCTGTGCCTTCCGTATTATGTCGGGTTTCACCATGCTGTGTAGGCGCCTTTGCCTTTCGTACTTTCCCACGCCTTCCGACGCGTGATGTAGGCGCCTGCACCTTCCGGGTCTGCCTCCGCTGTGTGGTGTGGACGTTTAACTGTCGTTGTTTCCGCCTTTATATTCTGTCTCTCGCTGTGCACGTGTTTTGCGCCTAGGTTTTTTTGAAGCTGTTGCATTCTAGTTTTCATCATCTGTAACCTGCTCTCCATGTGTGTGGCCCCGTTCTTTAACCTCTTTATGATGTTTTACTTTGTTTCCTACTCTGTCTTATTTCTGACCTCGCTTTATCCTGCTTGCGGCATGTCAGACGGTTCGTAGTCTCTCCCGTTTTGCTCTTGGCCGGGGGGTGGAGGCTTTGTGTGGCGCCTGCGCACTATGTCTCCTGCGTCCACGGGCAGGTCCCTGCGTCCATATACGGTTTACCATTCTCGTTTAGTAATATGGATTAGACTGTAAATAGGACACCAGGTTATGTCACTTGCAGAAATTCTCAGATAATTCTGCACTTATGGGGTGTATTGATAAAGGAGATGAGACAGAGTACAGGAGTCAGTAGGAGGACTTTGTTTCTTGGTGCAAAGAAAATTGTGTTCATCTTATATCAGCAAGACAAAGGAACTGGTTACTGACTTTTGCTGCACCAAACAGCCTCAATATCCAGTCACTGTTCAGGGATTGGTTGTAGAAGTAGGAGGTGCACTCCTACAAGTACTTGGGGGTTCATAATAATGACAGGTTGGACTGGTCTTGTAACACAGGAAACTGTGTAAGAAAGGGGAGAGCAAGGTCTTTTTCTTAGGAGACTGCATTCCTTTAATATGGGAAGTTACATCCTTCAGATAACTTTTATGGACAGAATTTCTAGGCGCAGCCAGGGCGTTGAGGGGGTCCGGTTTGGTGGGCTCAGGATTGGGTCACTGCTTTTTGCAGATGATGTTGTCCTGTTTGCTTCATCAGGCCGTGATCTTCAGCTCTCTCTGGATTGGTTCGCAGCCGAGTGTGAAGCGGCTGGGATGAGAATCAGCACCTCCAAATCCGAGACCATGGTCCTCAGCCGGAAAAGGGTGGAGTGCCCTCTCAGGGTTGGTAGCGAGATCCTGCCTCAAGTGGAGGAGTTCAAGTATCTCGGCAAGGCGAAGCTCTCAATTTACCAGTCGATCTATGTTCCTACCCTCACCTATGGTCATGAACTATGGGTAGTGACCGAAAGAACGAGTTTCCTCCGCAGGGTGTCTGAGCTTTCCCTTAAAGATAGGGTGAGAAGCTCAGTCATCCGGGAGGGGCTCAGAGTAGAGCCGCTGCTCCTCCGCATCGAGAGGAGTCAGATGAGGTGGCTTGGGCATCTGATCAGGATGCCTCCTGGACGCCTCCCTGGTGAGGTGTTCCGGGCACGTCCAACCGGGAGGAGGCCCCAGGGAAGACCCAGGACACGTTGGAGGGACTATGTCTCTCGACTGGCCTGGGAACGCCTTGGGATTCTCCCAGAAGAGCTAGAAGAAGTGGCCGGGGAGAGGGAAGTCTGGGCATCTCTGCTCAAGCTGCTGCCCCCGCGACCCCGACCTCGGATAAGCGGGAGACAATGGATGGATGGATGGACATCCTTCAGATCTTCTATAACTCTGCGATAGTCAATGCAATTTTCAACATTGTGGTGTGATGGTCTGGTAACATCACTTCAAGAGCAGCCCACTGAATCAGCAAGCTAATTAAAAGGGCAGACTCAGTTAAATGACACACTCAGGACACCCTGGAGGTAGTAGCAGAGGAGAGAGTTGAAACAAAATTGAGTGTCATTATGAACAACGCTGTATATTCTCTCTCTGACACACTAACACTGAGGACATTCAGACAACAAATTTTTCAGCAGAAGCGTTCCAAGAAAAGCTACTGGGGCTCCTTAATACCAACAGCAATAAGCCTGGATAATGCCTCACTGTGACAGCCAGCTCATAAGTTTTCTCCCTTTTTAGTCACTCTGATGTGTGTTTAGACCATAGTGTGTGTGTATGTATGTGTGTGTGTATCAAACTATTTAAAGAGCTTCTGTAAAAAGATACAAGTTCCCTGGGGACAACTAAAATTCTATCTATTTATCTATCTACAGTGCATCCGGAAAGTATTCACAGTGCATCACTTTTTCCACATTTTGTTATGTTACAGCATTATTCCAAAATGGATTAAATTCATTTTTTTCCTCAGAATTCTACACACAACACCCCATAATGACAACGTGAAAAAAGTTTACTTGAGGGGGGGATTAAGCTACTTCTAAACTTTTTTCACATTGTCATTATGGGGTGTTGTGTGTAGAATTCTGAGGAAAAAAATTAATTGAATCCATTTTGGAATAAGGCTGTAACATAACAAAATGTGGAAAAAGTGATGCGCTGTGAATACTTTCCGGATGCACTGTATCTATCTCTCTATACTGTATATGAATTTCCTACATGTGTGCAATGAGCCTACAGATAAATAACCGACTTGCAATATTTAATTTTATTGATTACATAATCTACATACCATAAAATAAAAAAAATAAAATTGTTTAAAATGACTGAGGAAAAAGTGTCAAATATAAATTTAAATGTATATAGATATTACATTTAGCATTTTTGAGTAAGAAAAATATTTTTGCATTACTGTAATAACATGAGCTACAAGTATATGCATAAAAAATAAAAAATTTGTACAATGTGGAAATAAGCAGGTAAGCACTAAAGAAAGTCTTTTAATTGCAAATAAAATTCCCAAAAATTCAACTGGAATCCTTACAGTACAATATGGTACATGAGAGAAATTGGGCACAAGAAGCCATAGAACACATTTACGATAAGATCCTCTTTAAAAGTGATTGACAGTGATGGAGCATAACATGTACAGTAAGAGAGGGAAAGTCGGAATTTGTAAAGCACTACCCTGGGTGTCAAGGGGCAAAACAAAATCACATGCTTAAATGGACTGATTTAAAAACTAAGTAGTGCTTTACCATTATAACAATAACTCCTCATTACATTTATATAGCGCTTTTCTCATTACCATGGTCTGTCTAGCTGTCAGCCCCGGACTCTTAAAAAGGCAAAATAAGAGCTTTGCCACCAATGCACATGCAGTCATGAAGCTAAACTAGAATCTGCAGATGTAGATTTTCTGGGACCAGCCTGTGACTACTGGTGATTGACATGCTCCACATTCTGTGCATTTTATTGTTTTGTCTTACCTGAAGAATCAAAAGAGTTGTTTGTAGGTGCCACCGGTGTAGATCCAAAGGCTGCATCAAAGTTAGGCTGCATTAGGTTGTTGGGAACAGGAGCTGGCGCCCCAGGAGCAGGACTTGGAGCAATAAAGGCACCTCCTAAACCTTTGTTTAAAAAAAAAAAAAAAAAATCAGACCTCTGGCTTCCTAAAATAGTGTGTCTAGTGTGGCTGAGAGCAAGTGATGCAGCAGCATAATGCCACTGGAAATTTAAACACAGCACTGAATTTGATTAAGCTACTTCTTTCAAAACGACACACAGTAGTTAGAACATTCATTTATCAAAAGAGGCATTGTGACCTAACAAATAAGGAGCAGGGGCTTGAAATAGTAAGTTCTCATGTTCAGTCAAGCTGCTCCAGCTCAACTATGAGAAAACTGTTTAACTTAAACATTTCTACTGCCACTGCAAGACTATACCATTAGTACCGAGGCTGTAAAAATAAAAGACAGGAACGTCATAAAAGATACAATACCAAATAAAGGGTAATTGAATGAGGCAAAGGCAGAAGAGTATTAGCTATGCTGCCTTCATCCTGTTGGACCTGGGTTTAATTTCAGGTGGAGTTAGCATGTTCTCCCTGCTTTAGCATGAAATTACGTTCAGTTCAGTTATATCAGTTTTATATGCCATATTAGATGTGTAATTGAGCAAATATGAAAATAAGGTATATAAAATATTTAAAACGGTACATTTTATGGATAAACGCAAATGAAACATGAAACATCTTGAGGGACAAGGTTTATGCAAAAGAATAAAATCTGTGCTGAATAAAGATGGTGTACTTGTGTTCAGAAACACTTAATTCACCACAGGACCCAAATAAAGGCTAAGCAGTCAATACAATTATGATAAACATGCAGGAAGAATTACCAGACAGCAGGTCAGCGGACGCAGTTGAACTTGGTGCAGCCTGAGTGGTGGGTTGAGGCTCAGCTCCAGAGCCACCAAAAGCATCTGTCAGGTCATCCACAAATGAAGCATGAGGGCAAACAAGGATTCAAATCAGGTTTCCACTTTCCACTAGTAAAATGTTAAACAAACAAATCCATAAAACCAAGCAGGAATTATCAGTTGCATTCATTAGCCACAGTGCAAAATGCCACACATTAAATGTTACTATTGCAGCTGGTAGCTCACATCTCATTTTACCAAGGTTTTGAAGGTATCCAATGTCAAGTTCAAGTTTAAGTTCAACTTTTAGTAAGGTTAGATTTTTCAAATCATTGCATTTCAACATCAAACTGAGATTGGATCTCTTCCAGCTTATGATGTGAACTTCATGAGATGTTTTGACTCACAATGTTTAAAGCAGTGCTGAAACAATGCAGATGCCATTTTCGTAAAATGAGCAGCCATGTTCACTTTTATTGCATATTGTATGAATATATGACTTTTATCTTGTTTAGTTCTCAGCTGTGATTTATAAAAAGCCCTGTTTCTCCAAGATATACCCATGATGACTGAAAAGAAGAGAAAAGGCAACACTGACCCAGGAGACCCCATATCCCATGGGAAACAAGATCACTTATTAACCTGGATGAAAGGATATTTGATGCTGTACTATATCTGCCAATTGATGCCATTTGCCAATATTCGTTAAAGATGCTCGATTAACCCCAGCAGCTGAGAGCTCTTAGAGGGAAAGACTGAGGAAAGATGCCATTTAAGTATTAACAGTATGAGAATCTGGTGATTTCCGACAGGAGACCAGGGATGATCGATTGCCCCAAGTACAAATACTGTAGCTTTTGTTGCATATAATTGAAAAACAGGCAGATAAAGTTTAGTAATGAAAATATGTAAGATACAGTTATAGACGTACAGTGCATCCGGAAAGTATTCACAGCGCATCACTTTTTCCACATTTTGTTATGTTACAGCCTTATTCCAAAATGGATTAAATTCATTTTTTTCCTCAGAATTCTACACACAACACCCCATATAATGACAATGTGAAAAAAGTTTACTTGAGATTTTTGCAAATTTATTAAAAATAAAAAAACTGAGAAAGCACATGTACATAAGTATTCACAGCCTTTGTCATGAAGCTCAAAATTGAGCTCAGGTGCATCCTGTTTCACCTGATCATCCTTGAGATGTTTCTGCAGCTTAATTGGAGTCCACCTGTGGTAAATTCAGTTGATTGGACATTATTTGGAAAGGCACACACCTGTCTATATAAGGTCCCACAGTTGACAGTTCATGTCAGAGCACAAACCAAGCATGAAGTCAAAGGAATTGTCTGTAGACCTCCGAGACAGGATTGTCATGAAGGAACAAATCTGGGTAAGGTTACAGAAAAATTTCTGCTGCTTTGAAGGTCCCAATGAGCACAGTGGCCTCCATCATCCGTAAGTGGAAGAAGTCTGAAACCACCAGGACTCTTCCTAGAGCTGACCAGCCATCTAAACTCAGCGATCGGGGGAGAAGGGCCTTAGTCAGGGAGGTGACCAAGAACCCGATGGTCACTCTGTCAGAGCTCCAGAGGTCCTCTGTGGAGAGAGGAAAACCTTCCAGAAGGACAACCATCTCTGCAGCAATCCACCAATCAGGCCTGTATGGTAGAGTGGCCAGACGGAAGCCACTCCTTAGTAAAAGGCACATGACAGCCCTCCTGGAGTTTGACAAAAGGCACCTGAAGGACTCTCAGACATTGAGAAAGAAAATTCTCTGGTCTGATGAGACAAAGATTGAACTCTTTGGTGTGAATGCCAGGCGTCACGTTTGGAGGAAACCAGGCACCGCTCATCACCAGGCCAATACCATCCCTACAGTGAAGCATGGTGGTGGCAGCATCATGTTGTGGGGATGTTTATCAGCAGCAGGGACTGGGAGACTAGTCAGGATAAAGGGAAAGATGACTGCAGCAATGTACAGAGACATCCTGGATGAAAACCTGCTCCAGAGCGCTCTTGACCTCAGAGTGGGTTGACGGTTCATCTTTCAGTAGGACAACGACCCTAAGCACACAGCCAAGATATCAAAGGAGTGGCTTCAGGACAACTTTGTGAATGTCCTTGAGTGGCCCAGCCAGAGCCCAGACTTGAATCCAATTGAACATCTCTGGAGAGATCTTAAAATGGCTGTGCACTGATGCTTCCCATCCAACCTGATGGAGCTTGAGAGGTGCTGCAAAGAGGAATGGGCGAAACTGGCCAAGGATAGGTGTGCCAAGCTTATGGCATCATATTCAAAAAGACTTGAGGCTGTAATTGCTGCCAAAGGTGCATCGACAAAGTATTGAGCAAACACTGTGAATACTTATGTACATGTGATTTCTCAGTTTGTTTATTTTTAATAAATTTGCAAAAACCTCAAGTAAACTTTTTTCACGTTGTCATTATGGGGTGTTGTGTGTAGAATTCGGAGGAAAAAAATTAATTTAATCCATTTTGGAATAAGGCTGTAACATAACAAAATGTGGAAAAAGTGATGCGCTGTGAATACTTTCCGGAATGCACTGTATGTCCTTAGAAAAGACAGAATACAAAACATAGCCACATTAGACCAAAGGGCAGCAACAGTGGGGCATTTCTAAGACAGCAAGGTTCTCAGAGCACAAGTTTGACATTGAGAGCAGAAAGATTCAGAAGGGAATTGTGTTGTTGGGTTCAGGTAAAGCTTGTGTACTAATTTGAATTGGATATTTGAATGTTGGTGCTGATGAGGGTCATGAAAGTCAAGGAGCTGTAAGGAGATCATTTTGCCAAAAAGGCTGAATGATGGGTATAAGGGAACTGGGTTCTACTACTAATCTAACTGAACATATTTAAAACATTTATATTCTAATTCACTAACTCCAGCAACCTGCAAATTCTGGAGAAAAACAGACCATTTATTGGAACCATACACACATATTTGTTATGATTAATAGTAGAGCTTACTCAGTGTTTATAGTTGATCTATAAGGCTCAAAATATATAAAATAACACAATATTTGAACACAATACAGCTGAGAACATTTTTATTTTTTTATGCATGTGTTATTCTCTCTGGTCATACAACTAGTTATTGTATATTCATCCATCCATCCATCCATTTTCCAACCCGCTGAATCCGAACACAGGGTCACAGGGGTCTGCTGGAGCCAATCCCAGCCAACACAGGGCACAAGGCAGGAACCAATCCCAGGCAGGGTGCCAACCCACCGCAGGACACACACAAACATACCCACACACCAAGCACACACTAGGGCCAATTTAGAATTGCCAATCCACCTAACCTGCATGTCTTTGGACTGTGGGAGGAAACCGGAGCGCCCGGAGGAAACCCACGCAGACACGGGGAGAACATGCAAACTCCACGCAGGGAGGACCCGGGAAGCGAACCTGGGTCTCCTAACTGCGAGGCAGCAGTGCTACCACTGCGCCACCGTGCCGCCCTATTGTATATTAATACAAATTAAATTTAGTACTAGGGTGTTGTATCATGTTAGCCATTATGGATGTAATGAGATAAAAGGTGTCATTTTGCTTGACTTCTCATTACAAATTAAATGGAAAATTTTCTTTCTTCCTCTTGGACAGATTTTAATAAAACAGTCCCTCCAATAAAAATTGACCACTGCTCCATATTTTACTTTGAAATTACAGGTTATCTGTTCCAGACTAATTCAGGAAAGAGGTCTTAATCGGTGGTGTTTTTATTACTGAGAAAATGTGTAATCACAGAGACAATCAGACATGAGGTTAATACTTTTCATATATAATACAGTATAAAACAATCTAAGGCTTTCAGGGAGCTTGTTATGAAAATTATATAATTTTTATTAGGTTTATAAAAACTACTTTAAACAGTACCTTGAAAGCCTTAAATTTAGATAATCTCAACTGTCAGTTCATCCACATTTTGCTCCTTCTTTGAATTTTTTTATATCTATTAATGAAATGTAAGAACATCATGTACAAGAATACAGCTTTATTATTTAACATGTATGCCACCCGCCCTTCACCTTAGCCAAATGTCATTTTGCAGCAAATTGAAACATTCCTCAGAGAGATCATACTTTAGTTATTCTGAGGAGTGAAACATCAGACATGTCAGATGGCAGCTAATGGTAACCTTTATAAAACACAGAGCTGAAAGGATTAAAGCTCAGCAATGCTTTTGAAAATGTTTAAGAAAATGCTGTAACTATGACTTCTCTTGGGCATGTCTTACTAGGCTCAATTTATGAAACATAAATAGAGATACCTATGGAGTAGGCTTTTATAACTAAATTTTGAATTCAGTACATAAGAAATTATGAAGAATCATTAAAAGAAAGTTAAAATGCAGTGAGAAATGCAAAGCACAACTCACAAGTGAGACTATTAAATGTTTTAATGGCAGTACTAGTAATACCAACAGTTGTAGTTGTGTAATAAAATTTTACAAATGTTCATTTTTGAAAAAATATACAGTATATTAAAACATTAAATCTGATGGTTCCTTAATAATGCAGTAAATACAAAATTATAAAACAAATATTTTAAGGAAAAATATTACTTGCTTTTTATACAATTTATTAACTTTCAAAGGAATTTTCAGTTTATGTTAAAATATCAGATTTAATTAAAAATTGTATTTAAGAATGAAAAAGATATTGTCTTTCAATCTTTATTATATTGTTAAAAATGCAAGTATTAACTTCTTGCCCTGGCCAATAATTGGTTTAGGTGTGTAACACAAATTACAGCATGATTTCTTTAGCTTTAGTTTGATCAGCTATTTATATCTAATCACTGCAAATTCTGGAAAGGTTTTCCTTTTTGAAGGGTTACTCCAGCCATATATTTTTAATCCAGAAACTTCACTAACATTTCATTTAGGTAGGGGCCTGGGGCCTCATTTATAAAGTTTGCATGCGCACAAAAAGAGGCTTGAAATGTGAGTAGGGAATTTCCCACGCAAATGCCATAATTTATAAAAGAAAACTTGATTAGAAAGCTTGCATATACTGTATTTATGGTAACTCTGACCCTTAAGCAACATTTTAGAGAAACTGGGAAATAATGACATCCTTGACCAAGCAGAGAAATCTAGCCCAACAAGCTAAATGACAACTCGTATGCATAATAATAAATATGTGTTGACGTGACATGATTTATGACGGATAGACTGTATTTTAGTTCCCATTTAAGAGGGCCAAGGCTGCATATCACTAAAATCAGTTTATATCAGCTACCTTTAGTCACTTCTCAGGGATCTGGCTGACAGGGTAGTAATATCTTGTCCAAACTTTAGCTGCGTCATTCTCACTGTGCTGGATGCCATTAATCCAATTGGAAGGGAACTACATCCAGTTTTTGTATGGTATGGGTGTACATACATTCACACAAAAACCACTAGAAGTAAAACATAAATTTAGACTTGGCAAAGAAAATATTTTTATTCAGGTAAGACAACAGCCAAGATACTGAATGTGACTGTATGAGTCCCATAATGAAAGAGTAAGAGAAATGCTCTAATCCAAGAGAAAACACTCTTGCTTTAGATAATTCATCAGTAGTCCATGTCACTGAAATGGTGAGAAAATTTTGCTCAGGTGTTTAATACAGCAGCCAGAAGCCATACTTTGAGTAAAATTTGAGAGACTTTTCTAGAAAGTAACTTAAGTTAAAATTTGTATATGAGAAAACTAAAGTAGAATTTTTAAAGTAACTGATATTAAGTACAGTTAAGTATGAAATGCAGAATCTCTCTGTTTTGTAAATTGTCCAAGTTCTTACAAAACTAAAATAATTCAGACTTTTTGTGTGTGAGGGATCTAACAGGAGAGGTGAACAGCCTTTCTCTACTTTAAGAAGGCGCTAATCTGTTCCATTGAACCACTTCTGAAAAAGTTACATGGAAATCATTTTTAACATTTTTAAGTATTCCCTGGCCCCAAAATTTGGCACCTACTTTTAACTACCTGAATTTAGACAGGATTAGTTTAATAATAACATCAGTCATTAAAACAAACCCTGAAAAGACATTGCCCTTTACTAAATAACTTTTAATAAAGCTCTTTACTGAGACTCTACCACTTCTGGTCTCAAATTGAAAGTGAACACCTCTTGGCCTTTTCCAACTGTTAAACAAACTGTTTTGGACATGTAATGCCCAAAGATAACGTGAGAGAGCATGAACAACACACATGACAAGGTGAGTGAACTACTGCACATGAATGCACAAGCCCACCTCATTGCAGCTTTGTGGATCAAGCCCTGCCCCATTTTGCAGGCTGCTATAAATACATTGGGTTATCCACCACAGGATATTGCACATCACCACCCAGGAACATAAATCCCAGCACCATTGCAAAGGCTGCTGTGAGATGTACTTGCAATGACTGCAAAGATGATTGGGTGTTAGCATGAGCAGCCCACTTTTGATTCTTCGTATAGTTAAATTTTCATAAGCAGTTGTTCCAAAATCAAGGGAAACCTGTGCTTTACTTTACATAGCCTATTAGGTTTCTTGTTTAATACTACAATAATGAATGCTTCTAGCAAAACATATCAGAAAAAATTAGCCATTTGCTTTTGAAAATGTAGTGATATAAAAGTGAAAGTAGACAGAAAAGTTTATACTCAAGTAAAGTGGGAATATTCTCAAAATATACCGAAGATCAGAAATGAAGTATTTGTACTTTTATTAGTATACAGGTACAACATTGACTTTGTTATTTTTGTTTTTGTGTGTGTGTCTGAGTGTGAGTTTGTGACTTGGAAGATCTGATGCAGCATGGTGACTAAACATACAAATCATGTGAATTCCCCCTTGGGATTAATAAAGTATCTATCTATCTATCTATCTATCTATCTATCTATCTATCTATCTATCTATCTATCTATCTATCTATCTATCTAAACAGCACTCTTTTCAATGATAGTCTGTGGGTAGTGTTGTAGGCCATAATGCAGGGATTTTGCAAGGTCCGCCAAAGTTAGAAGCATGCAAAACGACAGAATCCATCACAGGCCACATACAAACACTAGGGACAACCCCACACAGCCACAGAGAAGATTTGGCAAACTCCACATTGACCATAACTGGCTCAAGGATTCATCTACCACCATTGCTTAAGTTCATATATTTCAGACTATACATGTTACCTATACTGATAAATGCATTAATAATGTCTGTCATGTTTTGTGATTTGAAAAACCATATACTTTGAATTTTCCTCCACCAATGGCATGCATGGTCATTGGTGAATCTAAAATTGCCCAATGTAAGTCTAGGTCTGTGAGCGAGTGGGCACCCATACACAGTAGTTAACTGCCTTACTTGATGCTACCAGGGTCAGCTTTGTCTCCTGTGAGCCTGATTTAGACTGAGCAGGTTAAAGATAGTTATCTTATATTAAGCTACATGATCAAAAGCAAATTGACTTATTAGACAAAATTATTCATGCTCACACTAACACTGTCCCTAATCACTAAACAAAGTGTATAATTTCACTGAAAAAATGTATATGTAAAAACTAGACAAAAACTTTAAGTAGAAATTGTTTTGCTTGTATGTAGTAAAAAATTCTGCCAAAGGGGTAAGCAAAAATTACTTGAGAAGATTTCTTAAAAGTAAGCTAAATAATCGTAAATACAAATTTTTGGATAAGTCAATAATTTTTGGATAAGTCAATAATTCTTATAATAAGGAAAGCTGGACTTAATATCACGATTTAAATACTTTTCATTTACATAGATTTCATTTTTTTGCAGTTTTCAGATAAAAGGAGTCTAATTTGGGGAAATGACCCAGAGTTGACAAAATATAGTGTAAGGTAATTATAGATAAATTTCCTGAAATATAATTTTTTTGCGAAGGTTTAGTGAAGGTACACATGGCCTAGCTGCTTTTAAATAAGCAAATGTAACAAAAATACGGCTAATTGTATCATTCACTTCTTACAGGGAAATTTCAAAGCAAATAAATAAGCGACTAACTACACTGTATAACCAAGAAATTACATAACAGACCCCTCTCTCTCTCTCTCTATATATATATATATATAATTTTATTGTAATCATTCCATACAAATAGATCAATTTTTACAAAAACAAAAATAGGATTGAAAACAAATCGACCCCCACCCCTGAGAAAGAAAGCATGGCCAACGGAATAAAACTTAAAAATAGTAAAAATAAATACACTGACACAGATAAATGGAGAAGAAAAAGAAACGGGGAGAGAATCTACTTCCTCAGTGCTTTAAGAGCTTATTCTAAAATATTATTGATTAGATCCTGCAGGTTTTGAAAAAGTTCTGCACAGATCCTCTAAGTGAGAATTTGATTTTTTCCAATTTCAAATAATATAAAACATCAGTAACCCACTGACTTAAAAGAGGAAAGTAGGATTCTTCCAGTTTAGCAAAATAAGTCTATGTGCCAATAGTGTAGTAAAGGCAATCACAGTTTGTTTGTACTTCTCCACTTTAAGCCCATCTGGAAGAACACCAAAACAGCTGTTAGTGGATTAGGAGGGATTGTGACACCAAGGCTGTCTGAAAGGCACTTAAAAATTTTTGTTCAGAATGATGTTAATTTTGTGCAGGCCCAAAACATGTGACCCAGTGAGGCTGGAGTTTGATTGCAGCATTGACAGGTTGGATCTTGCCCTGGAAACATTTTGGACAATTTCAAGCATGACAGATGTGCTCAATATATAATTTTGAGTTGAATGATTGTATGCTTTGCGCATATGGAGCTCGAATGAATTCTCTGCATTGCTACCTTCCACTCCTTTTCTGATATGTTGAATGAGAGATCCTCTTCCCATTGTCCTCTTGTATCTTTGAAAGGGAGGGACTGCAAAATATTTTTATATATTGCAGAAATGCTGTCTGAGTCCTCGGGACTGAGCAATATTTTTTCCAGCATAGAGGAAGGTGGGACATGGGGAAAATCGGGCAGGTTCTGTTTGACAAAGTTTCTAATTTGAAGATAGTGAAAGAAATGTGTTGCTCGAAAATTAAATTTGTAATGTAATTGTTCATAGTATGCAAAGATGCTGTCTATATAAAGATCTCTAAGCAATTTAATCCCAAATGTTTTCCAGATATTAAAAACTGCATATGTTTGTGAGGGTTGAAAAAGGTGGTTCTCATGCAGAGGTGCCACAGATGAAAGACTCTCTATCTTAAAATGCTTTCTACATTGGTTCCATACTCTGAGTGAGTAAAGCACAATTGGGTTATTAGTATATTGGCGATAACCTGCATTTATTGGGGCACAAAGCAGGAAATATAGAGAAGTACTGCAGGATTTTATTTCTATTGTGGACCAAGCCTGTGTATTTTCATCTTTTTGTGTCCAGGTTTTTTATAGCTTGTATGTTTGCTGCCCAGTAGTAAAACTGAAAGTTTGGTAGAGCCATGCCACCTTCTGTCTTAGGTCTTTGTGAGTTGCTCTTTGGATACGTGGATGTTTTAGGTTCCAAATAAATGAGGTTATGGTTGAATCTAATTGCTCAAGGAATGATTTATGCGGTGGGCTGGCATTCTGCCCGGGGTTTGTTTCCTGCCTTGTGCCCTGTGTTGGCTGGGATTGGCTCCAGCAGACCCCCGTGACCCTGTAGTTAGGATATAGCGGGTTGGATAATGGATGGAATGATTTATTGATGTATATTGGAATGTTTTGAAATAAAAAGAGAAGCTTAGGAAGGATATTCATCTTAACAATGTTAATTCTTCCACCTAGAGTGATATGGAGGGTTGACCATCTATGCAAGTGTTGCTTAATTTTTTCCATACAGACAGCGAAATTTTGTTGATATAGAGCTTTATGTTTACTTGTGATATTTACCCCTAGGTATTTAAACTGAAGGTGTCCAGTCTAATATTGTATGCTTGAGAATTCACTGGAAAGAGCACACTTTTATTCAAATTAATTCTGAGACCAGAGATCTTTTGAAATTCTGTAAGTGCTGTTAAGACTGCAGGCACAATATTTTGTAGGTCTGATATATACAAAACCATATCATCTGCATATAGAGAAATTCTCTGTTCAAGTCCTTCTCTGAAAATCCCCTTTACCTGATAAGCATTTCGACAGTGAACTGGCAGTGGTTCAATGGTGATTGCAAATAGCAGTGGTGACAAGGGGCATCCTTATCTGGTACCACGTTCTAGTTTAAAGTAGTCTCAGCAAATGTTGTTAATACAAACTGAAGCTTCTGGATTGGTATACAGTAGTTTAATCCATGCACAAATATTCGGGCCAAACCTAAATACCTCTAATGTAGTGAAAAGGTGTTCCATTCAATCATATCAAATGCTTTTTCTACATCCAACGATAATAATATCTCCGGGATGTTTGACTTTGCAGGTGAATATATCACATTAAACAGGCATCGGAGACTGGAAGCTAAGTGTCGGCCTTTAATAAATCCAGTTTGATCTTGTGATATTACTGAAGGCAGCACTTTCTCCATCCTTCTAGCTAGGACTTTGGAGAGTATCTAAACATCATTATTCAGAAGTGAAATTGGTCTGTATGATGCACATTGTAATAAGTCCTTGTTTTGTTTAGGAAAGATGATTAATGCTTGGTGAAAAGTTTGAGGTAGAATTTGATTGTCTCTAGCTTCTGTAAATGTTGCTAATAAGAGGGAAGCTAGCTGACTGGAGAATTTCTTATAAAATTCGACAGGGTAGCCATCTGGCCCTGCTGCTTTCCCGCTCTGAAGTGACTTTATAGCATCTAGCAATTCTGATAGCGCCAGAGGTTTTTCCAATTCCTCTGCAGTAAAATGATCTATTTGTAGTATCTGTAATGTACCCAGAAATGCATTACATTGTGTTTTGTCTTCTTTGAACTCAGTAGAATATAAGGATTTATAGTAGTCTCTAAATGTGTGCATTATATTTTTATGGTGAATGATTTTATCTCCATTCATGGTGGTGATTGATGGGATTGTATTGCGAACTTCTTGCTTGTGGATTTGTTGATTTAAAAATGAGTTGTTCAGTTTCTTTGGTTGTTAAGAGGTTGATCTCTGAATGCAGAGCCTGTCTTTTCCTATGAAGAGCTTCAGTTGGACACCTGGCATGTTCTTGATCTATTCTAGTAATTTCACTGGTTAGCTCTGATACCTTCTTGGTTTCTAATTTATTTCTGTGGGAAAGATATGAAATAATCTGTCCTCTTAAGAAGGCCTTTAGAGTTTCCCAGAGTATTCCTGCAGAGACCTCTGAGGATGTATTTGTCTCTACGAAGAATCTGATTTGTTTTGATATAAATTCTGTACAGTTCTCATCTGCTAATAGAAGTGGGTTAAGACGCCATCTGTGAGATGAGTATGTGGGGCATAATGATTTCAGCTCCAAGATCAGAGGGGCATGGTCAGAAATAACAATAGCGTCATACTTGCAAGATTTAATCGCAGGCAAGAAATTATCTATAAAGAAATAATCAATTCTTGAGTAGCAATGATGCACTGGTGAGTAGAAGGAATATGTTCTTGAGTTGGGTTTAGAAATCTCCAGGGGTCTGATAAGTTGTGTTAAGTTAAAAACTGTGCGATTGTCTTTGCAGTGTTAGATATCATCACCCCTGTGACAGGAGACCTATCTATGTGTGGATTAAAAACACAATTAAAGTCCCCAGCCATTATAATTTTATGAGTGTTCACATTGGGATTAGATGCAAATACATTTTGCATGAATTCCCTATCATTGACATTGGGTGCATAAACATTTATCAAAATCACTTTACAGTTAAATAAGTTGCCCATGACAATCACATCTCTCTCTTCAGGAGCAGATACTACATCTGATGCTACAAATGAGACTGTTCTATGTATAAGAATTCCCATACCTCTAGTTTTCTTTGTAAAGCTGGAATGGAACATTTGTCCAGTCCAGTCTTTTTGCAGCCGGAACTGATCTTTGCTTAATAAGTGGGTCTCCTGTAAAAATACTATTTTAGCTTTCAGACCTGTTAGGTGACAGAATACTTTCTTTCTCTTTAATTCATGATTCAGGCCTTTAACATTCCAGCTCACAAAGTTAACTGTCCCATCATGGAGACATTGATTCTGAATTTTTGATGTCATTTTGTAGTCTTAACTGGAAGTGAGACAGCTTTAACCTTAATTTCCAATTTTCCCACGAGTTATTGCCATGCAGCCTATTGTTACGTTGGAAGTTATAATTCTAAGGATTAAAAGGATAGATTAGATATAGCTTGCTCTTTTTCTCCCCCCTTATACACCCCCCCCCATTTTGCCTCCCCAAGTGAGGCTGGACCCCACTTCACAAAGTCCCAGTCCTCTGACATACCTAGAGACAGAGCATGTCCAAAACTAAACAAGCCCCCCAGCAGCGGCATTTGAGGATTAAAAAGTAGAGATACCTATTGCCGATAAAGTCTAAATACTATGAGCATAAAATATAATCATCAACAGTCTTGAAATATTAAGACAGTAAACACAGGGAATGGTGTTAAAAAGTGGCCCTGGATAAGCATAGTAAAGCCTAATGCAATAATAACAATAACAATAAACCAAGGGTATGATGTTAAACAGTCTCCTTTAAAATAATACGCGTGTAATTGTAATTAAAACATAAACAAAAAGTGGCCGAAAAGAAAAAAGGATGTATAATTATGGTATCCGTATCATTGCAAGCAGATCAGACAGCAGGTGATATCTTCTTGCCATACCATGAAAGGATTAGATTCGCTTTCGTATTTCAAAAAAGTGTCGGGATCAGCTTTCTTAACTCCTTTTCTGCTTCCTCCTTGGAGGAAAAAATGTGGTATTTGTCTTGAATATCCACTTTCAGTTTGGCAGGATACAAGAGGCTGTATCTGATAGCTTTCCGTAACCGCTGTTTAATGTTGTAAAAAGCTGCATGTTTAGCAGCTGTTGAGGGTGAGAAATCAGGGAAAATACGAATGTGGTTATTTTCACATATAATCTCTTTTGTGTCTGAGAAGTGCCTTTACATTAAGCTTAAATTGTAATCTCTCGAAGCGGACAATTAAAGTCCCAGGTTTAGAGGTATTTGATCCACGTATGCGATAAGCTGCCGCTATCTCGGTATCTGATTTAAAGTCCTCTCCAATTATTTTTGAGAATAGTTCAGCTACGAGTTTCACTGGGTTTGGACTTTCATGATTCTCAGGTAGACCTTCGATTCTAATATTATTCCTTCTGCATCCATCTTCCATAGCCACAAGTCTGTCTCTGAATTTTTTGCATTCGGAATTCACAGCTTTTCCATCAGCGTTAGAAGCCAATTGTTTCTCTGTTTCAATTCGAGCCGTGAATGTCTGCTTAACGACTTCCAGCTGATCGGCAAGTTCTCTCAGTTTAGACGCATTTTCCTAAATGCGTTCCTCAATTTTTCTCAGCATATCTTTGAAGACTGCATCAAAATGATTATATATATCGTTTTTCCAAGTCTTTATATTCCTGCCGCATCTCTTGCAGTTTCAGCTGCAGCTTCTCGTTTGTCTTCTCGATTGTCTTGAGCAAGCCATTTATTTATTTCTTCATATTATTCTGAATGTCTTTCTTGAGCTCACTTATGGCCGTGGCCACGCCCAATGATGCAATCATTTCCTTCAGTTCAGACAAATCGTTTTGGCTTTCGTGCTCCGCGGGTGAAATGGCAACCCCCGTTACAGCCGATGCTTCCGGCTCGTGAGGAGTAGATGAATGCTTGGACTGCAAGGCCATTTCAAGTTTCAAGTGATCTTCTGGAACCGGCGAGCTATCGTGACCTGCATCCCTTGCACCTTCGCTCTCGACTGGAGATGGTGCAGTGGAACGGGGTCCTGGGAAGTCTGTGCTTTCACCTGCCTGTTCCAGGTCAGTCTCTGAAAGGCCGTACCTTACACTTGCACTTGGGCCTGATCCCTGTCTAGACTTGGGTGTAGCTTTAGGTTTCTTATCCGCTTCTTTCTGACCCCCTTTCTTGTTACTCATGTTTATATACTGTAGTGGAAACTCCTTTGGTTAGGTAAATACAGGATACTTTGGGATAATAAGAAATAAGAGAAAAAATAAAGCCGCTGCAACGGAGCTCCGCTTCAGACGTCCATCTCCCGTAACGGACAAGACCAACTCCTGGCCTTTACATATTTTTGAAGGGCTATTTTTACTCAGCTTAGAGATGCGGCACATTTTCAGATGACTTATCATGTATTCCTCAATCAACATAGATCTTGAATATTTACCATTGTTGAGGAAAATATATTGGCATGTAAATGTGCTGCATCTCTGATCTGAAGAAAAATCCTCAAGGTCACACGCTGAATTGCTTGCAGAATGCATAATGAAAGTCTTTAAGCCATAAGCCTAGTTCTTTATTTCTCCGCCAGTTAATGAAAATGAATTAAATAATCTCAGCAAATCTTGCACAGTATATTTCACATTTGTTGAAGTCAGCTCCAATATTTTTCTATAGAAAAGCAAAATTGGAATCTGAAAGTATAAAATATAGTAAAAAGGAGCTCAGTGGTTTCTGGATGTCTCTTTACATATTTGGAAAAAAAAGCACTTCATTTTGTCTGGGGTTAACATGCAATAGCATTTCTGTGAAAGATTCAAGCTTGTAAAAGTAATCCCTGACTAGATTTATCACATAATCCTAGTGGGGAAGTTCTGAAAGGGGACTGCATAGGTTTCTACTGAGCAATACAGTATAATGAAGGTGAGAGGAAATGTCATTTGCGTTATCTGCATAAACTGATAAAAACCATTATGCCTGGACAACAAAGGACAAACAGATGTTTATTAATTTATTACGATTTCGGTGTATGGTGCACAAAACCCTAAAATACTACTGTATATTTGAACCTTTCTTCTAATGGAACAACATCCCCCATTACTGATTACCCATGAGAACTTGTAATCTGATTTTTGCAATATTGAAAAATTGACATGACAAAACTACTCAATATTTCCATGTTCAACAAATCTATGAGTAGATCTCGCAGATTCTAATCAAAATAAATACACTACATATTTAATCTCAGATAGAGCTTCTACATCCATGCCCTCACCTATGGTCATGAACTCTCGATAGTGACCAAAAGAATAAAATCCCTAGTACAAACAACCAAAATGAGGTTTATGTTAAGGATTGCTGGCTTCAGTATCCCTGATAGGGTAAGGAGCTCAGCAGTACCAGAGGCTCAGAGAAAAACACTGTTTCCTCTGGATCAACAACAGCCTGTTGAAGTGATTTCTGCATTTACACAAGATGCCCCCCCAGAAACCCCCTGTAAGGGTTGTACCATTCACAGACCACTGGCATAAAATCCAGTGTCAGGCCAAGAACACTTTCATTATGATTATTATATGATATATGATTATTATATTTCTCTTCTGGCTTGGGAGCTTTGGAAATTTCCTGGGAGGGCTGGAGGAAGTTACTAGGGTTGGCGTGGTCTGGTTACTGTCCGCATGTAGCCAGCACCAACCTTGACAGGAATTAAAATGATGACAAAAATATTCATGGTAATAAATAAAATCAAATAAAGAAAATGAGAAATACCACTAATACAGTAACACTTCCCAAGGTCCCCTAGACTGGACAGACTTAGTCATTTTAGTACAACTGACAATGTATGCAGGTGTTTGGCAGATGCTTCTTGATGTAATACTGTGTCTCCTGAATGGGGGCAGCGAATACAAAAAGGTGCCAAAAACAGAGACAGAGCATAAATACCCTGCTAATGGAAACACAAATACATATCTGCTATATTTCACTATGTCGTTTCATTTTTAAAAAGAAATCTGGGTAAAAAAATATTCAATTAAACCATAGCTTATGTAGTCTGATGTACACCAGTGTATCATTCTCACACTTTTCACAGAGTATTTTCTCAGGGTCAAGTACACTATGCATTTGTCATGTATACGTAAAGCATGGTGTTGTTAGAGAAAGTTTTTGAATTAACTTTCAAAGACAAAATACATAACATATAAATACATAAAAAATTCCCACATATAGTAGCAGTTTTGAAATGGGGTTGATCTACAGTCATAACACAAATATTCCCACATATCCAAATATAATTTAACCAAATATTGCTGTATACAGGAAAAAACACTTAGTAATTATACAGCTCACATTTATATTTTCAAGGTTGTTTATTGTAAATTGTATTTTGAATCCATTTAAAAATGAATCAAAATATTGATTAAAAAAAAGAAAATAAATGGACAAATAGCATTGAAAACCTGCAGAAAATATGGCTCACAAGGGGCAAGCTTGATTCTTAATTCTGAATCTAAGAGATACACTAGGCTAAGGTCATACATACAGAGCCCTCTAGTGGCTATATGGTGAGTATTTCACAAATTTTAAATGCATGCAATACTCTAGCTTATTAATGGAACACAGTAAACCTCTTGCTTGTAAACTAGTATGTTAGTTCTATTTTAAATAAAGATCTTGAACTAACTTAATACATGGGATAATCTTAGCACTTTAATATTAACTGGCTACTTGTGACTATGTTTTTGAAAAAGCAATCGGATATAACTAACACATGTAAAGAAGCATTTCATTGTATTAATTATGTGAGAATTTTGATCCTCTGACATGAAATTAAAAAAATAAATAAATAAAACAAAGGACTTGTCATTACAAGAATGCTTCATTACATGCCATAGTACAAATTTCATTTAATTTTCACATTATTAAAAAAAACATAACAGGTACAACTGAACTTTTCAGAAAACTTGTAGTCCTACTAAAGACATAATCATACCATAATGTTCTCAAACTACCATAATCCAGTCCAGGATTGCTGGACTTGTAAAATGTAAAAATACTATAGAATACATTAGATGACTTTAGAGCACAACAACTTAATATATATAGTACAAAAATACATTAGGGTTCCACATTCCAAATAAAAGCACTTTGATAAGAAGTCCAAGAGGTGAACATATTCATGTTCACTTTATGTTTATCACGTACCCCCAAAGAGATCAAGGACATTTGCAGCATCGGGCTTTGCAGGAGAAGCCACAGGAGCTGGTGTTGGAGTAGAAAATGCATCCACTGCAGAAAATTGTAGACAAAACACAAGAAATAAAGTCACAAAAGTGTAATAATTTTGAGAACATAGCCTAAACTGACTGACTAGGCTGATTAAATAATAATTAAAATTCTTTTAAATATCAAAATAAAATAGTCGAGTCAAGAAAATTAACTGCATCTGAACTTTCAGTGTTTCTTTCTTAACCTAGGATAAAATATTATACTAAAAACTTGGTAACTTTTACCTGTGAATTGTTTTTTTTCTAGAAGTACTGTATTAACCCAGATGCTCAGATGAGACATGCAGTTCTTTATTCCAGTCTCCATTGTTCCTGTTTTCACACTTAGCTTAATTTATATTCTGTACGTGTAGTATCAATTTTAAACTGCATTTAAATGTCCAAAATCATTCTGAAAAAACTTCTAGCAGTAGCCAGTCTCTTTCCTATCACACAAAATGTTCTTAAGCAATCATGTCTCCTTCAGTAAAGGTGATTAGTTGTTTTCCCTTTCAAAACTCGTTAGCCTGACTTTGTTAAATTCAGGTGCAGGAAAATAAAAGAAAGATTATCATCAATTATTATTAAAACTGGAGTCTTTTTAACTAAAGGCTAGTTTAAAATATCTTCTCCTTTTAAACTTTTTCTCCACTTCTCTCAAACACTGTGTGCACCGATAGGATTATCAAAAAAAAAGTGGCCAATCTAATAAGCAAGTCCACTAATCATCTTTAAAACAGAATTAATTGGGGCAGAGACTTGAGTCTTTAAAAGTGTGGCACAGGGATGCTGAACCATGATAACTTTAAGATCTGTTGACCAGGAAGGCCATTGCACTAAGCTAAATTCACAATAATTTCTAAAATAAATTCTCATTTCAATGTGGGATACTGCTGCCATGAAGAGATGCACCTGATTGAGAGTACTGTTTCAGATATCTGAAATGTTGCCTTACTCATAGCAAAGGTACTACCAAAATGTGCCCTACAACCCTGCACCACTAGACACACATCCTGCATCAATTATACCCACAGGAAGGATACATGGACTTGTGGAATCAGCAAAAATAGGCCAGGCTATGTTTTTTTCAGTTATCCAGTATCACATTTGTGTTGCATAGCTCACGAAACTGCATCTTCATGTTTCCGGAGCAGATCTTGATTGGGATATCAAGTACAATATCACATCTATGGCAAAATGTCACAAGTTGTGAATTCTGGTACAGAATATTTCAGCACCATTTACAGTATGCTATTAAATGTTTGACCATAGATTGTCTGTTATTCTGTATAAGTCATGCCAACCTTATGCACTCATTTCATCATAAGGGCCACTGCTAGCTTAATGTTTAATGGGTAGAGGTGTAGTCTTGGTAAACACTTGTGAGACTATTACACATGAAAACTAGTGATGCAGAGTTATTGTTTCTTTTGCCTCCTCTGGTTTCCACTTTGACTCCATGATCAAAGGCACTAATTGCTTAAACATAGCTATTCTCCACAGACTGTACACATACAATCCACTGGTACCCACTTACCCGATGTACGTGCCTGACCTGTTTACATACATGAAAGTAACATTCAATAACCAATAGGGGATTCAGATATATTTAATAAGGTGGACACTCAGCTTGTATATTATACTTCACTACTCAGAGTTCTACTTACTTTTTCATACTGTAAAAGGTTAACATACTGTATTTCCTTAGTTTCATTCTTCCATTTTTCAATTTAATCTTCACACTTTCTTTACAAAGATAGATAGATAGATAGATAGATAGATAGATAGATAGATAGATAGATAGATAGATAGATAGATAGATAGATAGATAGATAGCTTTATTTATAAGCCTATTTGGGAAACATTTTTAACTAAATTACACTGTAAAGTACTGTTAAAAAGCATGTATTGAATGTAGTCTATTAATGTGTGTAACTGCTTTCAACTATCTCTGTTACTTTTGTATGATATTTTCAGTTATAAAAATATATAATAAACAAAAACGTGAGAACTTACCCTTTGATGAAATAAGAGTTTTAAATGCTACACTTTCAAATGACTTACTAAGTCCCTGAGCACACCTGAATGTTACACTAGGCATACATTTTATAACTTGTAATATGGAGACAGGCCACACACAGTACTCCAAATGGGGACTTGTTAGTGTTACATGCTTAAGCCTACTTTTCTTAGACTTACTATAGACATCTCACTATATAACCTAACATCCCATTAGCCTTCCTAATGGTTTCTTTACACTGCCTGGAAGTATATTGTTTTGTGTCCACTACAACTCCTAAGTCCTTCAAATGAGTTGAAGTTTAGAGTTTCAAAACTTCCATCATGTACTTTACTTCCTAAACATAAAGGCTTACATCTACTTGCATAAATTTCACCTGCCACAAATCTGCTGACACCTGTATTTTTGTTCACCAGCAAACTTAACCTGCTTGTTTAATAGATAGATAGATAGATAGATAGACAGACAGACAGCACTTCATTTTTCTATTAGCTTTTTATAGAAGCCAAATAAATAAATATTATAACAAACAACCATAACCAACCTCAAACAAACGCCAGAATGACTAAAGATAAAAAAATATATTTCTGACTTGGCTGCTGAATTATCTGCTGATTAATTTTTTGGCTAAAGGTACTCAGTATTGATGTGTCAGGATGAGGTTGTGAAGAATTATTCAAAATGGAACTCCTATTTTCTCCTAGGTTACTACCTCCTCGGGGTCAGAAGTGTGTCCCATAAATAAGTCTGCCTTTTAAATTGTTGATTCGGTGACCATCTCCTGAAGTGATGTTACCAGCCCATCACACTACAGCATAGAAAATTGTGCTGGCCATGACAATAATATATATTTATATATCAGTATGTCACAAAAGTGAGTACACCCCTCACATTTTTGTAAATATTTTATTATATCTTTTCATGGGACAACACTGAAGATATGACACTTTGATACAATGTAAAGTAGTCAGTGTACAGCTTGTATAACAGTGTAAATTTGCTGTCCCCTCAAAATAACTCAACACACAGCCATTAATGTCTAAACAGCTGGCAACAAAAGTGAGTACACCCCTAAGTGAAAAATGTCCAAATTGTGCCCAATTAGCGATTTTCCTTCCCCGGTGTCATGTGACTCATTAGTGTTACAAGGTCTCAGGTGTGAATGGGGAGCAGGTGTATTAAATTTGGTGTTATCAGACTCTCTCATACTCGTCACTGGAAGTTCAACATGGCACCTTATGGCAAAGAAAACTCTGAGGATCTGAAAAAAAAGAATTGTTGCTCTACATAAAGATGGCCTAGGCTATAAGAAGTTAGTGGTACAAGGTCTCAGGTGTGAATGGGGAGCAGGTGTATTAAATTTGGTGTTATCACTCTCAGACTCTCTCATACTCGTCACTGGAAGTTCAATATGGCTACTCATGGCAAAGAACTCTGAGGATTTGAAAAAAAGAATTATTGCTCTACATAAAGATGGCCTAGGCTATAAGAAGATTGCCAACACCCTGAAACTGAGCTGCAGCACGGTGGCCAAGACCATACAGTGGTTTAACAGAACAGGTTCCACTCAGAACAGGCCTCGCCATGGTTGACCAAAGAAGTTGAGTGCACGTGCTCAGCGTTATATCCAGAGGTTGTCTTTTGAAAATAGACGTACGAGTGCTGCCAGCATTGCTGCAGAGGTGGGGGGGGGGTCAGCCTGTCAGTGCTCAGACCATACACCGCACACTGTATCAAATTGGTCTGCATGGCTGCCGTCCCAGAAGGAAGCCTCTTCTAAAGATGATGCACAAGAAAGCCTGCAAACAGTTTGCTGAAGACAAGCAGACTAAGGACATGGATTACTGGAACCATGTCCTGTGGTCTGATGAGACCAAGATAAACTTATTTGGTTCAGATGGTGTCAAGCGTGTGTGGTGGCAACCAGGTGAGGAGTACAAAAACAAGTGTGTCTTTCCTACAGTCAAGGATGGTGGTGGGAGTGTCATGGTTTGGGGCTGAATGAGTGCTGCCGGCACTGGGGAGCTACAGTTCATTGAGGGAACCATGAATGCCAACATGTACTGTGACATACTGAAGCACAGCATGATCCCCTCCCTTCGGAAACTGGGCAGCAGGGCAGTATTCTAATATGATAACGACCCCAAACACACCTCCAAGACGACCAATGCTTTGCTAAAGAAACTGAAGGTAAAGGTGCTGGACTGGCCAAGCATGTCTCCAGACCTAAACCCTATTCAGCATCTGTGGGGCATCCTCAAACGGAAGGTGGAGGAGTGCAAGGTCTCTAACATCCACCAGCTCCGTGATGTCGTCATGGAGGAGTGGAAGAGGATTCCAGTGGCAACCTGTGAAGCTCCAGTGAACTCCATGCTCAAGAGAGTTAAGGCAGTGCTGGAAAATAATGGTGGTCACACAAAATATTGACACGTTGGGCACAATATGGACATTTTTCACTTAGGGGTGTACTCACTTTTGTGGCCAGCGGTTTAGATATTAATGGCTGTGTGTTGAGTTATTTTGAGGGGACAACAAATTTTCACTGTTATACAACTTGTATACTGACTACATTGTATCAAAGTGTCATATCTTCAGTGTTGTCCCATGAAAAGATATAATAAAAAAATTACAAATTTATGAGGGGTGTACTCACTTTTGTGAGATATTGTGTGTTTATATACACACGTACAGTGGAACCTCTAGATACGAGTTTAATTCGTTCCAGCACTGAGCTTGTATAGCGAATTTCTCGTATCTAGAACAAACGTCCCCATTGAAAATAATGGAAATCCAGTTAATCCGTTCCGCATCCCAAATATATTAACATAAAAATCAATTTTCCTAACAAATAACACTGATAAATTATATATACTGTAGTCTACCTTTAATAAATAACACTGGTAAATAATATAACTGATTATTAAAAGAATCAAAACAGGTGTCCAAAGTGCAGTAGAGCATTCAATAAATCTTTAAATAAATACAGTTGTGAAGTGGAGGTTTAAAGTACATAAGAATAACAATCCTTTAACACGAGGTTAAGTCATCAACAGGAAGCAGTCTTCAAAAAACAAATGACAATCCCCGGTGCTTCTTCTCTGTTAGCGTCTCACCTGCTTCTCCCATGCGGGCTCTGCAACAGGCGAGACACTTAATGCAGCTGACCTTCTCTACACCGTCCTGCTTCAGCTGTTTGGCTCGCCTGTTCAGCTACACGCGAGCCTGTACTCGCTCGCTCTCCCGCACCGACTTCCTACTGCTGCGGATTCCTGCCTCCTCCTGCAACCTCCGTTCTCTCTCCTCTCCTCTCTTTTCTTTTACTTCTTCTCCCCCTTAACCGGCTCGCGCTTCTCTATATATGCGGGGAAGACATGGCAGCTGCCAGCCCATCAGCCACAGGACAAATCATGGATGTGGGCAGTTTCCCACCTGTGCACTTAGGTGAGAAACGCAGACACCACAGATTGCCCTGCAGCTCGCTACAGCTACCACGCCCCCTCACTAAGCCGCGAGCTATACCCACAGCCTGGCTCGTGGCTCGTTACGTGAGCCAATGCTCATATTTAGATCTGAATTTTTCGCTCATACTTTCCTCGTATTTTGAATTTCTCGTATACAGAGGTGATCGTATCTCGAGGTTCCACTGTATATATATATATATATATATATATATATATATATATATATATATATATATATATACATATATATATATGTATATATATATATTCACGGCATTCGTAGTCTGTGTCACAATCTGATTGTATGGGTGGTTACCTACCAGGTAACGCTTGTGGTTGGCCAGCAATCTGCTAACATCCGCCACGGTGCCCTCAGTTTGTGAGGAGCAGATCATAGAATGGTTGAAATAGTTTACTGTCAAATAAATGCAAAGAGTACACGACACGTGTTTCGCCCTCATTCTGGGCTCATCAGGTGTGCACACTCCACTGCACTCCCTCTCGGGAATCGAACCTCGGACGTCAGCGCCAGAGGCGATGCCCCTAACGTTGCGCCACGGCGTGTGGTTCGTTTATTTGACAGCATGTAGATTGGGGTAATTACATTCACGGCATTCGTAGTCTGTGTCACAATCTGATTGTATGGGTGGTTACCTACCAGTATATATACACACACATATATATATATATATTGCATTCGTAGTCTGAGTCTCGACGACCTGAATTGTAGGTGGTTACCTACCAGGTAACGCTTGTGGTTGGTCTGCCATTCGGCAAACATCCGCCACGGTGCCCTCTTTCAGCTGCGAGAAGCAGATCATGGAATGTTGCATAGTTTACTGTCAAATAATGCAAAGAGTACGCGACACGTATTTCGCCCTCATTTGGGCCAATCAGGCGTACACACTCTACTGCTTCCCTCTTGGGGAATCGGACCTCAGATGTCCGTGTCAGAGACGAAGCCCCTTTACGCTGCGCCACGGCATGTAGTTCGTTTATTTGACAGCCGAGCCCATGCAATGTATATTTGTATTTACTTAATTGGCTGACGCCTTTATCCAAGAAGACTTAATACATTTATGATACAATTGGCTATATTTCTTTTGGTTTTCCAATTGGAGCACAGGTAGGTCAAGTGATCAGCTCATGGTCACACAGTTTCAAAGCCTTAAACACTACACCATACTGCCTGCCTATATATATAATATATATATTTTGTGTAAAGTGATGCATGCAGTTAATGTCAACAAATAAAATGCACATTGACTGAATGAGTGGTAACCTCTAAAACTGGTTTGAAAAAGATGTAAACATATAAACTTACAATGAAATATTTGATTTCACAAAAGGTTACATTTCAGCCATGAAAAATCAGAAGTAATGGTACACTAGGAAAAAACAAAACAAAAAAAGTGCACTTTTTCTTTAAGTAAGGAGGAACTCACCAGATAAAAGGTCAGCAGACAGAGTACCCTCTGGAGCAGGGGTGACCCCAGGGGGTGGAGGGGAAAACGCATCTTTTCAAGAAGAAAGCAAGCAGAAGGAAAAAAGAGAGAAAAAAAAACAGAAAGTTTAAAAATCTTGACTGCTTCAGGTGTCAGACCTATTGTGGCAGTTCTTGTGCTGTAACTAAGAAATGATAACAACCAAAAGAAACGAGGAATGTATGACAGTGGAAATTATCTGGTAAAAACAGACACATTTTCAAAGAAAATAAATTCACAAACCAACCACATGGTCCTGTACCTGCTGCAAATAGGTCTATGCTAGGAGTAGCGTCTTGTTTGGGAGCTGTGGAGGCATTTTGCTCAGGCATAGAATCAAATAAATCTACAAACAAGGACACACACACACACAAATGTTTATTTAAAATCAATGCAATTGCAAGTCTGAAAAAAGAGGAAGCAAAAGGAATATTTTTAAGAAGCAGAAAAAAACCTTTGTACCGTTTGATGAACACTGAATATAAATCAGGAATAACACATATAATGGAAAACTGCTTTTCTAAAACAAGTATTCTTTACATTTTTTTTAGGAAAATGACCTATTATTTGCCCAACCAGTAGTCTACTTCCATTTGTTCCAGCTGAGTCTTTTTTATTTTATTTGTGGTTTAAACATAATCTCAACATCTTTGTTACATGTAGTAGTAGTAGTGTTACATGTACAGACTACAGTGAAATTCTTACTCGCTTGTCCTACCAAAATGCAACAGGTTGCCAACTCTCTGGTGCATCAATAAACAAGAATATATTAAAATACACTACTTAATTTTATTTAATAAAAAACACAAATCTGCTCACCACACATGTGTAACCCTGCTTATAGATGCATATTCATGCAAATGAAGAACATACAATGTATTCTTAAAGCCAAGGATAAACTGATGATGCAATTTAAATCTTTGACAGTGTAGCTTTATAGCATCATAGACTTTCCACGTTCTCCAAATCATTTCGGAGACAGGTAATAAAGAAACACATCTCCTAATCTGAAGTTTCTAATGTTCTAATGTAATGAAATTTCAGAGATCATATCATATGAATAAAAAAATTTAATTATTTGCATTGTCACATTGGTTGTTTTGCTTACAGAAGCCTAAAAAAATGCCACTGTGTCGAGTCTGCTGACACATGGGAGTGAAGCAGATAGTGGGTGTGCAACAGAATCAACACAGAGTGGCCAAAACTATACATCTGAAACCTCAGCTGGAACCAAAGTCACAAGACATGAAGGCTGGCAATGATAAAAGCAAACCTTGTAATGCTTGATCCAAATTCATATTTTTCAAAAAAAAAAAAAAAGATTTTAACATTTTTCAATTAAAAGTCCAATGATATTAAAACAACAATGTTAAAAATTTACCCCCAAAGATATCTAGAGCAGGAGGAGCAGGTGTGGTGACAGTAGTAGCAGCAGCAGCATTGCTGACACTGGGAGTTGCAGCAGGAGCAGCCGGAGCTGCACTACTTGTAGGGGTAACTACTGGAACGGTGCTCTCGGCGGGCTTCATAGCAAAAAGGTCCAGCTCTGGAGCAACTTCTGCACTACCTTCAGATGGTGCAAAGGGGTCTTGAGTGGGGTTAGAAAATATGACCAGAGAGGAAGGGAAAGGAGGAGTTTAAATATAACCACAGCAACTAAAGGTGTACAATTCAGAAACACTAAAAATTAAAATAAATAAACAAAATTCAAAGAAATGCATAGTAATGCATGTGGCATCCATTAATGTTTGTCCTGCGGCTCAGGGCCAACACGGATTTAAAGCAGCCTGTAATAAAAAGTAATGCTTAGTTGTCAAATTAGCTTTAAATCTGTGTGACTCCAAAAGTATATGCCATTGGCTTTTTTCTGCAGAATAAACTTAATGTAATGATGTTTCTGTTTACAGTCTACTGCAATTCTATGCCTTGTTACCACCCATAGCTCCTAAAACATCAAATGTTCAATTCATTTTAATCTGCACTTTCTACATCCACCACATTACCCGTTCATATAAACATTTCATATTGGATCTTGGACATAAAAAATAAAAAAATAAACCAACAAATGCAAAACATTTTGTATGAGTTATCTTAGTAGTACTGGAAGGATAACTACATACAGTACAGCACAATCATCATCATTATGAGAATAATACATTCAAATGAAAACCCAGTGGGATTGGAATAGCAAGCCTTAAAGATCATGCAGCACACTGAAAGGCAAGATGAAGAAAATGGGACCCACTAGTGAAAAGGAAACTGAAAGAAAAAAAAAATAACACAAGTGGAGAATACTAAAGCAGGCTACAGTAATCTTACGTTTGCTATGTGCAATGAGGTTTACTACCGCAGGGTTTACAGCGTATATGCCAGCGCTACTAGAATATAGTAAAATGATTAAAAGAATAAGAAAAAGCAAGTTTCACATTATGACAAGCCAACAAGATGGGACCCACCAGTTCCAGCACATGCGTCAAGCGCAGCTGCAGCAGGGGCAGGGGTTTCCGCAGTGACCCCCCCTTCGGCGGTTGTGAGGCCTTCGACAGGAGAGCTCGCAAACGCATCTAGGATGTAGGGTCAATGGAAACAAAATACAATCCAAAAAGAAAAGGAGAGAGGAATGGGAAAACCAGAGGGTAAGTGGAAGAAATCAGGAAGAACATAAAAAAATCAAGGCAAAACAGAAAGTGTTATTGAGTGAGAAGAGATTTGAAAATGATCAGCATACACAAAAGATGAATTGCAAACAGTTCATCTGAGGCCTATAGCTGCAGTATGTGCAAGCCTGGTGGAGCTTTGACTGAACTCTCACTCGATTGTCAAGAGCTAGGCCTTATGAAGAAGACAGTCCCACCTCTTAATGTGACTTCATAGTAAGGGATCACAATTTTTAGAATCAGTAATGATCAGAATAGATTAGTGTGACATTATCAGTATATTCCAAGTTCCCTATTTGATGGCTGTATGGTTACTTTTTCAAAAGTGTGCGAGTATGAAGGAAAGTGGATAAATTTACAGCAATAGAACTGACTGTTTAATATATATTTTGGAGTGCACTATTTAAATTTTTGCATTACCAAAAGTGTGAACCTCGACATTAGATTCCAAAAAAACAATGTTTTATTTTAATACCAGAGATTGCACTGCTGTGCAACATAATTTGACTAATGTCTCCAAAATAATTCAAGTTACATATGAAAGTGAAGGACTTGAAGAACAAAATGTCAAAAATAAGCAAAACACCACAGGAAAAAAAAGTCTAAGTCACCTGTCCAGAAATTCCAGTGCTGAGTACTAACCTTGTTGAACATTTTCAGATTTTGCTGTCAAGTTTATTTTCTGAAATCTTCAGAGCAATTCATTTAAATGTTTACAAAGTGTCATAAGGCCATAGACTATACAAACCAAACTGTTCATTCTTTTAAGATTTAAGATTTTTTTTCTAAATCCAAAATATACTCTGAAGCGGAGTGATAACTCAGGATGGACCCCAGTGTGCATAAGTGTATGTAAAACTGTGTGCCCTGTGATAGATTGGCTATTTAGTGCTTGCCTTGTCCCACTGTGCTCTAACTGCTTATGATCCTGTACTACAAAAAAAGGGTTCAGAAAGCAGATGAATGGAGAGATGGATGAAAATTATACTAGAATTAAAAACTGCACCAACACTGAGGTAATGCTCATATCCTATATTTGTGGATTAAAGGGAAAAGTTTAAACTGAGTGTCTTGAATAACTAAGGCTGGTTTTCAAATTATATTTTTTTTCTATGAAGCCATAATTAGTCTTTGCCTTTGCAAAAGAAGAATTAAAAGTATATGAAAAAGTAAATGAAGCACAAGGCGCAGTTAATGAGTTAATTTTGTGTTACCAAGTTAACAAAAAGAGAGATCATTATCTGGACAAAAATTTAATAGATCCTCTATTACCGAACTTAAAGGAAGTAAACCTGGTCAACGTGATCCGAATAATGCAACTTAGCGTAGAATAATATGGCCATAATCTAGGGAGTAACAGTCCATAAGTGCTGTAAGATAATCTTGGAATTCATCTACCTGAGACAAACAGACTAGAAAGGGAGAAAATTTAAATCTATTTTGACTGCATCTATATGTAGATGTTCTTTGAAAAGACCCCTCATAGCAACAAGAAAACTCATATAGGGCACCCAAAAGAACCCCGGGACCACACCTAAGAATCTCTAGATATCTTTTATTACAGCCAATGGTCATAATTAGCATTACCAGGTAGCCTGAAAAAAAATGGCATTTGTGGTAGAGCAGCCTATTATCGAGCAAGTATTCTGATGTGTATACATATTTTGAAAGGAAATGTATTTACCAACTTACTAAGAACAAGATAAAGACTAGCACTATGTCACTTAAAAGTACTTTTAATTGCACAACTGTTGTGTGCTGATACATCAATAATGTAGGATTTCTGAGTTTTTATTATTTATTCCAGGTGCAGTATAGATACATCTAAACTAATCAATTTGTGAAGTTACAACATTGTGGAAATGTATCCCTATTCTTTGTTTATACTACAAATGTGTTGGCTATACAGTATTCCATTACCAGCCTACTTCAGATGTTGGAATATCATTTTTGCCAGTCAGTGAGATCTGGGCTATGACACAGCCACTTCAAAACACAAATACTTAATTTATAGTAATCTATTTGCTGTAATTATTACAGTTAATATCATTATGGACAACTGATTTTCAACTTGTGATTTGAAAGACTGATCTTCTTCCCCAAAAATATTTGACCTGATTCTTAATTCAAAGTTCCCTTCAAGAATGAGACTGAGCTAAATAAGCATTCAGGAAATCATCTTTACATATGGCTCCTGCACTCTTTTAGTTTGGGGTGCATTTTTCTGCCAAGGTTTACATCCATCTATGCCAAAAATACCAAGGCAATTCTGAGCAATCAGTGGTGGAATCTTTCTGCATGACAATTCTCCAATCTGCTGGGCACTAGAGGTTTGAATAGCAATAGAAATAGCCAGCAGCAGCACTTTCCACTCCATCATCAAAACAACAAAACGATGGAAATTTCTTATGTAAGAATGGTGTCATAATCCCTCAAATACATTTAGTAAAACTTGTAGTACTAGGGTGTTGTACCGTGTTAGCCATTATGATTACATCTTGCATGAAGAAGGGGCCTGAGTTGCCTCGAAAGCTTGCATATTGTAATCTTTTTAGTTAGCCAATAAAAGGTGTCATTTTGCTTGGTAAAACTTGTAGAATTTTTGCCAAAGAACATTAAACCTGTGCTAGTGACTCATTAAGGTCATTTATACAGGTATTTTCTTTAATTTTATTACTAATCTCTATGTATATATAAGTATCAAAGCATTTCTTCGTGTTTATGTCAAGAACTACATAACACCAAGTCAGGTTTAAATAAGGAAAATTTAATTCCCTGTAATTATTTGTGCATGTGCTTGCTATGCATTTGGCATTCACATCTCACCACATGTGGTGTGGTTTCAGTGGGCCTCACAATCTGAATTTATTCATTGTTAAAAAATATTTGACATTCTGGAAGTTAACAGACTCAGAAGACATACTGCATCCATTTTGCTATGGCCACATCTATGAATCTGTTGAAAATAACACAAAAGATCTAATTTTGGTTATACAATTTTTTTTCTCAGGTATATAGTATAATACAAAATACATCTAAAATTTTGCTTACAGTTAAATATTTACTAGAACACCACCAAACATCACAGTGGAAGTCATGTCTTAGTCTCAACATGTTTCAGTTATATTCTTCAAAACTCCTTTGGCACTTTGTTCTTCAGATGCAGTCTATACCCATTTTTGTAAATAAAGAAATTACAAAAGAAAAGTTTTACTTGTAGTGTGAGCCTCCAGGCTTATCTATTCACTTAATGGCAGTGTATACCATGTAACTTTATACACCTAAAGACTAAACTCATGATGCAGTCATTTATCAAAATCAAGATAATCAGGTTTTTTATGTAATGTACAACTGATATGGAGAAAAATGTGGCAGCATCTCTATGGTGTATTAGCCTTCTTAATATTAAGTGTTAACATTAAGATTAACATTAAGACTTGCTCTTAGAGAGGCTATCCTTCGGTTTTATCTGAAATGTTGGATGAATTCTGAGCATGCTACCATTTTTATACAGGCAGTTTGATGTCAGACAAATCACATGAATGGCAACAGTGTTTCAAAAATGTAAAAATAATTTGTTTTTGTTTGGCAACCACTACAAAATAGTATTCTGACAGCACATTTTGGTTACATCTTGGATTGGATTTATTAGTAACACTTTTTTTCTAGTGAGTCGTTTGAATTATCATTTTCAAACAATGTTTATTCCTGCCTCTCAACTCTTTATCTACTTGTCTATTTGAACAAGGTCTAATAAGAACATAATGCTAAATGATGGAGCCATCAGAATGGAGTGACAGCTTCCTAGCATTCAAAGGGACCTATTTCTTCTCAAAATAACCATCATTACCAATTTAGAACATTAGATCTGAATAGGATGAGTTTTGAGAAAAGGTAATGCATAATATAAGCCTTGGGACAAATAGTATGTGAACTTTAAAAGCAGGTATCATTATGAATGAATGTTCACACAGGAGGCCTAGGATAAATATTTCAAAAACTGTTTGTACAAATGTCATAACTTAAAAATATACAGAGCAAACAGATCTACAGAGGATGCCATTGCGCTAACAATAAACACTGCCCTCACCCACCTGGAAAGAGGAAATACATATGTAAGAATGCTGTTCATGGATTACAGCTCGGCATTCAACACCATCATCCCCTCAAAACTTGTCTTGAAGCTTGACGACCTTGGGTTGGGGACGACCATCTGCAGATGGATTTTCTCTTTCCTGACAAACAGGCCCCAGGTGGTGAGAGTCGGCAAACACATGTCCTCATCACTCATTTTAAACACAGGAGCGCCGCAGGGCTGTTTGCTTAGCCCCCTCTTGTATTCCTTGTTCACCCACGACTGTGTTGCAAAACATGGCACAAACACCATCATCAAGTTTGCAGACGACACAACCATCATAGGCCTTATCACTGACAACGATGAGATGGCCTACAGAGAGGAGGTGCTGGCATTGAGTAATTGGTGCCTGGATAACAACTTGTCTTTTAACGTCAGCAAAACCAAGGAGATGATCGTGAACTATCGGAAACAACAAGGCAGAGAACACCAGGCCATCTACATAAGCGGCATAGAAGTTGAAAGGGTTAACAGCTTCAAGTTCCTCGGAGTAAACATCACCGAGGATCTCTCGTGGACCCTTCACATAGACACTGTGGTTAAGAAAGCTCGCCAGCGGCTCTACTTCCTGAGGAGGCTGAGGAAGTTTGGCATGCATGCCAACATCACCTCAAACATTTACAGGAGTGTGGTCGAGAGTCTGCTGACGGGCTGCATTACCGTCTGGTATGGGAGCTGCTCTGCCAGCAGCCGGAAATCACTACAGAGAGTGGTGAAGGCAGCAGAGCACATCACGGGCAAGAGTCTTCCTGCCATTAAAGACATTTACCTCCATCGGTGCCTGCGTAAGACAAGCAGCATCATAAAGGACCACAGCCATCCAGCACACCAGCTGTTCTCCTTGTTACTGTCTGGCAGACGATACAGGAGTCTGGCTGCTTGGACTACAAGACTTAAGAACAGTTTTTACCACCAGGCCATTCGACTCCTCAACAGCAACACCTGAACACTTACATACACTTACATTACATCTACATTGCACTACTCACACACAAACTGTACCTGCACACACTCTGAATACTGACTGGAACATGCATCTGCACTTTATGGAATATGCATCTGTACTTATAAAACATTATGTGTGCAATAACTGTCATTTGTACTTGCTGCTCATCCAACTCATATTGCTCTATAACTTCTTTTATACGTACACATTTTATTTTATATGGCTTGTCTATTTTTAACTTGTACATTTTTTTTTTTTTTTTTTTTTTTTTTAGCTTTATTGGATCTAGGCTGAGTGACTTGTTTTTCTCGTCATACACATTTCATTGTATGTTGACCCTGTGTTAACCTATATATGACAAATAAACCTAAACCTAAACCTACATGAAACAACATGACATCTAACTACATCACCCTAATTTATGCTGCCTCATTTATTTCTCTATCTGCTATCCCAATGACACTATATATTTTACTTTCTAGATTTTAATAATTTTCTTTTCAAGGCCTGGGAAATGCCATTATGATGATGTTACTTAACGGATTTTAAACCATGTAATGCATAATATGGGAAAAATATTAAACAAAAACAAAAAGTGTATTCCTACCATAAAGGAAAAACTATATTTGATTTAAAGCTTTAGCTGCACTTTCTATGACAGATGGACATGCTGGGATGACTGCATGAATATATTTTCACATTCTGCACACAAAATAATCAGTGCATTGCATGTGTGTTAGAAAATATTATGCTTCATAATGAAAGTGTTTTTTAAAAATTCATAATTTGTTTTTCATACAAAGACATTCCCTAATGCTGACCATTTGAAAGAAAAAATTAATAAGCATTACAATTAGAAATAAACAGCACATTGCAATATTGTACTGGTAAAAATGTTTACATAAGTACAGGATAAGCATTTTAAGACACCGTGTATGTCAATATTCCCTTAGGCCAGCTATCTACGGCTCTGAGCGAGGAAAAATAAAATCATAGTCAGTTTTCCCTAAATAGCAAACCTGTGTGCAAGTCATAATGCTCTTAATTCTTTATTGATATTTTCATTTAGAAGCCAGTCATGTTATCCATATTGTTAATAAAATGTTTTGCACCGGTTTAGGCAATTATGCATTTGTAAGACACAGCTGAAACTGAACTTTTGATAAAATTAATAAAAGTAACAAGAGTAGTGTAGACAACAATGATTGCAAATGTCAAGTCATTCCAGTGATTTAAAAATTTCCCACTCATCTTCTATCTAAAGTGTGGAATGGCTAATTGAGTTATACCGATAGTGTCCTTGGTTTTTATGGAAAAATGAAGTGCAGAGTAACTAGAAAACATCTTCTGAAGCCATATTAGACAGAAGAAGAAGGAAAGATATCAGAAATAAATGTGCTAAACCTAAAATTTGAATCACTCTAGGCCTGTGGTTCAAGTAACAACCAAAAAGATAACATCCAACTGACCTCCAAACAGATCCACATCAGCAGAGACAGTGGCAGCAGCAGAAAGAACAGGAGGTGCTGCTGCAACCGCAGGTGTTGTGGCAGCAGCAGTTACAGGAGTGATCTCTGAGGCTGTAGGAGTAGCAGTAGTAGTAGGAGGAGGAGGAGGAGAGGGTGCAGCCTCTACTGCGTAGGGATCAGAAAGTAGCGCCTCAGAAGCAGTTACAGGGGCTGGAGCCACCAGAGAGTCTGTGGGCAATCAGCCATCCAAAAAAAAGATGGAAAGAGAGAAATAGAATATCAAGAGCAAAGTGCAACTGCTGAAGTAATGACACCATAAAAAGAAAGGCTTCTACTAGCTACATGTTTAATATACTTTTAAACTAAGCTATAATTTAAAAAAAAATATATAACCTAACTCTAAATACTTACCCTCCCCCAACAGGTCTGTAGGAATGTCCAGAACAAGGCAGCAGTGTTAAATGAAATACAGTTGAGGAAAGAAGCAGGTTAGTTTCAGGTAGACTTGCAAAACACAGCCCTGGGACACTAGTTAAAGAAACAAGAGGAGTTATTGGGAACCAAACGCTTCAAAATCTGCAAGCTGCTACAGCGAAAAGCTGAACTGTCTCCCTCAATCTGACTGTTCACAATGACAAATTACAATAACTTAAAAAGCAAAACACAGAATTCGGAAAGGCTTTTAGACTATAATACAAGTTTCAGTTTAGTAATACAATGAATGCAATTTCAAAACAGAGGTAAAAAAGGAAAGACGGATAAAAGAAACTGTAAAAGAAATTCATCAACTGCATTATTTCTGTCGGGCAACAGTAGGAGCTGCATTGCAAATCCAGAGGCGTACAACAGATTAACGATATTGTAGGCAAGCATTCAATTAAAGATGTAACTGAATAAATAAAACTTAATCAAACTTTTCCATACTGAAGCACATGCATTTAATGACATAGTAAGTGGGAAAAATTTAAAGCAGATGCCTTATAAATCCATACCCTATTACATAACAAAGCTTACCTATTAGATAGCATTACCCATTAGCAACCTTCATTATTTTTAAGTGCCAAATGCACAAAAAAAAAAAAACAGATGACAAACTTCTACTAGTGCCAGATGCACCAAATAAAAAAGAGATCAGGAACTCATTAAACTTTGGTCAAACTGCCCAGCTGAATTACACTTGAAAAATGACAATAACATTATAGGCTACACAAGTTAGTTGGCTTATTCTGTCCTACATCAGACCAACCACACACTCACTTCAGCATATATCTTTCATTTAAAACTGTAAAACACCCAAGTGTACCATATTGCAGAGAAATATTTAATTTTAAACGTATTATAATTTTAATTCACAGGTGTACTTCATTTATTTGGGAAATTACAAATAGGGATGTTGATGTTGCGCTGTTATTCTAATTACACAATAAACACTTAATAACTGTGGACACTCATAATAGATGGCAGAAACAATAATAGATAATTAATTTAATTTCAAACCGTAAAATAAACAATTTGTATGTGTTTGTGAAGAAGACTCTGCCATTGCATAAACTGTTATCTTTTTGTGCTTTTCTTTCATGTTGTTTTAATGATTATTGCCTTCAGATTACAAGATACAGTCAGCTAATAAGCTGCAGAGAATGCAATGGTAGAACCTAATTAAAGTAACAGTAGCTTATAGCTTGTAATACATTTCTATTTCCATAAGGCCATCATTAGAAAATGGAAAATGGTTAAGAAATCAAGAGTATTACTCACTGTATAAATATAATAACTATATAGACAAATCATTATATACTGCGTTAACATCTAAGGATCTAATAATAAATTAAACAGGTATTTTTCTATTGTGATTATATAGTGTTTCAATGTAGTTTAATAATAGGCATTACATTGTACTGTATGTAATTCTCTCGTTTTTTTATAATAGAGCAAAATATAATAATACAGAATATAGAATAATTTAAGACAATAAAAGAGTAACTTGGTAGACAGGAAACTAGGAAAACACTTCTAAGGGTTTTTTGACAAACAATAGCTTTATAAAAAGTAACAGACCATGGCAGAAAGCGGGTTTAGAACATAAGTTAACAAATGATTTTACTGCTGCTGGTATATCACTCACCTCCCCACCCACTGACTGCTGCACCAGCTGGCTGCACAGAAGAGAAATCTGGCTGCAAATCAAGAAGATCATTTGATGGTTTGGATATGCTAGGGAAAAAACACAATAAACAAATAAATATATGCACAGAGAAGCAAAACCTCTGTTACCAGGTTTTTACCACAGTGGCTTATCCTTTCTATCATGCAGACGAACTTCAACACAACAACATAATAAAGACAGTTAAGATCTGAAAAACTACCTTAAAAACATACTTTGAAAATCATCAAATTTCTATAAGCTATGCCTATTAAGGAAAATACAACATCAAATACAATATATGGTGCTATAGTCTAAATACATTATAACCCTCAACTCCATCAGTGAATTTCTGGCAGCCATGTTTGAGTCAGAATAAATAAAGAATTTTGAGATGTTTAAGGAAAAATAATAGTAAATTTTGCACAAACATTAAGAAGTTTTTTCTACACGGCGGACCATAGACACATGGAATAAATTGCCAAGTAGTGTGATTCAGAGGAAGACTTTACAAACTTTCAAAACTAGACTTGATGTTATTTTGGAAGAATTAAGTGGATGGAACTGGAAAGCTTTGTTGGGCTGAATGGCCTGTTCTCGTCTAGATTGTTTTAATATTCTAAAGGGACTCATCTTTATCCTCAACATCATCTGCATGCTTGCCTCTCAATGAGATTACTTTCAGATACATTTTCTGTTCTTTGCTACTATTGCTTTTACTGTGATTTACTGTATTTATGTTGTTTTATTGAAATAGCAAATTTATATTGTTTGGCTGGGTCAAGGTATAGTGTTAAGAGCACCTAGTGTGGGTGATTGCTATATTCACACAAGGGTTTAGCAGCTAAGATGGGATACCTTCAACAGTAGCAACACAACATACAGGTAGCTGCTTTTTTGAGTGATGCTCAAGTCTGAAGACCACCATTTTGTCTGATAATTCCAAGCTAGTAAGTCTCTTTGCTTAAAGCAGTGTGGGAATCAGCCCGGACACAGACAGGTAGACATGTTGTTTCACACACACGTTTATTTACACTAATTATATTTACAATAGTGAGCACACCCCTGTGCCTCAGCACTAATCACCCCTTCAAGTCCTGGCCAACACACACAATGCCTTTACTCTTTAGACCGCCTAAACTCCTCTCCTCCGAGCTCCGTCCACTTCCACCCGACTACAGCCTTGAATGGAGGGAGGCAACCCGTTTTATTCAGCTCCCGGATGGGCTCCAGGTGCTTCCTGATAAGCCTCCGTCAACACACCCCCGTGTGGCGGAAGCACCGGCTGTGTACCTGGAAGCCCTCCGTGTGTCCCTGATCCTCTTCCCCCCCAGCACTTCCAGGTGTGGCGGAAGTGCTGAGGTCCAGGGCTCCCAAGGCATTGGAGCGCTCCCTGGCGGTGACCACGAGCCCCTACAGGGTTGAGCTTCCCAGCTCAGTACCCGTGGCCCCCAACACAACCAGGGCGGTCGCCCTCTCGTGGTCTGGAAGAGGCACAAGCCCTCCTCCGGTCCTCCTGGGCGTCAGCAGCTATCCATGTAATGTATGCTGTACACGTGCAGCACTATAAAGCAGCTATACTAAAGTCTCATTTTGCTTGAAGCAGCTGCCCATGTGCAGGTAAGGCATGCACTTGGTATGGTATAGCAGGTCCGTGACTCTGAAAGAATGGCAATTTTATTAAATAATCCATTGTCAGACTCTATGGGTGCACTTGTGCAACTGCGGGGAGTTGGTGAAGTATTTGGGGTGAGACACACCTGCATGCAAGAATGCATACTTTCTCAATTGCTTCATCGGCTTCCTGCGGTGCATGATTGAGACGCTGCGCCCACGGAGCCTTATAAGTACGGGCCGGGACAGGAAAGAGGGGGATAGAGAGAAAAACACAGAGAAAGGTATCTAGAGTGAGAGTGGGGGCAGAGAAAGAGAGAGCGAGAGAGAAAAGGTAGCAAAGTCAGTGGTCCCGTGTATGAGTGAAGGATCGGCGCTCTAGAGATAGATCATCCCCACTGATTGTGCCGCAGAGCTGAAGCAATCAAGGTGGCGTCCTCTTCAGGGATCCAAGAGATGACTGCATGAGCAACAAGGATGACAAGAGAACAACCAACACCAAGCAGTCTGGCAGACGCCAACAGAGGAAGCCAAGACAGGGGTCAGAATGGAGAGGACTGTGGCTGCTGAAGTCTCTGCCAGCTAAGCGAGCAATGGGTGAGCTGGAGAGACTGGGAAGGAGTTGTGCTCGACTTATTTGACCCAGTGACTGTTGGTGTTTATTCTCATTTTTAGTTTTGTTTTTAAGCACCTGGTTTTCACTGTATTAAGGATGATTTATTATGGAAATTTGATGCACTGCACTATTTATTTGGACATGGTTTTGATTGTTTTAATAAAGCACTGAACACTTTGCACCATCCTGTTGCCTGGAATGTTTTGCCCCCATTTGCTACACTCATCTGGTTGCGTTATCAATGGTGTCGGGTTCTAGAAGCTCCCATTATGGAAGATGGAGAAACGGTCATTATAAAGCAACTAAAAAGAAATCTCAGTTTACATAAGGTAGCTGTCCACATGCAGTTAAAGTTGTAAGTTTAGGGAGCTATAAACAAATCTCATTTTGCAGTCCATGTGCAGAGAAAGCTAGTAACATGGGATGCTATAAAGCAGATGTGCCTAGCATTTTTGCACACATAATTAGCTGTAACTATGTAGCAGAGGCAAACCAAAATAACAAACAAAAGTTCCATGATAAAACATTCAGTGCTTTTTGTGACCAAATTTTTATTAAATAAATAAATGGCAATACAGAGTTGTGCAAAAACATATTGAACCATTAAAAACATCATGAAGTATAAACACCCAACCACAATGCACGTCTAACAAACCCACCTCACAGCCCTGTATAGGAATAAAATAGTGAAAAACACAAGGAGATCTGAATGACCAAGAGAAGGAAGGCAAGACAGCAACAAAAAATAAACCTACATCCTCCTTATCCATGAAACTTTGTGCACTTCACACACAAGACTGTCAATTTAAAATACTGCAGCAGGACAGATTTTAATTCTTGAAAAAGATAATTCAAGCAACATAGGAATAAAGAAGAAGGATTTCCAAAAATGAAGAGGCAGAGATACAGGGGATTTCCAACAACAGACTAAGACTAACTTTGTGGCAATTGTGGCCAATGAGAAAAGTCTGTGCTAGAAACAGGAATAGTTCAGAAGAATGAAGACTTTATGGAGTTAAAGGGATGATTCAGGACAGGACAGATAAAACAAACTGCAGCACAGCAAGCCAAAAAGCCAAGACTGTGCACATTCCTAATAAGTATTTAAAAAGTACATAGGGACTTGGAAGAACAAAGAAAGTAGATGGGATTATCAGGAGGGTCCATAATTAAATGTTTACAAGGGATTAGATATAAACAATGCACAACTTTAAATTAGGCATGTTGAGTATGGCAAATTGTTCAGAAATTGTAATACATCATACTGCTTTAAAGTATTATCATACTGGTATAATAATTGCAATTGGCTTATTTCTTAATAATCACTGGTCTGAATGTTGGTCACTAGTTTTCATTTCAGACATAAAATATGTATTTACTGTGATGTGGAACTCCCAAATGCCAAATCCCCTGTTCTTTGTATGTGGCACAAAGAAGTGATGAAACCATATAAAATTCTGTGACATTGGAAATTGATGCATCCCACCTTAGTGGGAAAATCACAAGATTTTCTTGTGTGATAAAAACTGGATCAAGAGGCTCAAGCAAGAATTCTTAAATTCAGCACTTCAATAAGCATTGCTGAGCTGAAGGCATCATACATAGTTGCACCTAGCACAGCTTAATTTGAAAACCACAATCCATACACATGAGGAACATATAATTTAAGTTTGTAATTTGACAACATAAATAATATGATAATGCTATCAATTAATGCATTGTTTTTTGCAGACCAACAGAAAACCCTTCACCATGGCCCAGTGTTTGATAACTCCATCTGCAAAGTATTGTGATATTTTTTAACCCATTACAGTGTGTCTTTGATGCACTGAGTGATGACAAATGTTAAACTTTTTTTTTGGTGCCATGCCATCTATGTGAACGTAGAAACAAAGAATGAAAAAATGCATTGATTCTCATTGATGACACAGTGTACAATTAGTACTGATGTACAGATTGTGATACAAAATATTCTGTTCATGTTTAATTCAGGCATGTAGGTTCATTTTAATTTTCACAATGTCATTTTGTAAAAAAGAGTTTGAATGTCAATGTCAACTTTATTTATATAGCACATTTAAAACAACATCGGAATGCTGCGGCCAAAGTGCTTTACAATAATAGAATTAAAGAAAAACATACAATTAACATGAATAGAAATAAAATAAATGAACAGAAATAAAATAAATAATAAATAGAAGTAATGTTACATAATCACAATGAGGAAACCATCAGTATTACTGAATGTTATGGAATGCAAGTGAATAGAAATGAGTCTTTAATCTTGTTTTGAACAGTTCAATTGTAGACGACTCCTTTATGTGATGAGGTAAAGAGTTCCACAGGCGAGGAGCAGCCGCTGCAAAAGCCCTGTCCCCCTTAGTTTTACACTTGGTACGAGGGGCAAGAAGAGACAACTGACCAGAAGATCCAAGCACTCTGGATGGCTGGTGTAAAACACATAATTCAGATAAATAGGCAGGAGCAAGCCCATGTAAAGATTTAAAAACTAGCAACAAGATTTTAAAATCAATTCGAAAACTGACAGGCAGCCAGTGTAAAGAAGCTAATATTGGAGAAACTGAGTCATACTTTCTTGCCCCAACCAGAAAGTGAGCGGCAGCATTCTGGACCAACTGTAACCTGTGTATCAAGGATTTGCTAATCCCACAATACAGTGAGTTGCAGTAATCAAGGCAAGAAAAGATAAAAGCATGAGTAGCTTTCTCAAGATCCCTAGAAGATAAAAAAAGGCTTGATCTTACCTAATAGACAAAGCTGGAAAAAGCAACTCTTGACTACAGAATTAACATGTTTCTCATAAGAGAGGTTACTGTCAAAGATAACACCTAGATTGCGCGCTTGAGGTTTGCAAAAGACAGAGAAAGAACCGAGAAGTCCAAGACCAATTTGGGCTTTAGCTGGTGGACCCACTATAAGCACCTCCGTTTTATTTTGATTCAGATCAAGAAAATTATTAGCCATCCAGGATCTTAGTTCAGAAAGACAGTTGTGCAGTTGATTTATTGCAGAGTTGCAGACGGGAATATAAACCTGTGTATCATCAGCATAGCAGTGAAAAGAAATGTTAAATTTACTAAAAATAGCTCCAATAGGGTGAAGGTATATAAAGAATAAGACAGGACCCAAAATAGATCCCTGAGGAACACCACATTTAAGAGGAGCAGTAGACGAAAAAGAAGAATTTAAAGTCACTGAGAAGTGTCTATCAGTTAGATATGACCTGAACCAGTTAAGAGCAGCCCCTTTAAGCCAAACAAGATGTTCAAGCCGCAACAGCAATATCTCGTAGTCAATAGTGTCAAAAGCAGCAGTCAAGTCCAGGAGGACAATGACCGCAGCTCCACCTGAGTTAGTAATAATAGAGATGTCACTGAATACTTTAAGGAGGGCTGTCTCAACACCATGATAACGCCTAAAGCCAGATTGGTAGATCTCAAATAAATTATTGGAGTTAAGGTGATTAACCAATTGATTATAAATAATTTTTTCTAATATTTTAGCCAGAAATGGCAATTTGGAAATCGGGCGAAAATTGGCTAAAACTCCAGGATCTAATTCTGCCTTTTTTAGACCAGGACGCACTGCAGCATGTTTAAAAAATGACGGCACAACCCCCGTAGTAATAGAATCATTAATAATGGCTAGTAAAGATGGGCCCAAAACATCAAAGGCTTCCACTACGAGGTGTGGTGGTACTATATCAAGAGGACTGAGAGCTGGTTTAAGGGTGTCAATATTTCTTTTTAGCTGTGAAAGTGAGACAGGATCAAAAGATTTGAATACAATACCATGATTAACAGTAGGAAGTTCATAGTCAGTTGGAACAATACCACAGCGAATTTTATCAATTTTACTGACAAAGAATGAAAGAAATTGCACAATCCCATCACAGAATGAGGGTGAATGGCCGCATTAATTGAATTAAATAAGACCCTAGGATTCTTAGAATGACGGGAAACCAGACCATCTCTTTTCCAACGCCGTTCTGCAGTTCGACAGGTGCGGCGCAGCGATCGCGTAGTTTCATTTAGCCAGGGAGCAGGTCTTCCCTTATTACAGCGTGTCTTGAGTGGAGCAATTGAATGAAATGTGTAGTTGACAACTCAAGTAAGTCAATAGTACTCCAGCACAAAACAAACTAAGAATGTTTTCAGTTGTTAGCCAATCCCTTCAATGCATACATCACGACTCATCTAACATGGCATTACCCAGAGCTAAGGTCAGACAATGCACTAATGAGGATGCACATCATAATGGATTATTTCCAATTCTGTTTTGGACAGACTAATAAGACATGATGGCATGTGCTTGAAAACTAATTCCAAAATGTAAAAAAGCATACTGTTTGAGTTAAGGTGTTTGCTATTTAGGTGCACTAAATTGATGCAGTTGTGTCCTTAGAAATATGAAATCAACTTTAAATTCAATCAAATAAAACTGGGAATAATAAACTACAATACTACATGGAAGTCAATCACAATAAATAATATACTGTAATACATAATTTTAAAATCTCATATCATAAGTATTGTGAAAAAATATTACGGCAACCCCAGCAATTACCAACACTATTAACTGTACTTACTTTGAAGCGGCAGCAGAAGATGGAGATGAGAAAAGGTCAACCACTGAAGCTGATTCATTAGCTTTGACAGGAGTGGAAGTGGGAGATGTTGTACAGGCAGGTGGAGACCCCTACAATGTTAATTGTATCATTACCAAAACACACAGGAATACACAGGAATCACTATTATAGATATGAAAATGGCTATAGACTTTAGTAAATAGTAAATGTTCATTGCCTTCCATAACAATTATTCCAATATGCTGTACATTTAAATCCCAATCACAAAAGCAGAATTTTATAATATATATACAGTGGTGTGAAAAACTATTTGCTCCCTTCCTGATTTCTTATTCTTTTGCATGTTTGTCACACAAAATGTTTCTGATCATCAAACACATTTAACCATTAGTCAGATATAACACAAGTAAACACAAAATGCAGTTTTTAAATGATGGTTTTTATTATTTAGGGAGAAAAAAAATCCAAACCTACATGGCCCTGTGTGAAAAAGTAATTGCCCTCTTGTTAAAAAATAACCTAACTGTGGTGTATCACACCTGAGTTCAATTTCCGTAGCCACCCCCAGGCCTGATTACTGCCACACCTGTTTCAATCAAAAAATCACTTAAATAGGAGCTGCCTGACAGAGAGAAGTAGACCAAAAGCACCTCAAAAGCTAGACAGCATGCCAAGATCCAAAGAAATTCAGGAACAAATGAGAACAGAAGTAATTGAGATCTATCAGTCTGGTAAAGGTTATAAAGCCATTTCTAAAGCTTTGGGACTCCAGCGAACCACAGTGAGAGCCATTGTCCACAAATGGCAAAAACATGGAACAGTGGTGAACCTTCCCAGGAGTGGCCGGCCGACCAAAATTACCCCAAGAGCGCAGAGACGACTCATCCGAGAGGTCACAAAAGACCCCAGGACAACGTCTAAAGAACTGCAGGCCTCACTTGCCTCAATTAAGGTCAGTGTTAACGACTCCACCATAAGAAAGAGATTGGGCAAAAACGGCCTGCATGGCAGATTTCCAAGACGCAAACCACTGTTAAGCAAAAAGAACATTAGGGCTCGTCCCAATTTTGCTAAGAAACATCTCAATGATTGCCAAGACTTTTGGGAAAATACCTTGTGGACTGATGAGTCAAAAGTTGAACTTTTTGGAAGGCAAATGTCCCGTTACATCTGGCGTAAAAGGAACACAGCATTTCAGAAAAAGAACATCATACCAACAGTAAAATATGGTGGTGGTAGTGTGATGGTCTGGGGTTGTTTTGCTGCTTCAGGACCTGGAAGGCTTGCTGTGATAGATGGAACCATGAATTCTACTGTCTACCAAAAAATCCTGAAGGAGAATGTCCGGCCATCTGTTCGTCAACTCAAGCTGAAGCGATCTTGGGTGCTGCAACAGGACAATGACCCAAAACACACCAGCAAATCCACCCCTGAATGGCTGAAGAAAAACAAAATGAAGACTTTGGAGTGGCCTAGTCAAAGTCCTGACCTGAATCCAATTGAGATGCTATGGCATGACCTTAAAAAGGCGGTTCATGCTAGAAAACCCTCAAATAAAGCTGAATTACAACAATTTTGCAAAGATGAGTGGGCCAAAATTCCTCCAGAGCGCTGTAAAAGACTCATTGCAAGTTATCGCAAACGCTTGATTGTAGTTATTGCTGCTAAGGGTGGCCCAACCAGTTATTAGGTTCAGGGGGCAATTACTTTTTCACACAGGGCCATGTAGGTTTGGATTTTTTTTCTCCCTAAATAATAAAAACCACCATTTACAAACTGCATTTTGTGTTTACTTGTGTTATATTTGACTAATGGTTAAATGTGTTTGATGATCAGAAACATTTTGTGTGACAAACATGCAAAAGAATAAGAAATCAGGAAGGGGGCAAATAGTTTTTCACACCACTGTAATATTGGACTCAAAAATCACTGTATATCTTTAAAAATTTAGAATGGAACACATGCTGATGCTTGCCCAACCAGAGGTATACAATATTATAACTCATCTAATAAGTTGATGTTTTAAAAGGTAAACTTCATTAAATATTTTTGTTAATTCTGAACAGCATTACAAAAAGTATTTTATGGAGCATTTACAAATAAAAGTTTGAATTATATGACAAAAATGCTACTTTCAGAATGTGAAAAAAGAAACAGATTTCTTGCATACCTTGACAGGAGAAGACCTAAAAGAAGAAATCAAAAATAAAGTTAATCATCATCATCTTTATTTAATGTTTTTTTCCAGGTTTGTCCAGGTTAGATGGCTACACCCTAAAGTTTTTTCCTCCATTTTCTATTATTCTTGTCATCTTTTGGGTAAGACCCCTTCTTTTCATATCATTAGATACCACCACCTTTATCTTGGTGCAGCTCTAAACTCAATCATCCTCTACCTTTCACACCACATGCCCAAACGAGGTTAGGTGTTCTAAACATAACAACAATCTTCTTTATACTAAACCTTTCTCTTTACTATGCCTTCATCCTCCCCTCACTCTATGACACTCCACACATACATCTGTTAGTGTGAGAGATAGCTCAAGGAATTTCTTCCATGCACCTTTCACCCTGCCTTACACTGCTATGCTGCACCTCTGTCTGCACTTAACATGTCACCTAAGCAGCAGAACTTGTCCAAAAACAACTCCATTCCCAATATCAAAGTTAACAATTACTACATTAGTATTCTGCACTCCTCTCCCACACTTTCTACAAGGGTCACATTTCTCACCTGCAGACTACCTTTATACCACTACATTCTGCATACCCACTTCACACAACCCATGCACTGAAATGACTTTCTCCCAGCATTTCTATTGCACATGCCACACCTTTGACTCCAGCTATCACCTTGGTCTGTGCTGCATTTACTTTGAAGCCATTCAATTCCAAAGCAGCTTTCTATTTCAGTATTGCCTTTTTCATTTTCAATTCCACTTCATTTTTGTCATCAGTACAAGATCACTGCCATACAAGACTTCCCATGACAATGCTTCATGTACCTCTTTGGTTACCACTGTCATAAAAAGCAATGGACTCAAAACAGATCCTTGATGCAGCCCCATCATCAACTCAAAATATTCAATATCCCCATCTGTACTTCTGACCACTGCTCATGCTTTCTCATACATTGACATCACAATACATTAACCATTCATCCACACCTAACTTTCTTAATGTCCACCAAACTACCTCTCTTGTCACCTTCAAACACGTTCTTTCAGATACAGTCAGTCAATCATATAATTAGACATAATTTATTTTCATAATTTTTCAAAACAAAAGAATGCATGGTATACTTACTCCTCACTGTGAAGTCAGTCAAGCAAGAAAACAAAAGAAAATACAATTACTATTAAAAACTTTTAACATCAACCAGAAATGATCGCCCTGCTTAATTTAATAGATTGTTGAATGCGGCCAGAGAGAACTCCAATAACACAAGGCACAAGACAGGAGCCAACCCTGTCCAAAGCAGGGCTCACACGCACACACACACACACACAATTGCCAATTAACCTTGCCAATAAACCTTAACACACACACCCATCATTAAGATGTGGGAGAAAAACTGCAGGTCAAAAAAAAACAAAAAGTGGGATTTGAACCAAATATACAGGACTTAGTATTTGTGAAATGCATTTCAGTCTTTATCACAAGTATTTTCATGTTTAATGTCTGTTGAACAAACAGGTATTGCTAGCTAAGAGGAGGCAAGGTGCACTCCAACATGTGGTGAGACGTAGACTAACGAACAGAGGCTGGCGAGTGAAGGAGGAAGGCCCCGCCCCCCTGCTCTCAGCCCACAGCCACTCTGTTGGATTTGTATAAATATATCCGTACCACAAGCGAACTATGGTACTTAGCGCGATGAGAGAAGTCACAAAATCAACCAAAAAGTTCAAGCAAATTATAGAAAACAACCAGATCTAAATCCATTAAGTAATTCTCTCATGAAAAGCAGACAGACGTACAGACAGAACGCGCTCGGAACTCGAAATTTTTTAAACTTGTTTTTTAGCTAGCACCTATGGGCCAAGGGTAACCTCCAAATTTCAAGTCCCAAGTCCTCATGGTTTGGGAGATTTTGTGATGAGCGAGTCAGTGGTATTTGGCTTTTAAATATATAGATATACTGTATAATTACCATTGTGAGCGACATTGCAGCTTCAGAATCTAAACAGCTTACAATCAATGATGAATTCTGCATTGTACCATGGCCTGGATAGATACTATCTCAATTCAAATATCCTAACAAATTCCTCACTGTCCTAGGACTGCTGCACAACTTGATGACTGAAACTATCCTTTGCAAAGGGTCAAAAACAGATCCCTTCATCATAATAACAACTGTTTCACCATATACCCTACATTTTTGAGTTTTAATTGCAGTTTAATTTGAAGTTGTTCACTGTACAACTACTAAAAAGACTAAGACAATAGTCACTGACCTCCACTATGCAGATGACTGTGCCCATTATGCTAACTCTATGGAAGAACTCCAGACTATCCTGAACCTTCCAGCTGCAGTCTACAATAGTCTGTTTCTATCCCTCAACATCAAGTAACTGACACCCATGCAATCATTATCTCTGGGGAAACTTTGTAAATTTTTGATCACTTTCTATACCTTGGCAGCTAACTGCTCCAAAAGACAACCACCAAGGAAAAAGGGCAATACTGTATCAATTGTGGCAGAATGGGCTTTAAGAATTTGTGCCACTAGTTCTTGGAAAACTGTGACCTCAAAAAGGAAAGCTCTCAAGAGATTCCAATATCTCTGCACACAGGTGATATGCTCTGTATGAGATATTAGGATTACTACATAATTATTATTTCCTCACTGAGGCAAAACATGACCATATTTGAAGTGATGATCCAGTAGAACCATCTTTACATAACGGACTACTGCATCACATTGCCTGGGTCCTTTCTCCGCAGAGAAGCCCTCTGCTCTCAGGTGAGGTCAGTGAACCTAGGATGATCAGAAAATGCAATTCAAAGGCCTACCTAACAAATCGACACATTGACATCACTGTTTATGCTTATGATTTAAGAGTTACAGTCATATGAAAAAGTCTGGGAACCCCTCTCAGCCTGCATAATAATTTACTCTACTTTCAACAAAAAAGATAACGGTGGTATGTCTTTCATTTCCTAGGAACATCTGAGTACTGGGGTGTTTTCCGAACAAAGATTTTTAGTGAAGCAGTATTTAGTTGTATGAAATTAAATCAAAAGGGAAAAACTGGCTGTGCAACAATTTGGGTCCCCTTGTAATTTTGCTGATTTGAATGCATGTAACTGCTCAATACTGATTACTTGCAACACCAAATGGCTGGATTAGCTCGTTAAGCCTTGAACTTCATTGACAGGTGTGTCCAATCATGAGAAAAGGTATTTAAGGTGGTCAATTGCAAGTTGTGCTTCCCTTTGACTCTCCTCTGAAGAGTGACAGCATGGGATCCTGAAAGCAACTCTCAAAAGATCTGAACACGAAGATTGTTCAGTATCATGGTTTAGGGGAAGGCTACAAAATGTTATCTCGGAGGTTTAAACTGTCAGTTTAAACTGTAAGGAATGTAATCAGGAAATGGAAGGCCACAGGCACAGTTGCTATTAAACCCAGCAGGTCTGGCAGGCCAAGAAAAATTCAGGAGTGGCATATGTGCAGGATTGTGAGAATGGTTACAGACAACCTACAGACCACTTCCAAAGACCTGCAAGAACATCTTGCTGCAGATGGTGTATCTGTACATCGTTCTACAATTCAGCACAATTTGCACGAAGAACATCTGTATGGCAGGGTGATGAGAAAGAAGCCCTTCCTGCACTCACGCCACAAACAGAGTCACTTGTTGTATGCAAATGCTCATTTAGACAAGCCAGATTCATTTTGGAACAAAGTGCTTTGGACTGATGAGACAAAAATTGAGTTATTTGGTCATAACAAAAAGGGCTTTGCATGGCAGAAGAAGAACACCGCATTCCAAGAAAAACACCTGCTACGTACTGTCAAATTTGGTGGAGGTTCCATCATGCTGTGGGGCTGTGTGGCTAGTTCAGGGATTGGGGCTCTTGTTAAAGTTGAGGATCAGATGAATTCAACCCAATATCAACAAATTCTTTACGATAATGTTAAAGCATCAGTCACAAAGTTGAAGTTACGCAGGGGTTGGATATTCCAACAAAACAATGACCCAAAACACAGTTCGAAATCTACAAAGGCATTCATGCAGAGGGAGAAGTACAATGTTCTGGAATGGCCGTCACAGTCCCTTGACTTGAATATCATCGAAAATCTATGGGATGATTTGAAGAAGGCTGTCCATGCTCAGCAGCCATCAGATTTAACTGAACTGGAGAGATTTTGTATGGAAGAATGGTCAAAAATACCTCCATCTAGAATCCAGACACTCATCAAAGGCTATAGGAGGAGTCTAGAGGCTGTTATATTTGCAAAAGGAGGCTCAACTAAGTATTGATGTAATATCTCTGTTGGAGTGCCCAAATTTATGCACCTGTCTAATTTTGTTATGATGCATATTGCATATTTTCTGTTAATCCAATAAACTTAATGTCACTGCTGAAATACTACTGTTCCCATAAGGCATGTCATATATTAAAACGAAGTTGATACTTTGAAAGCTCAGCCAATGATAAACAAAAATCCAAAGAATTAAGAGGGGTTCCCAAACTTTTTCATATGACTGTATATGCAGCATAGGATTTTAATAAAAATGTGTTTCCCTCTTTAAATGTAAATGTACTAACTCCTAAATTACAAAAATAAAAAGTGGGCACACTGTTTAAGATATAATTTTGATTTAATTGTTTTCAAAAATTTGTTTTAGTACCTTATCTTTTGATATACTGACATATAGCTTCCATCTGATTTTTTTTTCTGACCAAAATGAAAATATGAATGCTCATTTACAGATCAAATGGTTAAATATTCACTTGTAATCATATACTCATTTGCCACTTTATTAGGTATACCTTGCTAGTACTGGGTTGGACTCCACATTGTCTTTAGAACTGCAGTAATTCTTCATTGACATATATTCAACAAAGATGCTGAAAACATTCCTCAGGAATGATAGCATCACACAGTTGTTGCAGATTTGTTGGCTGCACATCCATGATCTGAACTTTATGACATGGCGTGTTATCCTACTGGAAGTAGCCATCAAAAGATGGGTATACCGTGGTCATAAAGGGATGGACATGGTCAGGAACAATACTCAGGTAGGCTATGTCATTTAAATGATGCTTAATTGATACTAAGGGGCCCAAACTGGGCCAAGAAAATATTCCCCACACCATTAGACCACCACCACCAGCCTGAATTGCTGATACAATGCAGGATGGATCTATGCTTTCATGCTGTTAATGCTAAATTCTGTCCCAACCCTCTGAAGGTTGCAACAGAAATCGAAACTCGTCCGACAAGGCAGAATTTTTCCAAGCTTCTATTGTTCAATTTTGGTGAGCCTGTGCAAATTGTAGCCTCAGTTGCCTGTTTTTAACTGACAGGAGTGGTACCAGTGTGGTCTCCTGCTGCTGTAGTCCATGTGCTTCAAGGTTTGACATGTTGTGCGTTACCTCGGGTGTAATGAGTGGTTGAGTTACTCTTTCCTTTCTATCAGCTCAAACCAGTCTTGCTATTCTCCTCTGACATCTGGCTTCGTCAAGACATTTTCACCTAAAAAACTGCCACTCACTGGATATTTTCCCTTCTTTGTTAATCCTAGAGATGGTTGTGTTTGAAAATCCCAGTAGACCAGCAGTTTCTGAAATACTCAGACCAGCCCATCTGGCACCAACAACCATGCCACGTTTAGAATCACTTAAAACACCTTTCATCCCCATTCTTATGGTTGATTTGAGCTTTAACAAGTCGTCTTGACAATGTTTACATGCCTAAATGCATTGAGTTGCTGCCATGTGATTGACTGAGCAGATATTTGTGTTAACAAGCAATTGAACGGGTGCACCTAATAAAGTGGCTGGTAAGTGTATGTTCTAATTTTGAGGTTTACATTTTAAAAGAGGTCATATAGGTTCTCATGTTCTCAGTATAGCTAAATACTTCCAACCATGTATTTTTAACACCACAGAGGTTCAATATGCAATTAGATAAACTCTTACATAAAATACTGAAACCATAACCACATTTAAGTTCAGACAGTGGACATAGATTGCACAGGAATGAAAACATTTACTGCTTAGAAAAGGTTACTTGTTAATTTCACGGATATGGACATGCAAAGTATGATAGTATATGTGATATAATCTGAATCACTGTTTGAAGGGCTTAGTGATTTTGAAATCTATGAAAGGTCCTATACAAAGCAAAAAGTGCTACTACAGTGATCCCTCGCTATATTGCGCTTCGCTTTTGGCGGCTTCACTCCATCGCGGATTTTATATGTAAGCATATTTAAATATATATCGCGGATTTTTCGCTGCTTCGTGGGTTTCTGCGGACAATGAGTCTTTTAATTTCTGGTACATGCTTCCTCAGTTGGTTTGCCCAGTTGATTTCATACAAGGGACGCTATTGGCAGATGGCTGAGAAGCTACCCAACTTACTTTCTCTCTCTCTCTTGCGCTGACGTAGGGGGGTGTGAGCAAGGGGGCTGTGTGCAGCTGCTTCCTGAAGGACATGCTGCACGGTGCTTCGCATACTTAAAAGCTCAAAGGGCACGTATTGATTTTTGACTTTGTTTTTCTGTGGCTCTCTCTCTCTCTCTCTTCCTGCTCCTGACAGAGGGGGTGTGAGCTGCCGCCTTCAACAGCTTTGTACTGGCGGTGCTTCGCATACTTAAAAGCCAAAAAGCCCTATTGATTTTTTTTTTGACTGCTTGCTTTGCACTCCTTTGAAAAGGAAGATATGTTTGCATTCTTTTAATTGTGAAACAGAACTGTCATCTCTGTCTTGTCATGGAGCACAGTTTAAACTTTTGAAAAAGAGACAAATGTTTGTTTGCAGTGTTTGAATAACGTTCCTGTCTCTCTACAACCTCCTGTGTTTCTGCGCAAATCTGTGACCCAAGCATGACATTCTAAAAATAACCATATAAACATATGGTTTCTACTTCGTGGATTTTCCTATTTCACGGGTGGCTCTGGAACGCAACCCCCATGATGGAGGAGGGATTACTGTATATAAAAACAAAATAAGGCATTGGTATCGTTATTTCATATTTTGCAGGCACGTTTATCAACAGGAAATTACAATATCAGTATTCATTGTAATTGTTTACATAAATAGGGTCACAAAGCAAAGAAGATGTGAGAGTAGAACCAGCAACCTTATGGCTTGACAATTTCTGCCTCAGCCACTGAACCAAGTTGCCTGCATTACATTAAAGTATACAATTAATAATGAAAAAACTAATAATTTAAAAAGATCCATGTATTACTGTATGCCATATGTCAATAAAACTCTGTTTCAACTAATGCCGGTAAAGTATGAAAAACACCATAAGTAATTAGTAGTATATTGATACATAAAATAGTAAAAGATAATTCATTTTGAGCAAGTGACAAAGATGTATCTTTATTACCATGACAATTTATTAATAAATAAAATGTGAATTATGATAAATGATCAATACCTCACTTAAGAATAAGAAGTCAACATCTACTTACTTGCTCCCTGTTTTTTTCCCTTCAAGTGTGTTCAAGTGCTGTTCTAGGGTCTCAAGGAGACTGCTGGGAGCCTACAAAGAACAAAACTGATGGGTAGATATTACAATGCAGCATAGTTGAGAAAATTTGAGTGGGATAGGAGAACTCTCAAAGTCAGCCCAACCTTTTGCCACAGCTTGTTCTACCTGAATAATGCGCAGCACATGCCCATGCTTGATGCTAAACTTGTACACAACACCAGCACACGTTCAAATGCAAACTCATGCCATTCAAGCACAACATAGCACTGCAAGCCTGTTTGCCAGGCACTTCATGATGTTCAGAATAAATTATAGCTGAATCAAGGTGTATGAATTTATTTGTCTCAAGATGTTACGATACTGCTGGAGAAGCGAGTATAGCATAAAGTTGAGCTGACTGCATACTAGACAGAAAAGAGCCTTGATTTCCTAGAAGTGGAGGGAAACAAAAGATATAAAAAGAAAAACCATGCAACATTATATATAAAAAACGTTATTCACCATCTCTTAAAACAAAAATTTCCAAGCTTGGGATTCTAGGGTCATTAATACGTTTACAGGTTAGCATGTGTTCACTTGTAAATTGAGTTGTTTTCTAAAACTTGTGATAATGACCACACACTGATGCCTGAGCAACAGAAAGCAGAGTGTACAGGGGAAAAGCAATCCCATTACTAGTTTCTACAGATCAGAATAGTTATATTTTTAAATGCCTTTTACATTTAGTAACTCTGCACCTCAACTGACTTATGAATGAAAAAACCTATAGATTTTGTGCAAATGTCTTAACAGAAAAGGCTTTATTGTTACACCTTGTAAAGCAAACTCCATGCTTTATACCTTTTAAAGGCATATAAATAATAACTTTTTACATTTATATAGTGCTTTTCTCACTACTCAAAGCGCTTTGCAGACTCCACACACGGAGGCATAGGACACAAACCCATGATCTCCTTAATGCATGGCAGCAGTGCTACCCTTGCACCACATGCACAGGTGTAAGAAGAGATAAATTTATATTAAGTGACTACAAAGCTTAAAGGACTTTCTAATGTAATAAAAATGCATTTTGATTTTTCAAAGATTCCTATATAATAATCCCAAAAGTTCAGTATTAATGAAATAATTAAAAAAAAAACCAAAATCGTGATGTGGAATTCACAGTAACCATTAAATACAGTTTTGTCATTGGAATACATCCACTGGTAAATTTACATGGTTTTGAAATAAGAATGAGGAATTAATATATTCTAATGCACATCATAGGATGCCTACTCAAAGTCACTCTTTTGTGCATATGTAGCTTGTGAACAGAAGCTGATGTCACCAAACAGTGCACAACATTTTTTTGTTGCTTTCACCCTTAACTGTAATTTCCTCCAGTTGGTGGGTCAGCAGTGGCAGTAAAATCACTGCCCTTCAGCTCCTGATCTCCAGCTTCTCTCCTCCCTTTTATTCCATAGCCAGTCACAGGATAATATTGCTGCCTCTTTCAGCCTGAGCTTCTGCTTTTCTCTCTTTCCTTGATGATCCCACATAACTTGTGCTGGGAATCCTCTATTTCCAACCTTGACTAGGAATGGCCATGCCAGTCAACCTTTACCCTTACATTCTTAAATAAGTTCCTGGTGACTGGTGGCATTCCCCTCATGGGACAGTTAATATCAATGATTACCTGCTCTGACCAGATGAACTCTCCAGCCTTAGAGATGTTTGTAAGACTAGAGACAATTACATCTTCCTGTCAGATCCACCTTCACATCCCATCCTCAAACCTTGTGAGTGATGTTACTCTTGGTCTTTTTTACGGCCGGCAGTCTCTCAACCTGCTCTGATGAACTGTATGGATGTTGTTAATGTCCCCAGGGTTTGCTGTTTCTTACCTATCTCCTGCTCCAAGAAACACTTTGCTGTGCTTCCACCTGCATCTTCCTTGGGTGAGTGCAGTGTTGCACCCTGACGGAATCTGTGCTGATGGAATATGTGCTATGGTGCCTTTCTTTCCACAGAGCTTAAACAGTGGGTCCTTTCTCAATCCCAAGGCCCTAAGCCTTTCCTCCTCCTGATATTGTACCTCAGCCTGAATCATCTCTCGTCTCACCTGCACCTAAATTTCCCCATTGCTAGAAGTTGGTGGTTCCAAGGTCTTGTCTTTTAGTGCATGGGAATCCAGTGATGTCCATCAACTTCAGTGAAATTTTTGCTTCTACCACCGATGCATACGCTGCCCATTTACTCCCTAGTTATTACCACTGTTTTTTGACCTGCTCACCACAGACATCTCTGTACACATGATTGTTACCCTGCATTTTTGCCAACATGAACTCTTCTACCACAGATGAGAAAGGGAGCTGGAACTGACTCTATCAGATATAAAACCTGATTGACATACATTACCAGTCAAAAGTTTTAGAACACCTGAGTTTTTTCAGTTTTTATGGAAATGCACCATCCATGTTTCAAGAAATCAAGGAATAGAACAAATAAACAATGGCAAATAAAAAAATACATCAAGATTTATTAAGTGTACAAAATTATATAAAAATTTGTTGTTTTAATCAAAGTAGCCACCGTTTGCTGATCTAACAGCAAAACTGCGATAACCCTTTTGATTCAGAATGCCAAGTCACTCTGTGCAAGTCACCAACTCACCAGCAAAAGAACCCCAGACCATCACACTTACTCCTTCATGTTTGACAACTGGTGTCACACACTGAAGAACCATCCTTTCATTTCTTCTAGTCTGCAATAGTCCACGGCCGGTATTTGAAGGCCCCATTTTGTCCTTTAAAGCAGGGGTCCTCATCCCCCGGTCCGCGGAACTGCTGGCAACGGAGACTCACTCAGTGAAGGGCTACAGCAAAATGGCTGCCCCCTTCATTGAGGATACTTTTCAGAATGCTAGGCGGGCGGGGCTTTGCAGCGGCGCAGAGAGAGGAGAGAGACCGAGGCGAGAGAGTATTACAACAAAGTAATTTTATGGTCCCGACAGTTTCCCCTTATGACATGAGTCTATAGAAATCTCGTTACTATGAAGTACATTCAGCAGATACTTTCATTACAACAAAGTGACCTTGAAATGCTGGAATGAATCATCCACAGAGCAGTTAGTTCTGTGGTCGCAGCTCAGTTGTGCACATTTGCACAATGATCCCCAAACAGAAACATTGTAAAAAAAATTTCTTTCTTCGAACTTTCCTTGTACTGTTTTTTTGCTGTTTTTGTTTTCTGTGGTTTTTAGTGATACCTTTTGGTTATTTCTCGTCAACATTTGAAAAACATCCATTGAAATTTAACTCATTGTCACCCTCCTATAGAAACAGCAGACACGAAAAAACGATAATAGTGTTAATGTTTGTGATGTGCAATCTGTTGGAACGATAAATGCAATGCATATGTCTTTGTTACTGTATATGCAAAAAAAGCAGAAAAATCCGAAATGCTGCATTTGAAGACAGTTTTTATGTGGTTCAGTGATGCTCGTTCAAGAAACATTCCTATTAATGCGGCACTCATTCAAGAAAATGTGGGACCTCCGTCAACGGGACAACATGCCGAAGAACGTCCCAAAGTGCGATCACTGTGTCTGTGGAAGACTGTTTATCTGTTGCCGGGGAAACACATTTCTCCACCAAAGCAAACAGAAAAGATCTTGATGGGTGATGCAAGAAACATTGTAAATGCAGGGAGCATGATTACTTGGCCACTAACCTGGTCACAACTCTGCCTGACTGCTGTGTCTGTTTATAGGAGAGTGGCAAATCCCACTACAATAAATAACCGTGCTGTTCCTGTTTCAAGCTGAATAAAGCTGGTTTTGCTGAAGTACTGAGACTCAGTCTCATGTTTTTGGGGTGTAAGAGAGGGACTTATAGCGCGACCACAATCTTTTAGGATTTGCTTCTGTGGTGCTTCACTGCAGCACTGTGAGCCTGCTGTTGACCTGCCCCGACAACGGACAAACAATCTTACACAGACGTGGCAACTGTGCTTCGGGACACACTTCAGTGTGATGTTCCCGTTGGGTGGGGATCTCAAAAGAGTTCAGAAACCTCACAATATGAACAGGCATACAGGCACTATTGGGCACCCCACCTTTACCCACTCTGCAGACTCAGTATCCAGCCAGGCTGGAGGAGTGCTGCAGGAGCCGGAGGAGGAAAATCTGAGGCAGTGGTGGAGTAGCAGCACGTGGGACAGAGGCGGAAGATACCCGTTGTTCAAGTTGGCAGATAAAGTGGCTGCATTCAAAGCCAAAATTGATTTATGAGGCCGACGAGTGAACACTGGGATTTTTGATATGTTTCAAACGTTAGCAGAGGTTGTGAAAGATACCACGCCAGGGCCTTCTTTCTCCCAGCTGGTGTATGATCACCTATCTCAGCTTTCAACAGAGTTTGAGCATTATTCTATCTATTCCCAACCACAAAAGACCCTCAAAATGGGAAGGAATGGATCCGTGACCCATTTGTGAATAAGCCAGGCGAATCAACTTTGTCTGTGCTTGAAGAGGATCAACTGCTTGAGGCTGCAAATGATGGTGGCCTTAAAAGTATATTTGAGACAATTTCAAATCTCCATACGTTTTGGATTAAAGTCAAGGTGGAATATCCTGAGGTTGCCACAAAAGCACTGAAAAGTCTGCTTCCATTTCCAACAACCTATCTTTGTAAGGCAGTGTTTTCTGCAGTGACAGCAACCACAATGAGATTACGGATTAGACTGAACCTAAGCAACAAACTTTGTGTGTCTCTGTCTTCCATCGTCCCCAGATAGGATCATCTGGTTGCAGGAAAACTAGCTCAGGGCTCCCACTGATTCTGCATTATGGTAAGTTGTATAATTTCTATTACGATATTATAACTTAATAGTAAAAGAAATGTAATGTAAATTATGTATAAAACTGGCCTAAGAACCAGCCCCGAATCCACCATCCCCTCCCCCCCACCAGTCCCTGGAAAAATTTGCTTCTAGTAAAGTGGTCCTTAGTGTCAAAAAGGTTGGGGATCACTGCTTTAAAGAATGGTTTTCTTACTGCCATTTGTCCTCTGAAACCTGCAGCACAACATCTCCTCTTCACAGTAGAAACTGAGACTTGCTTTTTTCTACCACTGTTAAACTGTTCTTGAAACTGTTGTGCTGTGAGGCACCAATCATGCAAGCTCGTGACCCTCAAAAGCTTATCTTCTGATTGGGTTGTGACATTGGGTCTGCCAGATCTCTTCTTATCAGAGTTTCTTCCAGTTTCCAATTGCCTTTGGATTGTGTAGGACTGGTACCATACTGACTGACACTTCAATTTTTTTTGCAATTTCTCTAATGAAATATTCAATGGAATATTGTCCAAGTTGTATTGGTAAACATGTAAATTGTTTGCTTCAACTTCCAAGGCTTACTTTACTTGAAGTTCTGCAGAACAACTGTAGTTTTTAACCTATTAGTTGTTCCCTGAAGAAGGCCCATTTGTAATATTCTGTTTTTCCTTTTTTCAGTTTTTTTAGAAAACTGAGGTGTTCTAAAACATTTGACCGTAGTGTATTTATTATATAAAGCCCCAGAGAGCATGTTGTTCTGTGTATGTAGTTATGTTCTATGTACAGTATTTTTCGGACCATAAGGCGCACTTAAAATCCTTTAATTTTATCAAAAATCGACAGTTCGCCTTATAATCCGGTGCGCCTTATGTATTAATTCTGGTTGTGCTTACTGACCTTGAACCGATTTTATGTGGTACACGGTGCTCAAAAATCTGTCAAAATGTTTTAGAATGACTTTGGTAAGCTACGAAGCCGCACCGCTTGATGGACTGTTGGAGCATTACGGCTACCGTAGTCAGGAGCCTCGTGGAGTAATACGTACTGTACTTCAACATACGGTATTACGGTGTGTTTATTAGGACCCCGAAATGGCACCTGTTAAGAGACATGCTTACGAAGCGGATTTCAAACTCAAGGCTATCAGGCACGCAGTAGAACATGGGAATAGAGCAGCTGCAAGAGAATTCAACATTAATGAATCAATGGTGCGGAAGTGGAGGAAGCAAGAAGATGACCTACGCCAAGTAAAGAAGACCAAACAGAGTTTCCGAGGGAACAAAGCGAGATGGCCACAGTTAGAGGACAAAGTTGAACAGTGGGTTATTGAACAGAGACCAGCAGGTAGAAGCGTCTCTACAGTCTCTATTCGACTTAAGGCAACAGCGGTAGCACGTAACATGAAGATCATTGACTTTCGAGGAGGTCCGTCTTGGTGCTTCCGTTTTATGAAAAGACGTAATCTCTCCATCCGCACAAGAACTACCACCTCGCAGCAACTGCCAAAGGATTACGAAGAAAAGCTGGCCATTTTCCGCACTTACTGCAAGAACAAGATCACTGAAAAAAAGATCCGGCCAGAACACATCACCAACATGGACGAGGTCCCTCTTACCTTTGACATCCCCGTGAACCGTACTGTCGAGAAAGCAGGAAGCAGTACGGTATCTATACGCACCACAGGGAACGAGAAGTCATCCTTCACTATAGTTCTCGGTTGCCAGGCTAAGGAACACTTTGCCAAAAGAAAAGTTTCGGGCCGGCGTCATCATCAAAGCTAACCCAAAGGGCTGGATGGACGAGGAGAAGATGAGTGAGTGGCTGAGAGAAGTTTACGTCAGGAGACCGGATGGCTTTTTCCACAAATCTCCGTCTCTATTGATCTGCGACTCTATGCGCGTCCATCTCTTACCGATACTGTCAAAATCCGAGTGAAGCAAACTAATTCGGAGCTTGCCATCATTCCGGGTGGATTAACCAAAGGACTCCAACTGTTATATATAGGCGTCAACAGGTCATTCAAAGTTAAATTGAGAGCTGCGTGGGAGCATTGGATGACAGAAGGCGAACACACATTCACCAAGACAGGAAGGCAACGCCGGGCAAGTTACGCCACTATCTGCCAATGCATCGTGGATGCCTGGGCTAAGGTGTCAGTCTCAAGTATCGTCCGAGCTTTCACAAAGGGCGGAATCATCACTAAGCAGCTAAGCAACAGCAATGAGACTGACTCGGAAAATGACGAGAGAGATCCGGGCATGCTTGATGCTAAAATCGCCCAACTATTTACCTCAGACACTGAGGATAAAGAATTTGATGGATTTGTGGAAGAGAAATGAACTGAAAAAGTGAGTGTATTGTTTTGTATTTTATGTTACAACTGAATAATGCTGAGCGTTATTGTGAATGAGTTGAATAAAGTTTGACTTATCTGTTTTGTTTCGCTGAATGCGCCTTATAATCCGATGCGCCTTATGTATGAAAGTAAACCCCATTCATTGATATTGCGCTTTATAATCCAGTGAGCCTTATGGTGCGAAAAATACTGTAGCACACCAATTGACTTGACAGCATCAGATTAAACCATCCAGTGTCCCACTTGCTCCTTTACTGTTGAGGAAAGGTAATGTGAGATTGGATTTTTCAGTTAAAGTTAAAACTAGAAATCAGCTAATAAAGCAGATACAGTATATTTTTTTCAGCTCAGTGGGAACAATCTCCTGTTTTTTCTTTGTTATATGAAAATCAAGTTTAATATACCCATCTTTTTCTTCTGCATAAATTAATACATTTTTCAAAATAATACTCTATATACAGTGCCCTCCACTAATAGAACCACACTTAGGATTAATACCATGTCTGACAAATGAAAGTGGATAATTTAGTCAATCAAGCTTATTTGGTTGGTTAATACCCAAGTTAAAGCCCAATATCTGATTTAGATAAAGCTATCAAGGTTTCTGTTTTACATACAGAACATGTTTTGGTTTACATGCAAATTATATAGTACTAGGGTGTTGTACCGTGTTAGCCATTATGAATGTAGAGAAAAGCCAAGCAAAATGACACCTTTTATTGGCTAACTAAAAAGATTACAATATGCAAGCTTTCGAGGCAACTCAGGCCCCTTCTTACATCTTGCCTGAAGAAGGGGCCTGAGTTGCCTCGAAAGCTTGCATATTGTAATCTTTTTAGTTAGCCAATAAGAGGTGTCATTTTGCTTGGCTTTTCTCTACATGTAAATTATGAAATTTTAAATCGTCCATAAGACCCACTACATTGAGTCCTCTGTGTCAAAGCCTGGAAACAATGAAGAACCACTTAAGAACTTACACAAATTTATGTTAGCCTATCCCTTCCTGGGCATTCTGCCTGTCTTTTGGGTTTGGAACTACTGCTATCTAGAAGTTTTTTTTTGTTTTGTTTTTTGTCTGTCCTCCAGCCATCTGATCTTATTACAGTGCATCTGGAAAGTATTCACACTTTTTCCACATTTTGTTATGTTACAGCCTTATTCCAAAATGGATTAAATTCATTTTTTTCCTCAGAATTCTACACACAACACCCCATAATGACAACGTGAAAAACGTTTACTTGAGATTTTTGCAAATTTATTAAAAATAAAAAAATTGAGAAAGCACATGTACATAAGTATTCACAGCCTTTGCCATGAAGCTCAAAATTGAGCTCAGGTGCATCCTGTTTCCCCTGATCATCCTTGAGATATTTCTCCAGCTTAATTGGAGTCCACCTGTGGTAAATTCAGTTGATTGGACATGATTTGGAAACGTACACACCTGTCTATATAAGGTCCCACAGTTGACAGTTCATGTCAGAGCACAAACCAGGCATAAAGTCAAAGGAATTGTCTGTAGACCTCCGAGACAGGATTGTCTCGATGGCACAAATCTGGGGAAGGTTACAGAAAAATGTCTGCTGCTTTGAAGGTCCCAATGAGCACAGTGGCCTCCATCATCCATAAGTGGAAGAAGTTTGAAACCACCAGGATTCTTCCTAGAGCTGGCCGGCCATCTAAACTGAGTGATCGGGGGAGAAGGGCCTTAGTCAGGGAGATGACCAAGAACTCGATGGTCACTCTGTCAGAGCTCCAGAGGTCCTCTGTGGAGAGAGGAGAACCTTCCAGGACAACCATCTCTGCAGCAATCCACCAATCAGGCCTGTATTTAGAGTGGCCAGACGGAAGCCACTCCTTAGTAAAAGGCACATGGCAGCCCGCCTGGAGTTTGCCAAAAGGCACCTGAAGGACTCTCAGACCATGAGAAAGAAAATTCTCTGGTCTGATGAGACAAAGATTTAACTCTTTGGTGTGAATTCCAGGTGTCATGTTTGGAGGAAACCTGGCACCATCCCTACAGTGAAGCATGGTGGTGGCAGCATCATGCTGTGGGGATGTTTTTCAGTGGCAGGAACTGGGAGACTAGTCAGGATAAAGGGAAAGATGACTGCAGCAATGTACAGAGACATCCTGGATGAAAACCTGCTCCAGAGCGCTCTTCACCTCAGACTGGGGCGACGGTTCATCTTTCAGCAGGACAACGACCCTAAGCACACAGCCAAGATATCAAAGGAGTGGCTTCAGGACAACTCTGTGAATGTCCTTGAGTGGCCCAGCCAGAGCCCAGACTTGAATCCAATTGAACATCTCTGGAGAGATCTTAAAATGGCTATGCACTGATGCTTCCCATCCAACCTGATGGAGCTTGAGAGGTGCTGCAAAGAGGAATGGGCGAAACTGGCCAAGGATAGGTGTGCCAAGCTTGTGGCATCATATTCAAAAAGACTTGAGGCTGTAATTGCTGCCAAAGGTGCATCAACAAAGTATTGAGCAAAGGCTGTGAATACTTATGTACATGTGCTTTCTCAGTTTTTTTTATTTTTAATAAATCTGCAAAAACCTCAAGTAAACTTTTTTCACATTGTCATTATGGGGTGTTGTGTGTAGAATTCTGAGGAAAAAATGAATTTAATCCTTTTTGGAATAAGGCTGTAACATAACAAAATATGGAAAAAATGATGCGCTGTGAATACTTTCCGGATGCACTGTATATGACTCATCTTTAGAGACTTAAAATACAATATTATCTATAAGGACTAATTTTCTACTTATTATACATCTATGTTAAGTAAGCCCATAATGATTTATTTTTGTTACTTGATTATTATTCTTACCTAATTTAATGTTTTTCTTTTCTTGTAATTATTTCTTTCGACATTTTGTAAATCTCTTTGAGATGCATCCTGTGCATGAAAATGTGCTATATAAATAAATATTATTATTGTTGTTTTGGAAATCAATGATTCTTAGAATTAAGGAGATATGTCTAAATGTAGCAGCAATTGCCCTCTTATCAAGAAAATTGAACAAAACTGAAATAAATTTTCACCTTCCTTTAACCTAATGAGTAAATATTTTCTACAGTTTGGTGAAGATAATGCATTTTCACACTAGGTCAAATTTAGAGTATTAAAACTGAAATTCAAAGTTACAGAAAAAGAATCGAACAAAAAAAAAAAAATAATACCACATTCAGCACGTTCCTTACAAAAAATTTGATTTAAGATTTTAAGATGCATAAAGATTCACAATCATTGGGTTGCTTGTCTGTTGCAAAGACACAGATTGAATGGCATAGTGCGCATCATTGGCTTTACCAATTTCAGTATTAATATTTGTTTTGCAGTTATCAAGTGTACATGTTCATTTAATTTTGAGTAATCATATCCAAAGCAGAAAACAGTTGCTAAAAACTGCAAACTATTGAAAAATAAAGTCATACGTGGAGCATGACCAAAAAAAAAATCTGTTACAAAATATAATCAAAATATACTTTGAAAAACAAACAAAAAACAAGCAAGCACCACAGAAGCCAGAAAGAGAATATATATGAAGAGCAGAAAGAACTCAAAAACTGCAGCACACAGTTGTATGTGCACATGCCAAGTCTGGTCATGCTCAAGCTGTGCTGAATCATCATCGCCACACTAAAGCATGTCATCTTCTTTGGGGAAGAAATAACTTTCTCTGTCAAACTGCTACTTGTGTGTTCCTTTTCTTAAAAACGCACAGGCACATGGTACTTACCAACACTAAGAAGTCCGGAGGATAAAGCATTTTGTAATCTATAATCATTTACACTCAACTGCAACCCTCTGCCCTTAAGGCTGGTGCCTCCCTGATAAATTTACTTTTTCGTTAGGGCCCTGCTTTAGCAAAGAATGTAATATGCAGATACAAAGACTGCTAGTTAAACCTATACAAGCTAATGATAAAATTGTTTAAACCAAGACCTCCTCTGGTTAATTTTGTGAACCTAATTAAACTATGTTTTGAAAAATGAAATAACTTAATTCACATTTTAGTGCTGAAATATAACCCTATATAGATATTATCAGTAACAATCGGATGTCAATAACTTTGTTTATATTGCTGATTTTCTCTAAACTGTTGAATCATCAAAGTAACAGGACAAACAAAATGTCCCCAGTCCCTGTTTCCTTTTTGTTTATTAAATTATGTCTATGAATGATCCTAAACATGAGACTAATGTTCCAAACAAAATTACCAGAGACATCTTGGGCATGAAATTAAACCATGGCAGTGCACAACTTTTTTAATACAAAGAAAATAAGTGATACGCACTGTGCCAGGAAGTGTCTAGACATCAGGAAAGCAGCCCAAAAAGCTATTGTCAGTAGAGAATATTTATAAATCATAAAATTACAACTTTTTTCATAGAGCAAATTTGCTTTGTTGGTTACTACATTTACTGTGTGTCCCTCATTCACCCTGACCTGGAGATAGAATCCTTCAGACGTCTTTGTGTTCGACTATCAGTTTGGCTCATTAGTGTTTCTTACATGAACACAAATCGTGTTACAGTAATGAATGAGCTTAAAAAGTTTGCTGTGTTCTTCGTTTCCGATCAACCCATTATGCCAATACTACAGAAATGGATGAATAGATGATTCCATTCTGCTATGTAGTTTACCATTTGTGAGTATTACCCTGATATGTTTTGCCTTCTTCACAAAATGTTATTATCAAAGATTTGTTTTGCAACAGCCTTAAAATTTCAGCGCAATTGAGGCATATAATAAAGTGGAACTTGAAGGGAAGCTATACTCTAAAATCTGAAACGAAATCTCCCACATTTTCTGTTTTTATAAACGTTACTATAAGTGATAACCAACATGTTATTAACTGGCTCATTTGCTAAAAATGTTCTGAATTTTTCAAATTTTTGTCATCACTATGGATAATGTGCGGATTTAAAAACTGGTAACATACTGTATGTCATATTACATATTTACATTTTTTAATATCTAAATCCAGTGAGTTAAACTGAAATATGTCTGTCTAGAATGGCACTTCAGGACTTAAGCTTGACCCCTGATTAAAATGATACAAAACTTCTTCCCAACTTCGTCAATTCTGCAAAACTCTGCTCAGTATAAAAGGGAGTATAAAAGTTTCCCCCTCAAAAAGCAAATGACTTGCTCATTCACAACTGCCATCTCTGTCATAAAGAAAGCTATTTTGTATTTAAGAAAAACTTAAAATGTTTTAACCTTGGTGTGCAAGCTGCCATAAAAATGTCAACAATAGATTTTTAAACACAGCCATTGTCCCTAAATCTATAACCTAGAAGAAAATGATTAACTATCATTTAAGGTTGCTTTGGATGCCTTAAAAACTTACTGGGGAAACCTACCACAGTTTCATCAATTAATATTGGGAAATGCACAAAAGAAGGGGTAAAATCAAGAAAGAGAAAGAAGACAGACAAAAAAAAGGGTTCTAGGTCATTTCTTAAATCAGCCATGGGCTTTAGGATCATTAAATAACATTAAATAATATTAACACTGACAAGGTTATAGACTTAACTGCACAATACTGCCATAATGTTAGTACAGAACTGGTGAGCCCAATAAAGTAGATAAATATGCCATGGTCCTTAACACTAGAATTACCAGAGCCTATGAAAAAACTCGCAGATCTGGCCCACCTTAAATCCCATCGCACCTCTCCGTCAGCGTCTTTTGTCCTGTAAATGTGCCGATAAAGACAAGCAGCCTGCTATTCCATCCCCCCACCGCCGCAGAAAACAGAGACATATGTATATATGATATTTGGAATTATTCATTTTATGACCTGTATTTCGGAAAACATTGTGGCACGGATGCAACATTATTCATATTCATTCACATAACATCTTGCGGTTGTAATCAGTGACCGTGTTTTTTTTTCTCCCTGATCTTGCCAGTCTCCATGTTTCTGTATGGTGCTGTTTCTTTTGTACTCCAGGACATGCAGAGGAAAGAATTGTATAGAGAGGTCAGCTCAGTGCTATATGCAATCATTAAATTCAAATGTTAACAGTTCACACACACGCAAGGACCGTCCTTTCTACATTTACGACATGTGTACCTGTTTTAACAATGTGTTTACACAGATTATTGTAGAAACGGAACACACATGAAATCCATTTGTTCCAAATAATGATCTATTATTTCCACTCTGAAACTCCAGCACTTCACTCCCAGATAATCAAGGCATGAGCTGGGAGAACTTTGTGCACGGTCTGTGGAGGTGGGGGGATGGAATAGTAGGCTGCTTGCTGCTTGTCTTTATCAGCACATTTACAGGACAAAAGATGGTGACGGAGAGGTGTGATGGGATTTAAGGTGGGCTGGATCTACAAATTTTTTCGTAGGCTCTAGTAATTCTAATGTTAAAGACTAATATTTCTATATTTAAGATACTGAAGATAATGAAATGCCACACAAAAGTTGTTCAAAATTTATTGATATATATACTCCATTCATTTTTAAAGATGTTCTAAAGGCAGAAAATAGGAAGATACTGCAGTGTATTCTATAACAACAAAAAAGACAAAGGTAAATTAAAAGAAGATCTAATAGAAATCTGATAGTAAGCTTTATTAAACAAATAATGATAACAGCACTTGAAAAAGCATTAGGAAAGCTGGGGACAAAAACTATTCACATGGAGATACCAGCTGTCCAGTATTGCACTAAAATATAAAAGAGCATTTGGAGAAAAACATAGAAGGATAAACAAGATGGACAGAAAAACATAAAACTGTTTTTCTTTTAAATGGTATGTTCTCTGTAATGAGCATGATATGGTCCATAACCTGTTTAAAAACAGTAGAAAGAGAGACCTGGAATTATAGAGCCAATAAGATAAAACTGTTGCTGAAACAATATGGATTTACTTTTCTTCTCATCTGCCGACAACCTTAAATAAAAAAGTGCTTTGACCTGTACATGTATGAATTGTTTAGCATGGTATATACCATGAAAGGCACAAACAATTGATAACTCCAAATTAAAAATAGTACTCATTCTACTGTAAAATGCACTACAAATACAGTATATGGTTTTCTAACAAATCATATCTGACAAATAATTACTAGGACCTACACATACTACTGGCTGGTTGAAGGGTCAATAGCCATAACCATCATCATTGGAAAGTATATGGTCATACTGAATAAAAGCATAGCATGCTTATGAGCAACTACTAAATATCACCCCCAAACCACAGCACTAAACAAGACTATCAATGTTTACGATATAAAGTGCATTCAGAAAGTATTCTGAACCTTTCACATTTTGCTGTGTTGCAGCCATTTGCTAAAATCATTTAAATTCTTTTTTCCCTAGGGTTCATCTCTGGAGTGACCTGAAAGTAGCTCCCCCCCCCAAGAGACAGTCTCCATCCCACCTGACAAAGCTTGAGAGGACCTGCGGAGAAGAATGGCAGAAAATTCCCATATCCAGGTTTGTGAAGCTTGTCATGTAATACTCAAGAATATTCACAGATGTAACTGGCGCCAAAGGTGCTTCAACTATGTTCTGAGTAAAAAGGTCTGAATATTTCTGTCGATGTGATATACATTTAGTTTTAATAAATCTGCAAAAATTTCTGAAATACTGTTTTTGCTTTGTCATTCCTTGTATTGAGTGTTGCTTGATGTGGGGGAAAAAAGAATTTAAATTATTTTAGGCTGCAATATAACATAATGAGCCAGGAACTTTCTGAACTTTTCTAACCCTAATCCCATCTACTTTGTTTACCTGCTTTTAATTTAAATAATGTGAAACAAGGTTATTATAGTTAACGAAAACTAAAATCAAAACTGAAACTATTATTAATAAAACATTTTCGTAAACTGAAATAAAATAATTAACAAAACTAAAATGAAAAACTAAAACTAAATGAAACTATTAAAGTAGCTGGAAAGCACTAACTGAACTAAAATAATAATTTACTAAAATTATTTTTAGTTTTCATTTTTGAATGAATATTATTTGTCTTTAACCCTTGGAACTTTTAACTCTAAAATAGAAAGTCATCCACCACGTGCCGCCCGCATATATTCATCCAGTGAACGGCGGCTGGTGAATGAGGGCAGGTGTTCACACAGAATTTACGGTGACAGAGCAAGCTGACTACGGCATGCCGGCTTTCTTTGTGCCTGTTGTATATCACCATGTAATTCAAATGCCTGAAATTAGAATTTGCTGTTCAACAAAATGTTTACCATATGGACAGAAAAATCTTTCTTGTTTATGAAGTATAGAGAAAGCATAGTAATCATGAAAAAATGTTTTAGACCTTCCCAAGTCCAAAAATATTGTATATATATATATTGGAATTATCTGTGCATGTGTGTGTAAACATGATAACTCAAAAACGCAACAAGATAGATGGATGAAATTCGTCATGTGGTTGTTACACCAAAATTGTAGATCTGTATTAACTTTTGGGCCAAATTCATCAACCGGAAATGGTACTTAACCTGAACACATACTCGATATTTTTTGTATTCATGCAGCTGCTGGGTCTGATTTATTCAACTTTACTTTTTTAACAATTATTCAATTGCTTTGTTGTTGATCGTTTTTTAATGCGCATAATATAAAAATATAATCATTTTCTTACGGTTTATTCCTCAAATATCCATCCCCATATCTGAGTATACGAGAAAGTCTATGGGAGACCACTCCTGATTTTTGAAAATAAAACGACTCTGATCGAGAGACTGACGAGGTCATCATACAAGATTAGCACATTATTAATGATCTATAACTTTTGCTTTAAAATCAGCTTTTAACAACGAACCAATACAAACTTTGCAAAATTCCTGAGTTCGCAACATCTCTACTGAACTACAGGTAGGTAGACAAAGAGTCTGCCAAGTGATGAAAAACTAAACAAACTAATGTGTTTTTGTATTTATTCTATATTTACTAATTTATCTTTTTAAATTTATATTCACCACTCAAAATACGATATTGTGAAAATAATCCAGTAACAGAATTATATTTTAAAAAATGTGTCCCCCTTTTTTCAATGTTTCTCTCTCTCTTTCAAAATAGATAGTTGAAATATCATTCTTTTTGTTCTTAAAATCAGCCATAACATACATATTGCATACCAGGGATTATTCCTGCCAAATAATCCAGTAGCAGAATTATATTTTAAAAAATGTGTCCCCCTTTTTTCAATGTTTCTCTCTCTCTCTCTCTCAAAATAGATAGTTGAAATATCATTCTTTTTGTTCTTAACATCAGCCATATCATACATATTGCATACCAGGGATTATTCCTGCCTTACATCCAAACCTCCTGGCCTAGACTCCAGGTTTCCTGTGATCCTACTCTGGATAAACAGGTATAGATAATATATATATTGTTCTTAATCTCAGATGCTTTCTCTGTCATTTTGTGCTCGTCCATACATCTATTACTTGCTCTTACTCTGTTCATTATGGGTTTACTACTCTTATGTGTGGGCTATTCAAGTCTCACTGCCCCTAACCTTCACACTACATGCTTGTTTTTCTTTGTTTTCCTCAATACAGCTAGGTGGGGTCTGCACACTGATTCAAGTCTAAGAGCCCTGTTCTTCCTAAGCCCCTGTGATTTTCATGATCACACCTGAGAGAACACAGTAGAATCTGTTTGCTGATTTTTGATATTTTTTCAGGCTTTTGGGTGGCAAAACTCTTTGTCTATAAATTGTATGTGCCTGAGAATCAGAGATCAATATGACTCGTAGAAAAATAACAAAGCCCATTATGGGAGATTTCTGAATGCAACATTGAAGGCATTCATTATAAGCACATTATGTTGGAGCAGAATATCTTGTGTGCTGTAGACGATTTGAGTAAAAAAAAAAATTCACCTAAATTTAATTTCAAATTGGCCCATTCTAGGCAATAAAAGGAAAATATAAAAAGTGCCAACAGTCAGCACAGATTTGTTCGGCACAAATGACATATAAAATATTTTAAAAATTGTAAAATTGTGTAAAATTGTTCATATTCAGTATCTGGTTTTCATTATGCTTGTTTTTATCAGACAAAAACAAAACCAGATAGTAAACCATGTAGCGTAGTAAGCTTCCACTAACATTAAACTCGTTTCCAAATCTCCATAGGAGCTCCATGCTTTAATTACTAAAACTAAAACTGAAACTAAAAGATATAAAAGTAATATAGAAAAGTCTTTGTGAAATAAAAACTAAATTAAAGCTAAAAATACATGATGAAGGAAAACTAAAACTAAACTGAATTTCCAAGTAAGGTCAGAAAAAAATATAGAAATAAAAACTAATATAAAAAGGCAAAACTATAATAACCTTGATGTGTATCTATCCCTGCCTAAAAAGCATAAGGCAAAAGCCAGCCATGGCTGGAAATTTAGTCCATACCAGGGAGCACTCATAAAATACATTCATGCCAAGTGAATTTAGATATGACAATTAACCAAACATTCACAGTGGGAGTAAATTAAATTATTCTGGTAATGGGGAGTGTGCTAACTCTACAATGACAGACTCAGATTCTAGCCCAAGGGCCTGTGAGGAAGCAACCCTGTTAAACACAATACCACTATTCCAACCAAAGCCTGTTCAATAAATATCAAATAAATAAAAAAAATTAACCCCGTTATAGAGTCTACCAATATAAAGATTTTCTCTCTCTGGGTGGAGACAATACAATTTGCCCACTCAAAAACGAATGAAAAATTTGCAGCCTGTTCACTGCAAAATTACAGAAATGCATTATACATTAATAATTAATAACGCAAAACTGCATTTGAATATGTCAAGCATATTCTCAGAATTAGCCTATGGATTTAGACTGCGCACAACTGAACACAGCAAAGTGGTCTACCCAAGGAAAACATAACCAAAAAGAAAACACATGTGATACGATATGCCTATGCAAGCAGAAACTTGGTAGTGTGGTCATATCAAGATTTCCTCATTAGCTAAAACTTAGCAAAAAATCCCACCTTGCCTGATTAGTTATAACTGTTGATAAAGTAAGAGGACATAACAACAAAAATATAAAAGTACTTTCTTGGATATGTTGTGTATTACATATTTAACATATATATGAGATTAAGGTCTGGTGAATAACTGATAGTACATGGTCAGGTTACCGGCTCTTCAGTGTTACAGTCTTTAAAAGGTGAGTTTTCTGGGTCAGAATCTTTGAGATCAGCAGTGATTCCAGCATGCAATACCTGGGTTGTATTTTGGTAATAAAAAAATCAAGTCAACACATAATCAAATCAAAGAGGAAAAGCAGAACATGAGATATATAACTTTGGCCTATTTCATTCTAGCATATAACTATAATCCTTCCCAATTATGGCAGTTTTAGATCTAACACAGCTAAAAGTTCAAATACCATCTGAGAAAATAATGAAAGTGAGTCCATTCACACCTACTTTGTCTTATAAGACTCAGGACCACCCCTGTGGAATAAGACTCCCAAAATATTTAAATAATAAAAAAATGCAAAAAATAAAGATCTCCAAAAATTTTCTTTAAGATATATATTGTACAACCTCTTTATATCCTAAAAATCTACCATACTGTACATCAGTATAGGAAATATGTATAAACTGCATGGCTTAGTCACCTCTTGATGAAAACAAAGTTTCTATGAATTGGCTACATGCATTTCTTCCTTAAACAGATGTTTTAAACATATATTACATTCAAGGCTTTAGGTGCTATTTTGGTAAATACATTTTAAAGGCAGTTGGTCATCCCTGAGCAAGATACTCAGATCCCTTATTAGATTTATAACCAGAATTCTTGATTCCAATACATTATCACCTTTACTTAAAAAAGCCAATGCTTAGAATCAGTTTTGCTTTAGAGTTCAGTAGTCTGATCTTTAGTTTTTCCTTTCTTTGTAACTATTTCAGCTATTAATACTAATTTCAAGCATGAAAATGTGCTATATAAATAAATGCTGCTACCAATGTTGTTTTGTAGTCATGCTCATTTTCAAAAAGCACAGGCTTTTAAGTTAATATTGAATAACCTAACCTCAAACATAACACTAATACTTTCAAATAATTCAAATAAAGTTGCACTTATGCAAACCACCAGTAATTATTTTCTACTAGTACCCTAATAATTTAAAAATCTGAAAGTTTTAATATCCAAAATGTAATCAGTAGTCAATTTCTTTATGGGGCTATATCACAATAAAGCTACATTAAAATAATAAATGAGAATTTACAAAACACTAAATCTACAGTACCATCTTCTTTATTTAAGAAATAAATGGGAGAAATTCATTTAACCACACAACAGATATTTAGATAAGTTATTCAAAAGAAAGCGAAACACAACAGTAAAAATTAGCTACACAGTCTGCTTGCCTTCTTGATCCCTGGTAACCTGAAGCCTATAAAAGAATGAATAATTAATTTGTCTTCACTGCTGGAATACAAACCTGTAGAATTCTTTTTAAGAATTTCTTTATTTTGCATTTATATTAGACTAGATATGTCATCAAAATTAAAAAAATAACTAACTTAGTAAAAAAAAACTTTCAGGTTCATTGCAGGACATATTCTCTTTTTGTATTTCTGTTATAATTAAATTAACATCCTTTGTGGCAAAAAAACCCAAAGAAAAGACAGTTAATCGAATACATGAATCATCCATCCATCCATTTTCCAACCCGCTGAATCCGAACACAGGGTCACGGGGGTCTGCTGGAGCCAATCCCAGCCAACACAGGGCACAAGGCGGGGAACCAATCCCGGGCAGGGTGCCAACCCACCGCAGGACACACACAAACACACCCACACACCAAGCACACACTAGGGCCAATTTAGAATCACCAATCCACCTAACCTGCATGTCTTTGGACTGTGGGAGGAAACCGGAGCGCCCGGAGGAAACCCACGCAGACACAGGGAGAACATGCAAACTCCACATGAATCATTTCTTTGTAATTTAATATAAACTGCTAGAATAAACTGATTAATGAATTTTCTAGCAATCTGCCTATTTTCTCTGACTGCTTTTTTAGTTTGCTTACATTGTGTCAAACTAATACTTTCATAACACCTTTAATTTTCCAAAAGGTGAATTTAGTAATACATCTTACATGATGACTTTGGACCTAAAATCACAAAAAGGATTTTTAGGTACATCAGCATACAGTGGCATGGCAACAAGATAGGCAAGGCAGGCAATTACCGAGGGCCCTGAACTGGGAGAGGGATCCAAGAGCATTAATTTACATAAGTACTAACTGCAATGACAAATTTGAAGGAACATCCCTTTAAGCATAACATTGAACCACTGCAAGAAAACATTTGGAAATACTGGGGGGGGGGGGGTAGTCTCAATCTCCATTTCAAGAGTGTTTGATAAATGTTACATTTTAGTAAACTCAATTGTAATCAGTATTGTTTATAGAAACCAAGATGAGGATTTACATATCTAGAAGCAAAAAGCGGGGGAAAAAAAGAGGAAAAAAATAGGACAACTGTAAGTAGTAGAAAATCTGTAAAGTTGATTCAGTTAAGTATGCCCATATTTAATCAGAGGGGGTTAGACCTGCACTGCGGAATCGGCACAGGAGCATCTTACACACTCTGAACGAAAGGGTGAAGTATTTAATGGCAGCAGAGAAGAATAGCTGATAACTTTTCTAGACTGAAAAAGTAAGTGAACACATGAGTAAAAAAAATTTCAGTTGGAAACCAAAGGCTTGAAGTTGATCATCCATCCAGTGGTGAAAACTTGAAAAACAAGTAGCTTGCAGTGAAGCAGCTAAACACCGAGGGCACAGAAGCAACTGGAGACATCTTGACAATGATAAACTCTGCGCTGAATGTAAACTGGAATTTTTCTGCCTGTCAGGTGCCTATTCATATATTGTGCGTTCTGACACCTGCAGCATGTACAACTTAGGTTCTAGGCCTGCAAAGACTGATATGGAAAGTTACAGTAATACCTTTACAAGCTTTTTTTTTTGCTTTTTCTACAATGTCTAATATGTACACTTATTTTTTTTTAATATTACGATGTGCAATTTGGATTTATGCACCTTAAACTTATTTAGCAGTATTTACTTTTTTACTCATTAGCTTTTTAAATGAACTGTATTATTATTTTCTTTACAAATGTTGTATTTATCATGTTACTTTATATCTGTTTTTCACAAAATTAATGGATTTGTGTTTATTAAACTCTCTCTATTGATCTTAATAAATGTAGACTTTTTTTAATGCATTTTACCATGTCAAGATTCAGGGGAGGAAGAGTTAGAGGGCCCCATTGAGTTTTTTGCCTAGAGCCAGCCCTTAGAGTCCTTAGAATTACCTCTGTCAGTACAGGTTCATATTGTTTAAATGTTTAGATTCTGAAGCTGAACCCTTACTTGTGCTACTCTCTTAAACACTTCTGAACAATCACCCACTAAATTTAAACTAAACATCTGCGATTACAGTACTGTTCAAAATACATTTACTTTAAAGTGGGCAAAACTAAAACAGCGTTGTAGTCAACCTGGTATTTTGGTCAAAGTAGACCTCCTAAACTTGAAAATTCTACTCTCCTCCTATAGATGCAGTTGATTCTTCTGGTGGTCTTCGGAGTGTGGAGACCTAATAAAGAAACAACTTCATAAAGAATTTCCTTCCCTTTATGGAACAAGACCCAATGGATACTGGTTAGAAAGGGTAGCTTAATGGATACTGGATACTTGCCCCTAGAAGTAAAACAAAGTATAATTGAAACTGCTGTGTTGTCTAGGGCTTCCAGGAAGTGGAATACTATAGTAACTACTCATCCAAGACCTCAAAAGAGTCCAGAAAATGGATTGGCTGAAAATGCTAAATTCACAGAAAAGGTACAGGAGTCTAGGCCTTGCTGTTTAAACGGTGCTATTTCCTAGTGTCTTTTTAGTGCACCTTTTGAGTTTGGAGAGGTTCATCTGTACAGGTGGTATAAGATGCTACCCTGTAAAGGAGGCAAGATAATATTAGAGCTTGTAGATAAGTGAGGCAAGGACTGAGCTTGAAGTAAAAAGTAGATTTGTTCTGTGAGCAGGAGAGTTCAAGTACAGTATGCTTTAGCTGGAAAGCATGCTTTTTGCTCCCATGCACAGTGAGCCATCTAAGTATGTGTTTGGTTGTCTCAAGAGTTAAGAGATTTAAAGGGTGCCTTGTAATACTTATAGATGTCTAGATAATGTATATGACCCAAAAGCACATTAAAGTAAAAACCTTCATTATTATTATGCCTGGAAGAGTGTGGTATTGCTGTTTATGTGAAAAAGATAAGTATTTCATTTAAAAAAAAAAAAAAAAAATACTGTCAGAGTAACTACACTGCAGAAATCCACTGTAATTACAAAGAAATTAAACATTACATAATGGTGGTACTGTGTGCAGGGCACTATATAAGATACTGACTAACTGATTGATTTAAAACTACATGCTCAAAAAAATCACTTCATTATCTTACTTAGACAACAGTTAAAGTATTTCAATGTAAATTCCACAGAAGTATACCACTTTGGAGTCAAACATTATCTATTATATGGTTTACAGATTTAAAATAAGCACATTCTAACAGCAACAAAATACTGTGAATAGAAGGATAGAATTTAAAAACACCACAAATTCATAACATATTAAATAAATCCATTGTTAAAGAGAAATACAACATGGTTAAGATAACACAAGGCATCTTATATCCACAGTGCAGGCATCTTATTTATTTTACTTAATTGAGAAAGGCAATTTCTGAAGCAAAGTGCAGGAAATGTAGAGAGGCAATCACAGACTGAGTGCCATCCATACCTTGCAACAAAGAGAAGCTGACATTTAACTTTAAATGTGAATGATGTGATACTATGGCACATCTTAAATAAATAAATAAGAACTGTGACTTCACAAGCAAACTGCAGCAAGTGCACAGTTCATAGAATGGCATAGCAGCAGTACATCTTTTTTTTCTTTTTTTTGCAATCTGCAATTTGCTCCTTCAGTTTCCTGATGCAAACAGTAAATCAAAAACATGCACAGTCACTTCTGGCATTTTCTGTTTTTAGCTTTTGCTCTAAGTCCTGATTAAGCAAATCAACCTGCTCCTAGTAGAACAAATTAGTGCATGCTCCAGTGCAAATCATTAGACTGCTCAGTCTGCATGGATAGAAGAGTAAGAATAAATAGGGTTTTCACAATACTAAAGTCTTAAATTCAACTATTCATAAAATTCCTGCTCATTCTCTTTGTATATATTATACATTTTAGCTGTCTTTTGCTAGAATGCGAAAAATATCACAAGAGTATAAACAAATCACTTCAATGATATTAATATTATGGAAACCCTATGCTCTTATTTCAGTGGACCATGATAGTTTTTTATTTCAAAAAGTTAAAAGTATTTTTGATCAAGGCCCACTAAACAGGAATGTTATGTGCATGATGTCCTGATTCACATTTTCATTTTAGGAACTTCCTTGCGTGTTACTCTTGCTTCTTCTCTTGACCTTTAATTTTTTTTCTTTTCTAAAGCAGTATGCACTACTCACACTCTCAATCTTTGTGATCAATCTGCATCTCTGCAAGTGAGAAGAGAAGGGGCATTTTTTTTCTTTCTTTCACCATGGACAGAATGGCGAAGCTACATGGAGGCAAGAACAGATGTAATGTGCTCTCCTCCAGTCATACAGTTGCCAACTTTACATGAAAAAGATGATATATAGGAAACAGGAGCTTGCAGTCTTTGGCTTGCATGTGTTGAAAGAACCAACAAAGATTAAAAAAAAAAGAAAAATGAGTTCTTGTATAGTATAAATAAATCCCACACAAATGGTAATTTGAACTGCTAACATTCATCAGACTACACCAGTACAATAGTAGCGTGTGTGCACATTATCTTACAGGTACTGCATATTATGCTGACATGCAGTAAAAATGTAATACTTACATATGTGAGGTCAGGAATGTCACCTTTGTCAATTCCTACTTGCTGTACAAGAAAAAGAGAATAAACACATAATATATATATAAATAAATGGAAAGAGTAAAAAAAAATTTAAACTGTACCACATACAGTATTCTTAAGTAATACAAATAAATATATTTACAAACTAGAGGCTTTCACCTTGCATGACCTTACAAAATAGAAATACAATATGTATACATAGTATCCTACAAACATGAAAAGAAGTTATGCAATTGAGTATCATGCAAACATGAAAAGAAATTCTTCAGTTCCTAACAGGGCATGAACTTGAATTTTTCAGGCATTGAAAAGTATTTTTTCTTTGATTTGCACATGGCTTCATACTTCATTTTTGATCAGCTTTTCATGTTATGGGCTACAATGAAAAATCAACCAATTAAAGTAGCACAAAACTTTCACTAAAATTCATCATCAGGAGTAGAATGCAAAAATCACTTTTGGCAGAGGTTACAGCTTTTTTTTTAGGGTTTACTACAATAGGCATTACACATGTCAACAGAATGTTTTTTTCTCCATTTTTTTCTTGCAGGCTTCCTCTAAACCTGTCAAGCTGATTGGGAAGCTTCGGTGAAAAGTAACAAAGTGTGTGGCAAAAATTCTTTGTATTAGTCATTCAGGCATATTCATCAACCTATTAGAAAACCACTCCAGCCTATTTTAGCTTTATGCATACTAAATCTATTTAGTTGGAACAGAAAGTTTCATACCAATGCACAATCCTTTAAAGAATGTTGCACATACTCCATGAATTTGCCTTTATTAGGCATAACTTATGTGTCCATATTTATAGGTTTGTTCCTGATATTGAAAACCATCTCTGTATCATTATTTTGCTGCCATAATGCTTTATATTAAATGCTGCTACATGCAGAAAGAATTTCCCTTTGGCAGCACAACACGAGGCCAAGATTTAAATTGTTCTTTCACATGACCAAAGCATACTTTATGATATGCTTTCTGAGTCTGCCCCAGGCATTTTGGCAAATTCTATTAATGCTACTAAATTGCCATCATAGCCACTACTCTAAACTGCAGCAGAAATTCCCCTATCTCAGCTAAGGAACCAGTGACTGAACAGTTTATTTTGGAAAAAGAACGTAGTAAGTGGACTGTATTTGTTTAATTTCCCACTGATGTACTTGAGTGTTAATTTCTAAGAACATGCAACATTCCTGAAATATAACATAACGTTTAAATATTCTACACAATAATAAGTGGCCAGTTGAATGATTTCCATAACAGGATATTCCCTGTGATTCAGTTTACTATGTAAAAAGAAATAAACCATTGCATTAATTTCCTGGACACATCCATTGAAAGAGGTAACAACACCACACTGATTACAGGTGTTTATGGAAAGGAATATTATGCAGACAAAATATTACACTTTGCTGGCAATCACCCATCATCGCATAAACTGAGCTGTGTTAAGACTATTCAGAAAAGTTTATACCCATTGTAATATCAAGGAGACTAAAAAGAATGAAAGGCACCATCTTTTCCAACTCATCACATTAAACAGCCACACAAAGGTATTCATCAAACAATGCTGACATAGGAGAAGGAAGAGACCCCCAGAAAACAATCGACTCCAACCTGACCCCCATCCCACCAGGCACACACTTCCTTATCATCACAGGATATCAGAAGATACAGCATGTATCCTGTCTAGATCAGGCATCAAAATAACACACAAACCTACAAACACTCTGCACACAGTCCTTTTTAATGCTAAAAGCAAGAAATTAGCAGCAGACACGTAGAATGTGGTTTACAGCATACCATGTAATTCATGCCTGGCTGTATATGTGGGCCAAAACACTCGCCACAGGTGTACAAGAACATCGTAATGCAGTCAGAAGAAAGGACCTACAGTCCTTTACACACATACAAGTTCGACCGGACACACATTTAAATGGGACTCATTTAAATACAATTTCAAGTAAAATTCAAGGCTAATACAAAAATTGCCGGAGAACTGGCTGAATCGTGGCACTCCAATGAAAATGCCATTAACAGACATTTGGACATGAACCCAGCATATGCAGGTTTGAAAGAAACATGCACATAATAAATAAGACGGTGTTACTAACATCCTCCAAACCCCACCTCATAAATCCCCCTACCACATCCACCTAAATTTCTGTTAAGTCTAATCGTTTTCCTCTGATGATGATTCCTGATAGGAGTTAAAAGCTAAGGAATATAAAAACTATTTTAAGATACGTGATTCATTTTCTCCCTTTGTAGATTTCCAGGTACAAATATGCAAACTGTATCACAGACCTTCACTTTCATTATAGTATATATACTGTACATCTCAAAGACAACTAAAGCAAACAGGATGCACACAACTACAGCAAAGGTTCTGAATACTTAAATAACATGAGAGACTTCAGTTTTTGGTTTTTAAGAAATTTGCAAACCTTTCTGAAAACAGGTTTTCATTTTGTCATTAAGGTTTGCTGAGTGTAGACAGGGGCAAAAATGGCAAATCTATCCATTAAATTTTAAATCTACAACACAATAAAACAGGTAGGAAACAAAGGGGTCTGAAGAGGCCTGAATACTTTCTGAATCCACTGTGTACAGTATGTTTGTGTGTGTGTAAATTCAGTAGACAAGGGAAAAAAAAAAATAAAGCGTTGGGGTCCAGCTGGCACCCCATTTATGCAAAAGGGTAAAACTGCCTAAAAGAATAACATGCTTTAATATATTAATGAGGACATTGTGTGTCCTTCCTCCTCTCAGGCTAAGCAATTTGCTACTCTTTGGTCTCGGACTCAATCTGAAAGCAGACTTCCGGCAATTCTATTCTTTAAATATCTCACAGGGAGAAGGAGGTGGCATCTCTGGGATTGAATTGAAAGTGACTTAAGTACATTGCATCCTACAGGCCAAAAAACAGAGTTCGTTAGCAACCACATTTCCCCAGATGCTGGCGTCAATGTCTTTACCTCTGTGATGTTGTGGGAATGTTCACAATACACTTGCATGAAAATACACAGTATATTAAATCTACTCTATATATATATATATAAATAAAATCCTAAGCCTAAAAGTGCAACGATTTTATATGACATTTTTTGTCACGCTTTAAATTGGGCTTATTTTAAAACCTACATATATATGTTTGGTATCATTCTGTTCAGAATTTATCGACCTTTAATGTGATTTTGTTAGAATTTCAGATTCTTATTCCATTTTTAAATTATAAACTAAAAAATATCAAGAACTCACGTCCCGCAAGATGAGACTTAACCAAGAGTGGCAAGAAATTTAACCACGCCCGGGGCAGTAGGACAGCTGCTGTACAGGCTTTTAAATGTTTGAAGCGCCATGCCAGATGCAGATCATGCGGTACGGCAGCAGCAGCAAGCCAGCAGCTGATTGAGCAAAGAGGAGTTAAAAAAGAAAAAAAAAAAAACTGTATTCGTTTCCCATTGTTTCATCATTAAAGACGGGGTTTCAGAGGAGCGACCAAGTTTCTTTGGGGTGCATTCAGCCCCCCTCTGCACAACGCAAGCGACAGACTGGACGCCGGGGGGGGGGGGGGGGGGGGCTTATCCCCCTAGTATTATATATTTATGGTAAGGTTAATGAAGATTTTGACCAGAATTATAATTTAGGATGTACTGTTGTGGATAGTACATCAACAGAAGGACACTGAGAACTAAAAACAAAATATTAGCCCCTGGCTTAAATCCTTCCCTACTAATGTTCAGTACTTCTGTCACAAATGTTAATCAGAACTATATAACATTGACTGGCCTTTTCACAGACGATTTGGGTTCATGACTGCAGGGACATCTAGGACCAAGAGTGGGAAATCTATTAAGGTGACCCCAGATATTTTACAGGGTGTTGAAGGCAAAGAACTGGAAGTAATTCCATGAAGGGATTTAAAAGCTCCTTCCAGTCTCAAAGCATTTGAGATTGGTGTCAGGAGTGTCTGTGTGGGTGAAATAAATTATATAAGTCAAATATATTTTCAAATGTAGTGTGAATACAAACTTACATTCTGAAGTGTCCTATGTGAGTAACACAACTTGTTTTCTTATGTTGCTCCATATAGATGAATATGAGTACTGGTTAACTTAGTAGTGTACAGAAGAGATAATTTAATAAAAAAAACTCTGTTGTCCTTTGTTGCATCTCCCATTATTAGATGCCACAAAGAACTCTAATCTTACAGTATAGGTAGTCCACTCTTCCACATTTTCATCAAAGGTATCAAGGGTGCCTATGGCATTCACCAAGCTTTCTCTTTTTTTCAACCCATGAATGTCCTCACTACTGGGCACAATATATGTTCATGTATAAATCATATCTGGTTGTGAAATCTTTTAACACCCTACAGAATTTTTTATGGACCTCTCTAGATTAAAGCTCACTCTAAATCTTTAATTTTCTCATTTCTGCTCTGACTAGGGGGCTCCGCCCCCTGCTCGCTTCGCTCGCCAACCCCTGGTGTTGGGAATGACAAAGAGCGTGATGTATGAATGAGATATAGAATAGTGTGACGGTGTAGATGATGCAAATAGAAAGCAAACAATAAAGTGTGTGGCACAGTGTAAAGGTTTATTTGAAAATTTCTTTGTACACGCCGTTTAAGTGTAAAAGGTAATTTCATCTCAGAACTTGTAAGGTCAACGAAGATGGTTATTGTTGTGATCAGAGTCAAGTTTGTCAGAGCTTAGAAAGAGTTGTGTCTCTCCAGGAAGTAATGGAATGACTTGGGTATTTATGTTTTGCACATTAATATTTTTTGGACATAATATAGTGCGTTGTGTTAAAAGGGGCATTTGGTCTAATGAGATTGCTGTTCCAAATCTCTCTGTAACTAAGCTGTCGCAGATAAAGGCTTGAGGAATTGTAATAATATGTGGCTGAAGTCCATCTGTATTGGTGAGTGTACCATCTCTCAGTTGTAATAAGCAATTGCTATGATCTGGTTCTGGACATCGTATGTTTTTTACTAACTGTATCTTTTGAAAGCAATGCCAATTGTCTGCGTATTTTAAGGTGCACTGAACAATAGCTGAGTGCATGACATCTGGAAGAATAGCTAAGTACTGTCTAAAATCTCCTCCTCATAAAAGTACCTTTCATCCAAATCGAATATTATTATTCATAAACGTTTGTAGAAGTTTATGAATGGTGTTGAGTAAGTGACTTCATGCCATTGTACATTCATCAATAATTAACATTTTTTCAAGATGGATGTCACGTGCAGTGCCACCGTTAATGTTCATAGTGGTTACCGATTTGTAGGATCTAATGCAGTTGATAAAGATTTCACTTTCAGGTACATCGTTAGTTAGAAGCTTTTGTAGATATTCAGTATATGAATGTAAAGAAGGCAGTCTAATTTGACCCTTTTGACAACAACGTGTAAATGTATTACTTGTATTGCCAGTTGTTTCTTCAGGGAAGTGAACTGAATGACAATGATTGCAAATGACATTCATTAATCCGAATGAATTTTCCTGGTGTATGTTTTGCTTGTGCCGTTTGAGAGGCACGTTGTTGCATGTGTAGTATTTGGGACGTGTTGCCTTGCTGTTGTGCGCGAGCCTCTTTTTTTTTTTTTTTTTTTTTTGGGTCTAGTTTCGTGTGCAATGTGTTTCATGCTTTGCCTGCGTTTGACTACTTTTTTATGTGCCTTTTCCTTTTTTCGTTGCGCCTCATTTCTCCTTTTTTGTCTTTTTTCTGTGCTCACTCCTTTTTTCTGTGGTCTTGTCCGCCTTTCGCGGCCCCTCATCCACCTCTCGCGGCCTCTTTTGTCCCCCTCTCGCGGCTCCTCATCCGCTTCTCGCGGACTCTTTTTGCGCCTGCGCAGTACGTCTTTTTGCAGCTACGGCCCATGGCCGGATGTGCCAGCGTCCATCAACCAGTTTAGAATTCTCGGTTAGTAATATGGATATGCACTGTTTATCACAGAACTGCAAATACTGTAGACATGTCAATCTGTTGACGTGACCAGAGGTAAAAGGCAGGCAAGTTATAAGTAAATTCTCAAAGAAATGTGAAGTCACTAATATGAACGGTTATTTAAATGAAACCATTCCAGTTTTTCACTTTAAGCTAAACTTAAATAAAATTATGTTATCGTTACCATTTGTCATTTTTTCTAAGAAATCTATGCAAATACAGTTGTAAAACAGTACTAATATAACATGAAAAAGGTCACAAATATGTACTTATATATTTATTTTTGTTTGTATTTTAATACAGTATTTATTTCCAAAAATTTTGGATACATGCTCATGTCAGGTCTTAACAGGAATTACAATGAAACTATTAAGTGAGATTACTAAGCTATAAAAAAAGCACATACTGTACTGAATTTCTGTTGTGTAAGGCCTCATGTAGTGTATTTATATCAGACATGGAATATTTTTCTCAGATAAAAAATCTCTGATTTTGACAGTTTGATCAAAGCATGTCGCATTAAGAAAGAGCTTGAAGTTACAGTAATCGTTCAGAATTGACATTGGACTGTTAAGATTTAGCAATATGATTTCAATAGTACATTAACATTCAATTAAGAGAGGATCAAAACTGGGAAACAAGGGAAACTGACAAGAGTAGTTATACAGTATTTGCACTGTTAAGGTGAATAATTCACTTTTAAGATTCAGCTTTTGTTTTTTAAGTCTTTGTTTTTTGCTTGTAGTTCTCCCCAGTCCATTTTTTTGTTCTTTGTTCACATTTTTTATTAATTTAAAATTTTCCTCACTCAGTTTCCTGAAAGCCCTGTTTAATCACTTTTTGCTTTAAGCTCTTTGCTGAAGCATTAGCCACCTTTGGCAAGTTGTGTTCGGCTCCCTTTGCTTGTCTTCCCTCTTGTAAGTTTTGTTGACCATTTAGTTTTGATCTTTTGGCTTTTTGATCCTTTCCTCTTGTTTTTTGACTTTTACATGATTTAGATTTGTTATTTCAGTATTTACTTTGCTTCTTTTGTTCTTATCCCTTGAGTTTTAGTTTTCTTTTTGAATATTTTGTATTTAGTTTTGGTTCTTTGAATTTTTTTTATTTTCTGATTTTTGTTTTCTATGCTTTGTTCTGATTTTTTTAAATTTTCTATTTTAGAAGTACAACCCCAAATCAGAAAAAGTTGGGACAGTGTGGAAAATGTGAATAAAAAAAGAAAAAAGCAAGTTATAAATTCTCCTCAAATTTTATTTCATTGCAGACAGTATGAACACAAAATAATTCATGTTTTTTTTTGTCAACATCATTTGATTTGTAAATAAATATCCATTCTTGCCATTCAGGCTTGCAACACATTTCAAAAAAAGTTGGGACAGTACAGCATTTACCACTTTGTACAGTTCCCCTGTCTTTTAACAACACTTAAAAGACGTTTAGGCATTGAAGAAATCAAGTGACTAAGTGTTGCAGGTGTTAGTTTGTCCCATGCTTCCTGCAAACAACGTTTTAGGTGCGCAACAGTATGGGGTCTTCGTTGACGCATTTTTCATTTCAAAATGCGCCAAACATTCTCTATAGGAGACAAATCAGGGCTGCAGGCAGGCCAGTCAAGCATCCGCATCCTCTTCTTACGCAGCCATGCCTTTGTTATGCGCGCAGTATGTGGTTTGGCATTGTCTTGCTGAAATAAGCATGGGCGTCCCTGGAAAAGACGTCGTCTTGAAGGCAGCATTTGTTCCTCCAAAACTGAGATATACTTCTCAGCATTGATGGTGCCATCGCAGAAGTGCAAGTTACCTTTGCCGAAGGCACTGACACAACCCCATACCATGACAGACCCTGGCTTTTGGATTTGTATCTGGTAACAGTCTGGATGGTCCTTTTCCTCTTTGGTCCGCAGCACACAGCGTCCATTTCTTCCAAAAAAGATGTGAAAAACTGATTCGTCTGACCACAATACACGTTTCCACTGCACAATGGACCATCCCAGATGCCTCCGAGCCCAGAGAAGTCGACGGCGCTTCTGGACACTATTTATGTAGGGCTTCCTTTTGGCACAGTACAGTTTTAGCTGGCATTTCCTAATGTAACTACGTACTGTAGTGCTTGAGAGTGACTTCCTGAAGTAGTCCTGAGCCCACGCAGTTATATCATTTATTGATGAATGACAGTTTTTAATGCAGTGCCGTCTGAGGGCTCGGAGATCAAGGCCATTCAGTTTAGGCTTGCGCCCTTGGCCTTTGCGCATGGTAATTTCTCCAGATTCCCTGATTCTTTTCACTATGTTATGCACTGTAGAGGGAGAAATGCCCAAATCTCTTCCTATCTGTCTTTGAGAAACATTTTTCTTCATCATTTCAAAGATTTTTACCCGCACTTGGTGGCAAACTGGCGATCCTTTGCCCATCTTTGCTCCTAAAGGAGTAGGCTTTTCCTTGATGCTGCTTTTGTACCGAATCATGATTGCAATCACCTGTTAACATCACCAGTTTCAAATCACATCATTATTTAGTTATTATACCTCATTACTACCCCTTAATTGCCCCCATCCCAACTTTTTTTGGAATGTGTTGCAAGCCTGAATGGCAAGAATGGATATTTATTTACAAATCAAATGATGTTGACAAAAAAACATGAATTATTTTGTGTTCATACTGTCTGCAATGAAATAAAATTTGAGGAGAATTTATAACTTGCTTTTTTCTTTTTTTATTCACATTTTCCACACTGCCCCAACTTTTTCTGATTTGGGGTTGTATTTTTGAAAATGTGGGACTACCTTTATAAATTAACATTATTAATTTGTGCTGGCTTTTTTCTGCTTTTACTCCATCTTGGATGAAAACATAACTCCTACATGCTTACCTCAGCTATTTTGAGAAATTCAGAGACCCTTGTCATCCGCGTTAAAAATCTCTTGTAGATTTCTAAAGCCTCCTTACATTGTCCCTTTTTCATTTCAAAGAACTTCTCTGTAAATATACAAAAAAATAATTTATATATAAATATATATATAGCTAAGAAAAAAACTCAGATGTTTTGAAACGAGTTACATAAAGACAATGCAATCAATAACTTTCATCCAACATGTTTTCTTTTATAATTTTACATGTATATATAACTTTTCATTCAGAGTAGGATGCAGTGAATCTGTTTTCTTAACCCTTTCCCTACTCAGCACAGCAGCATCGGGCACAAATAAGGAACTCACCAAGGGAGTGGTATTAGTCAAAAACAAGACACCTTATACACTCAGTCATGTCTGTGTGAAATGTAAATGAATCCTTAACATAATATTTCAATAAAAAAAGTTATATTAATGCAGAATTCAGGTTCAACAAAAAAAAAAATGTGTTTCTACCTATGGAGTTTACCTATGGAACAACATACTTTAATGATTTTTTCATATTAAATTTTATTTTCCCTCCAACATTCACTACAGTCAGTTATAACTAATAAGTCTATTGAACTATCTTATTCAACCTTTCCTAAGTTGTTGTGCTATATGTGCTTTAAAGTTTTTTTAGATAAATGTAGTTATATGCTACATCCTACGGCAGGCATCAGAATGTCAGGAATGCCTGCAGGTTTGACCTCCTCCGTTATTGTTATTTTTGCCCCATCTCCTAGTTTGTTTTTGGTTATATTTTATTATCCATCTGTAATTTTATCTCACTTCATTGTTTGTTCTTTGTTTTACATTTTATTTGGTGTTTGTAATTTTACTATGGTCCCTTTCCCCATTACTACTTGTTAGGAAATTCTATAATGCACACTAGAAAGACCCAAAGTTATAGCATTTAATTTCAGACACAGCTGACCAAAGTTCAGCTTCAGTACCTCTGATTTTGAGCCCTTTGCCTCACAGGACATTAAAATTTAGTCCATGAATCTAAAATGTTCATGTAATATTGTTTTATTTATTTTTATAATGTTTAAATAAACAAATATTGTTAATTGCCTGTATTAAAACTTAATGAATAGCAGCAAAATCCATAGCTGCAAAGGCTATACCCACAGGGCTTGTTCCAAAAACACCCACCCCCAATGTGTCCAGTCTGTGCACTTTAAATCTCTGGGGTTTCAGGAGAGAGCAAAAGAAACTAAACAAAAGACTTGACACTAAGAGAAAAAAAGAAAGCTAAAACCACTTTTATCAAGTCAGGTTCTCAGTAGCACAAGGTAACTGAAGCTTAATGATTCATTTGTATAATGAGCCCGGCAACAGAAGAGACAGACAGAAACACATGTAGACCACTGCAGGTTTCTTAGCTCAACATATTTGAGAAGTGCTTCTGTTTGCTAAGATATCTTTCTGTCATTTTGATTATTGCATCTCTATATTGCATAATAACAGCAAACAGAGCTTACAGTAGATAAGCACTGTAGGTCTAAGTATATAATGTTAAAACGCTGTAGCTATACTCTGGCATGGCATGTTTCCATTTCCAATTAGACAGTAATATTAACTTACTTTAGTTATTTGTTTAGATTTGCAGTCAGAAGGTGGATGTTGTGCGGCACTGCCTGTGCCTCTATTAGTGTCATTTGGCAGATTTACTGATTCAGATATTGTAATAAATTAAATCTGCATCTCCTATGGCTCTTTAGGTTAAGAACAGAGACATTACTTTTTACAGCACAAAATCACCGCCTCTACTTTGAGCACTATCTTCATGAGGCTATCTTTAACCCTCAGTGAGCCTTCTAATTGTTACCACCCAGCTTTAAGCAAAATTCACTTGTTCTTGTCTCCAGACGTATATATTTAGATGTCTGGGTCAGCAAGATTATTTGGCCTAAGACATAATTCAATTTTCAGTATTGTCTAGGTACAGGTTTTAGGCTTCTGATTTTTGGACTGTGAACTTTGCTTTACTAGCTAATTTTGGTAACAGTGTTTGTTAATAATTGTGCTTATTATAACTTGTTTGACCTTTCTGTATTGTTATATAATTTAATGAAAAAATTAGGTAAAGAAAGTATTATATGAAGATGTTTTGGTGACTTTGAACTTCCCATTAAGACCAAATCATAACACTGGCGTTGCTAATTGGAATCCATTGTACTATGGTATTGTGATAACTATATAAAACATCAGTCTAAGGTCTTTTGTGAGCATTGCTATTCTAAGCCTTTCAAATATAGTATGCGTTAAGAAAATGCCCTTTTAATCTATATTGTGCTATTATGATTTTTACCCTTAATCTACACAGATGCAGCTTTTGCCTTGCATCTGTATTTTAGAGATACAGTGTGAACATACTGTACAGTGCAGTGCCAGCCCACTAGAAGTTCAATTACCTATATGTTGATATTATGTGCCTGTATTGAACCAAACATACTATAACAATTTCTCTGCTGCAGAATTGGAACAGTAGTCATTTCTGCAGCCATTAGAACTAGGGAGAGGTGATGACTGAAATATATAAATTAACAGCTAGAATCCTCATGAGGCGAAGCCTTGCACAAACTAAATATAAGTAGCCAACTGAGACAATATGAGGCTCTTTTTGATTTGTATATGCAATTTGGTGCTGAAAGAGCATTGCTGGAATAGACTTTGTGAAATTAACACTGCTTAGAAGCTGCAGAACATGAGTGACAACACTGAGTATTGTCAGAGAATCTAATGACACTGTGACCGTAGCACAGGGTGATTATCAAACGAAAACAACAAGGATGTTGGAACTACACAGGGGTAACACCACACCTGTATATAGGAACACCTGTATATAGGAACAGGTGTCTCTCCAGGCTGTAGCACTGTGAAAGATTATTTGTTGATTTTAATAAACTGTCTGAGGGGCTGTTTAACCCATTCAGTTGCATGCTTGCTTCCTCTACACGTCCTTGTGTCATTGCAGGTTTTCAAGCTGCAAAGCTCCTATTTGAAATTTAGTAGCTTGCCTTTGCAGATTCTCACTGCCACTGCCACACTCTACTGTAGCTTTATTTTTCTATCAGTTGCATTAAAAGATGGGGCCAAATTCTATGAAAAAGTACATCTTTTACAGACAGCTTCATTTTTTGAACACCTTTGAACTTTGTTTCTAAAGTGCACCACAGATGACAAAGTGAGTAGAATGTAAAAAATGAATTAATTTTAAAAAGGGGACCAATTATGCTGTTAGCTCAAAAGATGTGTCTGAGGCATATTAGAATGCGTGATCATGTTTAGGGGTTATACATTTAAGCCTGAGCAACTTATTCCTTTTATAAAACAAAAAGAACAACATTTTATAATCATTATTACAAAAAGTATATTATATTCTGTATGAAAGTGACTTGTACTGGCTTATCAACACTTGTGTTTCAATTAACTGTAGCAGCCTATACAGATTATTCTATGCTTTGGATTAATGCTGCATATTCTTATTAAAATGGTCTGTCTTTATCTTGTTTCATAAGCAATCAGGTCTATTCTGTTCCAGTGTTTTTGACAAAAATTTTTTAATTTAAACTCATTTAAAATAAAGTAAATCACTCAAATTACTCACCTAGTAAATTTATAATTCCATCATTATAACAAGCAAACAGTTTGATAAGGTCCTTAAAAAGAAGCATGAAAGCAGCATTTATCACTCCATTTGTCAGTTCATTGGGATGGACCTAAAATAAAAATTTTATAAAGAAATAGTTAAACTGTTGGAATGTGGGATCAGTTCTAAAATTTTCAAGCATACCACAATTAAAACGTTTTTATTTTACTTATATTTAAAATAAAAATATTTCTGTTTAGTAATATTGCCAATTTTATGCAACATCTTTTATGATGTATACTTCTCTAATAAGTATGCACATTTAAGCAGAATTAGACGCATTCATACAGCAAGACTTTTCAGACAGGTAAAGCTATTGTACTTTTTCAAGCATGTCTGTTCTCCCTTTTCTAGGATAAGTGCAACTATTTAGTTTAGAAATTATACCTCAGTGTACAACAAAATAAAACTAAAATTCAGACTACTTACTTGCCATTCCAAAGCCTGCCTTCCTGAACATGTCTTGTATACAAGTACCACCACTAGATGTAGCCTATTTCATTAAAGCCAATAACCCAAGGGTTTATGACATCTCTTTTTGGAGACCTACGCACACATATGTTTAAAAATGTAACTGAATTTGTCTGTTTTTAAGCGCAAACTCTGAATCTTTTAGGTTGCTCCAGAAGAAGAGCCTAGGCTGGAACTTGAACGTTTTTTATATCAGTCTATATATGATTCATTCATGAACTGTATTAACCTGCTTAGTCAGTTACTGTCTTTAGCTTCCGTAACATCTTTAATTGTTATACAGCCAAACACTGGATAATTGATATGTGCTGGGCAATAAAGTGGCCATTTTAAAATCCGGATATGAAAGAGTGTGGGTGCATTTGTGAGCATGCTCTGTGATATTTTTTAACTTTTATTCCAGATTGCTTGCCAGCTTCTGCATTAGGAAGGCAAGGTCATCACTGGCTGCCTATGACCCACCACTGAAAACTATGGTTCATAAAAATAAACAAATAATATTATGATGTAAAATCCAATCAAATAACACCACCTACTTTTAAAGTTAATGCCACTCACTAACCTCAAGCCTGATAAAGTTTCATTCAAGCTATTTTGGTGGCTTTTAAGCTCAAATAATAATACTGCTGAGTACTGAAGTGATATGTATCCATTTGTCTGCTAGCTGAATAAATCCACATTAATGGGTGTAGCAAGCTAGTGTTATGCCAGCAGTACTTGAGCCAAATCTGGATGGAATGCCAATTCTTCACTAAGTTCACACACCCTTATTTCACCGATTCTGAGCTGATTTACAGTGAGCAATTAATTTCTCCCTTGTATCTTTGCAAATCGGGACGATATATAGACAATATGGAAAAAACCCCACAAATACAAAGTGAAGAATGTTCATTCTACACAAATAAAATTAGCAGGTAGAAATTCAACTGTCTGCTGGGGCTCTGTGGCAACAGTACTAACAATGCCCTGTATGTGTGTACATGTAATGTCAGTTAAAATCAATATAAAAAGTACTTTTGGTAGGCTGAGGGTGTATTACTTTACTAATTAATTATCTAGGGGGTGATTGCTGCTTATAGCCACTGACAGTATTTCAATTATTGGTCAAGGGGCTGAGGCATGTTAGTGCAGTTTTGGAAATTTCATATAAGTACCATTCAAAGTGGGATCTCTCTATTTGAGAGAAAGCAATGCTACCCAAATTTTTCACTATAAACAATAATACATATAGAATTAAAAAAAAAACTTGGAATGTTTTAACTAGAAATGGCATTTTTATGGTTAAACTGTATATGAAGTAACATGAAAATGTAGTTGGAAGGTAAAAACCCCCATAGCATGTAAATGCAACAAAGGTTTTTGTTTTTTTTTTCGATTTTCCCTTCTGCAGTTTATGACAAAACCATGACAGGATTTCAAAAAAACTGCACTTACATGCTCTGTTAAGTCTGACAGAGCAGGTGTTTTAGCATGGTGATTTCAAAATTGATACACAATTCATTTCTCATGTAGGGATACTGAAAGACACAGTTCTGAGTATAATGTGATTATTTCAAATTTTAACAAAACTGAGGTGGCTCTTATCTTCTTTTTTGAGCATAAATGTGATATCAGTTCAGTTCAGCTCAACCAATCATTAAATCAGTATCAGCAAAGAAAACATGCAGGAATGAGGAGTGTGATGAAGTGTATCTATCTAGAAAAAATATTGACATCTTGGCTGCAGTTAGGGGACATATGCATTCACGTATTATTTTGAACAGGCTTGCACCCAAGACTTGTATTAATTAAACAAAAAAAGTAGTCATCAATTTACAATTGCCTGCATTACTATTAATGTAAATAATAATAATTAATAATAATTCTTTACATCTATATAGTGCTTTTCTACCCTACTCAAAGCACCTCCATGCAGGGACCTAAGACGTGAACCCATGATTTCCTTACTGCGAAGCAGCAGTGCTACCACTACCACTAGTCGTGGGCAAATGACAAACTAAAAACATCCCCCAATTTTAGCTTTCTTCCTAAGTGTCTCTATATCTCACTTTTTTAAAGTTGCTCAAAAGCACAACTGCAAAGAACTACTGTAGAAATTACACTTAATAATCATGGATCTCAATCATCTGTGTATATATTCTCAAACCTGTTTAGTCACATTCAGGGACAAAGGGGCCCAGAGCCTAAACAGGCAGCACTGGGAATAACAGCACATCACAGGGCAATTCATGCATGCACCTGCATTCTCACAGGGCCAATTTAGAGTTGGCAGTTAACCCAACTTACACATCTTTGGGAATTTGGGGAGAAAACTGTAGCACCTGAAAGAAAATCCATACAGCAATTGAGGAAACATGCAAACACCATACATCCAACAGCTGGGAGGAGGACACAAACTCAGGACTCTGCATCTGCAAAAAAGGAGTGCCTATACTATGCCGCCATGTCACTTGCTTCAGATCTAAAGCAGCTAAATTGATGCCAAAGTCATATGTACATGGACATTCTACTGCAGGATTGCGTCATTGTTGAACAATGCGCAATAGTGAGATTTCTTTGGGCAGAGGGAATGAAACATGCTGAAATTCACAGAAGGATATTGGCTTGTGCAAAATTTCAACAGGTTTCACTCCCAATGCCCAGAAAAATCTCACTATGGCATGTTGTTCAACAATGGTGCAATTCTGCAGCAAAGCCTTAATGTTCATTTGACCTTGGCTTCAACTAGTCTAACAGTAAAGTTCTGAGCGTACATGTTGTATTGCGTCAATTTCAAAACATTGTGGTTACCATGTCATTTTCAAATTGCCTTTACATTTTGAATTACCCTCGTACAAGAAAACAACAATATTTACGATAACTTGAAATAATAAGTATTATGAAATGCTGTTAACAACACGACAAAATTAAAAGTAGCTAATAAAAATTTAGGAGGAAACATCAGAGTCTGCTCCTTTTATACAGCAGATTTGTGATCTTTCCTTTAGTATACTTTTGTTTTCCCAAATATTTAACTGGATTAGGCAGTATTTGGAAACAAAAATGAAAAAATTTTAAATCATGGTTCAGCTCCCTGTGGCTCAATAATGGAGAACGCAAGATTAAAGGAATTGATTAATGATTACATGCTTCAGGCTTTACTTGTGTTTTCTTGAATGTTGCCATTAAGTATGGTGATGTTACAAATCCACCAAACCAGAGTGTTGAAATGAGGATTAATTAATATGTATAATAGTATAACTGAAAAAGCAATGAGGTGCAAACGCAAAAAGATTTAATGTGTTTCGAGCTGCTTCACAGTATGCAAAGGGAGCAATTTACTATTTAAACAGAACACTTTAAAATTCTTTTTTTTTGTGCTGCACCACTACTAGTAGATAGGTTTTCTCTTTAAAATTGGCAAACCTAATACTGAAGCCTTCATTTAACCCAACACAGGAAATGTGACTATTGCTTATGAATTGTCATACAGTATTTGCTATCAAACTGTGAGATCAAATACATTTCAGAATAAACAAGGCAACAGAAGTTTAGCTACTTTGATGCACGGACTTGTATTACAAATGTAGGGGAGTCCATAGTCCTCTTGACTTATGACCTTTGACTGAGACATTTCTCTGGTTATGTAAAAGCTGGAAGACTACAGGCTGAGTTGACTCTTAACATCAAGTTTTGCAAAAGGTGCCTAGAATTATGTAACGTGTTATATGCCACTTAATTAGTCTGAGCTTCCTATTGCATTGCTTTGTCAACATGGCTTTTCTACATTGTTTAATGTTGATCTATGTAATTGTAAAATGTACAGTATATGAAAAGCAGTACTTACATCAAACTCTAGGAGTGCATCAATTTGTCCTTGCAATATTGGCATTCCTTTTAACAGCTTATCTGGATTCATAGTTCTCATTACACCATCATTGCTGCAATAAAAAATGAAAAAAAAATTCGTTAAAAATGAAAACAAATTAATGACTGCTAAACACTGAAACAAACAAAAATGGTGACTTTAAGCACATAAGGAAAAATCTAATGATTCACATTGTTTGTTCAACAAAAGCAATTGTTTTCATTTACCTAAGCAGAAATGTCTACCTGTAGCCAAATATTAAACTGTTTCAATTTCTCTCTTTTCTGTAACACTGCATTACTGGTTAACTATTATTATTCAATATTCAGATTTGTTAGTGATGTAATTATTGTATTCTGTCTCATACAAAAGAGGAGTGAGCACTAGGACAACAAAATACTAAGCAGTTGTGGTATAAGTAACACTTGCAATTTGAAAGGGAATTGCTAAGGCAAGACAGTAGGTGGCAAGCCAGATTCTGTAGTTTTTGATGACATCAGAGAGCTGCTCACATTTGACATATAATCTAGCAAAAAATCACTGTTTGACTTGATTATAGATTCCAAAACAAACATTCTGCATTTTAACCACATTAATTCTGAATACTAAAGCTAAAAGTTGCTTTATTCCATTTTATGATTATTTCTCTGTGATTCAGTATTGGTAAACTAAAGGCTACAATGTATGGTAAATAGAATTGTAATAGAAATTTGCAATAGAAATTTTCCTGGTTAATGTTGTGTATATCTCTCTATTATAAAAAAAAATCCTGGGAGGGAGACTAGGGAGACGAGACATGATCTTCTCAGAAGACAATTTGACGTCCCGCGAGAGACACTTTAACATCACGCAAGACAAGGCAGTGAGACAACATTTAAAACAAGTTCACGGAAATTTAACCATGCAGTTGTTGGAAATCTCAGACATCATGCGCTCCCAGCTCTTAACACTAGAATTACCAGAGTCTACGAAAAAACTCGAAGATCCGGCCCACCTTAAAACCGTTCTCACCTCTCTTTTGTCTTCTAAATGTGCTGATTATGACGAGCAGCAAGCAGCCGGCTATTCCATCCCCCACCATCGCAAAACGTTCACTAAGTTTTCCCACCTCATGCCTTGTTTGATTATCTGGGAGTGACTGAACTGGAGTTTTAGAGTGGAAATAATAGATCGTTATTTGGAACACATGCATTTCATGTGTGTTCCGTATCTACAGTAATCTGTGTAAACACAGTTGTTAAAACAGAAACTTTTTCATATTTTAGTAATAAATGTTATAAAATGTAGGCATAAACTATAGAATGTGTGAAGCCTGACGGCCAAACATCAAATAAACACTTTCACAAAAGGTTCAAGGATGTCATAACACCTTACGTGGCGTAATGCTGAGATTTGCTGACTCAGAGCACGGCAGCCCTGCTGCGTTGTAGAGACCGGAGTTCGATTCCCCGCTGGGGAGGAAGTGTTTTTTGTTTCTTTGTAGCCTCAAACGGACATAAAATTTATAAATTGGTATGCACTGTAAATCGTTAAGTTTAAAATGTCGATCGTGGTTATTTCTGTCGATTAATTCATGCTTTTTTACTTAGAGTCAGAACAGGAGCTTATTCAGCTTCTGATCTGACTCTAAGTAACAGCGCCAGTATAAATCACACCCAATCTGACGCTGTTCGTTTTCAAATAATATTGCAGTACTTCGACGATGTTTTCTGATTGGTACTATTCGTGTCATAAAATGATTTCTTCAAAACGTCATATATATTTGTTTTGAGATAATGAATAGAGCTGCAAATTACAGGTGCTTGTTCAGTGTAATAGGAACCATAGCACAGAAAGGTGTGTACACTGCAACAAGTACACGTCGTAAATGTAGGAAGGGTGCTCCTTGGGTGAGCTACAGCGCGTCTTTATGTGAAAACAGCAGTGTCAAATGGGGAGTGTCTGATGATTGCATATAGCACTGAAGTTACTGCTCTTTACTATGCTTTCCTCTGCATGTCCTGGAGTACAAAAGAAACAGCATACAGCAACATGTGGGGACTGGCAAGATTGGGGGAAAAAAAACATGCGGTCATATGTATCGTGATATACTGCAGAGCTATAGCGCGTCTTTATGTGAGAACAGCAGTGTCAGATGGGTTAGGGAAGGATCCTGAATGTGACTGAGAGAATGAAAAGTGAAAAAAAAACAAAAACCAAAAACAAAGCTAACCTTTACAAATATCATAAATTACACCGGCTGTTACAGACTGAAATCAAATGTATCTTTTTATTCTAAAATAGTAAAAATATGAGCAGTTTACTTCTCAAAAGGGGGTCATGCAGGATCGAACTTGTGACCTTTTGATTCCCAGTCAGCAAATGATACTGTTGCGCCACTGGGCCGTCGTAGTAAATGAGTGTCAATGTCGCACACTAAGGTGGCTTTTTTTTTTCTGCAGTTATATTTTTGAATAAAAGCACACTTGTTCTGTTATATTTGTACCTTTTGTGAAAGTGTTTCTTTGATATTTGGACTTCAGGCTTCATACATTATATAGTTTATGCCTACATTTTGTCATTTACTACTAGAATATGAAAAATGTTTCTGTTTTAAAAATGTGTTTACACAGATTACTGTAGAAACGGAACACACATGAAATGCATGTGTTCCAAATAACGATCTATTATTTCCACTCTAAAACTCCACTTCACTCCCAGATAATCAATCAAGGCATGAGCTGGGAGAAGTTCGTGCACGTTCTAAGTCGGTGGGGGGATGGAATAGTCGGCTGTTTGCAGCTTGTCTTTATCTGCACATTTAGAAGACAAAAGACAATGGTGGAGAGGTGCGAACGGATTTAAGAAGCAATTTAAGGTGGGACAGATCTACGAGTTTTTTCGTAGGCTCTGGTAATTCTAGTGTTAAAACAATGACAATGGACAAGCAGAACACGCAGCTCGCCAGCAGCAACAAGTCAGCAGATGATCTGACCGCTTCTCCTTAGTGTGCATTCAGCCCCCCTTCACAATGCGAGTGGCAGAGACATGAAGTGGCAAAAGGACAGCTGCTGTACAGGCTTTTAAATGATCGACGTGCGGCGCAACAAAAAGAACACACAGCTCGCCAGCAGCAGCAGCAGAAAGACAGCAGATGATCTGATGGCATCTCCTTATCCTGCATTTAGCCGCCCCCCCTTCACAACATGAGCAGCATTATACGTCCTGTGAGAAAGATTTAACCACGCCTGGGGCCAGAAATAAAGGCCAAGTATAGTTTTTACAATAGTTTTAAAGTAAAAGTGAAAATAATGCATATGTAACAATTCCCATGAACATAACAATCTCTTTAAATTGTATATCCAGTAAACCAAACCCGGGGGTGGGCGAGCGAAGTGAGCTGGGGGTGGAGCCCCCTAGTTTATATAACAAAAAAATCCACATTTTTAATAAAGCTGTTGTCTTTGTCCTCTTTATAAATGTCAAGCTATATCAATTGCTCTAAATATTTAGGATTTTTTTTTTTAATTAATCAGTTATCCTTTGTTTCTACTAAAGGACTCTGCTAGTATAAATTTTGTACATCAAAAGGTTATTGCAGTAGAGACAGGAAAGGAGTCCACAATATGCAAATGCATTCTGCAATTCCATGCTCCCCAGGCTATAATCACTAATTTTTAAGTCCTCATCATTTTCTGTGGAACATCAGACATGGTGTATTAAAAAGCATTAAAGAGTTCAAGAGTATCATAAGGCTCATATGGCATTGCAAGACAAAAAATACTAAAGTAACAATACTGTACATTTAAACAGCTCAGTGCACAAATTCTTTTTAAATTCACTCTAAAATCCTACAGCATATAAAAGTATATACAACAAGCCAGACCAGCCAACCTTACCCCTGAGGGCTCTCTGTCTCTCTTTTATATATGAGGAATGTTCAAAAATTTTCCGCACTTTTATATTTTCATTGGAAACAGTTAAGGCAGGAGGAGTAGTAATTGGGCATTAAAAAGCGGGTAGGACTTTTATATATGAGGAATGTTCAAAAATTTTCAGCACTTTTATATTTTCATTGGAAACAGTTAAGGCAGGCGGAGTAGTAATTGGGCATTAAAATGCAGGTAGGACTCTGTGAAAATTGCATCGCAAATGAATGGAACTATGCAGAAAAGTGATGTCATTTGTTTTTGAAATTCTTAACAGAGTTAAAAAACGTGCGGAATCTTTTTGAACATCCCTCGTATATATGTATATATACAGACAGACAAACAGACACACACACACACAACCCTTTTGAAAAACAGCAGTCCTCTTTAGCATACACATATGCTAGGGCTGATTGTCTAACTGTATCCAAGTGGACATTTATACCATACTATAGGGGCTAATTTTCTTATTTCAGAAGCTGACTGTTGACTAGCTACTTTCACCACTTTCCATCCCATCATGAACTTCAACACTTTTTCAATATTTCAGTGTTTGCATTAGTACTTGTTTACATTATTAGTCATGGCTGTTTCAATTAAAAAAAATTCACTAGCCATAGAGCATTATGTTTTGTTGTACTATAAATGACTTTCTCATCCTTTAAATCAACCAAATATATCATTTTTTAATTAAAGCAATAAAGCAATATGATTATTTTATACGTTTTAGTCAATGAAGAATGAGGTCGATGGAAAACAATTTAAGCAGAATATAGAGCAGCTGTACAGTGAACAACTCCGCAATGACTTTTATACTGAAAAAACAATTTATATATATTTTGCTGTGAGAGAATGGGGCTTTAAAATGGAGCTCCTTCATAGCAACAATCCTGTTTATGAGCACATTAAATCAGTTTATTGTTAGGACCTAATCCATGAGGACATTGCTCCAACTTGTGAAAAAGCACCCAAACAGAGTAACACATAAAAACAAGAACTGACTGACATACTAAAAGTGCACTTATTTATAATAATCTAACTACTTCTACAGATGCAGTACACAGCAATAAATGATTCCATTCCTTCAGATGTACAATAGCTGACAAGTTTTATTTTTCCCTCTTTTCTTGTCACATTTATCCTTAATTTCTGCTTCCTTACTATACTTTACAAAAGAGTTTTGTATTTCTACATACAGTGCAGGCCTTTTTTCAGAATCTTTTACTGTATATAATTTTGTTTCATATTTAAACAGACTAATATGAATATGTTTCTCAAGCCTTTATATGTCACAAGATTTACTCCCTCCAGCAAGCATCAGGAAAGAAATGGCGAAGTTTGAGGTGTTTAGCTTTAGTTTTTATAACCCTGTTCATTCAAGCTAAATTGGCTAAATAAATAATCTAGTTATCCATTTGTCTAAAACCATCTACCCAAAGCAGGCATGTGTAAGAAAAGATGAATTGATCACTCATTTAATTAATTATCAGTTTTGCCTTTGGCAGTGCCGGTAATTGATTAAATATTTTGGTAAAGTTCCCAGTTTATTTTCCTTATCTTTCCCTGTAGGAGGGGGTCTCCGGCCATTAGTCATATATCAAGGTATAACTGAAGTACACTCATTTTAAGAAACAGAATATAATTCATTGACAAACACAAGGATTATAGAAACATTGTAACTGCACATACTGTATATTGACAAAGAAGACAGGATGCACAAAAGACGAGACAGACAAGCATATAAAACAGAAGAGGATGGCTGTTTACTAGCTATCTAGAGATCTAATTTATCTTGGCTCAAATAAAAATGTTTACAATACCAAGTCTTTAAGGATAATAATCAATGTTGTGTGGAGCTATCACTGTTGTTGCTTTGGGTTCAGGAGGAGGATTTTTATTTGCTCTCTTTCTGTTTTCTACATGGTTCTTTATTCGTGGGGAGCTGTGATGCTGCCTTTCTTGGCTCTCTGTTAGGATCTTGGCAGTATTCACTGCAACTTCATAGGGAAAAACATTACTCGCTCTGGAACAAGAGTGTGGATGCTGAAGTTCCCATTTTAAAGTAATGTTTGCTTCTCAGCCTTCTCAGACTAGGCTCAGAGCTTATCTTGGCATAGAGGATCTTAGAGATAGTTCAGGAAGTATAGCACCAATACACTATGGAGAGTAGTTTCTAGGCCAAAGAAACTTTGCGAGCTCATTGTTCCATACAGACTCACCCCAAAGATAATTACTCATCAGCTTTTAGTTCACAAACAGGACAGACTGTCAGCATTTCAGTTCCCAAATGAGTGCATTGTCTGTTTTTTTGGCTCCCCAAAGAAAAAGCCTCAGCCTCCAAATTCCAAAAGATAAAAAGAGATGAATGCAGCTAGTCTTGAAGGAAGGTGTAACCTTTGGTGACTAGATTAAGGTCAATTCCAGTTATATAATATGCTAATACTAGCCAACCCGCGGTGTAGCATACGCCGCATAATTATGTATTGATGGGTGAACACTCCCTGAAAGACACAGTTGTCCAAATGGGGTTGGTTTTGAGGATACGACTGTAGGTGAATGAAAAGATGCAACTCTGGAGACGGCAACATACAATACAGCATGTTACACGCTGCATACAGCGATTCACATCGAAGCATAGACACTGCTAAGACCATAGAATGCCCCTCGCAAACTGTTCTATACGCTGCATACAGCGATTCACATCCGCGACAAACAAATCGTTTTACACGCTGCATACAGCGATTCACACCCGCGACAAACAAATCGTTTTACACGCTGCATACAGCGATTCACACCCGCGACAAATATGATTCTTCTTAGATGGTGCTGTCGCGTCCACCCTCGCTCTCAATGCATACTCACCGCCTGGTCATGTGCCCGCTCACAAGAGCAACTAACAGAGACCCGCCCACCAACTGTAAGATCATGGGATACCCCTCGCAAACTGTTCTACACGCCGCATACAGCAATTCACATCCGCGACAAACAAACTGTTCTGCACGCTGCATACAGCGATTCACATCCGCGACAAACATGCTTCTTCTTATGGGGTGGGTTTGAGGATACGACTGTAAGGGAACTCTGGAGAGACCAACATACAATTGTCCGTGACTGAAAACTGGAGGACCGCCGCCACGCCCCCACCTCCCAGAGCGAGGGACGGGGCTGGACGGCCGGCGCGCGTGGAGGGCGGAACACATCCGCGACAAATATGATTCTTCGTAGATGGTGCTGTCATGTCCACCCTCGCTCTCGAAGCATACACACTACCTGGTCATGTGCCCGCTTGCAAGAGCAACTAACAAGAGACCCGCCCACCAACTGTAAGACCATGGGATACCCCTTGCAAACTGTTCTACACGCCACATACAGCGATTCACATCCGCAACAAACAAACTGTTTTACACGCTGCATACAGCAATTCACATCCGCGACAAACATGCTTCTTCAGAGGTGCATGTGGAGTGTAGCAAAGACGAATGCGAATGACGCCCTGCTCTGTGAGTTGCCGCGTCCGAGTAGGTGGGCGTGGCTCTGCGAGTTGTCGTCGTATCCAATGACGCCGTGTTTTGTGAATTACTGTGTCCAAGTTGGTGGGCGTGGCTCTGCGAGTTGTCGTCGTATCCAATGGTCTTAGAGTTGACAGACGTGGCTCCATCCTGCGTGCTTCCATGAGTGTCTTGCTTGTGCTGGCAGCGTCTTAGTGAATTATATATATAGATGAGTTATTTGTCTATCACACCCAGGTACAGTTCAATTCATGGCCACAGACCTAAAATGAATGTCCTTTGGGCACCTTCTTGTCTGAGGGTGTCTCTGCAAATGTGCCATCTCAACTCTGATTTACACCTTTATTAGCAGAAGTACAGGGCTGACATTGGCATTGGCACTTAGGTATGCAGATGGGAGGGGGCAGCTGGCTTTCTGCATCCCTGTTAAATCTGTTGTATTAATGGGCGTTGTGTGCCACTAAAAAGATAAGCAAAATGGGCCATGCCTACTTTGTCCTATGCAAGGCAGGAACAACCCCTGGATACAATCCCAGTCCATCTTAGGGTGAATACACACATCGGACATCACGGTTCTGCTGAAATATGCTCTTTTTTAAAGTTTTTTTTCATGTCTTATTTGTTTCATTTCATGTACTGTATTTACTCTGTTTATTATATTTAGTTCTGTAATGTGTATAATTCTTCATTTTTGTGCGGTTATGTTTCTATGTGTGTCCACATGTTCTGTCAAGTCTTTTGGGCTTTGTGGATGGTTTCAAAAGAGGAGCGGCCAAGTGTCTGTCATCATTTTGACCCTTCCACAGCCCGGAAGACCAACTGGTCTAATGTGCTTCATTGCCTTATACACATGGTGTGCTGAGTTCTATTTGATGTATTGTTTACTGGATTCCTGCTCTGTTTTTGGCTGCTTTCTTTGGATTACAGTATTGAGACTTTGTTTGCTTTTTTTTAGTTTGCCCTTTGGGCATATCCTTTATGGCATTTTTGTGCTCTTCACAGAAATGTATTGTTATGGGGCATTTGGAAAATGAATCTTTTATTCTTATAAAGATTCTTTGTCTGTCCTTTATATACATCCAAAGGCTGACAGTTAATCTTTATCTGTTGGAAGCATTTGCTACAGTATTTTAGTGATTTAATAGTTGTTGTGGCCAGTTTCTCTTCTTCAGAGTCTTTTCCCCCTGAGACCAGCAGGTTTCCCCTGAGAATTGGCCAGATTAAGTGTGCCTCTGCTGTGTGCACCTGTGAGGATACTGATCTGCTCCCCAGCCACTATGGATGCCCCTGTGGATTTCACTTAGGAAGAACTCCCACATCAAAATATTACAGGCTAATTAAGCTTTGCCAATCCACATAACTTGCATGCCTTTGGACTGTGGGAGGAAACCAGAGCACTTGGATTAAACCCATGTGAACACAGGGAAAATATGCAAACTCCATGCAGGGAACACCCAGGACTTGAATCCCAGTCTCCTTACTGTCAGGCAGCAGTGATAATAGTGCACCACCGTGCCATCCTAATACTAAAATTAACTCCCACAATGGACTGCTAGGGAAACACAGAAAGCTGATATACAGTAACATATGAAGAAAATGGTCCAACATAGAGATCTTCTGAATGAAAGTATGAGTAGATAATGGCCACCAGAGACAGATAGAGAGAGGTTTCTGGAACTTTCTGAGGATATTTGTATGAAAGAAAGGTCTCAGGAGGCTGTAAATCATTAATTTATATTCCTTCAGAAGGGTTGGTAGTAGGAAGGGGATCCAGCAAAGACTGGAGCAAGCCTGGAACCTGTAGTGGCTATGCTACTCATTAAATAGAAGAGGAGGCTCAGAGAGGCAGTATTTCCGATAGCCTCCACATGTCACTGGAACCTGTATCCCCAGGTATTTTTTGCAGTATTACTGACCCCATTTACAGTGTGATTGCAGTGATTCCCACACAATAATTGCCAGTTTGGAGTCTAAACACTGTTCCCAGATGGGAGAAAGGTCAGTCAGAGAAATGAATGATAAAGAAATGGGGAAATACACCGAGTATGAGAGAGAGAGAGAGAGAGAGAGAGAGAGAGAGAGAGAGAGTGCACGGGGAAGATGGCTGAGTGAACAGTATTATGGGCAACTGGATGAGATCACCCTACCAGGCACAATGAAATAGCAGGGCTATGCTTTCCCTATTAATCTGATACTTTCTCTTTCTCACTTATCCACCCTTCCCTTTGTGGTTCACACTAATTTTGTCAAGGCAAATTGCAGGCCAGTGAAACCGAGTTAATGAGTGACTGGAAGTCACAAAAGCAAACCATGACTGCCACCAACTCACCAAGATTATTTAAATACAGTCTGCAACTGAACACCATGTAGCGTGACATGACCTTTAACACTAGCATTCACCTGCGTTAGCATAAAACAAGGGGTGGCACATTGGAAGTACTTCAGCCTCACACCATGGAGACCAGGATTCATGTCCCAGGTGAGTGATGTTTGCACATTATCCCCAAGTCCATGTGGGTTTCCTTCAAATGCTCTGGTTTTCTCCTACAGTCTAAACACATGCAAGTTAGATCAACTGGCATTGTTAAATTCACCCCAGTGTATGTGCGTGTGTGTGTGTGTGTGTGTGTTCACCTTGTGATGGACTGGCATCCTGTCCTGGAATTTTTCCTGCCTTGTGGCAGATGCATGCTGGGAGAGGCTCCCACTTTCCAGCGACCTTGCTCTGGATGACCTGATGGGAAAATGGATGGTATGGAACACAGACTAATTTGTAGCTACTGGCCTTTGCTATTTTGATTTAAGCCATTAATGTGTTTCATGTAAGTTAATTTTAAATACTCAGTTATAAAAACAAAATAAAATTCAAAGCAAAGCCAGGATACAATTATTTAAAACTATTTGTCAGGGAATTGAATAACCACATTTCTGATGCACTGAATATCCTTTAATGAAAAAATATTTTTTATTATAAAGATGGTGTTCCATGTAAAACGTTAATCTTCATTCAGTATGGTTGCCAATAGTTCTGTGCATCTATGGAAGAAGGTTACTAGTTAAGACTTCCTCAGAGATGACCAAGTCTACTTTAAAGGAAATAGGTTTTCTTGTTATAAAGTGTAACATTTCCATTTTTACAGACAGATATAGCATGATGAACACAAATAAAACAGTGTGTTATTTTTATTGTAGGAAGAAAACGAATACGAATAATGATGAGTTTGGGGTGAAGCAGCTCTTGCAACTTGTGAAATACCTTCTCTAAAAATGTTGGTAGCATCAGTCCTAAAAATTTTTTGACAATCAATTTAATGACTGTGACAATTTAATCTAAATAAAGTTAAAAAATGCAAAATACAATCAAGCTAAACTTGTATACTGGTGTTATGGCTGAGAATTCTGTTACCCATTGCTGTATATTCCATTGTTTCCTACATTAACTAAAAACAGATTAATAGTTTTCATTTTGATTCATGCTGTGAAAGAGTATATTAAAACCATAAAAAAACATCATCATGCTTACAAAACATTGAGGAAGAAGAGGTAATATATATATTGTGACAGATAAGGGCGCTATCACTCCCTTGATCCCTCGGATCAGACTCTAGACACCAGATAAAAGTCCAAATATAATATTTATTTGAACAATACAGTGCACAAAGCACCCTTCTCTCCACAATACTCATAAACAATAACACAATACAATAACCAATAATCAATTCTCCAGCCCCAGACGTGTTGCCACCCTTCCACCCAGCTCAGCTCAACATCTGGGATCTCCCACAGTCCTTTAATAGTCCGTGACCCGGAAGTGCTTCTGAATCCTGAGGCCATGTGACTTCCTAGCACTTCCGGGTCAGATCAAAAGCTCTTCTTTTCATCCCGGAAGTATGTTATTCCCTCTGTCTCCATGACTAAGACGTACTTCCGGGTTATAGGTGAAACCAAAGTCTTTGGGCCTTCCTGCAGCGTCCCCTGGAGGTCCCCATGGTATCCAGCAGGGCTGTGATGAAAAACTCCACTGTCCATGATGCCCTGCTGGAACATAGGGCACCTCTATGTTATATGAAGGCTCCACCTGGCGGCCTGGGGGCATTGGCCGGGATGAAAGGCCGGCCATATCCCACAGTACTCTCCCTCCAGCGAAGAACCATGGAGGTGTTATTGGTCAGGCCTTGGCACTGTCCTGAATATTCCCGGGAGAACCTAGGGGGAACATTAAATAAATAAGTCATCTTATCCCCTGGTCCCCGAGGACAACTTCGCCAAACATGGCCCGGACGGCGGCATACATAGAACAGCCGCCGCCCCCCCTGTTTGTATCCCTCTGCGAGACTGGAAGCATTTTGGAAAGTTGGGCTCCGCCCCATTATCAGCTGAGAAGATTTCCACGGCCGCCCTTGAGCTTTCAAGTCCCTTTTCTATTTTGTCAGGAGACCCCCATTTCTCTTTTGGGATCTCCTGTTTAATCTGGGGTTTATTTACAGTCTGAGTCTCTCTATTAGCCAGAGAGAGACCCTTCAGTTTTTGAAATCTTTTGATTTCAATAGGACCGGCGTTGGTGTCTTCAGGATCAGATCGTTCCGGGAGGCAGCACCATCCAGCTGCTCCGGCTCGATCAACCCTTCCACCACGCCAACGGTCATCGTTTCCGCCTCTTTTGTAGGGCTCGCAGCTACTCGGCACCCACTATGGATTAGTCGCGGGCCCGTGTCAGCTTGCGTCCCTATTTCATTATATACGGTACCGGTATTACTCATCTGTATCGCCAAATCAAATAACACGGGAGGCTCCTGACCAAACCGCCGCAGATATTCTTCCACCTTTCTTAAAGGCGCTTAAATGGACTACTTGGATCTATGAGGGGTCTCTCTCCCTCTCTCTCTCAGCATCTGCTCGCAAGCCAGCAAACAAGCATCCAGAAGGAATCTCCTCATCTTTCAGGATGAGATCAGAACTGAAGACAACAAGTTGCTCCTGTACACTATGCCTGATCTCCTGCTATGTATTTATCATTGCAGAAAGGCTTTCTTCAGCCTGCCAAACCCTTCAAGTGTGTATGGGGCTCAAAACAGCAGAGATACCCAAGACCATTAGGACTAGTTCCAGGTTGACAATCCTTGGCATTCCAGAGGGTAATCATGACTTTGAAAGCTGGTTTGGTGAAGACCCTGGAAGCAGTCCCTGATTCAAGCTTTGAAGCCCCATCTGACAAAAACTTGGAAAGGGCTCAACTGGTAGGAGAGAGGTAAAAAACTGAAGGGAGATGATAAGGTAGTTTTCTTTGGTGGCACTGTAGTGAGTGTGTGCACTGGGCACACCCCTCATTAGAAAATGGTTCAAGACAGGTCCGATCAGAATATGCAAGTAAGAATTTCCCAGTTCTCTGTACCCTAAATAATAACCCTATAAACCTGCTGTATAAACCAATTGTAACTTGCACTGGGAATATGAGATACTATATGCCCTGTGAAACTAGGCCCTTTTGAAAATGTAAACACTCAGAGAGAAGCTTAAAAACAAAATTACAGCTCAAGGTCAGGCACAGTCTATCATACAGTATACCCAAAAACAAGATGGAAGTATTCTAATTACGCGCACACAGAGAGAGACAGAGAGAGAGAGAGAGAGAGAGAGAGAGAGAAGCTGAAGAGCCAAAAATCTTGGCGACAAACAAGAAACTTGCTCATGTTCTTAATATACTACATGCTCTTGTTCTGACAATGAGGACAACCTCTTCTCTCTACAACTGCTTGAATGTTCCAAATTAAACCAGCATTAAAAGAAAGCAAAGTGCTTTTTTCATTAATATTCATGTCTTTTGTACTTTGCCTACTGTTATGAGGTGCGTTTTAAAGTTAGCATTAGGCTGTGAGATTAAAAAAAAAAAAAAAAAAAAAAAAAAAAAAAAGTACTTTTTGGGCACCATGCATCCCCTGAAAAATACAGAAAAAAAACACTTTACTAAACACTTTGTCTTGTAAGCCACACTTTTTAAAAACAGGCATGTTGGGTATACATCATTTTATAAAATACTATTATTTTAATTGAAACACTACTTCAAAATCTACGCTACGATGTATTAAACTAAACGTGTTTTTTAAAAGTGTAAACCAAGTAACTATTATTGCCTGGCTCTGGCTTACCCCTTTTTTACTCTTGCAAAGTCGAATGCCATCTGTCGGTATGAAAAAGCTTTCTCATTCAAGTATCTGCTGTAACGTCTGATGAATGTTGACATATCGTAACCTGGGAAGGAAAGACAGCACTTTAAATTTGATAAATGAACGGTACACTGAACAGTTTTTAAATGCCTCTTAGGATTGCTTCAGACCTCTTATACTATATATCAGTTATCTGGTTTTTTGGGAAAGGCGACAACCATATGATTTCTTAAAAGCAAATTCTCTGCTCTTTTTAGGATATGAACAAATTCTGATCATAAAAAAGCAAGTAATGTTTTGGCTTGTTATTCTGCCAAATTACACAAGTAATCCATCAATCATGAACTTAAACCTGCAAAGCAAAGTCACACAAAATGATACAAATGAAATAAAGCATAAAGTTAATGCTGACTGCTTTACCATTAAAAACATACAATTTGATTGTTGTTGAGTACATTATTATTTATCATACAGGAGCAAGAATAAGCAATCATAGTGCCCTTTCTTTTCAACTTAATGTCATAATACTCAACTCCATGATAATCATCTACATTTTCAATTTTACTACAATTCAAATGAAATGATGCATATTTAAGGAATGTGCTTAATTTTTATTGGGTTTAATGGATTCATTTTAGTATTTAGTAACAGGAATTATTAGAAGGTGCAAAACTTAACTGAAAAATAAAATGTTTATTAGGTTCCTCCTTCATAGTAATCAATATTCCATTCATTTCTGAAGATGAGACCCATCCAATTTTAACAGGATACTTGAATGTTCATTACTTTTCAGAGATTAACCATAACTGTCTTCAATAAAAAATATTATAAATATCAGAAAGCATTTATATGTCTTGCCATTTCATCCAAAAAATGTGACTTTGTTCTGCCATGTCTATTAATTTTATAGTCCCTGACAAAGACCAACAAATGCTGGTCATGAAGAATTTGAATTTATTGCTGTTTTATTTCTGCTGTGGTTATCTATCTATCTATCTATCACAGATGGGTATTTGTGATGCAACTATCCAACCAATTACAAATGTGTAACTTTTATCATGAATGGCATTCTATCAAGTGAGTAGGCTCACTCCAATTAAATAAAGAAAATTGTTGAAAATAATGCAAATATTAAAATTAAGTACAATGTATCATCTATTTATTGTCCACGTCTTTATTACTGGTCTCACGGTGCAATGTTAACCCATAACAGATTTCTCAGCCTTAGACAATAGAGTGTTTATTGTTGCCTAGCAGCAGATGAAATCTATCTCTATGCTTTACTATCAAAGGAAACCTGGTTAAACACCCCAAAGGCCACAGAACAGAGATTTTTAAACAGGTGTGATGTGGATGCAGTTCCGTATGTAGGTTTGTCTTAAAATGTTTCTGACTTTGCCATTATGTTTTTCTGTTTTTCATACGTTTTGGGTTTTGACGTATACAGATTACAGTTTTGAGAATATATATTTTTTTATTTCAAGTAGTTATATTATTTTTGTATCGTTTATCAATGTCATTTTGTGTAGCGGTTGCTCTGGTGCTGCTAGGGAATCAGGGTGGGAAGCTGTGCAATAATGCAAGAATTTAAAGATCAGCGTAGTACAGTTTCTTGTTTCTGAGATTGTGGGTATATTCTTTTGAGACTTTGCATCTTTATTTCTTTTGTTTAAAGTTTCCAATAAAAGAACTTATTAGCTATAACTTTTTAGTCTTCAACTTATTTATTTATTTATTTAGGTTTTGAAGACCGTGTGTTTTGATCCTCCTGTACCAAACTTAGTGTGATTATTTTGAATATGTTTTATCTTGAGGCCCCTTTTCGGTTAAATCTGCACTCTCTCAATTATGGCAGAACACCTCAGGAATCTGTGGGGAGCCCACATATGAAGATAAGTGTACTGAGCTACACCCACAGGAGGTCCATATGTGTTGTTTAAATCACTTAATAAAGTTGTAGAAACTAACAAACAGAGGAGGAAACTGTAATCTTTACAGATTTTTAAACAAATTGTACACAACTGTTTGCATGCAGTCAGATTCTCCCAAGACTGTGAGAGGCTCTCTTTTAGGTCAGCCTAACTGCAACTTAGTGTTAATTTAAATTCAAAGATGCAGAAGTCTAGTGTCTAGGACTGAGTGAAATGGAAAATGTTCTGCACATCTTTTGAAAGTGTGGAACTATTTCGTTTACTTTGTTCATGTTACATTGAATGATGCTTTAACTGACTTTGTTAGGAGCTGGCAGTTTTAAAGTGGCAATCACATAGCCTTAGGACACATCAGTAGTACGGCATTAAACTGATAAAACACCAACTATATGACTATTCGTAAAATAAGAGCAGGTAGTCATGGTTGTAAAATGGTGTGTCAGGGTTCAAACTATGCGTTTTCCTTTTAAAATATAAAAGCAATTCAATTATAGAAAATTAGTCTTTTTTTATTAATTACTGTATATTAACCTTGAATATTTTCTTCCTAATTTTAATTTTTTATATCGCTGTGCAACAGCAGTGAGCACACACCTCTACCAAGGCATGAAAAAAGGTTCCAAAAGTTGCTTTATCTTCTCTATCAAAAAACAAAAGTCAGGCCTTCACCGCTAACTGACCTACATGAACATTTCTTAATTTCTAGAGATTAATTGAGCCACAAAGTGCCAATAGATGACCATTCTTGTATATTTCATATAGAATTGCTTATTTAATACTTTCATATTTTGCACCTCATCCTTCAAAAAGCTTCCTGGTAAACAGTTAGCACTAATCTTTTGATTATGGCACAAGTTGCTTCACTGCTGCAAGCAAGAATTCTTTGGAGGATGTGAATTCTGAAAGTAGTGATTACTGTGCCATCCATGTAGGATTGCAAAAATCAAACCTTAATTGCAAACTGAACTAGTCTGCATGAGAAAGAAGGCTTTTTAAATGTGTATGAAATATTCTGTGGTAACTGGGTGGGTCCCAATAGTGCTCTAGTACCGGAAGGGCACTGAAATCTTACTCTGGTTCTGTGAAACTTTCTATTAGTCGTATGCAGTGGCATTTCTGCATTAGGAGCTAGAGGGGCCTAGTCCTCCAGATATTAGGTAAAATAAGTAATAAGCTTTCCTCAATAATTGTTAAAATGTTTACAACAACCATCAACATCGTCTTCTTAACCAGTTTTCTAAAATTTCTATCATATGCTCAATGTAATAAGAAAACTAGAAAAATTCTGTTTTTAGTAGTATTTCAAATTGTTTTCATGCTAGATGCTGCAAGCCTGTTTCCAGCTAAGAGGCTGAACCAATGGGCCCTGCAGTGTTCTCTATGCCCCTGGGTTTGTGTGCACATGCTGTAACCTAAACTTTTCAGTTCAGAGATGGGGCCTGAAGGTCATTGCTTCCATTAAGATGAGAGCCGGCTATTGTTGTCATTTTGTTAGTCATGTGGTTGTAGTTCTGTTTTTCCCAGTCAAAGACTTGCAGCACACATCAGTGAAGATGTACAGTACAAAATGTCAGGTACCATCTGCTCTTTTGAAGGTACCCACAGTAATTTGAAGAAAAAAAAACCGAAAGGAGATTGAGATCAGGTATGCACAATTCACAACACATTATGTTGCATCTTAATTTTCACTTGCCATTGAGGAGGACTGCACTGATTTTGAGAAAGCCACCAAGGAACCCTACATTTGCTCCTTTCATTTCAAGGAAAAGAAGCCAGCAGTAAAATAGGGACAGACGTCATTAGACACGTAAGTTAACGTTTATGTTAGAAAAGTCTGTACCCATATAGAATGGCCCCACTATAACTGCCATACCAAAATGGCACTGGTTACATGGAATACATCTTGCTAACATATGTACATCTTAATATATACACATTCTGTAAACGAAAACCTCATCACCTTGGACTTCAGACCAGCATCATACAGAACAACCCTAACAATGACAAACAATCCCTGTAATTGATTTTTAGGCTTTCAGGGAGTTAGAGGGTCCAGGGCAACCTAAATTTCAAATCTTGCTTTTAGTATCGAACCCTCATGGCACTAGTACACTTTTGGGACTATCTCCATGTTAAAACTTTCACTTGATAAGGGCTAATGTACAAGTAATGCTCCACAACTTAACCAAATGTTTTGAAATGAGTTGCAGTTTATATATTTCTTCAGAGTAAATCCAAAACCTTGATAGCATGTTGATGTTGGAATAGGATCTAGTGCAAAGACAAAGTGCAAGAGTTAGACTTTTTTTTTTGGCAATTTAAACAAAAAAACCTTACTCAGAAGCAGGGAAGCATTTTTATAAGATAGGTGAAACAATCTTATCAAATTAAAAAATAAATGTAATAACAGTACCATGCAACAAAACCATTTTATAAAATGAGCAAATAATGTGGTCATGTTCAAAAGGAAGAATTACATATTGGTGTATCAGCCTGCTTAAAAGATGAATTAACGATGGCCCAATTGTGAATTTCCCCTTGGGGATTAATAAAGTATCTGTCTGTCTGTCTGTCTGTTATACATTTGTAGATAGTTTTATTTGCTTTAAAGATCCTGTTTGTCATTTGTTTTTATATTTTGTTCTATTTTCTTTACATCAACTTATTTCTTTGAGCACAGGTTTAGATGGGGTTGAGCCAGTACTATAGGGTAGGCACCATGCAAGAAGCAACTCTGGAGAATGGCATACCAGTCTGCAGGGCACACACTCATTCTTCACAGGCTTATTAATCAACCCTAAAGGGCAACTTTTTAGGATGTGGGAAGATACAAATTTGAACCCACCAGAACTTCCATTGCTAACTCCATATACAGACAGTGCCTATGCTTCAATGTAAACATGACTCTGCAGCTGATGTAAATAAGATACACATTTGTACACAACCATCTATACTTAAGACTTTTATTTTGTTTATTATTAAATAAAAACAAACACTTCTACAGTGTCAAGGAATGAAAATCTATTGTAAAAGTATAGAATAAATTAATGTACAACTATAAACTGCAGTGGGTATGTGTGAATTTGGATTAAAATTAAATAGGAGCAAGTGATTTTGGGTTTGATTTTCAGTACATGCACAAAACTCTACTGTAGAAATTTGCTCCAGGCTCACTGTGTCAAAACTAGGAAAAAGAGTTAATGAATGCATATAGTACATGCCAAAATGCTTGTGACAAAACATAAAACATAATATTCTCTAACCCAGTTAATCCAGTTTAGGGTAATGCAGGGAACTGGGGTGGGGGGGGGGTTTGGCGGTGGGGTAGGGGTGGAGTGACTCTTCAGGTCTAGTTTTCTAATTTTATAACCAAAAAGTGTTTCTATTAAGTACCAGGGAGAGATGTCAAGCCAAGCACCCTTCTTGCTGTTACCCTTACTACATCTGCTGTAGTTTCCCAGATGTCTGGTAACCCAGTGCCTGTCTCACCTCCTCCCTAAACTCAACCTTGCAGTCTTCCTATTTCAGCTTCCAACATTTGATCCTTGGCTCTGCCCTCGCTCTCTTCCTCTTCTTGATCTCCAACGTCATCCTACAGACCACCATCCTATACTGTTTAACTGCACTTTCCCCTGCCACCACTTTGCAGTCTTCAGTCTCCTTCAGATCAACTCTTCTGCATAGGATGTAATCTACCTGTGTGCATCTTCCTCCACTCTTGTACGTAACCCTATTGTCCTCCCTCTTCTTAAAATACGTATTCACCACAGCCATGTCCATCCTTTTGGCAAAATCCACTATCTTCTGACCTTCTTCATTCCTCTCCTTGATACCATACCTACCCATCACCTCCTCGTCTCCTCTGTTCCCTTCACCAACATGCCCATTGAAATCCGCTCCAATCATCACTTTCTGTCCCTTGAGTACACTGTTCATCACTTCATCCAATTCACTCCAAAAATCTTCTTTTTCACCCATTACACACCCAACTTGAGGTGCATATGCTAACAACATTCATCATCACACCTCTAATTTCCAGCTTCATAATCATTACTCTGCCTGACACTCTTTTCACCTCCAGAACACTCTTGACATACTGTTCCTTCAGGATAACTCCTCCCATCCACACCATGATAGAACAATTTGAATCCACCTCCAATCCACCTGGCTTTACTCCCCTTCCATTTAGTCTCTTGCACGCACAATGTATCAACCTTCTTTCTCTCCATCATATCTGCTAACTCTCTCCCCTTACCAGTCATACTGCCAACATTCAAAGTTCCTACCCTCAGTTCCACTCTCTTTACTTTCCTCCTCTCCTCCAGCCTCCGGACAAGTCTCCCCCCTCTTCTTCTCCTTCGGCCACAGTGGAATTAGTTATCTTAATCGAAACATTTCCAAGTTTCCAATCTACAGCTGAACTGCAATGCATAACCCAGTTTTCTATCATCCCATTTATATGCACACAACGGAAAAAAATGACTCTAGGAGTTATTTCATACATTATAATGTTTAACTCCAAACAAGCCACTGTCTAATAAACCGATCAGCCACAACATTAAAACCAGCTGCCCAACACTGTATGGGTCCCCTTGTGCCACCAAAACAGCTCTGACTCATCAAGGCATGGACTCCACAAGACCTCTGAAGGTGTCCTGTGGTATTTGGCACCAAGACATTACTTAGTTACAAGCTCTGAGGTGGGCCTCCATGGATCTGACTTCTTTTTGTAGCATATCCCACAATTGCTCGATTGGATTAAGATCTGAAGAATTTGGAAGCTAAGTCAACACCTTGAGCGCTTTGTCATGTTCCTCAAACCATTCGTGAACCATTTTTGCATCGTGGCAGGGTACATTATCCTGCTGAAACAGGCCACTGCCAACAGGGAATACAGGCGGCATGAAGGGGTATAAATGGTCTGCAACAATCTTTAGGTAGATAGTACATGTCAAAGTAACATTCACAAAAATAAAAGAGGACCCAATTTTTCACACCACAATATTGCCCAGAGCATCACACTGCCTCCACCAGTTTGCCTTCATTCCATAGTGAATCCTGCTCAAGTAAATGACGCACATATGATCTAACAGAAAACATGATTCTTCAGACCATTCTGGCACTCACATGTAGCTTCTTTTGGTGGTGGACAGAGGTCAGCATGGGCACTCTGAGTGGTCTGCAGCTAACACAGCCCCATAGAGAGCAAGCTGTGGTGTACTGTGTGTTCTGATACCTTTCTCTCATAGCCAGCATTACATTTCCCATTGATTTGTGCAACAGAATCACTTCTGTGAGACTGGACCAGACGGGCTAGCCTTCACTCCCCATGCATATCAATGAGCCTTGGATACCCATGAACCTGTTGCCAGTTTATCAGTTGTCCTTCCTTGAATCATTTGGTTATGTTCTAATTACTGTATACCAGAAACACTCCACAAGAACCAACATTTTGGAGATGCTCTGACCCAGTCATCTAGCCATTACAATTAGGCCCACATCAAAGATGCTCAAATACTTATGTTTCCCCATTTTTCCTGCTTCCAACTCATCATCTTCAAAAACTGCCTGTTCACTTGATGCCTAATATATCCCATCCCTTGACAGGTGCCATTGTAACAAGATAATTAGTGTTATTCACTTGACCTGACAGTGGTTTAAATGTTGTGGCTGATCGGTGTATAGCTATAAGAAGCTCTAATTTTTGAGTACAAAAAAAAAAAGAAATTAAAAAAAGTTGTTTCAGTAGTGAACCAGAAAGAAAGAAAATGGGATGAGCAGAAGAGAAGGCAAAAATAATCCTAGCGTTCTTATATATTTAAAACTGTTCAATTTCACACTGACATTCCTGCACAATAGACACTTGCAAGTAGGTTTCATTTGGAGTCTTTAAATGCAAATTACCAATGCTAGAATTAGAATGCTGCAAAAACTGCTAATATATTAGTGTCCCTTTGTTTTATTATTTTGACAGAAGAGTTTAGAAAATTTGTCAAAACACTGAGGAAGCAACACGGATAAACACCTTCTTACTGTGTTAATAGATTAGAGAAGTTTAATTATTTAGGTAACTGCTCAGAATCTTCCTAATAGTGTTTAGTTATGAATTCTTTGTATTTTGGTAATCTTATAATCATTTGTGGAATTGCATTGTTGAATGATGTTCAGTATTGAGTTCTGCATAAGAATACATAGTTATACATGTATACTGTAGGTAAAGAAGTAGTACATACAACATAACTCTCGTCAAGGCTGAGTCTTCAAACATCATTGATTTTTTGCTGGGGCTAATTATCAATTTCTTGCACAAGTGAGTCCTAACAGGTGCAGTCTTGGTAAACTGGCACACATCCTATACTGGGCTCCCATGGTGCTAAAGATGGACAAGGTATGATGGTACAAGGTCAGCTCTATGCTACGAAACTCAATTGAGCAGATGGTCCTGCTTGATTTATAAGATCGATGGGAATGACTGTAAAATGGTGGGAGAAAATGAAATAATACAGATGCAAAAATGACAAGAGCTCCAAAACCATATGCTCATAATATTCATTCCCATTGCCAACTGACAGGAGTTGTTAAGAAAAAACTTGCAATATATTTTTTTATTGGCTTATGCTAAATTTAATGTCCATCACTTTTTGTCTAACCTAAAGTAAAACATTATACCTAAGAGTTGGATCCTAATGGACTTCCCAGAAAAACAAATCTAAATTGAGTGTATTTCAATACCCTAACAGAAGGAACAGCTTCATATGGCAAACTATCTCCAGGATATATTAGTTAGTTTTACATCCAGTCCGACTTATGCTACCCTTTTGCTAAATATAATCTCATATTTTAATTTTAATAAATTCAGAAAAGTCACAAAAAGTGATTTCCTTTATCTTTCCTTTATTCTGCACTTCTTCTTACACATACTTCGTACCTTACAAGAATATACAGTGTATAAAAATCAACAAAGAATGTTGCTTCAAAGTACAATGAATATAATAAATGTTTTTAGAGCCTTTCCTACAGCCTCAATGTCATAATAGATGGGAGGAGGGAGATGAATATCCAGCTGGGTGATAGTGTATACAGTAGCTTTGATATGGTGTATTTTAACAAGAAGGAAAAGGAGTCATTGTAAAGTCCCAGAAGAACTCCTGCTGTGATGATTGGGCCTTTCTAGTTACTTGCAGAAAATGGCCCTTGTTAAGATTTCCTTATAGTAACGTTGTATGTTAACAGCTTTCATTTTATATTTTAACATTCCTTGTACATATATCCTTTTCAGAGACATAATCTTCAAAGGTGATTTTAAACATTTCACAACTAAACTACTATCAATGAACCTGATACTTTTCCTGAAACAAAAAATATTCAGTTTTTGTTTTTTGTATTTATGTAATGACTGATTTAAAACTTACTATTTGGTCATACAACAGATGCATGGTAGAGTGGACAGCACTGATGCTTCCCATGTGTGTGAGTTTTTCTGTAGGTGCTCTAGTTTTCTTCCCATATCCCAAATATCTGCAGGTCAAGTGCATGTGTTGACCCTGTTATATACTAATGTTCTGCTTTTTGGTTATTAGAACTGTATCTGATACACTACAACCTTGAATTGAAATGAGCAGATTTGCAATCTCTCTATTTTAAAAAAAAATCTTGGGACGAGACAAGACTTTTTTTTTCCTGCGACGAGATATGATCTTTTGAAGAGAGATTTTTTGAAGAGAGACAGAGAGACACTTACACGTCCCGCAAGATGGTGAAGTAACTACTATTAGTACTTACAACCATTTTCAAACAAGACCACGGTCATCTAACCTCTCAGCTGTTGGAATGCTTTTGGTAGCAGACACACTTCCCGTGCTCTAATCTCTTAAAGAGTCATAAAGAATTCAAAAATGTTGGCATGATACACATGCAGAGAAGGTTAGAGATAATGAAAGTAGGAAAATTCGAAAGTCTCAAAAAAAAATGATAGTAAAGATTGTATTAGCGCAAACAAACGCAAAATCTATCTATCTAAAATATTACTTTGTGAAATAACGGAACAGTGAAAAGAGATCGAATAGTGTTTGAGGATGCCTGGGGGAGAAGAGAGACAAGGCAGTGAGACAAAAGGACAGTTGCTGTACAGGCTTTTAAACGCTTGAAGCATCGCACGAAATGCAGATCACGTGCCATGGCAGCAGCAGCAAGCCAGCAGCTGATCGCAGAAAGAGGAAGTTAAATAAAAAAAACCAAAAAAAACAATACTATTTGCTTCCAATTATATCACCGTTTAAGAGGAGTTTCAGAGGAGTGACCATGTCTCCTTGGGGTGCGTTCAGCCCCCCTATTCACAACGCCAACAGCAGAGACGCGAAGTGGCTAGTGCGTAGCGCAGGCCGGTTTGGTGGGGGGGTTCTGGTGGGGTTGGCAAGCGAAGCAAGCAGGGGGGCAAACTCCCTAGTAATTTAGAAAATATTTGTCGCTTCATAAGAAACATGATACTCAATTAAAAAAAAACTCCAGTTATAAATTTGCAAAAGAACAAATATTGTCCACACAAAAACAAAACTGTTTAAGAACAGGTGATGGTATTAATATAAATGGCTACCTTCACAATTTACAATATGTTGCATGTAGGTAAAAAAATATCCCAGCCGAAATAATACTAGAACAAAATACACCACCACCAGGGTCTGAACTCTGTAGTTGTTTATATTTTGTAATTCAATTTAAAATATAGGTAAAATATGGGTGGGGGTGTATTAAAAGGACTGGCGAGCAAAGCGAGCAGGGGGCACAGCCCCCTAGTTTTATAATATAAACATGAAATCCGTAAACTAAAAAAACAAGCCTACTTCCTTGTTCAAAAACCTAATAATTTAGTAAGTAAATGTTTCTTTGATTAATAAATAGTCAGTTATGGAAGATCCCCAACAGAAAGTAAAATAAAGCAATTTAAAAATTGATGTTATATTTTTTCCTGCATTTTTTCTACTGTTAAGATGAATACGAAGTTGCACATTACAAGAGAGTTCTCAATAAATATTATTGGGAGATTTAATGAGGGGGGTCTTTTTTTATGACTGCTGTAGGCAGGCAATCATCACTTCACAAAATTTGTACCTTTAAATGCACCTTGACAGGTACTTATGTATTATGACAAGCTTATACTGTAAATAGCTTCAGACAGTAACCTGTAACCAAGTTAATATCAGGTCAGGTCAGGTCAGGTCTGGTTGGGGAGAATTCACTGGTACAGCTGCACCCACCACAGACAAATCAGCTTAGGATCCTGGTTGACAACCCCCCAGGCAGACATGTGGTGCTGCCCCACACTCCCGAAATGTCCATCTATCTGCTGCAGCCAGGCGTTTTGTGGGTGTTCCCTTGGCCTGGTCCAGACGCTCATTTACTCAACGGTGAGGATTCTGCGAGCCGGATCACCCTTGGGGAATCACTCCACATGGTCATATCTGACAGTGCCACACACCCCTTTCCAGCGACCTCATCACACCCCAGGCTGTGCCCAAAAGGCATTAAAGGGTTGTAATCCAAGACACTCGCAAGCCCAGACACTCAAACTCCTTGCTCAGTCTTTGGGCAGCTCCAATCAGAACCTCATTAACTCCGCAAAGATCATAGCATTGTCGGCAAAGTCAAGATCAGTGAATCTTTCTTCACCAACAGATGCCCCACAGCTGCCCAACACTCAGTCCATGCAAGCACTGAACAGAGTAGGAGCAAGAACACACTCCTGACAAACCACAGAATCAACTGGGGAAAAATGCAGAGGTTCTGCCTTCACTCTGCACAGCACTCACAGTACCAGTGTACAGGAAGCCATGATATCCAGCAACATTGAGGGGATCCTGCTAAGTTTCAGGATGTCCCACAGGGCAGCTCTATCAACTGAGTGAAATGCTTTATGAAAATTTACAAAGGCTGCAAAGTAAGTTAATATCAAAGTTAATATCAAAGCTGACAAAATATGCAGAGAAAGGTATGAATTGAACAGCACCAAAATGTGTGCATATTATTTGTATAACTTCTAATATAATTACACCAGCATTTCAAACTCAGGATAATAACTCTATTGAGAGAATGTGGGAGAAATGAGCATTTAAATTTTGATCTGATTAGCAGTTTTGGTCCTCAACACTGCACAAAATTGCTTCTTTTGTATACTGCGTTTGGGAAGTGATAAATGAGCAAGAAACCTCTAAGGGGAACTCCTAAAACTTAACTGTTTCAAAGTCAACCATTAAATACGGTATGGTAAAGAAAGCACACACCTTATTTTCAACTCTGTAATAAATACATTGTCCATTTTTATTCTTTTTAAAAAGGAAGCATCTAGGATTTATAACAATATGGTCAACTCTTTTATTATTTAAACCTCAACATGTCTTATTAAAGTGAAAAATGTTTGTACAAGGCAATACTGAGTAACTGCAAAGAACAGCTTGTGAGAGTACACAAACTAAGAATTATACCTTCTTCCTGATATACATACACTTCCCAAACAACTATAAACAACCTCTAACCCTCTAAGACCACTACAGCTATGTTATTGTTATTCTAGAGCTATAGACCCCTGTAATGAGCATATTGCTCTTAAGCAGATAAAACAATAAATAAATGAGTAACACTTACCATGAGAGCCACTTTTGTCCAAAAAATTACTAAGATTAAAGAGTGTGTTTCTAGAAGCCAAATACTGGATAAACCTCTGGAAAAAAGAAAAGAAATAACTATGAATAAGAAAATACACTAAAAGTATTTACTTTGCAATTTACTGTACATTAAATTTCAAATTTGCAGTCATTTGCATGATTGAACTAAATGATTTTAGTTAGTTAATGCAGCTCTCCTGCTTTCACTAGATTAAAACTGAGCTTGAGAAATTGAGCAGGGAAAGGTAGTTCCAAAAGCTTAGGGAAAAATCAGCTCCAGACGATGGTTGAATTTATTAGGAACTCAAGAGCATAAAAATAAACATTAGTTATTACTTCTAAGGACATTACTTATTTACATATAATTTCTAAACCTTTTATTTGCTTCAACTCTTACGCCACAGCAATTTTGGACACATCAATTAAAAAACCTGTTGACAAACCACTATCTAAGACGATATATTTGATCTTGATGTTAAGATGGAACTACTCTTTTGTCCACCCCTTTAATTGTATCACATACAGTATGATGCATGCAGGTGTTTGTATTCAAGAAGACTACCTTAGATCGTATACTATGACCTTGAACCCTACAGAGATTTATTTTCTCCAGGGGTGCAGTTAACTGAAATTTGTTTTCCTCTCCTGCATCGTCAACTGTCAATATTTCAACCATAACATCAATAGACATACAGTGGTGTGAAAAACTATTTGCCCCCTTCCTGATTTCTTATTCTTTTGCATGTTTGTCACACAAAATGTTTCTGATCATCAAACACATTTAACCATTAGTCAAATATAACACAAGTAAACACAAAATGCAGTTTGTAAATGGTGGTTTTTATTATTTAGGGAGAAAAAAAAATCCAAACCTACATGGCCCTGTGTGAAAAAGTAATTGCCCCCTGAACCTAATAACTGGTTGGGCCACCCTTAGCAGCAATAACTGCAATCAAGCGTTTGCGATAACTTGCAATGAGTCTTTTACAGCGCTCTGGAGGAATTTTGGCCCACTCATCTTTGCAAAATTGTTGTAATTCAGCTTTATTTGAGGGTTTTCTAGCATGAACCGCCTTTTTAAGGTCATGCCATAGCATCTCAATTGGATTCAGGTCAGGACTTTGACTAGGCCACTCCAAAGTCTTCATTTTGTTTTCCTTCAGCCATTCAGAGGTGGATTTGCTGGTGTGTTTTGGGTCATTGTCCTGTTGCAGCACCCAAGATCGCTTCAGCTTGAGTTGACGAACAGATGGCCGGACATTCTCCTTCAGGATTTTTTGGTAGACAGTAGAATTCATGGTTCCATCTATCACAGCAAGCCTTCCAGGTCCTGAAGCAGCAAAACAACCCCAGACCATCACACTACCACCACCATATTTTACTGTTGGTATGATGTTCTTTTTCTGAAATGCTGTGTTCCTTTTACGCCAGATGTAACGGGACATTTGCCTTCCAAAAAGTTCAACTTTTGTCTCATCAGTCCACAAGGTATTTTCCCAAAAGTCTTGGCAATCATTGAGATGTTTCTTAGCAAAATTGAGACGAGCCCTAATGTTCTTTTTGCTTAACAGTGGTTTGCGTCTTGGAAATCTGCCATGCAGGCCGTTTTTGCCCAGTCTCTTTCTTATGGTGGAGTCGTGAACGCTGACCTTAATTGAGGCAAGTGAGGCCTGCAGTTCTTTAGACGTTGTCCTGGGGTCTTTTGTGACCTCTCGGATGAGTCGTCTCTGTGCTCTTGGGGTAATTTTGGTCGGCCGGCCACTCCTGGGAAGGTTCACCACTGTTCCATGTTTTTGCCATTTGTGGATAATGGCTCTCACTGTGGTTCGCTGGAGTCCCAAAGCTTTAGAAATGGCTTTATAACCTTTACCAGACTGATAGATCTCAATTACTTCTGTTCTTATTTGTTCCTGAATTTCTTTGGATCTTGGCATGATGTCTAGCTTTTGAGGTGCTTTTGGTCTACTTCTCTGTGTCAGGCAGCTCCTATTTAAGTGATTTTTTGATTGAAACAGGTGTGGCAGTAATCAGGCCTGGGGGTGGCTACGGAAATTGAACTCAGGTGTGATACACCACAGTTAGGTTATTTTTTAACAAGGGGGCAATTACTTTTTCACACAGGGCCATGTAGGTTTGGATTTTTTTTCTCCCTAAATAATAAACACCATCATTTAAAAACTGCATTTTGTGTTTACTTGTGTTATATTTGACTAATGGTTAAATGTGTTTGATGATCAGAAACATTTTGTGTGAGAAACATGCAAAAGAATAAGAAATCAGGAAGGGGGCAAATAGTTTTTCACACCACTGTATACAGTCAGGATTAGCGATGCAAATCTAAATCGGACAATTTTCACTACAAAAGACTTGAACAGTGATCGGTAAATTAGCCATTCACAAAAACTGATTATTTCAGCAAATGCTGTTCTAAGCTTTACAGAAACCAGTCTGTTTTACTTGCAAACTTGCTGACTGTGTTATCCTTGTAACTTCCTGATAAAGATCTTATGAACATTTGATAGATTTGTGGCTTTTTTAAGGGTTTGTACTAGGTTTATAATTTTCTTGTGTGTGTCATACGGTATACATTTTAGTAAGAAATAAGTACTGCATAATTAAAATGGTAATCCATATTTATAATTACACCTCAAGAATTTCAAATGTCTAGCTACACTAGGAAAATAAAAATAAAATAAACAGCATAAATAAGTAAATGTATATTTTAACAACAAAAAACTGTAGTGCAATTAATGATTAAAAATTATTAAAACCTGTGAGTGCATGTACAGGGTGGGCCAAAAAGAAGTACCACATTTCAAACGTTTATTCTACAAAAAAGCTAGAAGATAAAATAAATTTCATTACGACATAAGAAAGGGTGTACAAAATATATTTTTTTCACTGTGTTTTAAAAATGATGTCTTCAAGGTGGTGGCCATCATTAGCAATACACTCTCAGACAATCTCTGAATGCTCGCATGAATCATTCAGCCATTTCAAGGGGAATAGCATTCTTGAGGGCTTCAAGGTTTTGAAGTTGGTGTGTGTATACCTTTGACTTGAGATAGCCCCACAAGTAGAAATCACATGGAGTGAGATCAGGTGAACGTGAAGGCCACCCGACATTGCCACGCAGGGAGATCAGCTTCCCCAGAAACATCTCCTGCAAAACTTACATGGATCTCCATGCCGTATGAGCTGTTGCTCCATCCTGTTGAAACCAGGCATCCACTACATCCATTTCTTCCAGTTGGGGCCGCAAAAAGTTCTCTGGCATTTCAATGTAATGTTCTGAAGTGATGGTGACCCTTGCCCCCCCAATCCCCCCCTCAAAAAAGTAACTGTCTATAATGCCAAATTCTGTAGCAGCGCACCAAATTATAACATGTTCACTGTGCAGGAGTCTCTGATGAAGTTCACGAGGGTTGGTTTCAGCCCAATAGCAAAAGTTTTGCTTATTTACGCAACCACTTAAATGGAAATGTGCGTTGTTGCTGCACATGAAAATGGCATCTCGATGAACAGTTTGCAGAACGTTTGATCAAAACTCTCTACAGCTCTCCCAGTGAATTCCTGCACCACCTTCATTTTGTATGGATGGAAATTAAGGTCCTCATGCAAAATCCTCCTCAAAGATGTATTGGAAATGATGACTAAGGCAGAAGCATGTTTGTGCACTGAACGTCTAGGAGACTGCAAAATTGATGCCCTCACAGCTTGGATGTTTTCAGGCGTTTGTACAGTCCAAGGATGCCCTGGAGATTTTCTGTTCAATGTTGTACCTGTCTGTCTAAATTTAGCCACCCACTAAAAAATAGTTTTCCGATTTGGGACATCACCGTTAGGAGGAATGATGAGGTGCATTCGGACGGCGCATTGCTTAGTGATGATGGATTTGTTGTTTTTGAAGAATGCTTCGACAGCAAAAGCACGGCATGCACCAGACCAAGGCATGTTGCCAGCTCAAAACTACAAGGGATCAACTATCAACGGTCCCCCACCCCAACCCACTTAGCTGACTACCTCATGCAATGAACTTGAGAAATGTGATACTTCTTTTTGGCTCACACTGTATATTTACATTCAATCAATGTGTAACTGCCAATATCAATTAACTGAATAAATGTGTAAAAATATATATTTTTTTTGTTAGACAAATGATGAAAACTATTGTTTTTTAAATTAAGTTACATTAAGGAAGAATTAACAATATGACAACTTGTAACTATAAGAAGCATTCTTTTTTGTTTAATGCTATATGTAATACTAGCAAAATACCCGCGCTTCGCAGCGGAGAAGTAGTGTGTTAAAGAGGTTATGAAAAAGGAAACATTTTAAAAATAACGTAACATGATTGTCAATGTAATTGTGTTGTCATTGTTATGAGTGTTGCTGTCATATATATATACATATACACATATACACACACATATACACATATATCCAGATATATTATATATACATATACACATATATTTTTTATATATATATTTTTTATATATATATATATATATTATATATATATATATACACATACATACATACATACATATACACACATAGATGCACTTACAATAACATAGAAATCAATATAAACAACATTAACATCATTATCATATGAGAATATGAAGTAATATATAAGAAGCACATTTCATATAAATATAAATAATTAAACAGTAAAATCTTCTTGTATAATTTGCTACCGTGGCTTTTCGTTGGTCTGTCCAGGATTTTAAATCACCTGTAGCTTGCAAACTGTTTCACCTATTGACTTGAAATCTGGTACACATATAATACGTCACGTCTGCTATCCGCTTTATGGGTGATGATTGTATTACTCTTTTTATGTTTATTTTATTTTAGAATCAACTCCTATCTGCGCACACCAGGGCGGCCGTGGGCAGATGCGTATGGTGTATTCACTCCATGTTATCGTGCATTGCGCTGTCACTGGTATTTTGATAAAAGAATTTGAACAATATATAAGAAGCGTATAAATTATTAAACAGTAAAACATTAACATTTAAGAAGTAAAGTTACATTGAGTACTATTGCAGTGCCTTCGGGTATACCTCATTTTTTCTTTGCCCATTACATGCTTAAATGTATACATTTTTTGGTGTACCTACCTGAGAACACGCGACATATAACCGACCGTGGGAGAAGCATGGATTTTAAAGAAGCGTTGAGTTCATCTGCTGGTCTCCCTCGTGGAATAACTGGTAATGTTTCACTAAAATCTACAGCGAGTAAAACGACATTACCTCCTATTTTTTTTTTTACGATCTCTGAGATGTTGCTTTTTTCGGTTCAAGGCTTCATAAGCTCTTTTATGTTCCATGGTGTACTTAATAAGTACTAATTATCCCAAACCATCATCTTTGAATGTTGCAAGACTTTCGCCTTGTATGTAGATTGGGGTAATTACATTCATTGCATTCCTAGTCTGAATCACAATCTGATTGTATGGGTGGTTACCTGGCACTGTAGGGTTGCCACCCGTCCTTTAAAATACGGAATCGTGCCGCGTTTGACAATGAAATTGCGCGTCCCGTTTTGAATCAATACTGGACGGGATTTATCCCGTATTTTTTTAATCATTTTTTTTTTAAAGCAGCGTCTCATGCAAATCATCCCACACGCATTTTATGAAGATGCCTCCTTTCCTACTTTTGATTGGGTAATACTTGATGTCATCGTTAGTTTGATTGGTGTTTTTAACTGTCCAGTGAGGAGGGCGTGTCTTTTAAGTACAGTCTGCAAAGTGTTGGCACTGAGATGTGGCGTCAGCGCCATACTTGAAGCCCCTAACGTTGCGGTCAGCAAGTCGGCTAACATCCGCCATGTGCCGTCTTTCAGTTGCGAGAAGCAGATCATAGAATGGTTGAAACTGTTGCCCCAAACGTTGCGCCACGGCGTGTGGTTCGTTTATACCTCGTGTCTTCTCATTAAACTTTTATCTCGCGAATATGTTATTGCAATCCGCAGCGGGAGCGTTTCTATAAACTTTATTTAAACTTACGTTTTACACCGTGCTTTGTTTCCCTTACGAACATGCTTGTATGCTTAACTCGCTCCGTTCTCAATTGTTTAATTAATTTTTTGCTCTTCGCTGTTTGCGGCTGTTCCTCCATTTCCCCCTACTTCGTTCTTTTATCTCGCGAATATGTTATTGCAATCCTTAACGGGAGCGTTTCAATAAACTGATTGAAAATAGTTTTGCATTTACCTTTTTAGTAAAAGGCGAGCTTTTAAGCCTGAGAAATCACCCCGTAAATGCACACGTTTAATTGCACATGTGTTAATATGTATGCTTACACAGTATTAAAAGACAGTCAAAAATTAACGTCATTTACCTTCGTTCCCGCGTGCGACTCGTGCTGTAAATCTCTTCCTTGTTTTTAGTTCACGTGATTACGTAGGAGGCGTGATGACGTGATACGTGACTCCGCCTCCTCCATTACAGTGTATGGACAAAAAATATGTTCCAGTTATGACCATTACGCTTTGAATTTCGAAATGAAACCTGCCTAACTTTTGTAAGTAAGCTGTAAGGAATGAGCCTGCCAAATTTCAGCCTTCTACCTACACGGGAAGTTGGAGAATTAGTGATGAGCGAGTCAGTGAGTGAGTGAGTCAGTCAGTGAGGGCTTTGCCTTTTATTAGTATAGATGGATAAATAGTTTCTCTATAAATTTAAGCAGTTAAAGTGTTTAGTCATAAAAATACCAGAGTTAACACTTTAATACAGAATATAAGGCTTCTCCACATCCGGTTGTGCAGGCACTTAGTAAAAAATTTTTTTGAAGAGATAAAGAACAAAAAAAGGAATTAATATCAGAATTGGTTGATCCAGTAACATGATATCTATGATCAGTATCAGCCCTAAAAAAAATCTGATCGGAGTATCCCTAGTTAGTATCCTTTTTGACTGAAGTGGCTTTGTTTTTACAGAGTGTTTATCAGTTTTAAAATCCATAAAAACACAGTGTCGCATTTCAGGTCAAGAGCTGCATAAAGAATACTCACAAAAGTGCTTTCAAACAACAAAACTTCATTCTTGAACTTGAAAGAACAATAGTGGAGTTTTTTAAAGGCAGACCAATAATTTGATAACCTTCACTTGTTTTGAGTCCAGTCATCTCTTCCTGGAAATTAAAATAATTCACAGGCATCTCTATCAACCCTACCATGCTCTGTGAATGGCCTAAAAAATATAAAACTCAGCCAAGCAGTGAACTGAATGTAGGGTAAGTTACTCAGCTTTAAAGGTTTCTGTTAGCGTGAGATATCAGACTGACAGTGCAGGATCAGCTTCAGGCAGATAAAGGGGGGTACAAGCAAATTGCTACCGGTGTCAAAGTGATTTCTCTGTATCTCCATCAGCTCTAGAAAATGAAAGTGCAGCCTGCTTGCTCACAACAGATTAAAGTTTGTAACTGTGTTTTGTCACTTTCTTACATAGCATTGTGCCTGCACTCAGTAAAGAATGCTACACAAAAACAAATGCACTTGATTTGAGCTGACTAGTATACATTTAACTGTCAGGTCAGGTCAGGTAGGGGAGCATGCACTGGTATAGTGTGAGGCCGCACCCACCACACGATGAAACAGTTCGGGATCCTGGTTGGTAACCGCCCAGGCAGACACCCGGTCCTGTCCCATCATCAGAAAATGACCATCTATTTGCTGCAGGTGCTACATGGGCATTACCTTGGACTGGTCCAGCAACTTGGGTCTTCAACAACAGAATATTACGCCATATGGCCATAGTACCATAACTGACGCTCCCTCACAATGCATGTAGTGTGCCTCATTTGGGACTCAGTGAGCAACCGCTCATTCGACACAAAGTCAAACCAGTAGTACCCAAGGATTCTCCAAAAAGACACAGTACCGAAGAAGTCCAGTGTTCGTCTCAGGTCACTGGATAGTGTCCATGTCTCGCAACCATATACCAAGACAGGAAGCAACACAACTCTAAAGACTTGAACCTTTGTCCATTTGCATAGATATTGGGAGCACCACACACCCCTTTCCAGTGACCTCATGACCCCCCCATGCTCTCCCAAACCATCTACTGACTTCATAGGAAGTCACCAGAGACATAAATGTCACTGCCGAGGTAAGTAAACCTTTAGACAAGGTTAACACTCGCTGCAGACAGACACACTGCTGATGGCTGTGCCTAAGCAGTCATTAACACTAGAATTACCAGAGTCTACGAAAAAACTCGTAAATCCGGCCCAACTTAAAACCATTCTCAGCTCTCTTGTCTTCTAAATGTGCCGATTAACACGAGCAGCAAGCAGCCGGCTATTCCATCCCCCACCGCTGCAGAACGTTCACTAAGTTTTCCCAGCTCATGCCTTGTTTGATTATCTGGGTGTGACTGAACTGCTGGAGTTTTAGAGTGGAAATAATAGATTGCTATTTGGAACACATGCAGTTCACATGGGTTCCGTTTCTACAGTAGTCTGTGTAAACAAATTTTTAAAACAGAAACGTTTTTCATATTTTAGTAGTAAATGACAAAATGTAGGCATAAACTATGTAATTGTATGAAGCCTGAAGTCCAAAGATCAAGTAAACACTTTCACAAAAGGTTCAAGGGTGATGCAACAGCTTCCGTGGCGTAGTGGTAAGATTTGCTGACTTGTAATCAAGAGTCCCCGGTTCGATCCCCACTCACTCCTATATTTGCCATTTTCAGTAGTGAGCTCCTCTTTTTGTTAATATTATACAGTGCACACATATATTTGGTTTGCGTCTGTAACACACGGTGTGCATTTATAGGACTTGTAAAAGTTACCGTTTTTTTTTACTTTTATTCTCTCTAAATCACGATCACGATACATACTACCTCCCCCCCCCCCCCAGGGATCTGACGCTGTTATTTTTTATTTGAAACGGAATAACTGGAGATGTGATTGGTGTTTTCAGACAATGGAACTGGACATTCTCTCATCTGGAGGGATAAAAGCTGACACACAAACGCTGGCGAATCTGCCTTCTTCGTATCTCACCGTCACTTGATTTTTTTTTTATTCAGTTTTATTGAGTGTTCCTGCTCATGCTGAATTAGTGTGCACCTTATGGTGTATGATGTCAAAAAAACACAAACGTAGGTATATATGATATTTGGAATTATTCACTTTATGACCTGTATAGTACATTTCGGAAAACTTTGTGGCACGAATGCAACATTATTCATATTATTCATATTCATTCGCATAACATCTTGCGGTTTGTAATCAGTGACAGCGTGTTTTTTTCCCCCCGATCTTGCCAGTCCCCACATGTTACTGTATGCTGTTTCTTTTGTACTCCAGGACATGCAGAGGATAGAATAGTACAGAGCAATAAGTTCAGCGCTATATGCAATCATCAGATTCAAACGTTAACTGTTCACACACATGCAAGGATAGTCTTTCCTACATTTACAACGTGTGTACCTGTTACAATATACATGCTTCTCTCTATACTGTGGTTCCTATTACACACCTGAAAGAAAGAGACAATATATGTGAAAACATCATCGCACTAATGCAATATTATTTGAAAACGAACAGCGTCAGATCGGGTGTGGATTTATGTTGGTGCTATTACTGAAAGAAAAAAAGATCAACATGTGCGTTGATCCTGCAGCACTGAATAAGCTCACGCGCTGTAACATCAACCCCCCACACACACACCCCCAAACTGACTCTAAGAAACTGTGTAAGTACAGACGCAAACCAAGTGTGATCAAGAGTCACCGGTTCGATCCCCACTCATTCCTATATTTGCCGTTTTCAGTAGTAAGCTGCTCTTTTTGTTAATATTATACAGTACACACATACACTTGCTTCTGTACTTGCGCTGTTACTTAGAGTCATATCGGGGGGATTGGGGGGGGGGGTTGGGGGTGGGGGAAATGTTAGAGCACCTGAGCTTATTCAGTGCTGCAGGATCAATGCACATGTTCATCTTTTTTTTCTGTCAGTAATAGCACCAACATAAATCCACACCCGATCTGACGCGATTATGTTTTCACATATATTGTCTCTTTCTTTCAGGTGTGTAATAGGAACCACAGCATAGAGAGAAGCATGTACATTGTAACAGGTACACACGTTGTAAATGTAGGAAAGACTATCCTTGAGTGTGTGTGAACAGTTAACATTTGAATCTGATGATTGCATATAGCGCTGAATTTACTGCTCTGTACTATTCTATCCTCTGCATGTCCTGGAGTACAAAAGAAACAGCAAACAGTAACATGTGGGGACTGGCAAGATCGGGGAAAAAAAACACGCTGTCACTGATTACAAACCGCAAGATGTTATGCGAATGAATATGAATAATATTGCATCCATGCCACAAAGTTTTCCAAAATGTACTATACAGGTCATAAAACGAATAATTCCAAATATCATATATACCTACGTCTGTGTTTTTTTGTTTTTTCAACATCATACACCATAAGGTGCACACCAATTCAGCATGAGCAGGAACACTCAATAAAACTGAATAAAAAAAATCAAGTGACGGTGAGATACGAAGAAGGCAGATTCGCCAGCGTTTGTGTGTCAGCTTTTATCCCTCCAGATGAGAGAATGTCCAGTTCCATTGTCTCAAAACACCACTCACATCTCAAGTTATTCCGTTTCAAATAAAAAATAACAGCGTCAGATCCCTGGGTGGGGGTAGCATGTATCGTGATCGTGATTTAGAGAGAATAAAAGTAAAAAAAATGGTAACTTTTACAAGTCCTATAAATGCACACCGTGTGTTACAGACACAAACCAAATGTATGTGTGTACTGTATAATATTAACAAAAGGAGCAGCTCACTACTGAAAATGGCAAATATAGGAGTGAGTGGGGATCGAACCAGGGACTCTTGATTACAAGTCAGCAAATCTTACCACTACGCCACAGAAGCTGTTGTATCATCCTTGAACCTTTTGTGAAAGTGTTTACTTGATCCTTGGACTTTAGGCTTCACACATTATATAGTGTATGCCTACATTTCGTCATTTACTACTAAAATATGAAAAATGTTTGTTTTAAAAATGTGTTTACACAGATTACTGTAGAAACGGAACACACATGAAATGCGTGTGTTCCAAATAGCGATCTATTATTTCCACTCTAAAACTCCAGAACATCTCCCAGATAATCAAACAAAGCATGAGCTGGGAGAACTTAGTGAACGTTCTGCGGCGGTGGGGGATGGAATAGTCGGCTGCTTGCTGCTCGTGTTAATCGGCACATTTAGAAGACAAAGGAGAGGTGAGAACGGTTTTAAGGTAGGCCGGATCTACAAGTTTTTTCGTAGACTCTGGTAATTCTAGTGTTAAAGGCCAGGATCTAGGTTTTTATTCAGGACACTCGCAAGCCCAAACATTCAGACTCCTTGCTCAGTCTCCTGAGACCCCCGATCACAGCCTCCTTTGAGTCTGCGAAGATCACAACATCCTCAGCAAAGTCAAGATCAGTAAGTCTTTCTTCACCAATAGATGCCCCACAGCCACTGGATCCCATAACCCTGCCCAACATCCAGTCCATGAAAGCATTGCATTTAACTGCTTTTATGTAAATGTTGTACAGTTTAGTAAGATACCTTTCATATTATACAGGTACTCGTCGACTTACGACCGCGACTGGTTCCGACTGACTGGTTGTAAGTTGATCTGGACGTAAGTCGGCCTATGTTAAATTAAGGTAAGAATATTAGACTGGGTAATGATATTGTAACCATTTTAAAGTAATATTTTATCAACATTTTCTTACTTTCTAAGACAAACACAGCATACTACAGTACAATTTGTTTAATATGTGGAAAACGTACAAAATAAGAAATACTGTACTGTACATTTAATTCCTAGCACCACTGGTGCTTGGCTGCGGGTTGTCGATATCACCTTCATCAGTCGTGGCTGCGGACGGGGTGATGGGAGGAGTTGCTCTTTTCATAAACATAGTGAGCTTCGTCTGAATTGTTTGGTTTTTTTTCTCTTCATAAATTTCGCAATAAGGACGAAATGTGTCGCGTGCCATCCGTTCAATCCTCGCAAATTGTTCAATATTTGGGTCCATTTTCTCAAAATGAGTGAGGAGTTTATTCAGTAGAGATAAACCTTCTGACAATCCCTTTGTGGTGAACATTCATTGTGGCACCTCCTCCTCTTCGTCTTTCTCCAATTCTCTTGTTTCTTCTTCCGCCACTCTTTCTTCTTCCAATTCTATTAGCTCTTCATTCGTAAGTTCACCTGATTCCTGGTCTAGCAACTCCTCGACATCTTCCATTTCACATTCCAATGAAAGGTCTTTTGACAGTTTCACTATTTCTTCACGAATCTCATCAAGTTCTTGTTCACTGTTAAATCCAGCAAAAGTATTTACATAACGCTTAACACACTTCTTCCATACGCCATTCATACACTTTTCCGTCACAGAGTCCCACGCGGTAGCAAGATTCTTTATACACTTAAGAATATTATACTGTTTCCAAAAGTCGCGTAGTGATAGTTCCGGGTCGGCATCTATTGCAGCTATGGCTTGGCCGAAGGCAGATCTGAGATAGTTTGCCTTTAATGTAGCAATCACACCTTGGTCCATCGGTTGAATAAGTGGAGTAGTGTTTGGGGGCAAAAAAAACACTTTCACATTGGGATAGAGATCAGCTAAGTGACGTGGATGTCCAGGCGCATTATCAAGCAACAGTAAAATTTTGAAGGGAATTCCTCTCTCCAAACAGTACTCACGCACTTGATGAATGAAACAATTACTGAACCAATCCTCAAATAAAGCCTGGTTCATCCAGGCATTACGGTTTGACCTATAATAAACTGGCAAAGTGTGCTTGTTCACATTCTTAAATGCACGTGGATTTTCGGAATGATAAATTAAGAAGGGCTTCACCTTGAACCCCGCGATATTCCCGCCAAGCAGCAGAGTCAGACTATCCTTGTGTGCTTTAAATCCTGGCATGCTTTTGGCTTCTTTGTGGATGTAAGTGCGTCCTGGCATCTGCTTCCAATATAACCCTGTTTCATCCACATTAAAAATCTGCTCTGCGAGATAACCCTCAGCCTTAATAATTTCGTTTAAACTGTTGACAAATTTACTAGCTCCTTCCTCATCCGCACTTGCTGCTTCTCCAGTCACTCGAACATTATGCAACTGGAATCTTTTCTTAAACCTCTTAAACCAACCAGTACTTGCCACAAATTCTTGACTGTAGTCTTCTCCAGCGCGTTCCTTTAAAGTCGCAAACAGGCTTCTAGCCTTCGACTGTACTGTAAAGAGGCTTAACGTCGTCCACTTTTGAATCTGATCTTCCATCCAAATGTTTAACAATTTCTCCATTTCATGGATGGGCCCGGTACGTTGCTTCGTAATCACTGTTGATTGCAAAGGTGCAGAACCTTTCACAGCTTCACGAATTCTATTTTTGTCCTTTAAAATAGTCGACACAGTAGAGTGTGATAACTTCATATCACATGCGATCGCATTCACTTTCTTTCCTCCTTCATACTGTTTTATTATCATCATTTTGGTGTCTAGATCAATGGCCTTTCTTTCCTTTTTGGCAGGCTGAGGAGTGCACAGAGACAATTTCCTCTTGGTAGACATGTTAGGGTTATATTATTATCGAAAATTGCCAAAACAACAAGACACAAACACACGTGGGGCAACACTGCTGCGTATATTTTTACTGCTGCGTAGCGAGACTTGAGAGTGCGGGAAACTGGCACTGCCAACAGCTGGCGGGGGAAACTGTCGAACGCGTCGTAAAGTCAAACAGTCGTAACTTGCATAGGTCGTACGTCGACGAGTACCTGTACTTTAATTGCAAATACTGTATGTGCAAGCACTTTGTGACTATACTCAGAATAGAGAACTACAGAAGAGGAAAGCTAACCTTGAATGAACTTATATTGATTAGACAAGTATGGTGTGTCTTAAATATGCAAAAGAATAATCATGATCGAATTTTATATTTTCTGTCCCAATAGCCCTGGTATTTCTTAAGTACATATCAAAACATGAGTATAAAAGGGGGGTTGGTGTATATGTGTTTATATCAAAGACCACAGAGCACAGTTGCTTACAATAATGCAGATCTCTTATACTAATTTAACTCATTAAATCAACTATGTGTAATAACAAATTTATGATTTAATACTCATGTAAAATAATAATTTGTTATAGTAATTTACACTTTTTCTACAGTGCATCCATAAAGCTAAGTGAGGTATTGTTAGGAGCAATAATGATTATGGCAGCACATGAGGTCTCCATACATTAAAGTTCCATGTCTTTACAAAATTAGAAATACTAGGGTGTTGTACCGTGTTAGCCATTATGAATGTAGAGAAAAGCCAAGCAAAATGACACCTTTTATTGGCTAACTAAAAAGATTACAATATGCAAGCTTTCGAGGCAACTCAGGCCCCTTCTTCAGGCAAGATGTAATACAGAAACTGAACATATTTACCAATGTTGTTTCTTGTCCTAGAGTGTGTATATAAACATAGGAAACTTCAGTTTCTGTATTACATCTTGCCTGAAGAAGGGGCCTGAGTTGCCTCGAAAGCTTGCATATTGTAATCTTTTTAGTTATCCAATAAAAGGTGTCATTTTGCTTGGCTTTTCTCTACAAAATTAGAAAGGAATTTAGAGAAACAGATGGAGGGAATCACAGAGACCTGCAAAACACACTCAACATGATTTATTGATTGATTTTTACTATTATGGGGCTCTGGTCCAGTCAACTCTGGAATGGATTAAGTAAGTTTAATAATGGATAAATGTACAGTATTAGTATGTTACACTTACTTGGATCAAAAAGGAAACAACATATAAAGACTAAATATTAAAATATTCATCATCACAATGAATTATGAAATAATGCTCAGCAACAAGAACTATAGACAAGTTTTAAGAATCATAAATAATGATATTAATATATCCCCATGTACCAAAATTCTATATAACATTTTAATTGCACACGGAAATTCAAAGCATCTCAGATGCTAAACCAGATGCCAAACTTGCATGTAAAACAGAGTGTTCTTTTTTTTAATAATGGATCAGTTAATTTTAAGAGAAGTAAACTATTACACACCAAACCATGTGCTGTACAATTTCTTGATTGCTATACTTGCATTTTACAAACTGCTGTCAGCTGTATGAGTTTTGATGATGGTATATTCACACCAAGGGGTGTTCTCCTGAAAGGTTAACATTCTAAGCAGAAGTCAGCAAAGCAGGCACAAGAACAAAAACACTGAGTCATTCAATGAGCCTTAACATTAAACTCTGCAGGTGTCTAGCCTTCTTGCCTCTCTAGGAAGGAAAATATAAGTACTAAATTCAGGAAATAATAACATTATTACAAGATTTTTGCTTGAGTGATCCTCGACTTTGTTGTTAAAAAATGAAAAAAAAAGCATTTTTCAAATCACTCCAGTATATTTAAAGCATCACTAATTTATGTAGTATGATGAAAACACTGAAATGGATAACACCAAAGAGCTTAAACGATTCACTATGACCTCATTCTTCAGTACCTACTTCAAAAAACACTTACTTGAATTATCAATAAGCAAAGTATATTTCACATTCAGTAAACAGAAAAAAATATTTTATTTCTTTGTGCTAGCTGTGTGTGCCTACATTCAATTTTAGATTGGGCTGACTTTATGATGCTTGCATGTTCACTACATTCACCCAGGGATTTTCCTTTTGTATATATTGTACATAATTTTATATATGTGTTACAAGCTGATCATGCTTTTTTGGTGTGTGTGTCTTTATTGGTATTGTATTATTTCTGTGGCATACTTTCAATCCTTTGATGAACAGAGAAAGGTTTAAATGTTACTGGAGGTGTAACCCCTAATGCCAACACTTTACCTTGTGAATGGACTTTATATACATATACAGTACATCCGGAAATTATTCACAGCGCATCACTTTTTCCACATTTTGTTATGTTACAGCCTTATTCCAACATGGATTAAATTCATTTTGTTCCTCAGAATTCTACACACAACACACCATAATGACAATGTGAAAAAAGTTTACTTGAGGTTTTTGCAAATGTATTAAAAATAAAAAAAACTGAGAAATTACATGTACATAAGTATTCACAGCCTTTGCTCAATACTTTGTCGATGCACCTTTGGCAGCAATTGCAGCCTCAAGTCTTTTTGAATATGATGCCACAAGCTTGGCACACCTATCCTTGGCCAGTTTCGCCCATTCCTCTTTGCAGCACCTCTCAAGCTCCATCAGGTTGGATGGGAAGCGTCGGTGCACAGCCATTTTAAGATCTCTCCAGAGAAGTTCAAGTCTGGGCTCTGGCTGGGCCACTCAAGGACATTCACAGAGTTGTCCTGAAGCCACTCCTTTGATATCTTGGCTGTGTGCTTAGGGTCGTTGTCCTGCTGAAAGATGAACCGTCACCCCAGTCTGAGGTCAAGAGCACTCTAGAGCAGGTTTTCATCCAGGATGTCTCTGTACATTGCTGCAGTCATCTTTCCCTTTTTCCTGACTAGTCTCCCAGTTCCTGCCTCTGAAAAACATCCCCACAGCATGATGCTGCCACCACCATGCTTCACTGTAGGGATGGTGCCAGGTTTCCTCCAAACATGACGCCTGGCATTCACACCAAAGAGTTCAATCTTTGTCTCATCAGACCAGAGAATTTTCTTTCTCATGGTCTCAGAGTCCTTCAGGTGCCTTTTTTTTCAGTCCTTCAGGTGCCAGGCAGGCTGCCATGTGCCTTTTACTAAGCAGTGGCTTCCGTCTGGCCACTCTACCATACAGGCCTGATTGGTGGATTGCTGCAGAGATGGTTGTCCTTCTGGAAGGTTCTCCTCTCTCCACAGAGGACCTCTGGAGCTCTGACAGAGTGACCATCGGGTTCTTGGTCACCTCCCTGACTAAAGGCCCTTCTCCCCTGATCACTCAGTTTAGATGGCCGGCCAGCTCTAGGAGGAGTCCTGGTGGTTTTGAACTTCTTCCACTTACGGATGATGGAGGCCACTGTGCTCATTGGGACCTTCAAAGCAGCAGAAATTTTTCTGTAACCTTCCCCAGATTTGTGCCTCGAAACAATCCTGTCTTGGAGATCTACAGACAATTCCTTTGACTTCATGCTTGGTTTGTGCTCTGACATGAACTGTCAACTGTGGGACCTTATATAGACAGGTGTGTGCCTTTCCAAATCATGTCCAATCAAGTGAATTTACCACAGGTGGACTCCAATTAAGCTGGAGAAACATCTCAAGGATGATCAGGGGAAACAGGATGGATGCATCTGAGCTCAATTTTGAAGCTTCATGGCAAAGGCTATGAATACTTATGTACATGTGCTTTCTCAATTTTTTTATTTTTAATAAATCTGCAAAAATCTCGACTAAACTTTTTTCACATTGTCATTATGGGGTGTTGTGTGTAGAATTCTGAGGAAAAAAATGAATTTAATCCATTTTGGAATAAGGTTGTAATATAACAAAATGTGGAAAAAGTGATGCGCTGTGAATACTTTCCGGATGCACTGTACACACACACACACACACACACTATTATATATATACACACACACACACACACACACACACACACACATATACTGTATATACATATATACACATATACTGTATATACATATATATACATATACATATTGTGGTACCCAGCCGGGACACCCGAGAAGACAAGAGGAGGTCTTGTGCCTCCTCCAGACCTCGAGGTGGCGACCGCCCTGGGGGCCGCGGGTACAGAGCTGGAAAGCTCGACCCCGTAGGGGCCCGTGGTCACCACCAGGGGGACCCCAATACCTGGAGGACCCTGGACCTCAGCACTTCCGCCACACCAGGATGTCTTCCATTTTCTAATAATTACTCCCACAGTTGATTTCTTCACACCAAGCTGCTTACCTATTGCAGATTCAGTCTTCCCAGCCTGGTGCAGGTCTCCAATTTTGTTTCTGGTGTCCTTTGACAGCTCTTTGGTCTTGGCCATAGTGGAGTTTGGAGTGTGACTGTTTGAGGTTGTGGACAGGTAGGTGTCTTTTATATTGATAACAAGTTCAAACAGGTGCCATTAATACAGGTAACGAGTGGAGGACAGAGGAGCCTCTTACTGAAGAAGTTGCAGGTTTGTGAGAGCCAGAAATCTTGCTTGTTTGTAGGTGACCAAATACTTATTTTCCACCATAATTTGCAAATAAATTCTTTAAAAATCAGACAATGTGATTTTCTGGATTTTTTTTCTCATTTTGTCTCTCATAGTTGAGGTGCACCTATGATGAAAATTACAGGCCTCTCTCATCTTTTTAAGTGGGAGATCTTGCACAATTGGTGGCTGACTAAATACTTTTTTGCCCCACTGTATATATATATATATATACATCTATAATAATAAAAGGCAAAGCCCTCACTGACTGATTCACTCACTCACTGACTGACTGACTCACTCATCACTAATTCTCCAACTTCCCGTGTAGGTGGAAGGCTGAAATTTGGCAGGCTCATTCCTTACTGCTTACTTACAAAAGTTAGGCAGGTTTCATTTCGAAATTCAAAGCGTAACGGTCATAACTGGAACCTCTTTTTTCACAATATACTGTAATGGACGGCAGCTCGATGGCCGTGGGAGGAGGAGTTGAGTGTCACGTCATCACGCCTCCCACGTAATCACGTGAAAAGACTGTGAACGCAGTAGGGACAAATGAAGGAGGAGCCGCAAACAGCGAAGAACAAAAAATTCATTAAACAATTGAGAAGGGAGCGAGTGAAGCATACAAGCATGTTCATAAGGGAAACAAAGCACGGTGTAAAACGTAAGTTTAAATTAAGTTTATAGAAACGCTCCCGCTGCGGATTGCAATAACATATTATCGAGATAAAAGTTTAATGAGAATACACGAGGTATAAACGAACCACACGCCGTGGCGCAACGTTAGGGGCAACAGTTTCAACCATTCTATGATCTGCTTCTCGCAACTGAAAGACGGCACATGGCGGATGTTAGCCGACTTGCTGACGGCAACGTTAGGGGCTTCAACTCTGGCGCTGACGATAGAGATTCGATTCACGAGAGGGGATGCAGTGAGTGTGTATGCCTGATGAGCCCAGAATTAGGGAGAAACACGTGTCGCATACTCTTTGCATTATTTGAAAGTAAACTATTAAAACCATTCTATGATCAGCTTCTGGAAACAGAAAGAGGGCACGTGGCGGATGTAAGGCGACTTCCTGACCAACCACAAGCGTTACCTGGCAGGTAACCACCCATACAGTCAGATTGTGATTCAGAAAACGAATGCCATGAATGTAATTACCACGATCTACATACTGTCAAATAAATGAAACACACGCCGTAGCGTGACAGCTGTGAAAAGCGAGGTTCAGAAAAAAACAGATCCTTAACAAATTGTTATTGGTATATGTTCGATCCGTTTAAAAAGGTTTTCTTTTCTTATTAAAAAATTAAAAGCAGTACTTCGCCGCAACGAACCGCGAGAATTTGGCTATATATATCTGCTTCTCGCAATTAAAAGAGGGCACGTGGCGGATTTTAGACGACTTCATGACCAAACTTAAGTGTTACCTGCCAGGTAGGGTTACCACTTTTAATACAAAAAAATAAGGGACGCATACTGCAGCGGGTGCCACATCTCAGTGCCAACAGTTTGCAGACTCTAATTAAAAGACCCGCCCTCCTCACTGGACAGTTAAAAAGACCAATCAAACTAACGATGACATCAAGTATTACCCAATCAAAAGTAGGAAAGGAGGCATCTTCATAAAATGCGTGTGGGATGATTTGCATGAGACGCTGCTTTAAAAAAAAATGATAAAAAAAAATACGGGACAAATCCCGTCCCGTATTGATTCAAAACGGGACGCGCAATTTCATTCTCAAATGCGGCACGATTCCGTATTTTAAAGGACGGGTGGCAACCCTACAGTGCCAGGTAACCACCCATACAATCAGATTGTGATTCAGACTAGGAATGCAATGAATGTAATTACCCCGATCTACATACAAGGCGAAAGTCTTGCAACATTCAAAGATGATGGTTTGGGATAAGTACACCATACAACATAAAAGAGCTTATGAAGCCTTGAACCGAAAAAAGCAAGATCTCAGAGATTGTAAAAAAAAAATAGGAGGTAATGTCGTTTTACTCGCTGTAGATTTTAGTCAAACATTACCAGTTATTCCACGAGGGAGACCAGCAGATGAAATCCATGCTTCTCCCACGCTCGGTTATATGTCGCGTGTTCTCGGGTAGGTAAACCAAAAAATGTATACATTTAAGCATGTAATGGGCAAACAAAAAATGAGGTATACCCGAAGGCACTGCAGTAGTACTTAATGTAACTTTACTTCTTAAATGTTAATGTTTTACTGTTTAATAATTTATACGCTTCTTATATGTTGTTCAAATTCTTTTATCAAAATACCAGTGACAGCGCAATGCACGATAACATGGAGTGAATACACCATACGCATCCGCACACGGCTGCCCTGCTGTGTGCAGATAGGAGTTGATTCTACAATAAAATAAAATAAAGATAAAAAGAGTAATACAATCATCACCCATAAAGCGGATAGTAGACGTGACGTACTATATGTGTACCAGATTTCAAGTCAATAGGTGAAACGGTTTGCGAGCTACAGGTGATTTAAAATCCTGGACAGACACACAAATTGCCACGGTAGCAAATTACAGAAGAAGATTTTACTGTTTAATAATTTATATTTATATGAAATGTGCTTCTTATATATTACTTCTTATTCTCATATGATAATGATGTTAATGTTTATATTGATTTCTATGTTATTGAAACTGCATGTATGTGTGTATATGTATATATATATATATATATATATATACAGTAATCCCTCACCTATCGCGGGGGTTACGTTCCAGAGCCCCCCCGCGATAGGTGAAATCCGCGAAGTAGCGACCTATATTTATTTTATTATTTATACATATTTTAAGGCTTTATAAACCCTTCCCACACTCTTATAAACCTTTCTCACTCTCTTGTTAACCTTTCCCACACTCTTATAAACACTTCCTATGCTCTTAAACACTTTCTACATTCTTAAACACCTCAGACCAACACTGCACATTGCACGCAGCAATCAGACGTCAATGTGTCTGCACTCGCTTTGTGAAGGGGGGCAGCTGAACTCACGCTGAGCAGAAATGGACTTTGTGCTGCTTCTGCCAAAATGCCTGCTTGTCTCTCTGCTCGAGGAGTGTGTGTGTGTGTGTGTGTGTGTGGGTGTGTGAGAGCTGAACGCACCTTCGCTCAAACCCCCCCTCCCCGGAAGCGCAGTTCGCATTGTCAAGGGGGTGGGGAGCTGAATGAACGCTAAGGAGAAGTGGACTTTGTGCTGCTTGTCGCTCTGCGTGTCAATAATTTAAAAGCCTGTACAATCAGGCTTTTAGGTGTACATCACCAATTTTCCTGTCTCACTGTCTTGTCTTGCGTGAAGTTAAAATGTTTTATAATAGTGAGATGTTACTCATATCCTTAGCCCGACATCCACATATCATATGTGTTAACAAAGTGTGTTTTATAAGTTTACATGTGTTTAAAGCATGTGGGATGGGTATTTTAAGGCTTAAACTAAAAAAATGTTTATTTATATGGTCTTTCTATATCACGGATTTTCTCCTGTTGCTGATGGGTCTGGAACATAACTTCCGCGATAGGCGGGCAATCACTTGTATTTAAAAATCCGCGAAGTCGTGAATCCGCGAAAAGTGAACCGCGAAGTAGCAAGGGATTACTGTATATATATATATATATATATATATATATATACTAGCAAAATACCCGCGCTTCGCAGCGGAGAAGTAGTGTGTTAAAGAGGTTATGAAAAAAAAGGAAACATTTTAAAAATAACGTAACATGATTGTCAATGTAATTGTGTTGTCATTGTTATAAGTGTTGCTGTCTTTTATATATATATATATATATATATATATATATATATATATATATTATATATATAATATACACACACACATAAACATTTATATACATATACATATATATACATATCTACATATACACATATCTACATATATATACACACATACATAAACACACACATAAGACTTATTGACTGAAACGGGCTTTCACGAAAAAAGTTAGGGCTTTGCTACAGGATACACCCTCCACAAGTTAAGCAAGTAAAAATAAAATATATATTTCTGTTTTATTTAAACCTTTTAAGTTCATATGCATAGCCCCATTTGGCTGTTTAATTTTTTTTTTCTTTCTTCAGTAATATTTAATCTCCTTAAAGAAAAAGAACATATCCATTTTACTTTTTTTGTATCTCTTTAGTAATATTTTACTGTAAAAGGATAACCAGTATTTAAACCTTTTATGTTACTTTATACATTTATTTTACACAATGTTGAAAAATTAATAAGAAAGCTACATATTTTGGCAGCTGCTGCTTTCATTTTCAATGAAATGAAAAAAGCTCTCCAAGAGAAAATGTCAATGAAGAAGAAACAGTTTGCACTATCTAAAAATCAGAAACCCACATTTATAAAAGTTTGCTGCAGATGACTTAACTGAAAATAAATGAATAGTTCCTATGTGTATAATACATATTTATCTATTTTACTTATGCCTTTATTCCACCAACTTACAACATCTGAGGTACAATTTGTTACATTACTTTTGTTTTTTGCAGCACAGGCAGGTGAAGTGACTTCCTCAGGGTCACACAGTGGTGTCAATACCACGATTTGAACTGACAAGCTCCGGGTTTGCTGAAATATTATTGAAGAAAGAAAAAAAACGAAAACGGGCAAATGGGGCTATGCATACAAATGTCCATCCATCCATTATCCAACCTGCCATATCCTAAATACAGGAGCCAATAAGTAGATATATATATATATATATATACAGTATATATATATACACATATATATACATATATATATATATATACATATACACATATACATATACACATATACATATACATATATATATACATACATATATACATATATATATACACATATATATATATATACTGTGTATAT